>NC_139929.1:6652818-7252818 GCF_963514095.1 Eutrigla gurnardus | reverse complement strand
TTGAATTTGAACTTTTCGTGTTTTTATTCTGTCGTGCCTCGATTTTGTGCTTTTTGTTTTGTTTTACATGCCGTTTGTGGTTTGATTTGTGTTTCTGAGTTCCATGTTGGATTGAATCTGTGTGTTTGTTTCTGGTGACCAGGGCTGCTCTGACTGTGTGGGTGGCCACCGCTCCCTCAGGAGGGAGCTAGGCAATGTGGCTCCATGGAGACCGACACAAAGCCTCATTGATTACTATCTTTTTGTCTCCTCTCCTTCACGATCACTTATGCACAGGAGAGATTTCACCTCGTGCTCCACATGTGTATTATTTTAACCACTGCCTGACCGACCGATGGTCGGGTTCATTTGGCAAAACTTGTGAATACTCGTTATCTTACAGCCGTTGAGACTCTTTTCCAAAACGACTGAACGGGGTTGTTCTCGCAGTCATTCCATCCAGGGCAGCCGGTCGTGAACGTTTCTAGAACAACAAACAAACAGTCAATACTATTTGTATTTCAATTAAACAAAACAGAAACGGAAACACAAACCCAATGAGACAGAAGATAAGCATTTACTATTTATGTGGTATCTAACACCACTGTTGCTGTTATCCTGGCCATAATTGCTGTTAATTTAGCTTTTCTTTTTTTATGGAAATGTGGAGAGCCCAACCATGTCTCCATGTGGCTTAAAGAAATTTCCTTTTCATGGCATCAGGAAAAAAAGTATTTCAATCTCGAAAGAAAACCACATCTTCGGTAGCTGCTCATGTTGTAGGAGCCAATGGGAAATATTTCACATATTTACAGGTTGATTATGACATATTTTATGTGCATCTGTGTAGACATGTGGAGTTCACTTTCTATGTGCTCATGTGTGTAAATATTGTGTTCAATTCATCAAAATATTATGCTATATATATATATATATATATATATATATATACATACAGGTAAAAGCCAGTAAATTAGAATATTTTGAAAAACTTGATTTATTTCAGTAATTGCATTCAAAAGGTGTAACTTGTACATTATATTTATTCATTGCACACAGACTGATGCATTCAAATGTTTATTTCATTTAATTTTGATGATTTGAAGTGGCAACAAATGAAAATCCAAAATTCCGTGTGTCACAAAATTAGAATATTGTGTTAGGGTTAAATTTTGAAGATACCTGGTGCCACAAACTAATCAGCTGATTAACTCAAAACACCTGCAAAGGGCTTTAAATGGTCTCTCAGTCCAGTTCTGAAGCCTACACAAACATGGGGAAGACTTCAGATTTGACAGCTGTCCAAAAGGCGACCATCGACACATTGCACAAGGAGGGAAAGACACAAAAGGTTATTGCTGAAGAGGCTGGCTGTTCTCAGAGCTCTGTGTCCAAACACATTAATGGAGAGGCAAAGGGAAGGGAAAACTGTGGTCAGAAAAAGTGTACAAGCAATAGGGATCACCGCGCCCTGGTCAAGATTGTGAAAAAAAACCCATTCAAAAATGTGGGGGAGATTCACAAGGAGTGGACAGCTGCTGGAGTCAGTGCTTCAAGATCCACCACCAAGAGACGCTTGAAAGACATGGGTTTCAACTGCCGCATACCTCGTGTCAAGCCACTGTTGACCAAGAAACAGCGCGAAAAGCGTCTCACCTGGGCTAAGGAAAAAAAGAGCTGGACTGCTGCTGAGTGGTCCAAAGTCATGTTTTCTGACGAAAGCAAATTTTGCATTTCCTTTGGAAATCGAGGTCCCAGAGTCTGGAGGACAGGAGAGGCACAGGATCCACGTTGCCTGAAGTCTAGTGTAAAGTTTCCACCATCAGTGATGGTTTGGGGTGCCATGTCATCTGCTGGTGTCGGTCCACTCTGTTTCCTGAGATCCAGGGTCAACGCAGCCGTATACCAGCAAGTTTTAGAGCACTTCATGCTTCCTGCTGCTGACCTGCTCTATGGAGATGGAGATTTCAAGTTCCAACAGGACTTGGCGCCTGCACACAGCGCAAAATCTACCCGTGCCTGGTTTACGGACCATGGTATTTCTGTTCTAAATTGGCCAGCCAACTCCCCTGACCTTAGCCCCATAGAAAATCTGTGGGGTATTGTGAAAAGGAAGATGCAGAATGCCAGACCCAAAAACGCAGAAGAGTTGAAGGCCACTATCAGAGCAACCTGGGCTCTCATAACACCTGAGCAGTGCCAGAAACTCATCGACTCCATGCCACGCCGCATTAACGCAGTAATTGAGGCAAAAGGAGCTCCAACCAAGTATTGAGTATTGTACATGCTCATATTTTTCATTTTCATACTTTTCAGTTGGCCAACATTTCTAAAAATCCCTTTTTTGTATTAGCCTTAAGTAATATTCTAATTTTGTGACACACGGAATTTTGGATTTTCATTTGTTGCCACTTCAAATCATCAAAATTAAATGAAATAAACATTTGAATGCATCAGTCTGTGTGCAATGAATAAATATAATGTACAAGTTACACCTTTTGAATGCAATTACTGAAATAAATCAAGTTTTTCAAAATATTCTAATTTACTGGCTTTTACCTGTATATATATTCTTTTTTAAAATTCTGCAGCTCTTACCACTCTTGCCCTCCTTTCCACACCAGGTCAGACCGTCCAGCACATTTCCCAACAGAGTGTCCTCCACAGTGAGATAACAATTCCCCTTCTCAGTGAAGTCATGGACCACATCCTTCGTTTTGCTCCAGAACATCATCTAACACCCCAACCAGCCAACACAGTTATCAAATGCATTGCTTGCATTATAACAGAGCGTTTAATGTGCACAACGGACAGACAGTCTGGAGATGCACGGCATTTTACTCTGTTGCATGAAGCCTCGAAAGGAACGGCTGCGATTAAAGGGTCGTAGGCTTCCATGGGAACCTCACACGGGTCCCGTCCTACATAGGCTCCTTCAAACACACCCCATATCTTTGGACAGTTGTATCTGAAAAACAAATGACAGTGACGGCGCTGCTTAGCCTCATTCTGATGGAAAATGCTGTGCATGATTTTACAGTTTATTTATTAGATTAAATCTCATTAAGGAACCATAAACACATAAAGTCAGTAAGAATAAAGTGGTTGAGAAACAGTCCATGTTATCAGTCAATATGCAGACAGATATTGTGGAAGTTAATCAGCAGTTCCTCCCTCGTTTGCATGGTAATTATTTGTTTTATTTCACTCTACAGCTGCTGGGTCGACGTGTTCGGTGAAGCGCTTTGTCACTTGTTTTTGAAAAGTGCTGCATAAATAAAGTGATTATCATTATAAAGAATCTGTATCATGTTGAATGTGTCTAAATGCATTTTTAAAGCCAACAGTCAAGTAATTCACTTGACCAAACAGATCAAAACTCTGAACTCCACCTTAAGCATTCTTTCTTTTTACTTTCTTTCTTTGGTCACGTATTATTTGTATATGACACCCTTCCGTCTTTTATTATGTGAGTCATTGGTACTTGCCAAGATTGCCCAAGCTTACAAGTAACGCCCACACTCTCACCTAATGAAATTCCGATTTCTGAATTTGAATTTGTTCGAAAAAAAAAAGAGGTTGTCTGTTTACATTCACTGAGTTTACCTAGTAGTCTCCTACGACAATAAATCCTCTCTTCATGAAGCATACTGTTCATATTTCATGCCTTCACAGTATATTTTGCGGGTCAATTTTGACTCAGGCCAAGAATCTCCTTATAGTAATAATAAGTGTCTACACCAAATTGTGTACGACAGATCTATTTAGAATGTATTAATACATGGATGATTCATCCTAATTAATGTTTCAGAGAGCAGGAAGTGTATTTTTTTTAGGTTATTCAATACTTGTTTTTCAAGGAAAAACATCTCGTATATCATCATGTCCTGATTTTACTGTGTTGGCTTCTTATGTGACTTGTTGATCAGGGCCAGGTGACATTCTTGTTATTCTTTGGGATATATGAGAAAACGGTGGTGTATGGATGACAGCAAACCCGGAAGAAAAGGCCTCTCTGCCCTTGTAATCAGAACAGGTGGCAGTCAGTCTTGCTCCCATAATGTTATATTGCAGGTGTTTGTGCTTGAAGGTGCAGATCTGGTGTCTGTGTCAGGACACCCTCTGACCTCTGTATGACTTCTGGTCCTTATGTGCACCATGATCCTATATGCTGTTTTACTCTTTCACTGTGTCCACATTCCCCCATGACCATTCAAAGGCCAGCAGGTGTCTGTCTCTGTGGGAACCAACACAGGCAGTTCTTAAAACAGCATATTCAGTTTCAGTTTCAAGATTACCATAAAGATTGACCCACAGGTGGATATAAAATACATTTCAATACGGGTCAAATCTGACCCGAACAGCCTCAAGGTACAAACATGTGTAGCACCTAAACAAAGGTATAACATTTTAAATATTTTCATTTTTTTATATTAGGTGTCACTTTAGGAAAAGTCATCACATTTCAGGCTAAAACAATGACATTTGGGGTGTTTTTACTGCTGTCAAATGTCAAAACAGGTATGTGTATTTCTTATTATTTGTAGATTTAGCGTATGGGTTGGACAAAAAAAAAAAAAAAAACACCTGTCAGTATAATGCAATTAATTTCAAAATGACCAGCATAAGTTTTGCTCATAATCATCTAAGTGTATGTGTTTACTAAATGCATAAATGTAATTGTATTGTATAAATGCAGGTCCATTCCAAATTTAATTATTCAGTCTAATTTATAACTTTTATGTATGGTATTCTGTAAATATAATTAAAAAAGCTTACCCTTTGAACAGCTCACACCTTGCAATAAACATTGTCTTAAATTCGTCGGGCTTCCGCCGGAGCGCCAGTCCCAACACGACGGCGACGACCAGAAGCAGCAGCAGGACAGCGACGCCACTCAGCAGGACACGCCGTCTTCCGCGTCTCTTCTCGGGCGGACTCTGCTCCATGGAAACCCTTCAAATGTCCAAGTGTCAAGTTTACGGGTGTCAACGTTGTGCTGTTTGTTGACGATAACGTCGCTCGCTCTCGGACGTCTATTTATGGAGCAGCGCACTCGCCGGTGTGTGCGCGCACGTGCGCTGGCTCGTGGCCAATGCAGTGCTCGCCACCAATCGGGAGGATATGTAGAGGCGGAGCGGCCCAAAGTGAGGCCCGAGGGCCACAAAGGGACAGTTATGTGGTGGTTGGAAATAACGGAGTAATATTTCCTCTGTACTGTATTTCACTATGTTTTTTAGTTGACTGGTATACTTCTACTCTACTGTGCCTTTAGTTAGTTATTTTTCAGATTAATGGTTGAGTAGGTCATTCTATTCAGAAACACTTTTGGTTATATTAATTGAAATTCTTATAACATACCGATAGAAATTATTAAATTAAATGCTCTGACCAAAAAAAAAAAAAAGTCATCTGTGGCCAGGACTGTAAAGGGGGCAGGATTTTTTCGGTTGGGCAATGCCTTCAAAGTCAAAATATCTACCGTTAATAGTACAAAATATTGCCAATAAATACATTATGATGTGTTACGACTGGACATACTTCTACTTGTATGCCTTGTTACGGAGTATTTGTAGAGTGTGGTACTGTTACTTTTCTGAAGTTAGAAATCTCAAACAAAAATAAATAATGTTTAACTATTGTATTCTAATGAGTTTCAATTATTTGGACTGTGAGCCGGACCATATCCAGGATTTTATAAATACTGAAATCTATTAACAATACTGTAGTAATGATGATACATTTTAATAAAAAAAAAAATGCAGTGTATTTTCAAAAAATATATCTGTTCAATTGCATTTTCTGTAAAAAAAAAAAAAAAAGAAAGAAAAATGAAAGGTCTAAATACGGTTTATTTTCACAAAGGAATATAATATATACAACATTGTTTATATTTTGGACCCACATTTACATATGATATGTAACAAAAAATATGGAATCTGCCTACGGTAAATTCTGGCTCTGCATCATTTAGAAAACCACAAAAGATTAGTGGTGCAAGAATGAACACGTTTGTACCATTGTACCTGCCTCTCTCCAGACTCCGGGGTTTTCACCTTGGCGTCTCTTCCTCTTTCACCTTTTTTTAATCCAGCGTGCAAGGAGGTTAATAACAGACAGTTGAAGTAAGCATGCTAATCAACTGCTGAAAGAACCCAAAGGTCGTGGAATAGCTAGAGCTTGAGTAAACATGTTGAGGAATGTCACGGACATTTTTAAAAGCATAACGAAAGGTTAACCACTCCAGTTTTCTTCTCTGCTTTTGCAGGATGATCAACGACTGCATGAAACATTGATACAGCCTTATCATATATAATAAATAAATAAATGACATGCATGGTGATCAATGGTGGAACGTAATAAATAGATTAGTATCTACTTAAGTACCATTCTGAGTCAAGAGAAGACTTTTTGATATAAGTTTGAAACCAAGGGGAAAAATCTCAAGCTGGCAGTATGTAATTACAATGATTCCCACATTCACCAGCCACAAAATGAAAGTGATGTTAACATTAATGCTTTGATAATTATAATTAAACCATATAATATATCTTGGAACTTTAGCAACCGGTAAACGGAAGTGAACTTATTTGGTCTGCGGAGGAGCGACGGGTGGATCTGACGAACACGAATGGCAGAGCAACCGTACTGGATCTGGCTCCATCTGGCTTCTGGTGTGAAGCTGTTAACAAAGTTATTCCATAGTTCGAGGTAAACTTTGCATCTTAAGTCATCTTAGTAGCTATTTGCATTGGTAGCAGGGGCGGTCTGGCCATCTGGCATACCGGGCATTTGGATGGATTGAAGAAGACTTGACACTAGGGATTGAGACCAATGTTTATATTATAAATCAAGAGAACTAGGATAATTCAGGGGGAAACCAGAGGAGTCGCCCCCTGCTGGCCAGCAGAGAGAATGCAAGTTGAAAGCACTGCAGCATTGGCGTGGCCCCAATTAACCTCCGTTCATCCTTCAGATTTGCTGTGATTTGATCAAAAGCACTGATTTAGGAGAATGCATCAACTTCAAAATGATGAGGATAAAACTTGTAACTTGTATCACGGTGCATTTCACTCCCAAAACGTCATCTAGCACAAACCAGCAGGATCTCTTGGCTGCAGAACACCAATTAATTTGCCCTCAAAGAGCTTGTCTGACCCAATCTGCTAACAGGGTGTAAAAAAACCCCCACCACACATCAATTGAGCAGCCGGTTCGTTTTCATCCATCTTCAAATATCAAATATGAATGTGTGGGTGATTCAGTTAAACGTGAGGCTCTTTCTGTGCGACGGGTTGTTCCCACATGTTTGGCTGGAGGACTGTTTGGGGTTCTGGACACACTGAAGGAACATCAGAGTCCTGTGGACAAATGTGATTTTCATTTCAGGGTCCTTTCATCAGGAAGCTCATAAACTGGAAACAACATCTGAATCTGTATCACACTTCATCTGCTGTCTAGCTATCATTCTAGAGGGCAAACAACGTATTTTGACTTTGAATTTGTGGAGCGTCACTTACTCATCGTTGTCTGTGCAAGTCCAGTGGAAACCTCTGGACTGGAGGATCTGGATCAGTTCTGCAATGGATCCTTGACTACATGATTCTCTGTAGAGGAGGAAAAGCAGAAAAACAAAGAATATAAATACAAATATTAACTTCTTTTTTGTTGTCATACCAGGAATCATAGTTATTCCAAGACAGAAAAGTCATAAATGTTGGTAATCTATTCACAGATATTTGAAAGGCTTTAAACTTTTTAATAAGCCATAAAGTTTGTGGTCGTAAGTATTAATTAATAAATTAAACGTTTGTAATATAATAGAAAATATCATCAATATGTTTTTCCCCTCACATAAAAGGTCCGTCTGGATTGGTCACCACCTTTATGTTGACATAATGCACCCTGCACGGGTTCAGACCATCCAGCTCAACACTCCCAAACATGCTGCGAGTAAAAAAAAAGAAGAAAGAAATAATTATACTAAATATATTTAACAAACACCATTAAAACAGTTGTTAATGTCACCTTTTCCTGTTGAAGGCGTTGACGACAGACCCATTCAGCAATACGGTGATGTTGCCACATGCCATTTCTGCAAACTAACACACACGTGAAGAAAATGGCACGAGAGCAATCATTCCACTGCTGGTTTTGTGAGCAGTGCTTTGCAAATGAATGCTAAACAACAAGTGAACTCACATCTTGTGAGGCTTGCCTCCACAAGGAATACACGGGATGATTCCGACACGCCGACCACTCCGGACAAGAACCAAAATCGAAACCTATGTGTCCAATTGTATATTAACTCAAATATTTAATATAAGACATGAATGAAAAATGAGAAAAACAAGTTTAGCTGTTGACTTGCAGTTACTCACTCAGCACTAATATTGTAATCCCAAAAAATGACATGTTTTTGGCCAATTAGGGGAAATGAAAGAAGCTGAAAATGCAGCATTGATATATGTCAACTTTTAAAGACATGGTGCAGCATTATTTTTTGTCTGGATTCGCATTTCTGTCAAACTGACGATTGCAAATCCAATATTCACTCTCTTTTTGCTCTTTTTTGGTCTCCTCCAAGTCCTGGGGGAAATATTTGCAGTTTTGTCGAGCAGGCAGCAGGGGAAAGACCCAGTTGTTAAATACTGAAAGGGCGGTGCTGATACCTTTTTTTATGTTAACTCAAACATTAAATGCAAGAAAATATAAACATATTTATGATCACTTAGTATGATTTGTCAGTAAAATCTCAAAAGAGCCTAAAATGCACAACCCCGATGCTGGATAAATCGGAAGGTTTGTGTATTCATTGGACAGAAAACCAGGAAATGAATGTTTCGCTACTGCTATTTAATCTTCTTTGTTCTCCTTGTGAATGTTTTTGGAACCACAATTCCTCTTTTGTTGTGTTTCTGTTGTCTCTGTGTAGAAAAGCTGTACCGGAGTCTTCCTTTTGTCCGCACCAGATGAGGTCGTTGAACATGTAGCCCACCAGCGTGTCCTCCAAGGTCCAGAAGTGACGTCCGACAGCTGCATAGCTCTGCATCAGCGTCCTGGTTTTACTCCAGAAGAGAAACTAAACAGAGGCGGAAGGGAACTTAACTCACACACATCTTACCAGCATCGGTGAAGAACGATGAACATGAGTCTCATCTCGGAGCTCTTCCTCACCCTGTCACAAGGCCACGTTTGTGGCATCGCGTGAAACATCTGATGATAATCCTTCGACGTCACATTGCATGAGGACTGACGGACGACCGCCTCCTCAAACTGCCTCCAGATGTCCTCACAGTCGAACCTACACATAAAGATTTGTCAATCAATTGATTGGTAATCTGACAGAAAGTGAATCCGCAACTTTTTTGATGATCGGTTAATAGTTATGCTAAACCGAACGGGAAAAAAGGGCTGATTTTTTTGTGGTTGCAGCCACTCAGACTCTGGTTTTAAATGCTTTATGTTACAGGAAACAGAATATATTCAAGTTTTTGAGTGTTGGTCAGACAAAAGAAGACATTTGCAGATATCACCTTGGATTCATATTCTTCTTTTGATTAAAACATTAAGAGTGAAAGTGTCAAAATTCTCAAGTTTCATCTCCTCAAATGTTTGTATTTGCTGGTTTAAAACTTAACTTTTGTAAAGTGAGATTAACTTTTGGTTGTGGACTGTTGGTCAGACAAAACAAGACACGATGACATGTTACAGACAAAGTCATTAATCTGCATAGCTGTCTGTTAAGCAATTATAAAAATATTTATTCTTTGCAGCCCAAATATTTTTTAAGCATGTATTCCAGGGTTGGGGAAAGTAATTGTAATGTAAATATACATGATTCCCAAATAAAGACTCTCAATCATCCGACTAAAGTGATGATAAACTGACTGTAACTACACATGAAACGAGGTCAAACATCACTGTACTTTTGTCCATATATATATATATTTATACATAAAGCGTAGCATCATGCCCTCGTTCCATAGTAACCACCTCAGACTTGTGCGTTTCTTTTTATAGACGTCCTTCAGCATAACATCAAAACAAGTGTTGTTGCTTTTCACGCCAGCTTTGATGCTGGATTAGTCATATGTGCAGATTCTTCTGCTTCAGGAGGAAATCAAGTCTTTCGAGTTGTGAGGCTCAAGTCGGAAAGATGATAAAGACAAAGGTCATTGGAAACGTTATAACATGAGTGTGCGTCCTCGTGCAGTATGTTACTTCAAGCTGGGGTCGACTAGCGTGATGTAATTGTAGCACCTCCCGACCACAATGTGTTTAATGTTGGGGGTCGTCCCCAGCTGTGGCCTCGGCTGACCGGGGCAGAACAGGAGCGTAAGAAACCCTTTTGAAAATGGACACAATAAAAATGGGAGAAAGGGTTCATTATCTTTCACATTTAGGAGGGGCGCATCAAAAGGACGAAAGAGATAAAAGAAACGTGGGAAAGTGACTTACATATTTTCACGCTGAACATTACAAAGGACACGGATCGTGTGGACTGATTCAGCCTTGTGTTTGCACACGCCTTCAGGAGCCTTTCTGTAGAAAAACATCGGTTTCTGCTTTGACTCCATGCCAGCAGGAACCCACAAGGTGTGTGTTTGCGGCCACGTGATTGAGATCCAGATTTCTCGTGGCACGTACAACACTTCTTCCCACGTTTATATATACATATACTGTATATCAAATCCTCTCCAGGACAAGTTAACACGCGATGATGATTGACATTTAGAAAACAATAAACTTCCTCCCATGTCATTCCAAAGAAGCCTTTTTTTGTTGTTGTAAAATGATAGTGGTTAGCACATGCAATCATGAAATAGCAAGTCAATAAACATGTAGGTACACGTTCCCAGTTTTAGAATCCAACGAGGGAAAAAGTCAAATGCTCACCGGTTTCCATCCGGAAGGTCAAATTGCAACAAATGGCTTCGTGGGTTGTAATGTTAAATACTTCACTTGGGTCGGACTTGAGTCCCGCTGTGCTGAGATCTGATGCGGACCCTCCTCTCGGGGCTAATGGCTGACAAGCCAGAGAGGCCTCGTCTTATAGGTTCGACAGACACAGCCCACAGAGACGTGCTTTCAGGACGAATGTTGTTTGGGTTGTTGTTTTTTCAGCCTGCTGTCGCAAAGAGTTGGATCCACATGACTTACATTATGGTACCAATAACTCCCAACACAGTGTTGGCTGTTCTCTGAATCGTAGGGTGATGGGCTGGAGGAGGAAACACATGTCCTCATTATTAGACTCTCATAATTACTATTAACCGAATTCAGAGGGCATAATGTTCAGTATTCATCAAAATATATATATATAGCAGAGTATCTATCTTCTGTATGGTGACGTATTTCTGAGTGAAACAGGATAGAGGGATGGCACATAAGAAGGGGGGGTTGATTTGATGGTTCCAAAGATTAGCTCAGACCTTCTCCAGCTCTGTGCAGAGTCGTAGTTGCAGATTGACTGACGGAGGCATGTTGTAATATTACCGCATTCCTCCTGTAACTATCACCCTGCCTGCCAATCTAACCATTAGTCTCAAAATCAGACCCAGAAACCTACAGGCTGTGCAGAGCTCTAATAAATACAGATAAAATCAGTGCAGAATATCAGGGGGCGCCCTCTTGTGGTGTTTCATTATTTTTATTTTATTTTATGATGTGTAGAATAGAATATATATAAAAATATGCAACTATTATTGCATTAATTATGGTTACAGTAACAACATTATCAACAAAACATATGCTTCAAACAATAATAAGCATTTTGTGCCCATTGAAATGTGACAAGTTGACAACATGAAGTGGAATAAACTGCTGGGTGTGGTGGATTATGGGTAGGCTCCCGTTTGATGCTCTCAGTTTGAAGGACATTCGCTCAAATGATTTCAGAATTAAATTCACCACTCTGAAGCATGGAAGCTCTGCCAATTATGTGTGGTCTCTGTGTAATTGATAATACACTCCTATATTGTCATTATGGTTGAATGCACAGTTACACCTTATTTCAAATAAACATAAGTAAGTCAAATTAAATAATGTTTATTTGTGCAGTGCTACTTTATATGGAGTAGAATGTAGAACAAAGGAAGTGTATGTTTGAATACAGCTGCAGGTCAAGAAACCGCTAGCTCTCCAGCTGCAATTCAGCCTGTATGTCAATATGGCCAGACACATAATTAATATTAGAATGCTAACATCTTATTCAAGTTGATACACATCAAAGCTAGACTAACTTATTCCCATTAAAAAAACATTTTTAATCGTGTTTATTCCCTGATCTGAGCTATTCTATGAACCATGTAGGCTATCTTTACTAAATGATATATATGTGTATGTATGCTTGGATATGCCTGAGGGTGAAGGAACAACAAGCACACCACAACATACACTGCTACTTCATGGAACACATTTTGACATGGATTTTTGGATTAAAAAGAAAACACCCTCCCTGCAGCAATAAAGGTCTCTACACAAGGCAGCCACTATATTTCTGCGTTTGATCTCCCACAACGTTGCTGCATATGGTTTTTATGTTTATTATATCTATAAGGTCAAAGCAATGCATGTGATTTCCCCCATGCTAAAATGAAAACCATAAATACCTATTTTCAGGATTCATTTTAAACACCCTAGAAAAAAATGTAAGTAATGAAACGAGCAGTGTTAAGCTATATGGCCCATATTTTAAATAGTGTGTTTTTCATGCCTTTGTAAATATTTTGCAGCGGGTCTAAGAGGTGTATAAATACTGTGAAAGTATCGTATTCAGAAACTGTGCCTTTAAATGAGCCGTCGGGATTTCTGTATAGTCATCACGTCACAACTTTGCAATATATTTAGACTGTTTCACAGTTTTTACCGTAAACTTTATGATAATGTGTCACAGGTTATTTCTTGCTGCAGTGTATGCGAGTGACATCAGCTGCCAGGAAGTGAACTCAAGCTGTTGCCAGGCAACGCAATTCTGTTGAAACGCACTACAGCGGCGCGTTTCAGATGGAGTGAATACAGGTATCATTTAGACAGACAGCGTGGGGAATTTTTTTTTTAACATTCACACGTAACAATGTTCTGGTAAAAACCCTAAACGCAAGGTTGAACCTGGAAATTAGCATAATGTGTGCTTTCAAGTAGACAATGAATAAAAAAACAAGTATGGTAAATAGTTGTTGTATTTGTTTTGTTCAAAAGTTGAGATCTATCATTTATTTGAGCTCTATAACGATAAATCCTTCCACAGTCAGTATTCCTGACTGCTGTACACCTTGAAAAGTCACTACAACATTTGATGTTGTTATAACAACCGGCAACTGGATTTTATGTTTCCAACCATAAAATACAGTCAATCTAAATGTGGAACTGTTTTTTCCAATGTGATGAAACATTAAAATTGAAAAGTGAAAACAAATTCTGTTCTGATGAAGTTGATTGAAGGCATTCATAATCTATGAATTTTTCCGATGACAAAGTTTAACATTGTCTCCATAGTAATACAGCTCAAAGCCTGGATAAAGAGGCTCTGTGAATGTGGTGTGGACTCTGTGGATGAGAACTACTGAGTCGGAGGTTTTGTAAAAGGACAGCGTCCCTGCTTCGTGGTCCAGGAACACTCCTACCCTGGAAGACGGGGGTGCTTTTATGTCAGTACGTTCATTGTTGTGCCAGAAAGAAAAACCGTAGTTGGAACAGTCCAGACTCCAGGAGAGCGAATTCATTCCGAACCGACTGTGGTTACTCCCACCTTTCCTACCAACACTTTTGTACGCCGCTGCTATGCAAACCTGCTGCCCTCTCCACCCCAACTCCCAGTAGCAACGTCCTTCCAGGCCCTGGCTGCACAGCACCTCCTCCCAGTGGTCAAATCTCTCCGGGTGGTCGGGGACTGACAGAGGGTGGTGGAGGTATGTGGCTTCAGTGCAGTCCTTAGAGAGGCCGAGCTCAGGGTGGGCAGTGTCTGGATCCAGAGTGAGATCTTTCCAGTCTAATGCAAAAAGCAGAATTTCACACACAACACCCTATTTTCATTATTTCGTCATCTACGCTCGCAGGCATGCACACACACACACATACACACACACACACGCACACACACGCACACACACACACACACACACACACACACACACACACACACACACCTCCTGCAGTTATCAGATTATACAATATGATTGGTACATCCTGTTGTTTTGTGTTTGTTACAGTCAGATATGTACTGAGACACTGCTGTATTAGTCTTGTTTCACTGTTTTATTTTTGTTTTGTGTGTGTGTGTGTGTGTGTGTGTGTGTGCATGTGTGTGTGTGTGTGTGTGTGTGTGTGTGTGTGTGTGTGTGTGTTGTTGCCACAAAAGGCAATGTTCACTTTATGTGTGTGTTTCTAAGAATAACACACTGTTAATTGAACATGTATTGTATTAAAACAAAGGGTTTAGTCCACTTTATGAAAGGTGGAGCTAGAACTCCTGAATGTGACGGACGGGCTGTGAAATATACTCCCACATATTTATTATTATTATTATTATTATTATTATTATTATTATTATTATTATTATTATTATTATTATTATTATATAAAAACTAAATAATGTATTTTTACCGAGGGAAAATAGTTCGTAGCAGTTCCAGCAGGAAGTAGAAAGAGTGTAAATGTGTAGAATGCGAAATAGAGTATCGATAATCAGATGTTATTGCACGGCAAGATATAAAATGTACGAGATATAAAAACTCACACTTGCGGAAATGTGCCATTGTTGCTCTCTCTTCTTGCCACTTTCTGACAGGGAACGTTGTCATGACAGTTCCTGCTACGTAGGAGCCTTCTAGCCAATGAGGACGGTGACTTGAGACCCAGTGGCATTTATTGACCAATGAGAGGGAGATTTCCCTTTAGTCCCACCCTCTTTTAAACTAGCTAAAGTCAGCTCAAAAGCATTACTTCTGGGGGTGAGTTGAGTTTGCTTTAGCACATTGAAACGCTTCCTACATGTTTTATCATTATTAAAACGTAAATTCAGACGGTATATAGCTGCCTGGCTAAACCGTTCATATATGTATATGTAGACGTTGCTGTTATTATGCTCGGCGTCAGTTTGTTCGTGTAAAAGCTAACTAGCATAAACGCTAACTTGACATCGTTCTAACTGATTTACTGGTGTTTTCATTATTTTTTTAACCGGTAAATTAGCTTAACGTTAAACGTGAGCTGATCTTGGGTGTCGCCTTTTCTCAACAGGAACGTTACGTTCGTTAACTATCTGGGTATATAACTGTGTCCAGTCCTCATCCCGAATCAACATGAGTGATCCTTGGCAAGAGTGTATGGATCACTGTGTGGAGGTCACCAAAAAGGCTGGCAAGGTGAGTAAATACCACTGGTTTTGGTCCCAAAATCACTATTTAAGTTTCCCCACCCACTTTTGTCTGTATCTCAGCAGCTGTGACTCAAAGGTGCATGATACAATAATAAAGACAATGTGATCCACAATCAGTCAGAGACATCTGATGTTGATAACACAGAAAATGATGTACAACATTCACATAAAGCACAATAACAAAGTGCCTGGAATGCAGAAAGGGGACTGTTTGACTATTAAAACCAGTTGCTTTCCTCATGAAACATGAATTGAGGTCTGCATGCTCGGAACGAAGACGATGGTCAATTTTAATATTTTAATAATAACCTGCCCAGACAGCTGTTAGAAACAGGAGAAAGCTATTCAAGAGGAAAACGGGAGATTTACCAAAATGTCTTGTATAGATGAGATGATATAAATTAAACTACTTGTGTATTTTCAATTAGGACCAAATAATAAGCGAGTTTATTGAGTTTATTATGGATGGACGGGATCAAGAATCCTAAACAACTTGTTCTTGCTGCAAAGAGAAAGCATTTCTTAAACCAAGCTGTATTATATTCACCTGCTTCACCTCCATCTGTGGTTTTAACAGTAATACCTTTTCGTAACGTTACAGTAATGAGTAATAAACACAAAGGCTTTGGTGCTCACACCTAATCATCTCTGGCCTATCATTGGCAGCAGCCCTTTAAGCTTTATCAAAGTAGCCGATGTAGTCAGTCATCCAACAAAAATCCCCCTTGCTGAGTTTGTCATTGTTGGGTTTCTGCCAGATGATTCGCGAGGCGCTCCAGAAGGAAATCGCCGTCATGCAGAAGAGCTCACCGGTTGACCTGGTGACCGAGACGGACCAGAAAGTGGAACAGCTCATTATATCCTCCATCAAGGAGAAGTACCCCACTCACAGGTATTTCACAGAAGAGACAATGGTGGGATATGAGCTGTATGAAAGGACTGCAGGGATTGGGATGTCTATTGGTATTAAATGTTGCATTAAAATACTTCTTTACTTTGCTTATTTTGTTTGTAATGTGGATAATATTTCTAATATTTGGAAGTAGTGGTGTAATGAGCCAGAAAAAAACAATTGATTAGGGTCCAATTATTTATTCAGTTAACTTTAAATATAACAATCTTAATGTGGTTGCAAAGCATTTTCCATACTGCCTGAAAAACATTCTGATGGGAAATAATCCATCCTTTATTTATTTGTTGATTTATTCATATTCATTGGACTAAAAATAGTAAAAAGTAAATATACTTAGTGTCTTAAAATACTGGAAATTGGCCTGCTAAATCCACTAAGAATAATTGCAAAATGTTAGCTTCCTCCAAGATGTTAAAATATCCTGAAATCAAAGAAAACGCACATTGAACATGACCTCAGTGGGAGCTGAGATTACAAGGAAAACCATACCTCATATCACATATTACTCTAGTAGAAAAGTGAAAGAAGCAGGTAGATAATAGTAAGTGTAATAGCATCGTTGGTATTTAAAGGTGAGGTAACACCCGTATGACTCATAAAACGTGTTGTTTTTTTTCCATCTGATTTGAAAGCTTCATAGGTGAGGAGTCGGTAGCAGCAGGAGCTCCCAGCGTTCTAACTGACGATCCCACTTGGATCATCGACCCTATTGATGGCACCACCAACTTTGTTCACAGGTACTGCCCGCGCTTTAATACCATTAATTACACAGCTTTGTTCAATGCTCCGATTGGACAATTACAGCATTATATATGAGTAACAAACCGTTGTTATGGGCGCTGTTCTGATCTTTGGACACTTAATATACATTTTTTATAACTGAAGCAACAAAAAGTCCTTTTTAAATCAATACTTATTGTTGTTATTATTGATTTCACAGGGTCCGGCTCCCCCTATCTGCACTTTCACTGTACATTATCCCTTAAAGAAACCATTGTGAAACCTGATACGGCAGTGGATTTGTTTTATCTTTGTCCCCTTCTTATCTATTTTTATCTTTTAATTAGGTTCTTTCTTGGATCGTCCTCTCTGTCAGGGATAATTAGACGACATAGATGAAACTGAACTGATAATAGGATTTGAATCCTCCGAGCTTTAAAGCTAAAGGAAGTTCATTAAAGGAATGTTTTTTTTGTTTTTTTTTTATATTGTGAATTTCTTTTGTGCAGATTCCCATTTGTGTCCGTATCAATTGGCTTCACAGTGAAGAAAGAGGTATATTTTATTTTTTGTTACATGCTTTTTGACATCTTAATTAAAAGAAACAATGAGATAGCGATTGCCCCATTAACCCAGTGAATTTCTGACGAGTAGTGCAGTAGTTTTCTTGTTTTATACGGCTGTTGTTCTATTCATAGCCCTCCTCACCAAACCACATTCATCACTGCTGTTTTCCCAGATAGAGTTTGGGATTGTCTACAGCTGCATCGAGGACAAAATGTACACAGCACGCAAAGGGAAAGGGGCATTCTGCAATGGAGACCCGATCAAAGTGTCTGGACAAGAAGGTAAATATTGATGATGTAATCTTCAACAAATCCACCAGGTGGAGGCAATGTCACAGCCAGATTTTCTGCTTGGCCCAACAGCTCTACACAGTGAGCCACTAACCATACATTACCATCTGTGTTTTCAGAGGAGCGAACAGGCTGTCATTTGTTGACTGATATGTCTTTTTTTGTTTTTTTTGTTTGGTGTTTCCATCCAAGATATTACCCAATCTCTGGTACTGACAGAAATGGGCATCAAGAAGGATCCTGAGCATTTCAAAGTAATGTTGGCCAACATCAAGACCATCCTCAGCATCCCCGTGCATGGGTAAATATACACTTGTGCACATGTTGTAATCCTTCACGTGTCAGTTTCGGCAAACACTTGAGCAAATATAGCGGAAGAGTAACTGGTGTGTCATAGTTTATAGCACGGCCAAACAAAGCTGTGTGTTTTTTTATTTATTTTTTTCATAAGAAAACAGTAATTGCAACTTCCAATCTGATTTTATGTTGCACACGGTGGAAGTAGTTTTCCACACAACAGCAGCAAACGCTGTAGGATGGGGTTGGAGTTGTGTCACCGTCAATGAGATACAAGCAGAAATAGATTACATGCACGCATTGTTTCCTGTGTGCTTGTGACAGCAGCTTGATCAAGTGAGGGAATGTCAAAGTACTATAAAGAGCAGCCTGATGGTTAAGGTGGAAACCACATCATCTGCAGCTATCAGCATTTTTTTCTCCCATCTCTTTAACTTAAATACTAAAAGAAATTGGAAAACCTATCAAACTGAGAGAGGTAATGATAGAACGTAAATACCAAATGCTATAAAAAACAATGCCAGCCGTTAATAGCATCACCACCGGCGTTTGATTCCATGAGAATCTTAAGGATTAAAACTTTTAAAAATCACACGCTAAACTTTGACGAAACCATCTGGAAGGTTAACCGTGTGTCACATGCCATCAAATGCAGAGCAGGCATCCCATTTCCATCCACAGTATCCGCTCCCCGGGCAGTGCAGCTGTCAACATGTGTCTGGTAGCGTGTGGATCGGCTGATGCTTACTACCACATGGGCATCCACTGCTGGGACATGGCTGGAGGGGCAGCAGTTGTTACTGAAGCTGGAGGAGTTATCATGGACATTTCAGGTGAGTCACCGAGGAGACTTGAGCTCTTTTTGCGAAACTTTTTTTTAAGAGGCTGCTGAGTCACTGGATGTACTGAAGGAAAGCGAGCAGTAAGGTGATTGACTCGTGGAAAAGCAGCTTAGAGAAGGAAGCCGTGAGAAATAACTGCTGCTCTCTTTCAGCGCGAACACAACAGAAGTTATTCCTTTTTTATGAATTATTTATTGCAAGTTATTCTAGTTGTTATTGGTTTTTATCGGTCTTTCTGCTCACACATGCCTGACACAGTGATAGATGGGGAGCAGGGAAGCTGCTGGCTTTGTACTTGCAACAGGAAGAGACAGGCTTTGAGAAATTTGGTGTGAAATTTGGGCAACGCTGCCACTGACCTGACATGTGAGGTTCAAGGTGACGTGGAAGCTGCTGGACAAGTCAGACATGCTCAGTTGACAATGGCAGCACATTCTTGATGTCTTGCCAACACACTTACATATATCTATATATTTACAAAGTAAAGAAAGGCGTCGCCTTTCCTCTTAAGACGATAACTGACTCACTGATCAGCTCTCCTGCCTAAAATATTTCCCTGCTCATTTTAAAATGAGTGGGATCACGATCTCAGAAATGTGTCTCCCACGTCTTCGCCATCTGATTTATAACCTTGTGAGGTGCTTATGGTGCCTCTAAACACGAGCATCTGAAAATTAATCAGCCTGGGTACAGGTTAACACAAGAAACACTTCAAACGTTAATTTGTACTTGTCTTGTACCAACAAAATGTGAAGTTCAACTTTATTACAGCAATACTCACTTTTTCTCCTCTCTTTCATCCAGGTGGACCGTTTGATCTGATGTCTCGGAGGCTGATCATCGCCAGCAGCAGAGCAATAGCCGAGCGCATCGCCAAGGAGATAACGGAGTTCCATGTCGGCAGGGACGACACAGATGGCTAGTAAATTCCCACCACCACGTCCACCAGCTTAACAGTTATTTAATCGCCCGACTGTTTGGTATTTAAAAAGTCATGATTCCGTCTTCGCCTTAAGAACCAAAACGATAAACTTACCTCTGAAGAAATATCCTCTGAAGTTAGTTAGTCGGCGCTTATGACTTTCAGCCTTCTTTATAAGTCGTTGCGTTCGTGCTTTTATTCACTGATTGTGACTTTGTATTCTGTTGTAACTTATTTGGACGGTAATGAGTCGGCGGGCAGTGAAGGTGTCCTCGTATTAGTATTTTTTATTAGGTATTATTTACATTTTTTTGTGGTTACAGTCAGAACAAAGGCATGTCATTTACATTTACATTTAGGGCATTTAGCAGACACTTTTATCCAAAGCGATGTCATCGATAAAGTACGTGTAACGTGTTGACATTTTTCCCGATAATATTACTTTTCCATGTCAGATGTTATATAAGGTGATTGTATTTATTTAAAAGGCGGGTCCACCTGCAGTCTTTACATTTTTTTCCATTTTATTAGCAAAACCTGTTAAGTAAGCTAAGCTTGAAGAGAGCGATGCAACGGGTTCAGTTCCATCGAAAAGGGCTGTCTGACGAGGTAAAGCGGCTACGCCATCAAAAACAAATCAATATCAGTTTAAGTGTCCACAATTTGTTTTCACCAGGCTCAGTCAGTTGGTTGTGTTATTGTGGGACTTTTGTCATAATGTAAAAAACCAACTCCAATCATCTAACGTACTGTAGGTAATGAACACTGACTGGATGGGGATATATGTGTATATATATGTAAAAATGCAGAAACCTATGTCAGGCCACGTGGGGAAAAGTGACGAGCATTTTAATGCTAAAACATAAAAAATAAAAAAAATGTGAAGACTGTAAAAACCTAAAGATAAATAAATAATAATAATAACAATGGAACCACACGCTGTATAAATAAAGTGCCATCGCTTGTTCCCTCTGTAGTTAATGCAAGAATAATGTAAACCAGACACTGTTAACACATAACTACCGTACTGTGTAACTTCCTCTTCAAGTCCAGACTGAAATGTACTGAATGGATGTAATAAAGGCAGCGAGGGAAGAGCACTTAAAATATCTCCTGTGCCTGATCAGCCTCTTTCTGAGACAACACAGATGGAAGAATGCATGCCATCAAAGCCCTGCAGAGACAGGTGTCAGCATGCATTCACATGTTCTCCTAAACAGAAGACTACCATTGGCAACCGAAAATATGAACGCTTGTGCAGAGAGATGCTGAATTTCTTCAACTAAATATGGGCGTTCGGTGTCGTTTCCTCTGAAATATGTAAATAAACCATCAAAGAAAAGATCGGGGGACAATACACAATCAAATCTGTCAAGACTGCTCCCATGCTCCAATTTACAAAAAGCCGCTGCTCCAGCCCATTTCTTTTGTAATCCGATATTATCGAGAGCTGGATGGGAGGTTGGACAATTCCTCTGCATTTACTCGGCAGCAAGGCTCCTAAACGCCTGACAGTGGCCTGTATCAGCCGTGTGTTCAGCACATAAATAGACGTCCTTATGTGCTCTGACCTAGAAAAACTGATAAACTGTCCTTTCTCTTTATAAAAACTATAAAATATGAAGGAAAGAAAGTGCCTCTTTTGGCAAATGGCAAAGCAAATGAATAGAAAACAGGCCTCTGACTTCTATAAAACCCAGGGGAAGAAAAAAAAACACACTCACTGCTACCGTTATGATTTAGTAGAGAGATAAAAGCATTTACAGCCATTACACCATGTAAAACTCTCTGCTGCCCTTTCAGTCTGGGCTGCAGATACTGCACATGCAGAGCAGCCCCCCCCCCCTCCCCGACCGGGCGGATGTGCTCTATGAAATAGCTCTGCGTTTTTTTGCCCTCCACGGACTGTTGTCTCTTTTTTCCAGCTTGTGTTCGCTGATGACTAACAAATGGTCTTAAAACCCTTTACTTGAGCAAACCCAGGCCCTCTACTGCTGCGGCCCCCCTCCTCAGCAATCAATGGGCCATGTTAGGCGGCAGCAGGGGGGTGCAGACCTAATCGCCAGTGTTGGGAATGGCTTCCACACTCAGCCAGCCTAAAGTTAAGTCCTCCTCCGTCAACTCCACCTTTACACCAACACCTGCTCATGTTGGTTCCGCGTCTTTGGATTTTTAATCTTTCTCAACTTCTTTAACGGAGTCATAAAAACAAGCTCTTATGCTGTTTTTGTCCTTGTTGCAGTTAGGAAGTACCAACCATTGTTCTTTGAAAAGCCTGCTTTCCTGTAGCGTCCAAAAGATTTTCCCCTGGAGATATAAGAGCCAAGTCTGGAGAACTGTTTTACACTTTTGTTTCTTTACCCCGATACATCTTATTGTCCTCTGAATTTGGCTCCATCTGCCATCTTTCTAGATGGATAAGCTGCATCCGTAGGAGGCTCGATTGAAGACCACACACGTCACAGCGGCTGCAACAAGGCCGTCCCATTTTAAAGACTCCCTCAAATAGCCGAGAATTGCTGCCTGTTTTTATGGATGCAAGGATCCAACTGACCGGTCCTTCACCGCCCAACCTATCCCAAGATTCACCATTCATGGCAACGAGCAAAGCATGCAGAAACACACACTCGCCTCAAATATCATCCCTGATGACATTTCTGCTTTTGAGTGAAATGTCTCAACAGCTATTGATTGATTCAAATACAATGTTGCACAGACATTCATGTTCCCTAGAGTGGGGGAATTGGAATAACTCTGGTGATACCCCGACTTTTCATTTGGTCAAAATATCAGTTTGTCCATTATTTGAATTAGAAATGTAAAAGGAACCTGTAACGGACTCTAGACAGGAACCCCCCCTGCTCATCTTTCAAGGTGCACCATTGAACTTCAGCAACTTCAGCATCATGGCAGGCCTCAGCTACAGCTGTGATTCCAGGGCACCAAACTTCCAGAGCATCCGTCATCCCGGATAAATTATTCATAACGGACCTGCCAGGGAGACAGCAGGACTGATGTATTTGTTTTGCTGGTCCTATTACTTCCCTCGGCCTGTCTCCCAACATTTTAGAGAGCACCTTATATTTAGTGCACTACAGGGACAAAAGGGTGACAACTGCCCTCCTGCTGCTCCCCGCCAAACACACACAAGTTCGGCAGTTGTTTACTCCAGCTCTGGAATCTGGATTTCTAGTTTTCCACCATTGCTGAACAAAAATCAAAGGATAATCAATATCAGATCGCTAACTTGTCTCCAACTATGATAATTCAACATATGCTTGAGCACTCATTCTGTCTTTAATGGTGCAACAGCAAACAGTTCATGTGTTTTCACCAGATAGCAGTTGTGCAAGGTGTGGCGGTGATGAATCGTGTCTGAACGAGTCCCGGGGAAAAAAACCCAACCTGTTTCCTCACGTTTTTTAATAACTTAAGTAGGCGTTTCAGACGATGCAAACTGAGTGTGTATTCTGTATGTCTTAATCACTTACAGGTCGTCATATAGGAGTGCAAACCAAAATATTATAGATTTTATCGATCCTTGGGACAAAGATACCATATTTGCTGATATGATTTTACATAAATTCAGCCTGCGTTCGATATGAGATGATATCTGCCCCTTTAACACAATCGGGTACATCTGGAGGGGCCAAACTACGACCTGCCGACCAATTGCTTTTAATTTAAACTAATATGGCTTGAGCACCGTACATTGCACTTCCTAGTTTAAACACTAAATTTAATGTGACTTTCTTTATCTGCGCACCAAAAACAATATTTTACCTGTTCTGTTACATCTTAATATTACACACATTTACATTTGCATGATAATCTTTTAAGAACACCAAGACAGAAACCAATATTTGGCCATTTCTTCCTGTTTTTACAGTATTTTAAGTAATAAGGCCGTGCACTTATTTTTAGAAGTATTTAATTAATTGATGTTAAATGTAGAAACTACTGTGATGTCAAACGTTTGTTGTGTAGTTAATTGATAGAAAACGTATTTAGGTTCTGGTCTAGAATCAGTGAATTTCTTGCAGTGAAACTATTTTAAAACATTTGCTATTGTTTCTTTATATTTTTCTGTTTAGGATTCTCAGAAAGGTTCGACCACTTAGATTTATATCCTCACAAAAAAAAAAAAAATTCTTTGCTCTGTAAGAAGGGTGTGTGCTTGCAAGGACATGTTGGACGTTCCAGGGGGAATTAGAAATAATTATAATAATTAGATTGCTGATCACTGAATTGATACACAAATCTAGATCAATGTACGTATGACATCACTGTGGTCAAGTGTCTGTCTGAAATGAGTATTGTCACATCTCAGGTTGTAAACAAGTAAAGAGGGGCATCATGTAATTCTCTTGAGCCATGCAGCATTTACCAGTAATTGAACCATCCGTCTTGCAGCAAGGCATCACTTCCTGCAACGCAACTTTTTGGGTGTTTTATGAGAAGTAGACGTATTCTACACCTCCTCGGTGCTGCAACTTGTAACCACGACCCTGCAGACGCACCCGATTCTCTGACGGAGGAGAATGAATTAACATTTACGTAACCTCACGGTGAGATGTGATAGCCGCACGCTTTTATGTGGCGTTTACATGTAGATACAGACACGTCTAGATCTGTGCAGAAACGGGCATGCATGCACACGTCCGCCGCCTCCACCAGGGGACCTTTCAAAGGATTTTCCACTAGTGGAGCACAATGAAGGGCCATGAAGGTGTGGTGGGATAGATCCCCCTCAGTAGTGCTGGTGAATGGCCCAACTCGTCCCACAACTCAATCAGCACCCAGATATAAGGCACCTTATTGTTCTGCTTCCTGCTCTCTGCTGTGGCTGGCGTGTTGGTGTCCCAGAGGCTGAGATGGCTGTTTGCTCTTACTGGAGCATGTGTTTAGATGCAAGAGGGGTGACTAGGCTGTTTTAAAAGGTGTGTTCATGTGCAGTGAGTCTTGTTTTTAGTTTCCCCTTTTCCAGGTTCCCCTGCACCATTACACTGCTGTTTTGTCCACATCGCACTTTCCACATTTAGTTTACTAAAAGTGTTTTCTTTAGTTTTGTGTCTAAGACCAACTGGGCTACGTTACGTTCCTTTACTTTATTTTGTTGTTATACTTGTTGTATTTGTCGTCATTTGCTTATGTTTTTTGACCATTTTGTTACCTTTTATAAGCAGAGTGCCATATTGTTTGGGCTGTGCTGCACTGAAGGTGAGTAGTGGTGGCACCCCTGGACATTTCCTCTGTGGAGTCTTTTGCTCCACATATGTTAGTTAGTTTTCCTTTTGGTTGTGGTTGGGTTGAAGTTTATTAACAATTCATGGATCTTAAAGGAAAACACCACCGCATTTCCATACTGAACTATGTTCTGCTCTGATGTTAGACGAGGTGATACATACCTCCCTCTCCTCTGTACGTGCACTCAATGGCTCTTGCGCGCACTCCGCGCAGCGCTAATTTGCTAGCATGTAGCTTGTCCTTAGGATCCAAAGGGGGGTGAATTTAGAAGCGACCAAGCACTTCCACGTTGTCCCTATTTAAATACGGTTACGTGAGTAGTTACACGACCCAAGTTTGGTTACACAAAATGAAACATGCCAATTTTTCTAAGCGGATAACAAGGATAACTATATAGTATGGCGGAATAACAACTGGAAGCACTTCGACGTCGGCGCAGTAATATCATCACTCAAAACATGACGGGACTATATACCTTCTGCTTGTTTTCACAACCCTGTACGATCCACGTTATAACCACGATGTTTGATTGTTCACAAACTATCTTACTACAACCTGATGCTTCCTCAACTGTGCACAAACTACTACAGGTAGTGCAGGCGACGGCGTGCAGGTCACGTAGGTTCTATTGACGGAAGTAAGAGGGGGAGCGGAGTGATGATATTACTGCGCCGACGTCGAAGTGCTTCCAGTTGTTATTCCGCCATACTATATAGTTATCCTTGTTATCCGCTTAGAAAAATTGGCATGTTTCATTTTGTGTAACCAAACTTGGGTCGTGTAACTACTCACGTAACCGTATTTAAATAGGGACAACGTGGAAGTGCTTGGTCGCTTCTAACTTCACCCCCCTTTGGATCCTAAGGACAAGCTACATGCTAGCAAATTAGCGCTGCGCGGAGTGCGCGCAAGAGCCATTGAGTGCACGCACAGAGGAGAGGGAGGTATGTATCACCTCGTCTAAGATCAGAGCAGAACATAGTTCAGTATGGAAATGCGGTGGTGTTTTCCTTTAACATTTTATATGAAGGCCTTTTTAGCAATATTTGTAATAAATTAATACATTTTTGTTATTTTTTTTGTAATTTAACATTGCTTACTGTTAGTAAGGAACACGATCCATGAGCTGTCAAAGATTTCTTGGGGTTGAAAGTCCCCAGGTGGCGTTGTTTGGCATCCCCCTGAATATTCCTGCCTTAGTGCCACCCCGCCCTCTCCAGTAGGAAAGCTCATGAAACAGCCAGGAAATATAAAAACTGGTTCTTTTGTTTGTCATGCCAAATCCCATGTTGAAACTAAGTCAGGGTCTGGAATGTACCCTCATTGTTTTTATGTAAAGCGCTCTTCTTTGGCATGCTGCAATACAAATACATTTTAACATATTTCTTTTAAAAAAAAGTGATTTTAGCGACTCTGATTTGGGTTTATGAACTGACTTCCAAGTTAGGATGGGATTTTCTAAACTGCACCGTTGAGCTCTTAATTACCCAGCAGGCCAGCTATACTGTATGCAAAAATGTGACAGGGTGTACCTTCCAGATATATGACGACACTTAAAAACTTTCCACTGATGCCCTCCATGCACACTAGACACATCATGTTATCTCAGGTCTGCTTTCAGTGTTTTGAAACACAAGGGCGGTGCTAGTACTTTTCCCACTCCCATCATGTCAGCTTTTTTTTTTTGTTTTTTGTTTTTTTTAAAGTTGCTTAATCTCTCCAAAGAGGGAACTTAACGTTAAGTTTTTGCAGAAGACGGTGCACTGGTATCTTGAAGCTTACCTTTGACAGTCTGCCCACCTGACCTCTCAAGGTAAGGTTAACTTTCATGTTCTAACGGTGGATGATTCGTGTGTGTGTACTTTTTGTCACTATTGTGCAATTGAGGGCGATTTTTTTCATAAAGTAACAACTACTCTGACATGCAATTTGTGATGTGATGCATATGATGAACTGAGTCTAAAGTAACAAATTTAGTGCATCTTTTAAATTTCTATTAAACTGCCCATTGATGGGAATTTGAACCTGAAAAGTAACTGAAGCTGTCAGAAAAATGTAGTGGAGTAAAAAAGCACACTATTTGCCTCTTGAGATGTGTACTGGAGTGGAAATATAAAGTTGCATAGAAGGGAAATACTCAAGTACTGACAAGTACAAAGTACCACAAATGTGTACTTAAGTACAGTACAGTATGTTCCCTCCTATGCAACTTTATACTTCTCCACCACAACAGACCAAGAAACATCATTTATAATAGCAGATCATTTTACTGCTGATAATACTTGCAAAGTAAAACTGAGGTTTTAAATGCATGATAGTGTAGTATTTTCACAGTGTGGTGTTGGTAATTTTACTCAAGCGAAGGATCTGAGAATATGTCTTCCACCGCTGAGACTACAAATAAAGCATGATATGACACATTTCTTTTAAACATAAGATGCATTCACATGCATTTCATTTGGATTTGTTCGCTGGAGAACCTTGACTTTATGTGCCCCACCCCACTAAACCTGTCTTTGCCAACATTATAAAGTCTTAAACCTGCAGCCCCTGGTGGTCATTTAATGTAACGCAGGACAGGCAGCTGGCAACTAACTCTTGAAGTGTTGTAAGAGGAATGTGCTAAGCATGTAGGATTACAAGCATTGTGTTGCAAGGCCTCAGAGACGGGGCGACACCTTTTACAACACGCTGCCAACTTTCAAAATCAGTTTCTAATTCTTTTGTATTCATTGAAGTTCACGCTGCACTTTTTTTTTTTACAAGCTTTCTTCCTTTTTACAGGCTCTCATCTTTAAGCACCCCTGCACAAACATAATGGAAGACCCGTGGCAGAACGCATACGACTTTGCTGTTCAAGTGGCAAGAGCAGCTGGAGCGGTACGCCATCTTTCTTCTCTGGTGTCTCGAATATTTGGGAAGATATTGTGATGATCAAGCGATGAAACGTGCCATGATCCCTAAGCATGTGCTAACACAGTGACCTGCCATTTGTTTAGGTAATTAGGAAAGCCGGGGAGGAAGAAGTGAAGGTCAACACAAAGAGCTCCACTGTAGACCTCGTCACTCAGACTGACGAGAGGGTGGAGAAAATCATCATCGGGTCTCTAAAAGAAGAATTTGGAGAAGGCACACACTGGTGAGACACACACACACACACACCTCTGCATACGTACTGTTTGTCTCATGTATCGATATCGATGTTGGTTCTTTTGTGCTGCAGTTTCATCGGAGAAGAGTCCGTCTCAAAGGGGGAGTCGTGTATCTTGACTGATAAACCTACATGGATCATTGACCCAGTGGACGGCACCACCAACTTTGTTCATGGGTAAGATGTCAATGTTGTTTGTTCAAGGCACAGCTGGCAGGATTAAAGGAGATGTATCAGCAGAAACGGAATATGGTATTCATAACTATGTTCAAAGCTGTGGTACCGCCAGCCGCCATCTGTTTCCCCGAAATGATTTGATCCCAAACTTGTTTCATCCAAAAATGTAAATATGTCCAAAAATACACCTTAACATGAATACAACCAATTATAAATCTTCCTGTTTAATCTTATATTGTGAAATTGTGACGTAGAAATACCAAAAAAGAATTAAAATATGAATCTATCAACAATTATTATTAAAATGGCTTAGCATTGTATACATACATCATTACAAAGTGCTATTAAACATGGCTGCACTAAATGGTAAATGGTAAATGGCCTCATTTATATAGGGCTTTTGTCCAAAGCACTTTACAGTAATGACTGACATTCACACACACACATAGATAGAGTACTTAGTGTACCTAAAAGTACCTTTTGTAGACTATGTCATCACACACAATCTGACACACATGCAACTACTTCTTCACAGGTTCCCGTTCGTGGCTGTGTCTATTGCCTTCGCTGTCAAAAAGGAGGTATGTCAACAATACAACAGTCAATAAAAGTACTCCGTCCATACTTGTGAAAGCTGACATATGAGTGCCTTTGCAGCTGGAGTTTGGCGTGGTGTACAGCTGCCTGGAAGACAAGATGTACAAAGCAAGAAAGGGAAAGGGAGCGTTCTGCGACAACGAGCCAATTCAGGTGTCCGATGTACAAGGTAACGCTCTCTACTCATTGGTCAATAGCTTGGTCGTTCTATGTTTGCATGTTTGAAAATGGGAGAATGTAGGAAGTAACACAAATCAAGCTTTTTTCAACATGTCATCCTTTGCAAATGCAACATCCGGGAACCCACACACAATCATCACTTTCACATCAACGGCCTCAAGGTTACACATATTTCTGAGGACATAATAAAGAATCTTTAAAGAGAGATTGCACACATTCAATTTGGAGGGCCGGTGTGTGTGTGTGTGTGTGTGTGTGTGTGTGTGTGTGTGTGTGTGTGTGTGTGCCTCCTTTACAGTGATTATACACCTGTAATTACACATGATAATAACCCGTTTGCCGTGCTGACTTTGCAGACATCAAAAAGTCCATCATCATCTCTGAGCATGGAACAGACCGGAGTGTAGATAAAGTGACCAAGATCTTCTCCACCATGAAGAAGATCCTGTGCATCCCAGTGCATGGGTGAGTGCTCTTCACATGCATACGCTGACTCATCAAGATTGCTTTTTTTTATTGAATTAAAACCGGACTCTTTATTTATTATATTGATTTAAGTAAAAAAAAATATACTATATAATGACAGACAGACAACTAACCAAACGTCCTATGATGAGGATTTAAATGTAAATAATCCAAATTACGTTCATATTCTTAAGAAAAAACAACTAATTCTTGGTCATTTAGTTTGAATAATGAATGAAACCAATTTCACGTCATCCAATCCAATGAAAGCAACGTCAAACTAGCCAATCAGAGCTTGGTTCATGAAGAAGTGGCTTACTGTAGCTAGAGAGAAAAACACTATCTCGCTAGCTTAGCAGAGTAGCCGTAACTACAGAATTCATGCAGTTTGGTTTGGTTAAGTTACCTTAAAATCACAATTTCCAAGTATCAAATTGCAAATTAATTCATTATAATGATTAAATATGAATATGGGTCAGGGCTGCATTTTTGCAAGCTTTGCTTCAGGATTATCCATCCAGGACTATTCCAGCCTTGACATTTTAAACCCTTTTCCCTCCGACTCGCTGCATCTGTAGTAACCGTCTGCTGCCTTTGTAGCGCATCCTCCGTGTGTTCATTCATCTCCAACCCGTGTGTCCCGACAGGCTCCGTGGTTCAGGCACAGCCGCCACTAACATGTGTCTGGTGGCGTCCGGGGCGACGGAGGCCTTCTTTGAGATCGGGATCCACTGCTGGGACATCGCTGCTGGAGTGGTCATAGTCAAAGAAGCTGGAGGAATAGTGCTGGATGTCAATGGTGTGTATGCTTTATAATCTGATCACAGAGCATCGAGTGATTACCTGGCATTAAACTAGAGTCTTACAAACTAAAATAAATGAAAGAACAAATTCTGAAAGCAGCTTTGGTTTTGTTGAACGCCTCTCAATAAAGGCTTTGTTTTGTCATTTAGGGGGACCGTTCGATCTGATGTCTCGAAGGATGATTTCAGCAAACAACAAGGTTATTGCTGATCGGATCATCAAGGAAATTGAGATATTCCCAGCGGTGAGGGACGACGCTCCGGTCCCGGAGAAATGAGAATATACAAACACATTTTTCAAATGAGTACAAAGAGGAAAAAGTCTAGTCTAATGTTGTATGTCATGAATAAAGTTACTATGCTGTATCGCTACCAATTGTCCTTTAACGTATTTACAAACTGGGTGTGTTTCATTGGCTTTTTTTTCTTTTTTTCTCCACTTAAGTAAATCCATTCAAGTGACCTCCAGGTTACATTTGATTAATCTTCTGTGATCACGAATATTGATCGAGGCGGGAACCACTTTTGTACACCAGCGTGTTATTTGCATGCATGTCTTTCATTCGGAAACGGCAGTCGATATGATCTTACAGTAGAAATCATTATACATGTTTTTAGACCCACATCCAGACATTTGTTTGGGTTTAATTGTTACACAATCAGACCTCGCCGTATCGCAGCAGAAGCTGTTGTGAGACTGATGGTTCCTTCGACTGGATTCATCCCTCCTCCCTCAGTGTCATTTGACTCTAATGTGTAATTATCTGATGGAAATGAGTTGAATTCTGCCGAGGTGATTACTCCCATTAGAGGCAAGAGTCTTTACCACTGAGTTAAGTCAGTGTTGAAGTGACTTTATAAACACTGTCAAGTGTCATATGATTTACTTGAGCATCACCATATTGCCCGAGAGCCTCTATTTCAGCGGCAGTGCTGTTTACTCAGTTCATTACACTCATACTACAGCTCACCACTAGAGGCCAGTAATGCATCAACAATCAGATGGCATCTTCAAGATGCTCATGATTTTACCTTGCAGGCTGAACTTAGTATTTGTTGTAATTATTATAAGTTTGCATCGCGGATTGTGCTTTAATAGAGATTGAGCATGCTCTGAGGTCTCTTCATGGATCATCAACACCTTTTCTCACCTCACAATGAGGAAAGAAAAAACATGATCCTACCCAAGAGATGAGGTCCTTTTTTCCAATTGTGTTCTTTTCTCCTCCCCGATCTGTAAATTAACAGCCGCGTTCGGTCGCACATGAAGTATGAAAAGGTGGAGGAGCAAGCTGAGAGCGAATGCTAACAGCGACGGCGAATGGAGCAGCGGCAACGCAAACAGCAGGAACAACAACAGCAGCAGCAGCAGCAATAACAGCAGGAGGTTGGGGGATGAGGAGTTTTTGAACTGGTGCCTTTGAAACATAAATAACTGCAATTTCGTTGTATAATTATGCTTCTATACATCTGCCACTGCTGTGGTGTGTGATGATATATGTGATGCTTTAATAGAGATGTTGTTTGTCTGCCTTTCAAATGGCAAACATCTAATTCCACAGCACTTTGAGCATCAGATGTGAAATATGGGGCTCTTTTTTATTTTTGTATTATCATATAAGGGGAAGGGGGTGAAATTATGTATTGAGAACAGGGCCAGGTAATAGTTGCACATACAGTACATCTTAACATTTGCTTCAACTTGAGTACCAGATGGCTGAAATCTACCTTGTAGGACATTATTGTAAATGCCAAAGAGGTCAGAGGAGCATATACAAGTTCATAAAAGTCAATTTAGCATATTTACTTGAAAATATCAGTGTTTTCCTCATTAGTATCTCATGCATTGTGTTGGCTAATTTGATATGGTCTTATACAGTGGAAGTATAAATAAGTTAATCAACATGTTATTTAGATTAGTTACAACAAATCGAGTATCTTAACAGCTCTCAATCGTTTTATTTCAAAGGTATGCAAGGAGACATTACTTGAGACTTGTATGTTGATAACAATAAATGACTTCTTCAAATGAAAGAGATTATATTACATCCTACTATTATTTATTTTTCATAGAAAGCATTTCATTATTTTGATAACCTCCTTTATGTACAAACAGTGAATAAGTGAGTTAATAACACAATGTAATGCACCATATTTTAGTCTTTAGAGTATTTATCGACATGTTTAAGTGCATTTCTCCCCTGTTGAAGCATCTGTAAGTGATGGATATACAGATAATGAGGGATCGACAATATATCAAGAGATAGTTTTTGATGCCAACTGAGAAATCCACAGCGAAGGGCAGTTGAAACCTCCAGAAGCACCCAGTCCTTGAGTTAGAGACGAGACTGGGGTGAAGAATTTCCAGCATTAATAAAGCTTTTATAACACATCGTAAGGATATTTATATCGTGAAATATGAATGTGTTTTCAATCATTCATCCCCTATTCATGCACACCAATTACAGATGCCTCATTGATAAAGAATAATATGTATGAAAAATATGAATTAACAATGTGTGCTTGTGGCTCCACCTGCTGGCAGCAGAAAAACAAAGATCAGAGGCTGGATACGGTATAATAGTTTTAAAACCGTGTGGGTAAAAACTGCGCATGCTCAGAGCTAATTGCCAGAATTTGATAGGCTGTTTGCCACAACTACGTCATTTGCTCGTTGTCGCTAATAGAGGTTAGTTTCTTTTTGTAAAATAGTAACCGGCCACCGTGAACGACGTGCATTATCTTCTGCGCCACACATTTTAAAGTCTGCCTTTTATTATAACTTGTGAATAAACTCCTCGGTGAACCGCGGGTAAAAATAACTACTTTTGACGTGGAGTGGCTCTCCAGGAAAGAATGGCTAACTGCTAGCTAACTGCTAGCTAACGGCTAGCTTGTAAGGGAGCTTTTTTTCCGTTTGCGTTATTCGGAGACGGTGATTCTTCGTCGAGAACAACTTTTCAGGATCAAACATGGACGACGTGGTAACATTGGACACAGACACCCAAACTGACAGAAGTAGGCTATGAACGAGGGTACCAGCAGTGACGTCATAACAGCCAGTGGAGGAGAACAGGTACGTGGCCAGTATGATTACCACCTGATACACCGTGTAAGCTGTGAAATAGCACATTAACGTTAATTAAAATGTTAAAATTGGTTTATAATGTCACTGCTCATGCAGGAAATTATATATGTAAGGGTTTACCTATTTATTTACCAAGGTGTGTAATGACTATTTGTAGAGTGTTTTATGCTGCCTTCACGTGCTAGTGATAAGATCCTACTTCTCACTCCTGATGTGGAATTTTCGAGAATGTCACGTTCAAGTGCTTCTTTGTCGGGACAAATTGGAAAAAATGGCGGACATTCGGTTCTCTGTCAGGCTACCTGCAAAATTTTGATTCCATTATGATAAAAATGACATGTTGTTACAGTAGGAATGCAACTGTGGACAAGGTAATGTCAGCTAATGTAATAACTTTGCACCAGATCGTTAGTCCATGTGTTATCAATATAATGATAAATAGCATTGGTCTATATCAAATGAAGTGTACATAGATTACAGATTAAAATGATGTACTCGTATTTACCATAATTCCAATACCACGTGAAGGCAGCATAAGCTTTCCAGTATCGAGTGGACACAGAATGCCAAAGGGCCGGCCAGCCCAAACCATTTAAAGAGTAGTTTGACATAATAATTCATGGCTCTAAAAAACATCAAATTGTCTTAACAGTACTTACATCTGGGGAGACTAATTACGTGAGTTTACAGAGCCTCAGCTTTTCAATAGCTAATTGAGAACTGCATTAACACACAAATAAAACAGCAGGTGTACATCAACTAAAGAGTAGTAACCTGACCCAAACGACCTATCTACCAGCAATTCAAAATGCACACAAACATCTTAACTAGACGCATAACAGTCACTTTAGGAAATGGAACGGGAAACTATGTCAGACAATTGGCTCTTAACTGTTACATTCAACCTCCACTGTTAAGTCCGCCTCATTATCCCAATCATTTTCTCACGTGTAGGATCTTCTCTCTCTGGCACAGGTTATAAATCTACTGAGTCTGGCTGACAATCAATACCCAGCATGCATGTGCTTGGCCAAGTACTGTAACAGGTAGAGTCTCTACCAGGATTTAGCCAACTGAGTAATTTATTGGTGTTTTGAATGCCTGGGAGGTGCAGTTAGTTTGCGAGACTCACGTTATCTGGTGATTTGTGTCGGATTCAGTTAGACTCTTGCACATGCCGCGCCAGGACCTTATACGACAGAGGCCAAATAAAGCACTAGGGGTTCCTGTGAGAGATGAAATGTGCCTCTCATTTAGGGCTGCAGTTACAATCTCTCTCATTATAGACGCATCTTTAACTCTTTGGCCTATGAAAGAGTGATCAGAAAATAGTGTAAAAAGACCCCTGCATACATACCCAGAATTGTTTTTTTTATAGTTAATAAATTGTTTTTTTGAGTGAATGAGGCGCTACATTTATATAAGGTTGTATGGCAGGTGTATAAAGCACCAGAATTTGATACCAGACTCCGGTTTTTCCTGTGTGTAGTTAGTTGTTTGGGAAATATTTTTGGTTAAATATTAATAAACAGCCAGTGTGAACCTTTATTTCTACTAAACCAGACCCAGACCTTTACCTGACCATAACCTGTTGTCAGTTCCTTAAAATAGTTAAATAATGCAGCAGTCACTAGGAGTGGATATTGTGTTGCATATTAGATATGCACAACAATATAAATATGTTGTCAGTGTATTGTACGTTTCCTTCATGTATTACGCTGTTGCAAACTAGCTGTATATAAACATACACTCCAGAAAGCGAGGTTATGTCCTCAACAGTCCAGAACCTCAATATATTTATCTAATTATAATTTAAATGACAGAAAGCAGCAAATCCTAACATTTTGAGAAGCTGGGACAATCAAATGTATGGCATTGTTACTTGAAAATAACGTACATTGATTGTATTGAGTTTAAATAGTTGCTGAATGATTTTCTGCTGATCAACTAATTGATTGAGCAGCCGAGCATTTCAGCTCCACTCCTTTTGCACCAATGTTGCACTTGCAACTGCATGCATCATCATGACAGGCAAAGGGGCACAAGGTTGACAGATACTCCATCATTTTTCTTTTAAGTGGTGGCATGCCTTTATAAAAGGAAAGAGCTTTTTCTAGGGGGGGGTACTGTTAATACTTAGAGAGTGACAGCATGCTGATACGAGTAGAGAACGTGTTACATTTAAAGCTGTTCCAAGATACATGCAGTGGTGATCCCAGGCTCTAGACTTTTGTAAGGCATGATCATTTAGAGCTTGTGTTTCATGTTCACAGGAAGAAGGATGCAATCCTCTAATCTGTAGAAATGATCTATGATATAATAGCTAGATTGTAATATACAGCTAGAGTGGAGAGCAGAGAAACGGTCTTAGATAGCATTCATGCCTGATTTCCTGATATAATGCAGTTAATATCGGTCAGATAATCGATACAAGTGTGTCAGTAAGTGTAATGAAATTGAATAGGCCATCATGAGGACAAAAGCCCAGAGAAATCCACTAAGAGTCCGTCGTTTCTGCTTCAATAGAGCCAGAAACAAACCAGGCTGCAGAAGATTGAGCCTGCAAATCCTGTGTGTCCAGCGTATAAAACCACAGTAAACAACAATAACCATAATCAAAATGGAAAAACCCTTTACTTTGTGCTCGTTAGCGATAGCTGTCATCGTTAGGTCATAGTGGTTGCTGTAAGTGCACCACAGAATAATACACAGCGCTGTGCATCCAGCAATATACAGCATGTATCAGTTCCCGTTTGGTGATCCGTGGGGATTATTACTCATAGTAAGCTCTACTTCCATTTCTGTTGCTATCTGTTTTTTTCCCCCTGCTGTGTTTTGCCAGTCAGACATGTTATGCAAAATGTCTGAAACAAAGCCAAAGAAATTAGCTTGTCCTGGCCGGCAGCCATATTGACTCAGGGGCTCTTAGTCCCAGTTGTTTTTGATGCGCTACTGTATTGGACTAATAATAATAACAAAAATAAAAGTTGAGACACATTTCAGCAAAGCTTGTGCTGAATTTATGCTTTCTATCCGCAGCCAATCGATGCCCATCACCCTCCTTGAGGAATGAGGGAACGTTCCAGACCTGATATCTTTAACTGATAGTTTTATGAGATGCTAACATGTGAGTGGTGTCTATCAAAAGCTGCTCAAAACTGGGAAGTCAATAGAGATATTAACATTACACTCAGACAGATCTAGACAAAATCAATGATGATAATCCTAATTAATTGTCCTTGAAGCCTTACATTTCTTTTAACGGATTTTTGTCCCTGTGAGGCTTCCCTGACATAGTAATTGCTTGCCTAAGTGCTCTATTTTCTCTATTAATCTTCTTTGTCTGTCCATCCTTATTGATCTACCAAACACATTTAATCTTTGCTTTTTAATACCTGAGATTTAATCATGTCTGTGGACGTTGTGTTTTTTTTGTCTAAGTGTGCACATGTCTTCCTGTCACCTGTCCTCGTGGAACAGCGGTGTTTTCGATTGTGAACGCAGCAGTATGTGCATGTAGGCTGTGTACACAGTCCCAGTAAATTACCCTCCTCCAACTTGATGCCCCATAAAGCGCCGGTCTATCACCACTGGTTTCTCACTGTCACTCAGCATGTTTGCGATGTGAGGATGAGGAATCAATATTCTGGCCTGGTGCCTGTGTAGGCGTTAGTAATTAGTGGTAACAGCGTCAGACCGGTGGCAGATGGATCAAACTGCAGAGGGGGAAGGTTTCCTGTTAGTCACTAATTTGACAAATAACCATGCCAAATGGACCAGCGTCACCTTGCACTTTGGCACTTTTAATTGACAGGAACTGTGGATCTCATGAAAGTTTTATCACAAATTAGTTTGAGAGTAAATCTTGAAAAAATAGTGGAGTGCAAAACTGTGGAAATGAAAAATATAACTACATGGGTTCACCCCGCAAGGTTGCATCAACCTCATCACATCACAGATGCCGCTGATAAATACTGCTCTAAAGTGAGAGTGCTGAATGCATTATAGTACAGCAGACTCTCCGTTCATCCGTCCATTCTCATCTCTTATCCAAGTCTGGGTTCGCCACAGTTTAGTTTTTTTTCATTAATTTGTCATGCTAATCTCAGAGTTTTCTTAAAAAATGCATGACTGGTCCCAACCAAGAAATAATCCACCAGATAACATACCCTGAAATTGTGAGCTGTCGGTTTTACACTTAGTTTAATGTGCGGATTAAACAAAAGAGATATTAATTCATTAGTGAGTTTTAAAGCGCCTAGTAGGAGTTTATTTTTTCTTTTGGTCATCCGCAGGATTCGGACCCTCCTCACAAAGGATGCAACGCAACTCTTGGTCCAAGCACTGGTCATCTCCCGCGTTGACTACTGCAACTCTCTCCTGGCCGGACTCCCGGCCTCTGCTATTAAACCATTGCAGCGTATCCAGAACGCTGCAGCACGTCTTATCTTCAATCTACCCAAATTCTCCCATGTGACCCCCCTCCTCCGTGACCTCCACTGGCTCCCTGTTGCAGCACGCATCCAATTTAAGACGATGACACTGGCCTTCAGGGCCATCAATGGAACGGCACCCATCTACCTTCAAACACTGGTCAAACCTCATGCCCCGAAGCGAGCACTTCGCTCCTCTACTTCAGCTGGCCGGCTGGTACCACCATCGCTGAAATCAAACAAATGTCGCTCAGCAAAGTCCAGACTCTTCTCTGTTCTGGCGCCTCAGTGGTGGAACGAACTCCCGACTAATGTCAGGACAGCTGAGTCATTTGCCATTTTCCGAAAAAGGCTCAAGACTCACCTGACTCACCTGTTCATGCTAGTCGAGACTTCACCTCGACTAGCATGACCCCCCCCCCCCCCCCCCCCCCCCCACACACAAAAAATAAAATAAAAAAACCCTTACCTATAGCACTCTGATCGTAGCACTGTTGCTCTTGAACTACTAGTTTACTCAGATGAGGACCTAACACTTGTTCTACTTTTGGCTCTTACTTTATCGGCAATGATTCGTTGTGGTTTCCTTGTTTCCTTCTTTTGACAAATGTACTTATTGTAAGTCGCTTTGGACAAAAGCGTCTGCTAAATGACCTAAATGTAAATGTAAATGTAAATGGTCAGAGCAAGTCTAGCTGTTTCCTCCTGATTCCAGTCTTTGTGCTAAGCTAAGCTAACTAGCTGCTGACTCCAGCTACATATTTAGTGTACAGACATGAGATTGGTATCGGTCCTCTCGTCTGACTTTTGGCAGGAAAGCAAATAAGAGCATTTTTCAAAGTGTCAAACCATAAGGCACAATTGTTCTTTGTATTGTATCGTCAAGAGTCTCTAACCTCCTTTCAACAAAGCTCCAATTTCAAAATGAGACTGTCAGCCAGAGATGATTCTGGGAATACTAAGCAACATGATGACGCATTTGCAGGGTCTGCAAATGGATTTTAGCTCCTTATTTTTCTATTTAAGCCACATCCTCAATTCTGTTTCCGTTCTGACAAACCATGCAGCAATTGGTGGCAAACATTAGACAGGTCATTTAATTCCAAAATGAGTTTAAGCACATTTTTAGCTCCAACAAGCTAGACGTCTTGTGAAATTCTCCAAAAAGGATGTCAAGCAGCCATTCATCCATTAAGCGCCTGTGCGGGTGGCCTACGAGGCCACCGGCTAGACCGTGTCACCCGTGTGACTGAGAACAGTCACCACTCCTCACAAATCTGGAGAGAAGGGGGGGATTATTACGCACGGGGAGTGACCACGGCCTGCCAGCAGGGCTACCCCAAAGGCAAAGCATCCATGCATTTGAATAATCTATTGCACCAACTCGCACATTTGCATATCTGGGCACTTCCAAGTCACTGGGGCACTATGATTCACTTCCTCCTGCCAGGCTGTGTTGTTACTAGTATGAAACAGGATGGATATTAAGCTTGTTTGAATGCAAGTTCCCTCATGAATCTTTAAGGCCACTGTGTAATAAGAAAAAGAAAAATGGAAAGCAACGCCATCAGACTGTAGAATTACTTTGCTATTCCATTCCGAGACATCAGTGACTGCGGGGAAGTTTTGTCCACAAGGAGATACCTGACAGGGCTTTAAATTGTGAAGAAGACTGATACGAGTGTGAATTTAACAATTGCCAGTTAGAGTGTAAAGAGAGGTTGTGTGTGGTGTGCAGTGAAGCAGCCCCGCCATGCTCTCTGCCTCTTACCCACCTTTCATGGATCCTGTAATGGATACAGCCTCTGAAGGATTTAAGGATGGCCAGGCTGCTCACCTGTTAAAATGAAGCTTGCGCACAAGTCCATCCTCTGGCAAACTTTGAAACTTTGAAAGCATGACTTTTCCTGCTGCAATCGAATGATGTGGGAGTTAGAGGTTGTATTTTGTTGTTATTCATTGTTGCACACGTGCACAATAAAAACAATTAAATCCGTACTCTGACCTTTTGAGATGTTTTGACAGCTCTCGGCTGTACACTCAACACATTTCTTAAATGGATGTGGAGTGTTCGAGCGCTGATATCCACCAGCGCGCTGCACTGAATCAACAGAAAGCAACGGGGAACGCTGTGTAGTCATGCACACACTGCCGAGGTTATTGTGAGGATTGTCTTGGAAGAAAAAAGAAGAGCACAGAGGAGCTACAGGAATGAAGGATGTAAGTCTGCCAGTTTGTCACAAAAGCGGTGTGCTCCTGTGTGATAGACTGGCAGACCGTGCTAGCTCAGTATCCTTTGGGACGCACAGGCTACTGTTACAGAGTCGCATTTTCTGAGAAGCTCCTCTCGTTTTCTGAAGCAGAGACGGAGAGAGTGGGAGAGAGAAGCCACTGGTTTGGTGTCTCGGAGCTGACATGCTTAAGTTTTGTTCGGCTGCTCGTGTCTGTTAAGGTTTATGGCCTGTCGAGCCAAAAGTCCACAATCAACCATCGTGGATAAGAAAAACAAAAACAAAACAAAAAAACACTGGATGCAGTGTTATGAGTGTGTTTTTGAAGAGCTGCCCAAAACTTTTTGTATAATGACGTCGGGCAAAGCATCAGGACAGTGCTGGAGGTGAGAATAAATGCCCTTTCACTTGACACTGGCTAGTCAAATCAATTGCGGCGTAGTCAAGAAGCCACCAGAATAACAATTTTAACATACAAAAAAAAAAACTACAGAACGCCCCACAAGTTGAGCCGATCCTATGCTCTCCTAAGGTCAAGATGATGTGGGCAGCCAAATTAAAACATGTGATTGTTGAACATATTCCAAATCCACGGGTATTTATCTGCTGCTATAACAGCCTCCACTATCACTATTTTGGAAACCTGGCTGAAGGGATTTAACTGCCATTCAGCCACAAGAGCATAAGTGAGGTCGAAGGTGTGTGATGAGGTCTGGCGCTCCAGCTCATCCCAAACGTGTTTGATGGGGTTGAGGTCACGGCTCTGTGCAGGCCAGTCAAGTTCTTCCACATCAAATTGGGAAGACAACTTCTGGAGTTGAAGGGCTGAAGTCGGTGTACTCAGGCAGTCGTGTTGCAACAGGAAAGGTTTGTCCCCAAGCTCCCCACAAAGATGAAGTCTAAAGAAGCGTTGCTTTCTGTATCAATAAGATTTATGATACAACGCTTCTTTGTAATGCATAACTCGCCAAAACAATGCACAAATGGTGTGTGATGAAGCATCATTTTTCAAATAAGGATTTCAAGATTAAATATTAAAGACAGAAATGCAAACATAGAAAATATAAATGTAAAATATACAATTGTTAGTTGTGAGACAAATTATACCGTAATATTTTTTACCTGCTTGAGTGCAAATATGCAAATGATGGTACTTTTGGACTTTGGCATTACATTGTGCTTCAAATGTACACAATAACAATCCTAAACCAAGTACTTACATAGACAAAATGTAGCATATAATTATTGCAAATCAATTTTAGGTGTCTTCAAGGAGGGTAGTTTTGTGCATGTTTAGTTTTAAGCATCTAGTATCTCTATCTTGGTTAATTGGACAACATCTATTTCCGCTTTCTGCTTGAAGCTACATCCTGGTTCCTGTTCTGATCTCTGCTGTGCGAGTTCACATAAGTGTTTGCGACACTTTTGTAATATTTGAAATCCTTTGTTCTGTATTTTCTTGAACATTGTGGAGGTTGAGGGGGGGAGGGGGGGTCGCACTGATGTGTATTTCAAGTTGTATTTCTTCTGCTGGAGGGAAAACAAACATATGGAGAAACAAATAATCAAATAGTGTGAAAAACAGAAAAAGAAAACAAACACTGTTTGTCGTATCTTGTAAAGCTGTTCACACATATCGCCCACACAACTCCTCCTTAGCCATAGCATCAGGGTTTCAGTATCTGGCAGTAAGACATGATGGGTGCGGAGTAAGTGTTCGTGGCAGAGGTCAACTGGGGGGCCAACAGGGGCAGGATGGCGCCCCACTAAATAGCTAATTACACTTGGTGCCCTGTTACTGTTGCTTGGATACAGTGTGATTCTAATTAACAGTTTTGTGATTCGCATGCTCTCCCGTTAACCTCTGTTTCTCACACTTTCCATGCCATTAACAGTTTATAAGCTTCACCCATTGACGAGATGGACAGCAAACTAAAGTTAAACTTCAATTCCTCAAATCATCGCCTAAATTGCACAACCCGAACGCATGCTGTCTTGTGGACAGAAGCTCAGTTTGTGGGCGGCTCTGACTTTAAGGGTCACGGACCAACAAACTCTCTGTAGATTTCGCTCTCACTTTTTATTTTTCACATTATAATACCACATGATTATATACAATTACCATGGTGCATTATTTCACCAGTTTTTGCAAACAATAAACTCCTTTTATATTTCTTGAAAGTCTGAATGGTGCCCCTGGGACTGGAGCTCTTTTAGCGATTAGGATCGCTGAACTCTCACAGAGTCTGCTCTTTGAATTAAGTCCCCCTCCCCTCTCCAGCAGGCCTCTCACTAGGCTGCTCTTGCAGGCTAATTGGCCTCGGGGTTGACGTGCAGTGTTTACCAGCGTTCCTCCGGGAGCCGGATGAACCGGTAGAGGGGAAGGGGTGCTGCGGCTTCCCTTCCATCAGCGCTGGCTCACAGCATGGACCGCTAGTCCTTATAACTGTCCCCTGCAGTGCCTGGTCGGGACCCAGGCTTTAGCCTCAAGTTAAAATAGAAAATTCTTCTGAGTTCATGTCAGGTGACTCGAACAACACACACTACCAGGAAATGCAAGAAAAACAAACCCTGGACCACTGATTGCAGACATGAATAATGTAAAGATTGTATTTCTTTCTCCGTGATAAGAAAGATGTAGCGTTAGCACGGAGAAGCACATTTTTTTGTGGAGCACATTTCACACACAAGCAATCAAATAGCTCTACATAATGGATTAAAACAGGGAAAAGAAAAAAATACTTGTGCTATAGTTGTAAGTGCCAAGCTATCTCAAATGCTAGGGAACTACATTTCCACAGTTTATTCAAGACATTTTTTTGTCTTTCTACCATTGACTCTGGTCTCATACCTGTCTGAAAATCATGTGTCTATTGAGCAGACTTATCAATGTCAAGGCCGCTTGCTATCGGTCAATGTCTCAATGAGGGATGGGAAACTCACAATAAGCCGATTGTGGTGAATTTCTATTATCGGGATAATCGTGAGTGACTTGAAACAGCTGTCTGTTGTCTGATTAATCAGATTTATTTTACTTGTTGAATTTGCTTCTAAATCCAACAATTAAATACTGGCCTTGAACATTAGATATGCAAATGGTGGTGTTAGAAACTATTTTAAAAGAAATTATTAAAGGAAAAACTGATATAAGTGCAAGTTGGTTAATGAGTGTGGTTAGTCAAAGTATTTTTTTGGGGGGGGGGGGGGGGGGGGGGGCTAGATAAAGCATATATTCTGTTTTTCTTGCTGTAATAACGCTGTGAGGTTTTAATGAAAATATCTACTTCAGTCAATGTCAGGCTTCACATTAGAAAACCGACCTCTTAAACTGTCAAACTACAGCTTGTCTCTATCACACGCTGTATTGTGGTTAGGTAATTGTATCCCCCCCAATTTTCTGTCACAAAACATGCATTGTAATTTTGAGAACGTGTTCATTTCACACCATTTTGCTCGACCAGACTTCCATTAAAACTATTGTATTCTGGGCACTATTTTCTGTTTGTTTGTCAACTTCTCATTGAGGGAGAAAATTTCCATCGGTTGTATTATGCTCTCTTCTCACTTCAATCTGGCTTTGAGCGCAGCAACGTTGTTAGCGGTTATGAATGGAAATCATTGATGTACCCTCCGAAAATGCAGCAGAATCATATTGTCACTCTTCGATTGACTCAAAGAGGCATTTGTTTCAATTATCCAGAAAGAGCGAGAAGCTGCACAGCCGCTTTCCTTGAACCTTTCTCTGATTGAATGGGAAGCCCTGCATACAGAGAAAGCGTATGGCATCCACTGGCTGAGACAAATCAATTACAGATTAATACCTTGTGCACCAAAATAAGGCTTTTTCAGTGGATTCGGAGTCAAACGAAGAGGCACAGCTTGAATGTCACTGACCTTGTGAAGAGTAAAACGTGAAAAATACCATAAAATTTGTGCTTAAATGTCATGTCGGTGTGCTAAAATCTTTCATAAGGGTCAGACATTGTGACTTTTTTATTCTCTCCTGCAGTCGTAGAATTGGGCAGTATATCTGGGAAATTCTACCAAACATTTCCTGAACAGAACTCCGTAGAACAAAGTCTGCAAATTAACGAGAATATGCGCCTCCATCCTGCGGGATTTGTGGCATTACTCAGTAAGTCCTGGATTATGATATTTCACAGACAGCAAGAACTGCCATCCTTAACAGGAACAGTACCCTAATTTCAAATTAAAAGTACTAGAGCAAACTTTGGATGAATAACAGCCCAAACCCGGCTGCTTCAAAAAGCAAAATTTTAGCCTTTATTTCACTTGTTTGTGTCACAAGTGAGTCCACTTTCTTGTTGCTAATACCCAATTAGGGAGATGATTATTGATTGAGGTGTTGAAAGTTGACTGCTAATCTCCCCTCTCTCAGGTTGAGGCAATCAATAGGCGACCGTAATGAGCAACCTGGTTTCTCAGTCCTAATAAATAGAATTAGATTTAGACTGGATACAGATTTGTAATGCAATTTATGGAGGATTTCAGGTGCGGATATCTCCAGGATTTCATCTAATTTATCGGCCATGCTCTAAAGCACACACAAAAAGGAGCGCTGGTATTCTTTTAAAGTTAGTTTTTAGCTTGTATGTCAGTGAAAGTGCACTAATTTATGCCAAAAGCCATTTCAGGACCCCTCTGTTCTTTTGCTAAAAAATGTTCTATACATATCCGTGAAGCCACCTCTGAAGTTTCAGTCCTGTGCGTGTATTTACATTTTTAGGACTCTTGGGGGCTAGTAAACAAACAGTGATTAAGACTGAAGGTAAGCTCATGCCACCAGTAGCTGCAGAACAGCATGATTATGGCTAATTACTTCCAGAAGGCAATTCCTCCCCCCCCCCCAGTTCCACTTTGTTTTACCAACTTTGTTATGATGAAAGTGGCTCATGAATGAATGCCTTTGTTTGTTAAGTGACAAGTTTGTTGCTGACCCATCAAGGGCAGCTAAACAATCAAACAGTGCAATTGCGGGGCAATTATTGTAAAGAGGAATTTGCACTTCAAGGACGATACAGATGCTCTTGACATTGAGGTCCTACATCATTCTCGACTTGATTAGAGTTAACACCAGGGATCTCTTGAATTTAAGTTGACTTTTTCAATTAATTTCTTTGCACCAGTCTTCCTCTGTCTTGTAAAAAAACAGTTTGTGTATACAACCCAGAAACATCACTTGTTTTCGTGGAGAGAAAATGTCATGTTTACTTCCTGGTTGTCACTTTCCTCTGAAAGGATGCTACACTGTGCCATGATGCAGCCTCTGTGGGCCAAGTTTTGTTTTCCGACAGTGTATTAAAATGCAGGGAAACTTTAGGAAACATGACACATTGCCCAGCACATTAAATCTCAGACTTTTGGGCTTCCCAACTTGTTGTAAAATACAGAGATCTGTGACAGTTGCAAATAAAAAAGAAAATCTCTATGCAACGTCTTTAATAATAAATAAAGCCAAAGAAGCTTCAGCTGGAAACTGTTTTAAATGATAACATTACAACATGAGCAATATGAACATAATGGAGAATTAAGCAGATATGCAGAAGAAAGATTAAAAGTTGATTAAAGATAGGACAACATCTGTCAGGTCACCTGAGATACCGGAGTTTAGTTTTGTGTTTAACTTCTTTTTAATTTGCTTAATATTGAAGACTGATGTCACAAGAATAACAACTCAAAACACAATTTATTATCTAATGACACAAAATGACCTTTTTTATTTAAACAATTATTTTAATTTCTGACGCATTTAAAGATTGAAAGGGCAGAAAACAAATACTGATTTCAATTTACTGGCGCCCAAGGTGATGTCTTCATTCTGTCTTTAAATAGCGGATTTGGCAAATTGGCAAAGCAAACGATTTTCTTCAGTGCAATGTTGCTTTTGAAAGGCTAAATGCCAACAACAAAAATATTGAACCAGAATATTTAATTTGATAAAAGCATGTTGTGGATATTGAAAGCAGCACATCTATTTTTTTCTTAATAACTGTTGAATACTAAACTTTTGGAAATGTTTGGCACACACAAGTCCGAAACATTTTTCCTCCACAGCAGTTACTGGAATTTAATTCTACAAATAGTATTTACTAACACTAAATGCTTGGTGTCGTCTGTTTTTTATATGCAACTGTAGAAACCAGGTTTAAACAGAATGAATACAAATGTAAAACAGGATATTCCTTTACTATATGTCTCTGTCACATTGACGGGGAATTAATTCATGTTGTCGTGCATTGTGGAGGAAGGGAAGGGACAAGTACATCATTATTTTTTAATAAACATTAAATATGATAAACATGTAGGCTATTAATGAATAATGAAAACGCGAGGCCCATTGCATTCAGATGCAACCCGTGGGAGGCTTGGAGTGAAAGGGCGGTGGAAGCTTCCATCGGCTGCGTTACACACAGGCTTGCAGTCAATGCACGGAGACATCTGTCTCAAAATGCCTACTTTTGGGGGCCAGAGGGCCAGCAAACGTTGAAGTAGCCCACGTCTACATGTGCACACAGAGGGATGAGGAGAGGAAACATTTAGCACCATTCCCACCAGGCATAAAAACAGCACTCATGGATCCATCATGATACAGTTTGTGACAGAGGATTCTGTAAATAAAAACATCCACCATAAATGTGTGCATAGAAATACATGAGAATGCAGGAAATAAGGTGTTTGAAAATAAGATTGTGTAGCTTATACTGATCTCATCCCTTCTCTTTGCCACTTAATTCAGTTTGTTTTATCCACAGAAAATATATTCAGGTCTTCGTGCTGTAAAAAAAAAAATATTTACAAGTCCAAACTCTCAACTGGGTTAACTTTCGCTTTCCCTCCCTTTTGAAAGTTTGGACTTTTCTCACTTGCCGACATCAGTGGAGAGTCATTACAGGTGCACTCCTGCAAAAAGTTTGCCAGCTCATTTGCAAAGCTAGGTTAAGCGTATGTAAACGAGATGCATTCTGAGTTAGTTGGAGGGCCGGAAACAAACATTTTCCCCTCCTCCCCTCCCCTTGACAGACGAGTGACAGCTATTTAAATGCAAACTGTCATTAACAAACACAACCCTGCGCGACACCTGCTTTAATCACGGCAACAAAGGCGCAGCAAGTGGCCGAGTAGGAGCCCCCTCTCTGTGTGATATTCAAATGATGGGGCGGTGCAACATAGAAAAACAACAACATCAAAGAATAGGCTGTGCAGGGAGAGGGATATGCTGCACTATGTGCCTCCTACCACCACTGTTAATCAGCTTAATTTTAAAGTGATTAAAGCAAGAAGGGCTGAAAGTCACTAAATCGCTTACCCTTAGAATTGTGCGGAATTGTTGTGCTTTACTTCAAATCTCTTGTTTGTTTTTTTGTTTTTTTAACAGCTATTTCCTGCAGCCCACTTTCACCTTCTTTTCATGCAGTTGCAATTGTCTTAATCCACCTTATGGGCTGAAATATAGAGCTCCACAAGATCGCTGCTAATTCTAACTGAATTAAACCATCTGCAACGACGTTAGTCATGTCATTAAGAAAGTAGAACGGCTAGTTGGGAAGAGTTGAAGCAGTTTGTTCTGAATTCTGGATTTGTTTTGCCTTGGACTTTGGCCTGATTTGTCTTGGTTGCAGTCTTGTCTCGGGTTGTTGTTGTTGTTGTTCTGCCTGGTCATAATTTAAATGAATAAGTCATTGGGCTGTAACATCCTACGTGCCCGCCAAGGTCCGGGCACTTGTAACTAATGCAAGGCATTTGTCTTGATTAGTTTTTGTCTTTTTTGGGGGGATTTTCTAAGCAATTACTTCACAACATCCAGCTGTATTTGCAACAAATTCACTTTGTTTGTTCTGCCATAGATTTTCACAGTTTGAGCTCAGCAAATCAAGATAATCATTTCTTTCAGGGCATTCTTTTGTTCATTTATTCCTCAGTGGCGTGTATCTACTGTACAACAAAAATCTGCTGCCGCTCACAATAATCAAGGGACTAATTCACCATATAACCATTTTTTGCTGTTTGTTCCTCATATACAAGCTATGTTACAATTTTCATCATACACCCACCAAAAGGTATTGTCTATACAACATGTTGTGTACATCCTATTCCAATTTGTGCCCGCTAGGCATACAGATAAGGAATACATTTACAAATATTCCACCTTTTACAGCTCAACTTCCTATTGCATTGTCCAACGGTGCTTCAGGCATGTTTGATACCAACCAAACGTCATTTGATGGATTTAATTGGAAATCCTGATCATCTAAACTCATGTGTTTCCAGACTAGATGTATGGTATATACATCAGTAGGAATCCACACAGTCTCACCAACTTTGTGCCACATATGATTCCGAAGCGCAACTGATTGGACTAATTCCTGAAGTGAATCATGCATCTGTGCAGCAGATCTACTAGAAGACTTGTGCATGTGTGTCGGTTGTATCGCTACAACTTCCGAACCGATGTAGCTGCGGTTATTAGACATCTGTTACAAGAACAGGAGAGAATAAATCAGGAGCCACTCTAACTAATCAAATTTAATCACACAACCAGCCTATTGGATATAATTAATGGACACAGCATGCAACATATATCTGCTTCAATTTGCTTCAAATGTACCTCTTAAATATTATAATTTTATGCAACGTGTTTCATACACATATGTAGAAGTCATGCTCCAGAAAACCTGATTGTCAAGATAAATAAGTACACAGATCCTTTACTTAAGAGGGGGGGGGGGAAATACTCAATTACAAGTGCAGTCAAAATCCTTCCAAGTGAAGCAAAATTTATTAAAAGTAACTAAAGTGAAAGTTTGAGTCCTGCTGGAAAATGTGAATTTAATTATATTATTAAATGTGAAATGTGAACTACTACGTCATTTGCCCATCGAGACAGAAGACAACGAAGTGTTCGTGTAAAGGCCAGTAGGTTTTTATTCACTGTTACGATCATGCAAAAGCAGCATGTATCTACATTCAGCAAGCGTAGCATGGGCATGCTAATGCTTGTAATTGATGTGCTAACTTGCTTGCTAATATTAGCCCCACTGGCTTTTATATAGAAATGAAGTGATTTAGAAACATGTATCTCATTCCACCCTCATCAGGTAACGAGCATCACTATTACACACCTTTTAACTATGACTAGCTTGGAATCCACAAAACCTGCCTGAAATTCCATGTAGTGGAATAGAAGTATGAAGTACTGTAGCTTAGAATAACCAACTAAAACACTTGTACCTCATCCTTGTACTTAAATACAGTACTTTAGTATTCTAGTTACCTTTCACCACTTGTTTTAGTTTTTACCCTGCAGCTTTGCATATTCCAACAGTCACAGACTTAAAACACTCCCACGTTCTCGCCGTGAAAACTCTTCACACTATAAGATTAGACCTTCAGTGTGCACAGAATGCCCAAGCCATGACAGTGAATGATGGCTTTATTTAAAATCGTAATACTTTTAATAAATGAAGTACAGGGTTGCGCCGCAAACTCGTAAGACGTGATTAAATACTCCAGTCCCTTGTTAATTAGATTCCCTCAGGTGTTAACTGCAAATGCCAAGCCTCCCAAAACGCAACGGCGGTGAAGTCTGAACGAAGACGCCGAACTAAGGAGGCCACTCGCTATGTTGGGAGCAAAAATTCCTGTATATATCAGGACAGGAAGCCTCGATCAGATGGGGATTTGGGGGCTTTCGCTTCCAGCAGATTTGCGAAAATCCACCATATCCACGAACATGCAATCCAAATGACATTTAGGAAGAGCACCTGTGGAAGTCACTTTCATATAAAGTCATCCATATGTCCTTTGCGATTTAACATTTGCGACAATGAGTGAGGAAGTGCAGGTCTATTTGTTTTTAACTTCGCAGTCAATGCCATTATTACTATTCCATTTCTGACAATCCCTTCACACCGAGAGCAGGGCTCATAAACTGTTGACAGAATTATATAGAAAATCTCCAGGGCTTAACTGGATCACTGCTTTCCTTTGGCAACAACTGACTTGCAATTACAAAGAAAGACATTAAGTCTGTGACGTACTACAAATCTATACATCAAGGGTTTAGATGTCTGGTTTGTTCCCTTTGGGGGTTATCTTGTATGGAAAAGAGTGTTTGATTTTGTGCTTTTCCGTTTGAATCTTGCATGCTTTTATACCTCGCTGAAACCGCCTGAGCAAGAAAGTCCCGCTCTTATATTTTTCTGAGCTTGGACACAGGCGTGTGTGCATTCAATTTATCCTCCTCCGTGCATATGAAATAATAAATAGATGCATTCTTTGAGGTGGAAAGCATCAACTAACTCTGAATATTGAATAACCGCTCTTCGAGGGGGCAGCTATTTTTGCTTACCTTTTTCTATGTGCGTGCATATTGTATTTGAACATAATCCCCCCCCCTTGGCGCTCTTTGTTCTCACCGCCATGAACTGTATTTAAATCTCTGAGCCAGGCTCCTCACAGCCATCGGTAAACTCTTTGCACCTGCTTGAGTGTTTGTGTGAGATTTGACGTGATGAATGACGCCGTCACCTTTGTACATAATAGCGAGCGGGAGCAGAATGCGAGATGAGCGTGAGGCGCTTTAATTCAAGCACCACGGGGTGAAACGATATCCCGGCTGATACAGTTTATTGTGTACTTTAATATTAATGTTAAATTAATATTATATTATGTTAATGGTTCAGCGGTGAGGCCTAAAGTGACTGTGGCAGCTCGGTCTTCTGCATGAGGAACCCTGCGGTCTGACACAACGGGGGAAACGAAGCGGTGCGACCAACATCAGCTGGCCGTCGACTGTCTAATAACATTCCTCATATTCATACATTTTACGGTATTTGTTAAGAAAGGAAAAAAAGGACCTTGAACATCAAGTAGAACCAATTCCTCCCCAAATGAATTTACCACAAATTCTGTGATGAATCCTTGGTCACAAACAGCTGCGTTTGTTTTCCATCCATAACCCTCCCACCCACTCGGTCCTTGGTGCTTGGGGTCTCAACCTTGGCTACTTGTCAAGTGCAGAAGCTTCACAAATTTTATTTGGACTGTTTCTCTTTTTTGGGGTGTTATGAAAAACAGTCAGATTCGGCTGCTGATTGGGTGGAGGTGTAGGACGTGTTAAGCACCTCGGGCTGAAAGGAAATAATTGATTCTTGCCTACAAGGTTAGAAAGTGTGAACTTTGAAAACCTACACAGGCCCAGCAGTATACCAATTAATGGTTTTGAGTTGGCAAAAAGAGAGTATGCAGGAACCTCTCGCCGTGTTCGCTTGAAATTAGTGGGAATTATCAAGCATAAACAATCATTTCAAACAACACCCCTCTTATTCAACCTTCTGTGTCTTTGTCTGAAAATGTTAAGCTCACAGGAAGTGTGTTCACACCATCAGAAAAAGTATTTTTCTTAAAAGCTGCATATATTTCCTTTGGCATTAACATCAAATACAGATATTTTTAGCTCCCTCTTCGTCTCTTACCTCGAAAGCAAGTGCGACTTTTAGTGAAATTAGGGAAGTTGCTTCATGCCATCTCCTGTGACTTCTATTTATACTTTTTAGCAACATATATTATGAAGCATCAAAGGCTTTTGTCAGCATATTTATAATAATTTTTTATTATTTCATCAGGCGGTGCATTTCATTATGTGAGGGTAAGAGGGAAGTGGGAGTTTACTCGTCTTGAACATAAAAGAAAATATTAATAAATGGTCACTTAGCATGCTGCTCTTCACTTTAAAGAAGTCCCTCTAGATATCTAAGCCAAATGCAGTGGTGAGCAGATAAACACACATCTATTCTTATTATTTAGAATTTACTTCATTGAGATGCTAATGTACTTCAGGTGAGAAGCCTTTTACTCTTCAAGTTTTCAGTTTCTGCGATAGATCAGCTTCTAAAAATGCCGGTTCACGGCTGAGGAAGGCAGCCAGATCAGTGCGAGTCCGCCCATGTGTCTTCTCACCTCTTCGTCGTACGTATTCTAAACTAGGTTGCATCAGGCGGCTTCAGGAAGCAGGTTTAGCAGAACAAGTTGATTGGAGTCACACTATGGTGAAGCTGAAGATCTCGTCTGCTGGTTCCCGGTCAGCTTCAACGGCAAGAGAGAGGCAATCAACATGGCAATTCCATGCTTTGGTCCGCTCTTATTAGCTGTGTTTGAGGGCGCGCCAAACTAGCAGCTGGGCAGATATTATGCAAATGTATAACTTGGTGACATCACTTTACAGAAGAAAAGATTCAATTGAGGCGTTTGAAGCCAGTCAGGGGAGGTGTTTCTGTGGGGGGGAGGAACTCCCTTTGGGCATAAACCCTGGAGACCTTTTACATGCACAAAAAAACTGAATCACACACTGAAGGAAAGTGAAAAGCAGAAAACCATAATTGGTCCTCTTTAAGATATTCAGTGTGCAGCCAGATATGTTAATATGAAAGTAACACGGATTTTTAGCTTTCTTTTGCTGTAGTAGATTCTGGTTGTCTTTTTTTAAAGTTGATGAAGATTAAAAGTACAGATATTAGTGTTATTCTTAGTCTGGGATGTCTGATAATTTTGGGGCATGTTTTTGTTCAGTAAGGAGAGAAATAGGACTCCCTTCATCACTAGTAGCATACTAAAGGTAAAACATTTAATTTTCTTAGTTTTTATGGATAAATGGGTGGCTTTGCCCGGGATTAAAAATCGCAACAATTCCTTTTAAAAAAAGAATAAAATAACATGCCTTTTTTTCACCCCTTATGAGTTTGCATAAATACAGTCATGATGTAATGCTTTATATTTCTTCTTTCGCTCCAGTTTAGTTAAATAACTAACAGATTTATCTATGGATGCATTCATTTATATTTTGGACTTATGATAATGTTCCGATCCATGTAACACGCAGACTGTGTGCTACGAACAGGAGTCCAATCTGAGAAAATCACCTGAAAGACGCGGGAGTGAGCTATGCAATCATCGTTGGGAGCCATTGCTTGGGGGACATCGAGTCAGATTTATGTGAAATGATTTAGGAGATAAAACCGGGATGTGCTACATTTTGGCGTGTACATATCCATTTGTGTAATTAACTAGGAGTGCTCCCGTTAGCGACGACGGTTAATAAGCTCCGGTGGGAACACGCGGAGGCAGGTGAACCCGTGGCCCTAGAGATGTTAAACACAGATGAATAGATGCCATAGCACACACACAGCCTAGTAAATCAGATAAAATGAGCAGTGGAACAGGACCCAAATGGGCCTCGCGGTGAAAACTCAATATCACATAAATGGACAGGCCTCTCATAGATATTGGAAACTGGTAACCTTGCCACTGCGAGCTCACCTTTTTCTATTGCTCACACGCCCACTTCACATTTACGGGCTTTACCTTCTTCACGTCCATTTTAGCCTTCAAAACCTTTACACGTGGAAGCTGGCCCTAATGGGCAGTTGGCTTAATGAATGTATAATTTTAATAGCTCTGGTAACAAGACAGTGACAACAATATATTATGGAGTCGTACAGTAGCATAGCTTTAGCGTAGTTATAGGCGTGGCACCGTGGCCTCGACTCAGAGAGGCCAGAAGATTGAAGAAAATTCTTGTTGTTCATCTGGAGGAGAGGCATTGACCTCGCGAACTCTTTGCACCTTGTTAAAATAAAAGCTTTTATAGATATAGTTTCTACGCGGCAAGTTTTACTGAGATTTCGATAAATCCGCTTCAAGGGTGACCCATTTAAATCATGTATTTTATGGTATATTCCTTTGAGGAACTTGACAATCTTTTAGTGGTACCTCTAGATTTGCATGAATCTCAAATCGTTTCTTCTATATACACCGCGCTTCCAGAATTTCTGGACTTCATTTAGAATGTTCTAGATATGAATGACTTGAAAATGATAATGGCTTAATCTCTTAATCTTAATTAAAATGGCTTAATGGCATTGGGGTTTAAAGTTTTAATAAGAAGGATTCAGAGCATTAACATAGCAGCATACATCTATTAGAACTGTAAATACATAGAGGAGTGATGTCTACCTGAGCAGAGCCTTGCTATCCCTCTGTGTGTGTTGTATTCCAAGCTTTTCTGTGCTTTGCTGACATAGCCAGAGTGGCCGTGCATGCATTTTAGTGAGTCCTGTATGTGTGGCTAGCTAATGGCTGTCGCTCTGCACCAAGCCTGTTAGCGGTTACTGCTGATAATGCAGTCCCTCCCTACCCACATCATTGTCGTAGAAATAAATGTAGGGCCCAACCTCCGGTCCCATTGTTCGCGATCTCCCACTAGAAACGAGAGGAGGGGGGCTTACCTCCATCTAGACACTGACAATGTTGCATCAATCATGGCTTACATAACCACTGTTGCGTCTTTGCACATGTTGTGGAAGTCCCACATACGCCGGGGTAATCAATCACCTTGCTGCCTGCGTTCATAACGTCACCCATAGGTTCTCAGCAGATTTCCTTGAGCTGTATTCACTGTGAATAGCAAGCCACAACGTCGGTTGGTTTACTACTGCGGTATGAACCCAAAATAAAAAAAATCTTCTTTATTGCAATAAGTGGATAAAAGTATGCCGAAATAACTACACAATGTCTATAATCTCTTTACTAGCACCAGTAAAGCAGTTTCTTTTGCATTGGGTGTTTGCACTGGAAGTAGTCAGACCCAGCCACCTTAAGGACAAGATACAATAGGTTGCGATCCAATGAGCAGTCTGCCGTGTCTCTTGGGCAAGTTACTGCAAGAATTTGACTCTACGATTACCTAACCTGACACAGAGATTACCTCAAACACAGAAATATTGTGTAGCCTGCTCCTAGCATTGTGGGTCAGTAAAAAAAATCCTTTTAAGAAGCTGAAAATAAACACTGTGTTGCTGATGAAGCTCGGTGGATTGCAGGCTGTATACTCCATATCATAGCACCGTGTCATATATCATTAGGAAGTTATTCTACACACAAATGCACCAGAGAGAATAGGAAATAATTAAACTGTTTGATGCCAGAAATATCCATTTAGATTCATAATGCAAGAAAACAGCACTGAGAGTATAAAAAGAACTGAGGAAACACAACCCGTCTGTGATATCCAACAGGTCATATTTTATAGAATTATTTGGGGTTTATTTTTGTGGATGAATTTGCTTCGGGTGAAATTATTGCTACGAAGTTTATTTTCCTTTTTATTCAAAAAGAAAATGTAAAAAGTAGACAACTCTAAAGATACCAGAATATACTGCCACTCATCACTTAATGTACTTGCAGTCTTTTAAAAGGTACCTCACGGTACTTTAGTAATGACAAAATTATGGCATGAACTCCAGCCTACATTGTTATAATAATGCAATAAAGTCTTGTAAATGCCCACAAACCAATGCACTTATCAGAAAAGGGTTTAAATTGTCCCTAATTGCATCGAGTTACAGTCGGTTAGATGGGTTTAGAATAGCTGCACTTGGCACTTTTATAAAGTGGGGACACGGCAGAGAAAGTGTGGGAAAGAATACTTTTTGTGGTGTTTTTTATTTCATGAGCTTTTCAGTGACTTTGGGCCAGACATCCCCTCGCCCTGCCCTTTTCCCTTCTCCATTCGTTCCTATGATTTAAATAATGAAACTCCCGTGTTTTGCCTCTTAGCAGTGCTCTTGTACATCACAGCTGCACAAGAAGAGTGCTTGGATCACCAGTCGCTGTCACAAAGGACTTTACTGCACAGCGGAGACGTAGATGGGAATTATTTTTTTAAGCAATGTCACCTTGATAGAATCACAAGATTGCAGTTCAGGATTTCGTTGGGAGTCACTGCTCTGCGTTGTTTTCGAGCACTTTGATGCCATGTAAGTTGTCAGGTGACAAAAATAACTATATTTTCTGACTTCAGGTGCACGGAGACGCTCGTCCTTTGCAGTCAGATGAGACGCTCTCCCCGATGATCATTACTGTAGAAGTAGAAATGTCTACTAACTTGTGTGCTCTTATTTTGGGAACACAGCCCTGATTAGCATACTCTCCCGCTGCACACGTCCCTTTGGTGGTCTTTGAGTGATTTGCGCGCCGATACATTTTCACAGATTCATACCACAGATTCAATAACATCGGAGTCCGGTTTCTCCCGCGGACTCCTCGCGCCCGCCGTTCTCCAGCCCTCCCGCTCACTCCTCCGTCCTTCACACCGCGCCTCTCCGGTGGTAATTAACAGCAGCGTTACATCTGGGAAGATACCGCGAGCTATGTCAGAAAATTAGGCTGTGGAATAATGAGGGTTGAGGGACGTGTACTGTACCGCTGGTCTGTAGCTCTGCATTAAAATCAAAGGAGTTTCACAGCTAATTGGAGAGGGGTTAAACTGCTTCGCTGCCTCACCCCTGTCCCGAGCCCCCCGCCCAAACCCGCCCCTCAGGAGATGAACGCCTGCCTTTTTACTGTAATTTTGTTTTTCATTTCCATACCAAAGTGTGATTTTTTTTTTTGCGGTTTTCGCCCTCTTTACAGGGGGCATCTGTGGTGGTGAGATACTGTTGAGATAGCTTTGGCTGGAATCTACAGAGCCAATTTAAACTACAAGCAATTACTTCTTGTTATGACTTTTTCCCCTCCTCTTTCTGGGACCGGAAAGGCCACCCAGCTGGGTTGTTTTCTGTTGAATGGCCACCAATTACCTCAACGTCCTCGCAATTGACCATAAGATACACATAGCATGAATCAATGCAGAGTTCCTTCATTTGAGCTGGCCAGCACATCGACTCGCACAAGTGGAATTAGCACAGCACGAATTGGCGACACTCCCCTGCTCTTGCCTCTCCCTGGTTACAATGATGGGATCAGCAGCATGACACTGTATAATGAGCACGGCCATGGTCCACCGCTCAGAAGAATACAGTAAATGCACACCCTCTCCATTGTGTTTGTGCTGAGCAGCTGCATGGTACCACTGTAGATGGCTGCACAGCACCTAATTACAAGTCAGCACTGTGTGTGTGTGTGTGTGTGTGTGTGTGTGTGTGTGTGTGTGTGTGTGTGTGTGTGTGTGTGTGTGTTTGTGTGTGTGTGTGTGTTGTGTGTGTGTGTTTTTTGTGCGTTTGTATTTATTTTAGAGGAAATCCAACCAAATTGTTTTCTTTGCTTTCAAAATCAAAATATGTACAAGAGCCAGTGTTTGTTTCTTACCCTACTTTATATTCTGCATCCAGAAACGGCATTTGCGCTTAATCGTCATTACGAACTAGTTATATATTTTAATAACAGCCATGCTTTTAGCTACACTAATAACAATAATGATGCTTAATAAACATTCCAGGAAATTGCTTCCACAGTATAATTGACTGAAGTAACAGACCGCCAATTAATCTCAGTTGCATTATAAAAATATGATAATTAAGGGATGAAAAAGTATTATATATTGTGGTGATACCATTTGACACACGTGATATCAACTTCATTCCATTTTATAACTATTGTAATACAACATTTAGATGTTTTCTTATGATCAAATTGAACCACATTACAACATACAAAATGGTATGTATTTGTATCAAGAGGAGATGTTAGCTTAATTAATAAGGAAAGATAACGGAATCCTATCAAGAACCAGAAGAGGATAAACCTCTTTGAACTGTCTTATTTATAATCGGTGCCACATCACTTTGACAGTGAAGTGGTTAACGAATGTGAGAAAATGACAACTGAACTCACTTTATGTAACCATTCAGTAATTACTTAATTACTGAATGGCACACAAACAGACACACAGACACCAAGTTAACACACATTGTAATCAAATGACTATAATAATAATAATGTGACAAGAGATATGGATTTGATGTTTGATGTGGGCTTTCAGAATAAGAGGATGGGTGTTTTCTCCTGGCAGGAACTGGTTTTTGCAGTAGTCCAGTGAAACATCATTTCAGAAATGCAACAACTTTATGTCAGTCTGCTCTTATATGAAGCAATAAAACATTCCAAACTCATAGTAGGCACATTATTAGCAACTTTTCAAACTCAGGGCTGCCCTCAGCAACTTGCACAACCGTAGTTGCCCTCCTCCTCCTCCAGGTGGACTTTCAGGTCAAGCACAAACAAAAAAAATATTTTTTCTTTTTTTCCCCCTCAAATGTTATGTAGACATTCAGGCTTTTGTTCTATAGCGATTGACTAGTCCGCCCATGACTTTTAAGGATTCATCATAGAGCCATTTTCAGTCCGTCCATGTATTGTGGGCAAACACCTGCTGGTTTTCAATGAACTAATCACGAACCGGGGAAAGTTTCTTTAGTGTTTGTTGCTAGTCACAAATATGTGGACTGTGTTGCTAAAGCAGCACTACATGTTTTGAAAGTTGCAGCACTGTGGATGAGTGTTATGATTACAGCTGATTATGATCACTAGGTAAAAGCAAAAGCATTGAACATAATCAGCTCAGGTAATGTGTTCGGTTTGAGGTGTATACCTATTGAGTTCATATTCACTATTAATAAACAAAACAAATTGAATTTAATGTTAACCTGTGATTTTGAATGTTCTGATATTGCATTAAGGAGTATAATGGCATTCCTTGTGGCTGCGTATCTTGATCCAAAATGTGACATCCTGCTGGAAAAGACCACAATGTTTGATTGTTAAGAAAGAGAAATAATTTCAAAAAGCCCTTGAGTGCTGGGTATGCATTTGCACAATCATAAAGTCAGTGAGGTGATGCCAAAAAAGACTTAATCAACGTCAACAAAAAGTGTCTGTAGATGCTTAAATAAAAGACGTTGATAATCTGTGTTTTCATAGCTGGTGCTAGGATTTTATGGGTCCATGTCTGTGAAGCAGCTGAATTTGACGTCCTTGAGGCTCTACACTGTCAGGTTTCACTTTGCGTCTTTCAGAAAGATCTCCTCTTTCTGTCCTGGGACACCAGGGCAACACACTGACTGTAAATTTTTTAAACGGCTGGCATCCTCCTCTTTAAGTGTCAGGTTGCTAAAATAAAAAAAAAACACCTTCACTTCACACTCAGTCTGCTGTATTACATATTGAAAAGCACCTTGGAAGTAGAGCGCCTCTTGTTTGTCGACACCTAATAAGGTGTTGTGCTGTTTTCCAGCTGCCGCTGCTATTGTTAGGCTTTTTTTTTAATGTATTATTATTTGTGTTGGCGAGAGCGTCTGCTGTCACTGTCAGTCATTAACAGGAGGCACAATGGGTCCTGACAGATGAAAGAAGCAAATTAATCCAAGACTGATATTAGAACCTGAAGTGTAACCATCTTGGCATGTGCTGGCTGCGTTTTTGGCTTAATGTATTGGAAATGCATCCAGAGCCAGAAGATGAACACGTCAACAAATAGCATCAGTGTTTGTCATAGCTTTGTGGTGTCAAAATGGCAAATTTTTCAGATATTTCAAACGTTTCCTGTAAATGTTTTCCTGTGTTTTGGACACACGTTAAAAGGTGATTCTGCATATTCCAGCATCCTGGCAAAGGAATGTGTTTTACTGCTCGACATTAACAGATGTTTTGAGCCAAGAGTCCCCATGATTTTGTTGTGCAGACGTGGAAGAACTAAATAACGTGAATAAAATGTTCTTTTAATGTACTTATTCATCAAGTTGCTTCACTAAAAAATGTCATGAGCCATAACTAGCTGCCTCTATTTGGACTTCATCCTTCCAGTGATTATGTTCCCAGTCCGGGCGATTCAGTTGATACGGGAGGGAAGCAATAGTTCTGTGCAGAACCAAAGGGAGAGTGTGAGCTCTACACAGGCTGAAGCTGCCTTTCTATTGTTGCAGTCGACGAGGCGGCCGGTGAAGGCAGCAAGGATGGTAGTTTTGCATTGAGATTTAATGGGAATATAAGTCCATTTAATCATTCAAAGGTGTGTTTCACAGTCCAGTATGATAAGGCGAGTAACTACTGTCTTACTGAAAACCGGAATAGTAAAACCACTAATACTCGAAGCATAGATTTCATCTACATGTAAAACCTTGAGCTGATGCCTTCAATATCGAATAGTAAAATACAAGAAATGATTTTAAAGGGCTTTGCTTTGGACTGTGTAGCTTCGGAAAAACGAATAATACGAGCACATAGTAGCGTTTTGATTGGATTAAAGTTTGAATTAATTCCTTCTTTCATTCTTCCGTCGATTCAGAGTTTTCATTTTCCATTTGAACTCAAGAGAGCCGTGTCAAAATAAGAAAGAGGAAGCTTCTGGGAAGATTTGTCATGTAAGAAACTGTCCTTGGACAAAATATTGTTAGATTTGTTCAGTCAAAGCATGGTAATAATCATGTCAATCAATTGTATAACATTTACATGACCCCTAACATGACCCCTTGTTTGTGAACACGGCCTCTTGCAGTGATGACTCCCAATCTTGCAGTTCTCCTCAGCTCTGGGGAGCATTTTAGCTCCTTGGTTTGATTTTGATTGACTCTCATCAGCAGTTTCATCAGTTTTCTCCCAAAAAGCCTTAAATGCAAAGTGACCTTCCATTTTTTGTCTAATGATGTGTAAACTGAAGGTCAGTGCCCGTCTTGACTAGAGCCAGCAGCCAATTAGCCTAGTTTAACATAAAAACTCACTATTTAACACTTTGTTTATTCCCTAAAAAACAACACATTGCTTTCACTTTTTCTTGCTAACCTAATCGGCTCCTTGCTCTTGTTTAATATCGAGTGTACGAACATGAGTGGTATTGATTTTTCCTTCTAACTCTGCAAAAAAGCAAATACGTGCACTTTCCCAGCCTTTCCGAACACATGTATCCCCCCCCAAAAAAATAAAAATAAATAAATGGATGATGTATTACAGGCTGCCTGAGCTGAAAACAATCAAGTGACATTATCACAGAAGCCTTCAAAATATGTGTGTGGCTGCAGAATCAAAACCGTAGTAATTTAGTGTATGGTGGGCATTAGATTCTTTTTTTTTTTCATAAATCCATTAAAATAGAGTGAAGAATGGGGGGGGGGGGGGGGGAGTATTATAAAACACGGCAGCATCTGCAGTAACTCAAATCTGCATTCAGTCACAATAATGAAATTTGAAAGAAAGCCCTTGGGAGATTAGGGATTCCCCTTTGCCAACAGATGTTTGTGAAATGAAAGAGTTTGAAAGAGAAGAGGCCAGGGGAGCGGTGGCGAGGCAGGGCAAGAAAACAAGCAAATTGTAATCTTGAGATGGAGGGAAAAATGTTTGGATTCTCTCCGCATTTGCGCGGTGGGGGCTCAGAGGACAATGGATGAGGCTGATTTCTACATTGTAAATGTGCAAGCAGAGGAGTGCTGCATCAGGATCAAGACTTAACAATGTCGCCTTGCTTTTATCTCGCCGCCACACTCTCCAGCGGACCTGCTGGAATTGACTCGCAGTCTGTTATTCCCAAACGCCCCGAATCACAAACAGCTCGCTCTCATTCAAGTGCAACTTCATTACGGCTTGAAATATGCTCAGATTCAAGTATACATTGCTGTTATATTCCTTGGCTCGTGCCAAACATGATAATTTAGTTGACACTGGGCTGCCATTTAATCAGAGTTTAACACGTCTTCCTGTTGCAGTAAGATGCCTGTAAAGTTAACTTTGTGATAACCCTGGAAGGCCGACTTTAACCTTCAGCTATGATAAAAACATCAAACAACGGCGGAATCTGAGCAAGAAATTGCTTATAGATGGGGTGATACAATCTTCCACTCACCCTCTGTACAAATTCAACTAAAAGAACACTTGTTAAAGACCTCCACTTCATTGGACCCAAGCTGTCACATCTGATAAAGCTCACTGTCACCGAATGGGCGACCCAGGGACAGCGGGAGATTGGTTGGTGCCAAACGCCTGTGACGATGAAATGCACCTTTAACTTAGGTTTTTTACCACATGATCATTTCGAATTGGGGAAGAAAAAAACAAGTCCCAGCCTCAAAGGCGGCAGACTCTTCCCTCAAACAATATTATAGCTTTTAAAAATCTGGCTCCAACTGTCAGACTTTGCTGCAATCTGGGAGCAACATTTGCCTGGAACACCTTGGACTTTAATGATGGCCATGAAACCACAAATGAGCAAGTGAAGTCTTCCAGTGTGAAATCAGGAATGAACACATTAGCGTGCGCTGACAGATGAGTCTTAATTGTTACCTCTGGCAAATGGGACTTCACACGGGAGAACAAAAGCTCTCCTCCCCGGCACCCCGTTTGATGCAATGTGACGATGACCTTGCTGCAATGCACCCTCCGCAAGATCCCTAAGAGTTTATCTTGACAGACTCCCAAAGACTGTCTCTCAGGTGTCGCACTGATAGACCAATTCATTTAACTCTGTCACGATCCGGGGCTTTAGAGGCTGCTGCTTGATGAATCCCTATTGTTCCTCTGCCTGTCTGGCTGTTTGCACTCCTTCAGGCGAAGCTACATTACTGTTTCAATAGCCGGGACTATTACCACGTGAAAAAAATCGGCGCCGTTTTCAATGAGCTTTGTCTTCTCTGTCCTATATTTGCGATTCCATGGCAACAATGACAATACACACCGCCGGACGAATGAAGCGTGAGTTGCTTATAATGCTTGAAGTTTAACTTTTTCAATAAGTTTAAATGTGATGTCTATATTCTGACAGTTAACATAGAAACCTAAAATCTTTTCACCGTAGTGTTAAACCATTGCTTTTTAATGTTTCAACACCCCTATAAACTCATCCTGGTAATAAAAGACCCCCAACAACACCTCTAAACCTCATGAATTATGTTATATCTTGTTCTTTGTCTGTTCCCTCTCGTTCATCACACTTAAGCTAGCTATGGCTTCATGTTTACCCTCCAAACTTTTCATCCATCGCTCGGCGAGAAACCCAACAAACTTAATTCAGATACTGTTTCGCTGTTTCTTTATCTATTGTCTATTTACTGTCTCACTACAATGAATGCTGAAGCATGACAGAGGAGAAGAAAAATGACCTGCAAGATGATTCTTGTAGCAGAAGACATTAACCGATAAGAATGATTTAATATCCATGTTGAAAGGTCAAACATAAATATGAGCTTATGGATTTAGATGTGTTATTTTGCATCTTGTTTTATTAAATCTAGAAAGAGTAATAATGTGGAGCCTTTATTTATTTTTTACTTATGATCTTGGCTGCATTTTTAACTAAACAAGGTTAATTTATTACCACTGAGCCAAGTTCTGTGAGATAATAATAATACAGCATGGTCTGTAGGTCATGTCTGCATGTTTGGCACCCTCGTAAACATTAGGAAATAGTTAAAAATAGCATTTTAGAGGAGGCGATTGACTGAGATTTTCCTCCACACCCACACACAGCATGTTGGAGGCTCCATATGGTTGCAAGAGAGGTGTGAAAACTTTCAATCCAATACTCTCACTCCATATGAGGGCTGAACAATAACCAATGCCTGCTTTCCTGGGGGCAAGTAAAATGCAGCATCATGCTTGTAAATCTAGCAACTCACATAATAAAGAACTAAGAATTAAAGAGGACCTGGTATGCGCCTTTTCTGGTGACATCACCACTTTGCGGAAGGAATATGAGGCGTTTGAAACAGACTGGGAGCAGAGTTTCTGTGGGGGAGAGTAACTTGTATATGTACAAAAAAACTGCATAACACACTAAAGGAAAGGGAAAAGCAGAAAACCATATTTTTTCTGCATAGTGATGGAAGCAGCTTATGAGTGACTCATCTTGCTTCCTTCTCATCTCTGTTGAGAGATATTTAAATGATCAATGTTGACGCATTATCCGCATCAATGTCATCAATTACGCCGACTAATTGCAGCAGACCTAGTTGAACCCTGCTTATGGTGCTGGTATACATTTCACACAGCATTGCTTCATATGAAGGCATAGCAGAAATAAATGATCTGAAACCCTGACATGTCCACTTTTCTCTGGTGGAGAGGAGACACTTCTGTTGCTGTTTCTGTTTCGTTTTCCTCTCGGTGCATTACTATAATCCACTGTATAGGAGAGTGCAATGTGGACTTTGGGTGACCAACCCTTCCTTGTAATACATCAACAAATCACCACAAGTGGCTGCATCTCAGTGTGCACACTCATTCCGAGCAGCTGGACAAGCTCATCGCCAGGCGGGGAGTGTGTGAGCGGTGTGAGTGGTCTGGCCTGGTTCAGGAGTAGGCATGTGGGTGCTAGATGAGCCATTGATCCTTCCCAGCAGGCTTTCCACCAGGCGATTCCTCCGCTCGCACATTTCCTCCCCCACTCCATTGACTTTCTGCCATGACGTTCCGCTGTCACGGCAGAACATTTAATGATCCTCTGATGGAGTAACATCACATTTATCACTTGCCGGCAAATGTGACAGGGCAGAATTTGAGGGGTGACCAGAGGCCAGAGCAAAAAACAAACATTACAAGCCAGGAAGAGGAGCTGCACTCTGACTAACAGTAGTGGCAGTCGCAGAAGTGGCAGAAATTGAGGATTAAATCCCCAAAATGACTGCGCAGAAATGTCTTAGGACAGATTTGGCCAGGACAGTGAGGAATTACATTCGAAGAGGACAAAGTCGATCCCAGACACTGAAAGGTTGCCTTGTGACATCTCTCTTTTTCTTTTATTCTGATCCCTCCATAGCCTCAGTCGTTTCGCTTTTTATTATGTAGCCATCAAGTGCATATTTAAGACTCCTTCTAATGGATTGTAGTTTTAAAACAAATCAGCTGGAGGAACATTTAACCAAAAAGGGTGAAATTAGACTTACGTTGGGAAAGAGACACCTGTAACTCAGCGTATTATAATTTTTTTTCATGTGAGTTAACTTCCCAGTTAAACGCTGTATCTCTCCATCCACGAAACTAACGTTAGCTTGTCTTCTTGGTTGGTGATCGAAGAAGTGAAGTGAGAAGCTACTTTTATCAACCGCCGCCTGAAATCAAGGACCCACTTTCACAACTTATTCAGAATTTCAAGTTGTACTTTAGCTCTGTGCTAGAATGGGACGTTTGGCGGGCGTAGCGACAGCAACCAAAGGTCACTAGAAGTTGAAATTAGACATTGGCCATGGTTAAGATGTGTGAGCCGTGACAACAAGAGCCACTGTTCATGCAAAACAACAATGGCGGCTTCCAAAAGATGGTGCAATAGCATCAGTAGAGCATTTCTTCATAGAAAAAAAGAGCAAAGAACGGCACTGAAGGCTTTTCTCCATGGAAAAGATGCTCTTCTCTCAATTGGCTCCGACAAGAGTTGTGTTAACAGAATAGTTTCCAACGAAGGCTTCTGTGTAGCAAACCATCTGGCGCATTGGGTTAACTCGGGATTTCAGAAGTAAAAGTCTTACAATCTGAAATGATTCACATACAATTTGCCGAATATAAAAACATCCAGTGCGCTCTTGCCTCAAGCAACTGGTCTGACTTACATCCGAAGGGAAAAATCTGCACTGTAAGGTAAAACAGTGGCTATAAGGTCGAATAATTAGAGTGTGGCGTACCGCTGCACAAGAAAAAAGCTGTCTAACAAATTTTGACCGAGAAAAAGAAGAAGAAGAAAAAGAAAAACAATGTCGAAGGACACTGAAAGAGATCTGTTAATTTACAAAAAGGCTCGAGGAAGATTTAATTAAGCCAGCTGCAGGAATGGTAGAAAGTGCTGAGTCCTGGAGACACAAAATATTTATTCATCAGCCCATTAAACTTTAATTTACCCCCGCCCCCTATTTTTAAAGTGGAGGGAGAATGGAGGAAAGCTTTGAACATTTGACCTTATATGTAAAAGTGTAGGGTGAGTCTGAGGAGCCGCAGGGATTGTTTTAATCATTAAGAACCAGCAGCAAAGAAAAAAAGAATTAGCTCTATTGGAGTGGACTTGGATTTTATTCAAATCCTATTATTGCGGCATTTGATTAGTCCCATTGCTTGTGAAAATTCTGATCACGCTCGGATGAGGAAAACAGATATGTGACAGTTTGAGCAGGTAACCCCTTTCTGGAGGATCAATAATTGCCGACAGAACAATGACAGATTACAGTGTCAAGCAACAAGCTTGCCCGAATCCCGCTCCAAATATCCATCATGTCATACGTAACACTTCGCTGTACTGTCGGCAGCGCTCTTTCAATCTGTGCCTGATGAAAGAATGCCGGCCCCGGCTAAGGAGGAAACAGTCATGTGCTTGATTTGTCTGCGGCCTAATTATATGGCAACAAACGAGTTGCCAATCATGAGAATATATTGTCTGGTTTTATCTCAGGAACTCATCAAGTCAACCCAATTAAAAGCTGCAATGAGAAAGACATCGGCAGTGAACAGGGCTTTCATTCAGTTAATTCATGATTGCCAATTAAAATAGAATAGCGTGCAAAGTTGTAAAGCTGTCAGGAGGGCCAAGCTAAATTACCCTTTTCCACTTTGAATGATGGATGTGTTCATTGCTCTCCCTTATCTTATTTATTCTCCGGGCGGAGGAGGGAGGGAGAAGGGGGACAAAACAGGAACAGTTTAAAGAGTATCTCTAATGGAGAAGCTTCCTTCTTTTGGAAAACCCAAAATCTGCCAGTGGAAGATTCTTAGATAGAAAAAAACCCTGTAATTAAATAACGTACAGTATCGCAGATCCATGCAGATGGCGCAAATTTTTTCTTATAAAAATGAAATCCAAAGACTGCAGATTGCATTTGCAGTCAGTATTGATTTTGATATATTAAAAGGCCATAGGTGCATTAATATGCCTTCTTATTTTTTACCAATAGAGTCAGCATATATTGACAGCATAAATCAAGGCATTTTGCAAGAAACCGTCTCAAAAGTCTCTGTTTGTGTCCACGCAGCTTATTTCAATGCCTTTTTAAATGTATCCACAACAGTTAAAGTGAAGGCAACTTATCCTGATTGTGTCTTCTGCACCATTAGCCACTGTTGCTTTACTATTGATGGCCTAATTAAAATGTGTCAGGCTGAAATATGTCACTTTTTTTTTTTAAAGGCTGAAATTGATAGCTCACATTAATTTTCACTTTCTCAAAATGACCTTTAATTTCACCCGGCAAACGCAGGCTTGTGTATACACCGGCACTCACTCCCCTTTTTCCCACTCCTGAAACAATATGTCAGACAGCTTTGACAACAAGCGGAGGAAGCCGACCGCTCGTCTCAAAGCTCAAATAGGAGCCGCTCTTATGTTTCAAGCTTTCAGGAGAAAACGATATGCCAACGCCTCCAAGTAGTGTCAGTGCTTACTCTTAGCGCTAAATATAAGCATGTAGTTACTGACTTGAAACTATAGGGGGCGAGTGTACAAAGCAAGATAACTTTAATGTTCGTCGGACCGACTCAACGCTGCCAACAAAACGTGAACGATTACCTCATCATCACATCACTCCGCCAACCTTAACCATTACTAAAATTACAGGCGTCATGTAGTTCCCAATCTCACTTATGGAAAATAATACAATATATATGAATGTAGTTACCATTAATTCATTAAATACATCCATCCATTATCTGTAACTGCTCATCCCATTCAGGGTCGCGGGGTGGCTGCAGCCAATCCCAGCTGACATTGGCTGAAGGTAGGGTACACCTGGACAGGTCGCCAGGCTATCACAGCGCATTAATTAGATCATGTGAATTATTTCAATAAAGCTGAGAAGTTAACGTGCAAAGAAATATTCATGCCATCTTTCATTGTCTTCAAAAAAAATCTCCCCATTTTTCTCCCCATCCTGCCACTCCTTTGTGCCGTTTGGTATTTCTGTTCTTTTTCCTCCTTCCCCAGCTTTTCTATTCCCCCCTTGGGATTCTCTCTTTGTGAAAGCGAAACAACCCCCAGATCCAAAAGTGTCGCTGTGGGGAGGTTTCCCCCTGAAACGGCCAAGAAGAAAGGGATATTTTCTATGTGGCGTCCTCGGCCTCGGGAGACGTGCTCCACAGGTCAAAGTTTTTGCAGCAGATTAAAAGCGAGCCTCACCCGGGCCCAGGGAATCGATGGCGTAGCGTAGGAAATGAAAGCTGTGACGGACGCGGACGACCACATCAGCTCCTGTCACCGTGCGTCCACTCGGAGAATTCTCTTCATCGTTGGCAGCTGCTGAGACCTGAGGGGGGACCGAGCGGGGGCGGCTCTGTCAGCTGAAGCCAACGTGGCCCCGGCACACTTTTGAACCGCGGAAAGCCCACCGGGGGCCTTTTCTAGAAAAAGGCTTACAGGGCTTCAGACACTCACACTATCAGCTCAATCAACTTGTGCCACTCTGGACTGAGCTTTGAGAACTTTTCTCATTTCAGGGTTTGTCCTCACATGAGAAATCAAAGAGTTAGAAGTTGGATACAGAGAACAAAGTTAATGGTGAACGGACAGAAAGCAGTTATTTTCTGAAGACTTTTATTCTGGTCACATTGATAATCAACAGAGCTCATTGTTGCTTAATCTTTATTCCATATACTGATTGCACCCATTTTTCAGACAATGGATTTAATTACAGTTTGTCATCCTCTTTTTTATTTCTTTGTCTCTTGTGCAGAGAATCTCATCCATTTAGATGCGTACATTAGTCCCAACTGACAAATACAGATCTCGTTATATCACATCCCTTCAGTGTTTAATGTATCTGAGGCTAAAAAAGTACTTAATGCTAACGTAAGCCTGCCCCCCTAGTTACTGTTGCTAGGCCACAGATGATGTGGTTGAAATTGTTTGTAATATCCACCTAATGACGGCACAAATATGCAAAAAAAAAAACAACAACAACAAATATACACAAGGAAACCACATTATCCTTGTATTGAAGTGCAGAGCTACTTAGTGTGCATATTATTCATATAACTGGGATAAATGTAAGGTCAAACTGTGTTCTTTTTTAAACGTAGCATTGTCCACCAATAATGCTCCTTGGCCTCGAAAGTTGGCCATGATAACCATTGCAGCTTAGAGCAGACAAAAACGCTCATTAATACATTCATAAGAGTTTTTCCCTTGTGATTTTGTTTTCGGAAAGGCTGAAACAAGACCCTGAACATTTAAAATACAGAGTAGTGCTGTTACTGTGGCCCCCATGAACCCTGCTTCAACAAGTCCCTACGTACAGTAGTTGCCAGGCTGTAAGTGGACAGTTGCTGTTGGGGGTGAGATGTTCATCTAAAAGTTTTGGCATCCAAAAGTTTCATCCTCGATTCTCAAGCAACACAGGTAGTTTTCACATTATGCAGAGACACCTGAAAGTTTTATCCTATTATGAGAACGCATTAACTCAGCATCATTTTAACAAATTGAGGCATTCCACACTTGACAGCAAATATTTGTCCTCATCTTCCCATTTTGAAGACAATCTGCTGCCCCTCTAAAGTCTATTTTCACTTTGTGCCTTAAACAATGCCTTACTTTATATTCCCTATCTATGTTCTAGGAAAAGAAAAAGAAAACATTTGTAATGTATTTTGTTCTGCTCTCCTTCCACCCACTGACTCAGCAAGAGTTCTTGGCGGCTCCTACAATCCCTTCCATATAAAACCAGAACATTTAATGGGTAGAATAGAAACTCCCCAAGTTAATGAGAAACATTTGAAATATGCCCGATAAGAAGAAGACCTGGGTTTTCCTCCGGCATTCATTACCCGTCGGATTCAGTCAGCCCGGCTCCTCATGTCTGTGTATTCCCATTTGACACTTGTTGGTTGATCGAGTTCATTAGATCACCACTGTCCATTTCCTGTCCTTGCGATCGGGGACTCACTTGTGTCAGCGGTGGGAAGGGTTCGGGGCGCCGCGGGAGCACCAGATTGGGCTCGACAGGACTGCATTTGATTTTCAGCATCATGACGCAAACGCCACCTGGGCTGTTGCGCGCTGTTTGTGTTCACCTGTGTCTTTCTGAAAGAATAGAAAAGGGCAATGCTTGTCTCCTTGTTACATGGTGGCCAGGAAACACGGGGGCTCGTTGAAGCAAACAGAATGCAGATGCTTGTGGTGAAAGAGGGATGTGGAAAGACGAGGAGCAAGCAGATGAAGGGATGGGGGGATAACAAGCTCTTTGCCAGCCAGGCAGCCATGAGTGCTATTGCTCTGCTGGAGTGAATGCAACAGGCTCGGGTTTTTCAGTCTGACTACTGGAGCATGTGAACACACATCTCTGCCACCATGGGAGAGGAGACTGTCATGACAAAGCCAATGCCTTTGCCTCTTTTTTTTGTTTTGTCTTCCACTATCCCTTCCTGTTCCTCGTCTATGTCTCCGTCTCATCCTGTCCTCATTTCTGTCTTGTTTGTGCCTGCTCTCTGTTTGCCTCTTCCTTTCTTTCTCATTGGATATAACACAAGGTGACATTATTTTCCCTCTTTTCAAAATGGAAAGAAAAGCATCTGGGTGATATGCAGTCGAGTCTCGCTGTCAAAAGCTCGGAACATTTGCCACCTTTCAGGGGAAATCCTAATTGAAAACCCTGGCTCGGGAGGCGCAACAAATAAACTAGAAATGTGCGAGCTAGAAGCGAATACAGATGCGATCCGATATGCAACCAAAAGACGTTTCTATAAGTGATCGTGTGAGGCCACAAAATCTATCTTTTGTGTACCTTGTAGAAAGACGGAAATTGAAAGCTGTGAGTTGTAGCTCCTTTGCAGATGGTGGTAGCTGTCGTCACCTTGGATTTACAGCGGTTTTGTTCAGAACGTTCATAGAAACTTCTTACTTATAGCAAAAGGCACTTGCCTGCCCTTCATATTGGATGATTAATGTTCAAATGCAGACCTAAATACTTAACACTTCACAATGCACATGGAAGATTCTCAAGGCTAAATTAGAACGTGGATCTGTTGTCGGTGTGCTAGCCACGTGGGCGCCGGCAGTTTAAGCTACCTATACTACTTCCACTACTATATATAATATAATATAAATATATTTATTTATATGCCCGTGGTTAGGCTATTCTGAGGGATTCAAGAAGTTAGCATCTTTTTGCACCAACTGGTTCACCATTGGAAAAACTGATGCCATCCATGAAGGAGCAAGACTACATGAGTCGGTGTTTAATACACTGGTATTTGCAACATTGCAGTTCAGGTTAAAGCTGCATTACTATTGTTTGGCCACTGAAATAAAAATAAAAAACATAGTTTAACTTGACTTTTTAAGTTATTTTGGCAAACTTTGTCATGTCTAGGATAAGACCCGGGTCTCTAGGGATTGTGCTGGCTGAAAGTCTGTCTTCAATCCCCAACACTGTAAATTTAGATTTTATCGACCCAGTAGTAAAGTTTAAATGCTGCCCATTTTTTCTCTGGACAGATTACACATTGCACTTTTAAGCTCTACGGAGCTTTGTCGTCGATTTTAGCAAATTAAATTAAAATATAATCAGCCTAATTCAATCATAAAAGCTCTGATAAGCTCTGTGCTGGAAAAACCCCCCAGAAAACTGACCAAGTCAGTGAACAGCTAATGAAGAAAGTAACAATTTAACAAGAACAATGTAAGTGCAGGGAACAACCAGCAGAATGTATTACGTTGAATTAAAAGAAGAACTTCAATTTGGGACATTCGTTGTTAAGTCTGGGACAGTTGAAAGTAGAATTTGTTCATTTTGAATCCCGATCCTGGGGGACTGCCCCGACTCACCCCTATATCAACAAACTTTCTGTTGCAGCAATTACACATGTTTGACCTAGCGTCAGTCTGCTGTAACTCCCGGTGTGGGGTTTCTAGTTGCTATAGCTAACAGCTAATTTAATGCCGTCTCCCAGAGCCAGAGCCTGGTCTCTTACTGGTGATGAGGACAAAATGAAAATACAAGTTATTTTCTCTTTTCTGCCTTTTGTTGATACAATCCAATAAATAAGCTTGCACTTGCAGTGGGTATGACAGTATATAATAATGCTTGGGTCGGCGAGCAGGATCCCCTCTGACAGCCTTATTTCCCTTTTGCAGAGGTGTTGTTGCTGCAGATTTGAGTGTGAATTGAGAGCACGGCCCGAGCTGCCACGGCTCTGTGACACACAGGCCGCTGAATGCTAGCAAGTTTGTGTGTCATTAGGATTCGGATCAGGAAGCTGTCTCCGTCGACACAAACTGAGGTGAATGAACATGTCTGTCTGCGGCGAGACATTTCTCTTGCAGAAGCCGTTGCGACGCATCTGAAGGGAAATTGCCGAGAGTGACCTCTGTACTTGTCTGTTATCCATCTCGAGTATTTACCTAGATGTATTTTTTTCCCCCTCGCTTTTAAGGGTTTTATGCCCAATCTTCTCGAGAAAGAGTGAATGTCACTTTACCTCTAGATGCGCGGTTGTATTACCTGACGGGATGCAAGAGATGCCACAAGTTCATGATAAACTCTCAGAAACATTGATTATTCGCACAGATGCAGAAGATTGTCCTTGAGGAATGACTGTCTCTGCAGCGTTGGCAGGCCGTGTCACCAACCACCAAGTCATAATTTTGCTTGTGTGCAAAATTGCATCTGCAAGCATGACAATATTTGCAACACACTGTATATCAATGAGGATTAAGACAATTTATATATGGGGGGGGGGGGGGGGGGGGGGGGGTGCACGCAGAGGTAGTTTGTGCTGCAGAATCTCCTTGTGAGGAAATATGAAATATTTTTTGAAAAAAAGGGAGTAAGTATGAAAAAAAACCTGTTCCGTTAAATTATTCTGGAAGACAAGTTCTAAGGTGCAACTCAGCAAGATTGCCATTCCTCCCCCGTAATCTTTTTAACCCCCCAGGGAAACAGAAGAGGTATGGGCTAAATTAGTGTAATCTGAATGAGGGTTCCTTGAATGTGGTGGTTTCAGCCAGTGAGCGATTGTATCCGCCTCCAGCTTCAGTGTCCTGACAGACAATGAGGATATGACCATCTGAATCGATACAGCCAATCCCCCATGATTAGGTCATCCATTAGTTCACTTGATCTCTCGACCCTCTTACATAGCATTAGATGAAAATGTAATCGCTCAATACTTGCTGGATGATTAGTCCAAATCCCTGCCTTTTAAAAGAGGAGCGGCCGGACTGTTTTGATGCATCGTATGCAAATAAGTCCGTCTTTTGTATTTTGGTCATGGTGCCAGAGTCAGGGGGACGTCAACTCCCCGGCCTTGTCCCTTGAACATCAAGGCCCCTCTGATCCCCGGCTCTCTGCAGACTTACCAACACCACGGAGTGAGATGCATGTTCACACACAGCGCGTGCAAAGCGAAGCCCACACTCTAGCCGAGCCTCTCCGAGAGGAACGCTGCCGCCCCGAAAGTGTCTGAGCTGGACATAAAGAAAAAAATCAATCAACAAGAATTAGAATAAAATTAAAAAAAACAATTAAGGGGGCCTTTTTACTTGTGTGCGAATGTCTTGGTGCAATTATGGAGACTAGAAGGAGTTGGAGATGAATTAGAACAACCACTAAATGGAATTCAGTTTGATGATAAATCAGGAGCCCACTGTCAAGATCACGGTGTGAAAAAGGTCACTAGCTTTGAATCATTGCTCCGCCGGCACTAAAGAACGTGAAGGCCGACGCAGTGCGGTGAATCCTGTTTTCATTCACTTAAAACTTGCATCAAAATTCATTAAACTGCGACTGTAAGGACATTTTTAAATGTTCAATGTGGGTTTGCTTATCTGCATAATAAGAACAACCATATCATGAGTGGCTCTTTCAGCATTATTCTTCTATTTGTGCTTGCTGTGTGTTTAGTGCTTTGTCTCCACAGTGCTGTTAAAAAAAAAAAAAAAAAACATGTGTTATGCACTTTAATTGTGGGCACAGAGACATTTTCTTTTAAATGTCCACTGGGGAAATCAATACCTTGTTCCGAGCTGAAATTGGCCAGTCAATGTTACAATTATCTGTTTCCAATGAAAGTGAAGGGCAAATACTAGAATTATAATAATAATGCCAATTGTCTTTGAGCAGGTCAGAGATTGAACAGAAATGAACGTTACTTATCTTGATGTTAAGGGTATCAACCCATATTATACATCAGTTAGAGGAGCGATATCCAACCAGCTGGTACTTAAGCAGATTGTAAGGGGGGCATGGAAAGATAGCAGAATGAAAACAAAGAATTAGAAATTGGTTGGGGAAAATAACATATATCGAGACAGCTGTAAGTCAAACTCTATACTGAGTTAGCAAGCAGAGCTTGGGAAAGTTGATAAACACTTGAAGTAGTTACAATAAATATATGTCCATTGACAACATTGATAAATGTTCTACCATGATAAACCTCTACCATGTTTATCAAAATTGCTTTATTTTTGAGATAGCTTGTTTGTTTACCTTTTGTCCGTATAAGAAAATGTTTGTCAAGGTCTTTGTTAAAATCCTCCTTCTGGCTCAAGTTCCATTTTTCTAAGTGTAATGTTGTGATTGACAGCTCAGAGGGCGGAACGGAAAGTATAAAGGAGGTCAACGATTGGCTGGAAGTTAAACCTCGGGCTTTTGTGAATTTCAGGCTCGTATTGACATCAAATCGCATCATAAATGAATCATTTTCAACTTCTCCCAGTACGTCTTCCTCATATTCATACTGGGACATGTTGTGAAGTAGTTTTCTGACCACTATCTTCTTCTCTACATTGAAATGTGGATCATTAACCAACGTCGAGCGATATCTCAAACAAGCTTGTTTATCTCGCCGCTTCCTAGTTACAAATCCAATCAGAGCCAGCCAGAGAGGATATCACTGCACACCTTTTTATTAATTTTATTAGAGTAATATTACATCATATAAACAACGGGCTGATTTTCACAAGGTTGAACGTAAACCCAGCGTCTCGTGAAGTGTTTTTACACACCGTTTTTAACATGAATGGCAGTGAAAAACAGTTAAAACAGGTAGGCTGAGCTTTACTAATATATGCACACAAGATGTGTTGAAGACAGGGGGAACCTCTGCTAATGGAGAGAAGTCAGAATTAGACTGGTATGGTCCATTTAAGTGGCTCTTGGATTTACAGTTAAAGCACTAAATGGTTGACGTTTGATAGCGAACAGTTGCCAAATGGATAAAGCATAGAAATAGAATATGAGGAGAACATACATTGGATTGTTGGCCATGGTCATTGGACTTGTTCAATAGAAAATAGTGCTCAGCACTGAGCATTGATCATGTAAATATAATTAGTCGGCCCGCTACCACAATGGCAATGGTCATAAAAATGGCCGCCGTTCTGACCACCCTTCTTTGTTGATTAGAATGTGATATTCTAGTCTCTACACTCATGCTGTTTCTACAGGATGAACAATATATCTGAAATAAGGGATAAAAGGTACAGTTTGCTAAAATGGTTGACAGTAAAGGATTCATTGTTGAAATAGCTAAACATAGCCGAGTAAATATGTGGTTAAGACAGATAAAGCTAAAAGTGATGGATACACAGAGTAGTGTTTGAAAGAAATACACATTTAAAATAGTTATCTAAATGTATTGCATAAATTGTTAGCTCAACGTAATCGATACATTGTTGAAATATCCATTAAAACTAACCAAACCACCGACAGTCGAACTGTATGAAACCTAGTAAACAAAATGCAGCTGCTGACATTAAGTATGCATTGGCAAATAATGCAGAAATCTGACTTGATTGTCCTTGGAGGTCACACTTTATTAATGCTCGATAAGCTGCTACAGTAACCCCTTCACTGTTTTTCTTGTTAGTGTGCGAACGAAAAGACCCATCAGGCGGTGTGTCACCGGGGAGCAGATAACAGTGGGCTAGGTGAGCGGAGGTCAGAGCATCCTGCGTGCGGGGAGCGGGCTGGGTGGCGGAGATGTAATGGAGGCAGGGCCGCTAAATGCCGGGGACGGCCGTTGGGACCCGGAGGGAGCGGGACGCGGGCCACATCACCTGAGGCATCTCCTGACCGCGAGTGATTGATGGGGAAGAGCCGACGAGCCGGGCTCCCAATGTCACTCGCCAATTAAATAACTCTCACCGCTGAACTGCAGCACCCCACCCCCACCCCCCTCGTTCATCCCCTCCTGCCATACACCTCCCTCTTCTCCTCCCTTTCACCTCTCCCTCCATTATCACACACCCACTCTCCCTCTGTACTCTGTCTCCCTTTAAGTTCTTATTTAGTCCAGCTTTCCTCACCTCTATCTCCTCGGCATTACGCTCCTTTAACGTTCCCTTTGCCTCCAACAACATTATTCTTCCTCTCATCCCCACTACATTGTGCTGTAGATTATTTCCACCTGTCCATTGTCCCCTGTGTCTAATTCCATCTTTGCTAACTGCTCTTCCAGGTATGACAGACAGAGGCTGCTCTTTCTATTAGTTTGGGTCAGCGCTCCTTTGCTTTAAATGACAGAAAGAGCTGCACAATAGTAATGTATTCTGGGTCCAAGAATGCAAATGGCGTGGAGGAGAACACGCGGAGGATAGGCCTTTGGATGAATAACGATCCGGACTATTTAATGTGAAATGTAATGTTTTCTCATGTGAGAACAGGTGTAAATGACTGAAGTTAAGGAATGCAAACATTTGAATTATATCTGTTTACTCTCACGAGGCTGGACGAGGATAGTTATATTCTGTGCAAACAGTGGCATTATTAATTGGAGATGTTTACTGTCACTAATTAGAGGTGTAACTTCTACTGGTTTGGTTTAAAAAAAAAAACTGCTGGAGCTCTTGTTTGCAGCTAATTGGATGGAGATCAAAACTCTATCTATGTGGAAGTGCACTTAAAAAAAAAAATCATTTTTGGAAAGTATGTGTTTTGCAAGGAAAATTACATGTGATTTAATTAATTCTCGGTGTGAAGTGGGGTTTCAATCCCTCTCATTGGTTAAAAATGTCAAGATTTTTGTATTGATTTCCTTTCCAGCAAGGCGATCATTTAACAGTACACATGCCATCTGCTGCCTCGGCTCCCCCGTTCTCTCCGCCAAAACGCTGCGTGTGATTCTGGCTCCCCCCCGGCCAACTTATTTCGGTCAAACTATTTCAATAGGCAGTCTCTCTCCATCTCACTCTCTCTCTCTCTCTCTCTCTCCCCGCGCTCCAGTCGGCGACGACTTGGCTCAGACGAGAGCGTTTCCTGTCTCCGTCCGGCGCCCTCGCATGTCTTCGCTGCTGCGCGCGTCCCCCCGTGTGCCCGTGCAAGGGAGCGATAGATAGATACATACCCCCCAAAAGCCTGCAGCTGGAGTTCCCTGCACAGAGTCAGCACTGCGCAGGATAGGGAGAGAGAGAGGGTGGGAGGGAAGGAGGAAGAGAGAGACACACACACAGAGAGGGATCAGACTTGCCACATCCCTGCCAAGAGGGTGAGCATTTTACGCGCGATCCTGTAGCCGATCTCCAGCAGCCCCGCTCTGCCAACAGGACTAATTTCACCACGACAACTTGTAAACTCTTTATCTTTAAGTTGTTTGTGTGTGTGTGCGTGTGTGTGTGCGGTGCGTGGAGAGGGGAAAACACCCCACAACTTTTAGCAGCAGACACCATCTGCGCCGCGGTGAAGTTATTCCCTCTTCTTTCGGTGAGTAATTGCAGTTGTGTCCAGTTACGTATCACGCGTGGATGTTTTTTTTTTACATTCCCGCAATGCATCTCATTTCGTTTGCGGTTTTTTTTTTGTCCCGCATGGAATTAGTATTCCGTGGACACAGGTTTCCTGCGGCGGCCGCGCACTGACGGTCCGCGCTGCTCGATTCCCATCATCTTCTTATTTGCCGCCGTCCTCTTCCGCTACCCCCCCCCCCCCCCAAACCCCGAAGTTGTTGAGATGTTAAATCGATCTGTGTTATTGATGCGAGCTATTGTTTTTTCTTTTTATCCGACAATCGTCTCTTATCGATTCGGGAACAGGTGCGCCCTGCGAACTTTTTTTCTTCTTCTGCATTGTGCAGGTGTTGACAGCTAATGCGCAATGATTGATACTTAACAGGAGGGTCAAAGCAATCAGGTCACATCAAGGCCGAGCACGGGGGGCTACCTGCTGATTTACACTGCAAAGAGTCCATGTCAAAGAGTGCAGGACTGGGCTGCAACATCTCCATTTGTTTGAATCAAGAGGGGGGAATGCAAGCAAGCAGTGTGGAAGAAGATACATTGAGGCGAAATGAATCATTCTCTTAATTAGACGATCTGTCCTATTTCAGGTTAATATACCTCCACATGTTTCCAGGGAATTCATGAAATGAATGTGCCACTTGTTTAATAGATCAATACACAATAAAATGACTTGTAATGATGGATATTCATTGCAGTGCAGGTTGATTTCGAAGCTAAATGCATCAAATGATATGAGAGATCGGTGACTGTGCAAAATGCTAAATGTGTTTTTATTGCCTGAAACTCCGGTAGTCCCTTCAGTGAGTGTGTGTGTGTGTGTGATAGTATTTTGCAGCATTTATAATTTATATGATCATGTCCCTGTCAGGACAGGGTGGGTGCGTTTCTGCCTGTGCACATGTGGAACTTTAGATCTCAGTTTAAGGAAAAAACGTGACTCCAAAAATTCCCAGTTTTGGCTTTTGCCACAGGAATATGTCAAATCTTTATCAATAATCCACCTCCTGTTTGGTGGACGGACCGGTGCTCCATCGTGTAACAAAAAGGCAAATCTTTACACAGTGTCATTCAGCCTCAGATCGTCTTGCCACGGATGCCAGAGGAATTGAAATGAATGCGGGATGAGGTATTAAAATCTGCGAGTGGGGAGACCACCCCTTCAGCCGGGCTCAAGCTCCTGCGTCAGCAAGAGTCTGGTCCGTCTGTACTGTAGTCGGCCTTGAAGACTCACCGGCTGCAGGGTTGTTGTTGTACTGAAGCTGACCCTATGCTCTGATTTTCCCCCGGGAAGGAGACACAGAGAGGGAAGGTGGAGGAGAAATCAATAATAACTGCTGTTTTTTTTTTTATTATCACAGAGTTTCAAATGTCACTAAAAAGATCTACATGCTGGTTCACTCACTGTGCTTGACTGACACCACAAACCGCCTTTATGAAGTGACTGAAACCATAATTCACTTAAGTTCTCTGCAGTTTGTGTTGTGTATTCTGGCCCGTGAGTGAAGACACTCAATGATTGAGGAGAATATGGATCAGAGGAAGCGTGTGATTGGTTACTGAGCGCCCTAGCACTGGTAATCCTGTTGTGAGACTGGCAAATGGGATTAGGACACTGTGTGTAAGAGAAACAGAGCCGGGGGATGACTGGGAGGCTTTTACGTTCACGGCTTTATCTCACATTTTCACTTAATTTGCCGTCTTGGCTTTGACACGTTTGCCCAACAATGAGTCTGCTTCTCCGCGGGGAGTCAAACATGGACTTTGATCGTTTTTTGAAAGGCTGGTGTCGGTACACTGAGTCTGCCAGAGATGGTATTTTTTGCTGATATTTGAATATTTGTAAAGGCAGCATCATTAAAAGTACCAAAATGTTGCATATGCTTTAAGGTAGGACCCCAGCGATTGATCAGAAGACTAAACAGCCTTTATATCAGAAATAATAGACAGTTTGAAATGTGGAAGTTAACACACGATGCCTCTGTTTTTTGTTTTTTTATGTGCCTGTCCTTCTTCTTTACATTTTCCTTGCTCGTAGCTCCACAGTCAGTCATCATACTTGAAGACATCAGGCCTGGTTGTCACTCCTTGAGTGTATGAAAAAACATCTTCCACCCAGAGAGATAATCCATCACAGTCGACGCCTTCATTTGTTGTTGTTTTTGTTTTTTTGCCCAAAGTTTTTTTTTTCTTCCTCCTTTGTCACTTCAGTGTGCCCGAGTCGAGCGTTTTCATATCAACGCTGCGTTGCGTTACGCTCTGCTTACTGTCAATCACCTGGCACCGACGGGGAAGAAGAAACGGTCATGAGAAAACACACTCGTGTCACATTCTTCTCTTTGTATTCGTTTGCGAGCGGAGCAGCTAATTTCAAGCTAGATTTGACGTTGTACGCTTTTAATCTTTACAATGATATAACAATAGACATGTATTGAGGGGAAAAAATGGATTTATCTGCAGCATGAACTGCTTCTTAATTTGGGCAAATCAGCTAGACAGTAAATCAGCGAAAACTCATTTAATAACAAGCCAATATCTTCTGCACCCATTACTACATTAGCGTTATCTCCTGAACCCACCCCCACCTCTCCCGGTGTTCAGGGTTCAGCGAAGCATTAACCCCGGCCGCGTGGCTCCGACTGACCCTACGCGTTTTTTCTCCCCCACGATACCACCGCTGCAACCTTCCTTCCACGACCAGGTCTTGCCCTGCAGACACATCTGCTCCACTTTCCACCTCCACCATTAAATCGTCATGCAGAGCCAGTGACTTTGAACGCGTGCGTATGTGCGTGCGCGTTCATGTGCCGCAGCCTCAGCGTGTATTTTGCGTCCTAGTTCACGTGAAAGCAGATCGGGGTGCATGTCTTCATAGATTTATGGCTTTCGGATCCGGTTTTGCCTTGTAGGGGTTTGTGTGCTTCTCTGCACTGTCTGAAAAAAAACAAAAACGTTCAAGATTATGAATTTGAACATCTTTAACTGCGTGATTCCAGATGCTTCTCACACACACATCTAGGTGTCTGCAGAGGTGACAGTCACTCTGTTGTCATTTACTTCCGCGTTGATTATTAGCACCGGATAATTACTCCGCTGTGGCGAACCATAACGGATCACTTCCACAGGATGTGTGCTGCTGTGCTTTTTTTTTCTTTTCTTTTTTTCATTTTTGCTAGGGGGAAACAAGAGACTTAAAAAATGAGAACTGAAGAAGCTGTGTGGGAAGAAAGAGGTCACTTTATGCCAAAGCAATTACCTTACTCGTCCAAGCCCCTGCCAATACTCTGCATAGAGGAGAGAGACAGAGAGGTCAGCGTGGAAATAAATACACATGTGGTCAAACTCTCGTTTTTTAAAACGTCTGCACCTCCTGCAGTTAAAATGCCATTTAGGAGTCAGAATCACCCCGAGATATTGCATAAATTTGCAAAGCAAGCTCTTCACTGTTTTCATTTTCCTCCTTCCACATATTTATTGTGGGAAGCCATTGTTTCGTGTCCTGTGAGATAATAGCAGCGATATTATGAAGTTTATGTAATTGACTAATGACTCAGGACTGCCGGGATGCGTTGTGACATGACGAACCTCATCTGTCAGGAGCTGATGCTTTCCTCCGCGTTGACAAGTCTCTGGCATCTTGGGGGATCTGTCACGGCATGACGACGGCGGGGAGACAGATCCCCCTCGCTCGTGCTCGGGCCGGCGAAACAGACTGTTCGGGAGTAGAGGTCAGGAGCACTCGGGCCATCACGCTGCTGACAGCTCAGATTTATTTTTAATCTCGGTGATGAGAGCTCGCCACACAGATCATGTGGCTTGTTAGCGTTGAGTGGCGAGCCCTGCCACCATTATGCCACGCTCGTATGCGAAGGAAATGTGACAAAATAATGACCTTGCTGAGGTGAGGCCCAGATAATAGGGAGCCAGCCGAACAGCGTGTGATTGTTATTCCACGCAGCCACTGTTGTTTCAGTCGCTGTGAAATCTCTACGCTTATGTCATTTCCTCCTCCATCTTACCCTCATTAACATCTCGACCTCGCTGGATTTCTTTCTTTGCCACGCATGGTGGTGAAGGACATTGTGTTGATTGTACAATATTTACTGTCTATTAATATATGTTTTTTTTTTTTTTACCGATTTCGTCGTGATTGGTGGAAAAAAAATGTCATTATCGTTGCATCAGCAAGCACATTACTTGCTGTCTAAAGTGACTGCGGTCACAGAGACAATTTTGCTGACGGTACTTTCTCTCCTCTCTCCTCTATGTCTTTGTCTCCCCTCCCTCCCTCTCGCTCTCTCCCTCTGTTCTGATAGGTGCCAATTATACAGCCTGTGTGTTGAAGCCTGCCCGGTCGCCACTGACCCTGTTACCCAGCTTTAATGTCAACTCCCTGGCTCCTAAGTGGAGGGAATTACCCCGCTTTTAGTCTCCAATCAGGAAAAAAAGAAGAGCAACACAGCAAAATGCAGAGCTTGACTCTTTTTCAACCCGTGCGCTCTTTTCAGGGTCTGACTGCTGTTGCTCTCTGGTGAAACACAGGGTTTTTTCAGGACTGTGTGGATAAAACCCAGAGGGTTTTGACATTTCAGCCTTGTTGTCTTTTTTTTGACTTTTTTTTTATTTTTTAAACTTGCTCTTCTTCTGGCCTCGTTGCTTTTTGGAAGGGGCCCAGATGATGGGGTGGTGTTGCTCAGGCATATGCAGAGCCCTGGCTCTCCTGGCGCTCCTGTTTCCCCTGCGGGAGAGGGGCTGCTGGGGGCTGAATCCCAGCCCTGGGCATCTGGAGAAGTCCCCACACTCTGATCCAGACCCCTGGGAGGCCCTGCAAAGGCACAAGCGCAGCTGGGTATGGAACCAGTTCTTCGTATTGGAGGAGTACACAGGAAATGAACCGCTCTATGTTGGCAAGGTAAGCGATCTGCGACTGTTAATGGGTCAGCATTAGCACGGCTTATCGATGTGTTGTTATATTCACCTAAAATACAACAACAAAAAACACCTTATGATAAACTGAATCACACAAGTCCTATTATAGCAGGTCTGGCACCAGGTTTAGTGCACCTGTACAGTAGTACACATATCAATAATCTCCTACTATAATGGCCTGCAAAATCTGGGACACAGCAGTGTTTTACAGAGTTGCACATATTCCTATTGCCCTATATACAATGTTAAACAAATGGAAATATGAAACTCAGATGGTGGAGGATGGTGTTCTCCATTTTTATTCCAGCCAGGCTGAAGTATGTGCTTGTTGAAATGTGCAGTTTTAATTTATAGGCCGGTGTTCGATGTGACAAGGTAATCTGCATCGTAATCATTCCCCAGAAAAAAATATTCAAAATTGTCTTGTACAGTAAGCGTTCTGCCAAGGTACAAGCAGGTAGATCAAAGTAATGCATGTTTTGGCAGATAAATAACTTAAAAAATGTATTTCAGACCAGTGGAAGCAGAAGTAAGATACCACTATTTAAAAGTACTTAATTTTAAATAACTTTTAGTCATATTTTACGTTTGTATTATTATTACTAGTGCATTAATGTGTAAGCAGCATTGTACTGTTATATGAGCTGCTTTGAACTGCATTACATTCTGCTGGGTTGTTTGTTCATTGTATTTTATGAGTCCATCATTTTTTTTTAAATCAGCAAAGTAAAGCTGTCAGATCAGTGTATGGAGTAAAAAGAAGAGATGTGATGATGTAGAAGTATAAATACGTATGAAATGGAAATGCTTTGATAAACACACAGTAGTAACTAACTTCTAATTTTAAATGTCAGATACATCGAGTGCAGTAAAGCGTGATTTATTTCCTTTTGAACTGTAGGGAAGTAGATGTACAAGGGAGTACACAACTGAGAGTCAAGTAAAATGTAAGCGCAAGTACCTCAAAATGTACTTAAGTACAGAACCTGAATAAAAGTGCTTAATTACAGTCCAGTACTGGAAGGTACTTCTAACTGTGAAACAAGTATGAAGCAGAAAAAATGAAAAAATATAGTAGAGGCATATCTACCCCAATATGAACTACTCTCTACAATCCAATAAACGTAACAATTATTACAATTTCTTTCTTTAATTTTTAAATCAAATATTTATGTTGAAGTCGGCAGTAAAAGTGCAGTCTTTGGTGTACACAAGGCTTTCAGCACCACTGTGTTCGTGGACAGCTCCTGCTTAGAAAACGGCTCCAGTGTGTGCCGTGCAGGCCAGATGGGTCCTGGATTGGTCTCTAGATCCCTGTTATCTTGGAGAATTTTCTGGTCTTATTATTAAATTAGTTTTCATCTTTCCACTCATCTGCAGGATAATCATTCTCATCTGCATGTATTTGCCGGGTCTGCTCTCGTAAGCCCATTTCCTTGCTGTCTCTGAACTGGATTAGCGTCTCCAGCTGGAATTAGGATACATTTGACTGTCCTATTGTTCTCCTCGTTTTTTTTTTTTTTTTTTCGCCAGAGAGATGCTGGAGGAAAGCAAATCAGAATGAGAGTATTTTGTGTGAAAACTGCTGGAGTTCAGCTAAAGGTCAAATCTTGTCCGAGCGTCGACAATATCTTCAAATCCTGTCTTGTCTGATCTGCGTGTCCCCAAGATATCTACTCTTTCTGATTTATCTGGGAGAGTATTTTCTGCTTGTGAACCTCTGTCGCCTGATTCAGATGTTTGTGTCCTTTCCTGGGTTTGCCATCTGAAAGTAATAGAAGAGAGGCCAGAGTGTTTATTTTCTTTTACACATGCTTGTGTCAGATTTTCTCCCCCCTTCTTGTTAGTAAATCCCCAAGGATGTCAACAGGCTGATTATTTATTCATGGATGTGTAGAGATTTGCTTATCCACGTGGAATATACGCATTTGCAAACCCTTTACTAACAGCTGGTCTGTTTTTTTCCCCATACATGCATGATTTTTCGTATTTTTATGTTCATTGTTGTGCTAGCTTTAGTCGTCTGGGGTAAAGACGTTTAAAAAGCTAGCTACATCTTTACATCTGACCTCGTGCCCAAGCTCAATCTAACCCTTTCAGAAATATGAAAAAAATGGATTCATTTACTCCCCGCAGGCAGAGCAGACTGCCTGGGAGGCTGAGAAGCTGTCACATTATTTGTTCCCTAAGATCATAGTTGTCACATAGTGTGTGTTTGTTTGGTATCACGAGGGCACGCCGCTGCTGCAAAAAAGACTGGGCAGGACACCCTGGCCTCGTGTGAGCGACGTGGAAGGTCCCTCCATGTCAAAAGAATGACCTCAAGAGGGATGATTTTTTTTTAGGGAGCTTCTGCCAAAAAAACAAACAAACATGCAGCCAAAGCTTCCTACTCAGCTCTACAATTTCCAGCAGGTTATTGGCAAAAGCAACAGAGTGACATTAACCGTAATTTCTTTTGTCAGATATGTGCGGTTATCTAATATGACAAACAATGGGACTCTGTGTCCAAACAATGGCACAGTTGCTGCACAATTTGGTCATTTGTTTGGCTGGAAGCAAAGGGAAATATGATATAGTCGGTAGGAAATGGGAAGTCATCACTTTGGCCTGGCTACTCCCTTTGCATCTGCAGTCTGCTCGGCATTAATGCATTCTGTCAGATTCTGAATTTCACAACCAAATGTCCTATTATGCCTTGGCACTCTGCCTCGGGTAAGTTTACTGGCCTGGAATCAGCTGCAGTCACATCAAGCCACTGGAAATATACATTAAAGAACAAACAGCGCGGCGCACCGACGAGCACAAACGCCGGAGCAATGCATCCACTTAACAAACACTCTCCTGTAAACATGGTGTGATTAACATTTTCTGCTGTGTTTTCATGTGACTAAATATTTACAAGCGCTGAAACGTACTAATCTGTAGCTTCTGCTGAATAAGCCACAATTTTTTTGGAACACGTCTTTGGATCTTCTTTTTTTTTTTGGTCAATGCACCGACTCTCCTCTTTAGTGATGGATCAGTTTCAATTAAAGTGACTGGAGGAATTTCATGCGAGGCACAAGCACACAAACACGGCCCTTATGCTGCATCCCACTTTGTTTATAAAGAGGTCTGATGAATGGACTTACTGTATTGCACCTTATAATTCAGGCTCACACTCACAGCAGAGCCTCAAATGGAAAACACCCTGTGAGGGAAGAATCTCTTATAGCTCGCTGTCAAATCTTCAAGTGAGACTGAAGAAAAGGAAATTACTTACCTCACGTGTCGCAACGCAGGAAACAGGAAATGTCCCTTTTTCCTCTCTGCAACAAGTGCTTCCGTTTGATCATATTTATTTCAACAACGATTACGCATTTTCATGAGCGTGCATCATGACTCATTTCTGACCTGGCAGCGAGAGCCTGGTGCTGTGCAGGCCTGTGATTCAGTTTTCATAATCAAACAATTTGCATCATGCGCATCAGGGATAATCCCACAGATAATTACAATGGAGCCAACATAGCATGTCACTATGCAAGGTACTTCATTAGCATTCTATTAGACGCTCGCTGTCAAATGGGTTAGAATCATGGAGCGTGCGGCGACGCGGCAAAGGTCAGCCTCGGCGGCGTGTACTTGCACTCGCTGGTGCCGCAAACACAAATCGGTGCAGCTGGGGAGTGGTGAGAGCAGCATGTTGAGCCGGGAACGAGGGTGATTCAAGCTGACGGAGGGGACATCGTACACGCGGCACCCAGGGAAAAAAGCTCACAAGGGGGGTGGGGGGCTCATGAGACATCCTGGGGGCCTCCGGGATGGTGGCAAAGCCTTTATCTGAGCCAGGGAATCAAAGCGGATGAAAACAGCAGTGTAAACCACACTAGAGGGTAGTTATCAGCAGGGTAGGGGAAAGGACAGGAGAGAAACATTGTTAACACTTTCTCTCACATGTAAACGGTGAGACTGGAGTCAACGTCAGCAGGTCACTTTTAAGATGTCCAGCAAAGAGCTCGGGACAATGACAGGAGAGTGTTGTGTAAACTGGTTGATTCAAGACCAAAACCCAATAATTTAAGGTGGTAAAAATATTAAATTGCTCTGCCTTGTGTGTGTGAATGTGTGTTGTTAGTGTGGCTGTGATGTAAAACCCTCGTATGTGTCTATATAACAACCAGCAAAAACAAACGCATATATGAGACTAACAGACAATCGATTGTTGCATCTATTTTAAAGGCTGTCTAAATTTAGCCGTGCCAATGTCATGTTGTTCGATTGGATCTCCTGTCAGGCGCAAATGTGTGTTTAGTAAGAATGACAGCATTGCGAGAGCTCGCCCTGCAATAATACCCGCAGGAGAGTGAGAGATGTCAGTCAAAGCGAGTTCTACACGCCCACGCAGACCTGAGAACGGTCTAATCAGGCAACGTCGGTGAGAAACACCTGGGTAGGTGGACTGGGGTCGGCAGCAGCCCACAGCTGCATCAACCCATAAACTCAAAAAGCCAAATTTGCTCCAGTGCGTAGCTTACACACACTAAATTTGATAAATCTGTCAAATTAAAATGTTGTTCTCCAGACACCAGTGCGGAAAATGAACTACAGCTTGGCATTTTCTCCTTTTGTTCCCAAGATGTTTACTAAAACAGATGCCTGTGTGAGTCAAAGTACAGCAGAGACAAAGGCATTCCAGACGTTTTTTTGATCGGGCACAGTGATTTACGTCTCATATGTTTGCACTCATCACAGAAGCAGTTTGCCTTTTTGGCAAACTTAAGTCGTTATTTAGAGCTGTAGATTTACTCGCCTTGTCTCACCTCTTGGCTTCGATTCGTCAAATTTATGGCGGTCTGTTTACGGCTCCGTAAAAAATAATGTCCATCATTGTGGCATTTGGAGGTATTGTATAAGATAAATGCTCTTTTTTTGTAGCCGCTAGAACTGTAACTTAATTAAATATTTAGCAACATTGTGGGCGCGCGGGAGTTGTGCGATACTTTGTAGTTGTTTTTTATGTTACGCTTTCTGTCTGAATCCTCTTTTATGTGCTTTTTTGTCTGAGTATGGAGAAGTATCCTGAAGTGCTGATGTATTGGATTTTCCACATCCCCAACTGGTCTGACCGTGAATAATTCAGGAGAGGTCCTCCGCCTGTGCTGAGAGTATAGACATACTATGAATACACAAAAGTTAAGTTTTTAGATCTCTCCATTTTGCCGCTGCAAAATGGATAACAGGTGGCCCAGAGACTATTGTGTTTGGGATAATGGTGGTATCTAGCATTCTCCTCCATTTCAATGAATAATGTAAACATGGCAGGGCTTAACAGCAGTTCATGTATAACAAAAGAAGCCGGTAAATGTCTGCCACTTGTTCCGCCTAGAAGGGAAGACCATTTACCTTTTGTTTAATATATATATGAAGTTTTAGTTGAACAGAAAACAAGACGTGATATGTTGCACAGGCTTGTGTGTGCAGAGGCTCCTCGGCTTTCCTTTCCATATTACAGAGCGGTGGTGGTTTTTCAAGCACGGACTGATTACATTTAATATGATATCCGAAGGAAATTAAAGCAGTTTGATCTCAGTGTACCTGATATTGGTTTTCATGCAGCCTGATCAAACACCGGACTGCATTACAAATGTTTCCTTAAAGTGCAATTGCAGAGATATCGAATTTTACTCATCTCTATAATTTCTCCTTCAGAGAATTGCTCATTGTGTCAAGCGTGGTTTGAGATTGATTCATTATGTATTAACCTCTGTTGCCTATGGGGCCCCATTTTTAAAGTCTGTCAAACCTCCATTGACTGTAATAAACATTGAAGCTCCATAGTTATCAGATTATTTTCCACTTTCTGCTTCAGTCTAATTTTAGAAACATCCATCTAAGTGAGAAATTTGGTTTCCTTTTCATGTAATGAGGATGAATAATATGATCAACGAAGGTGGATTTATACATTTGAAACCAAATTGCTTGGTACAGTATTACCATGATCCAGGTTTCTTGGAGTTGTTGCATGTAGTAGTGAGTAAGTAAGTAACCCTAACCCCTGATGATTCTCAACCAGGGGCGCTTGTGTCCAGGGGGGTTCCACTGTTAGATTGCTAAGTGGATTATCTTGGAGAGAGTTAAACTTTGGAAAAGCTTACTCTATCCAGTTATGGATATCTAACCATATTCAACCCTAACACTCACCCTACAATGCGTATGTGGCATTTTTATGTGTAATAAACGTCAAATAAAACATACAATTATATATCGTCGGCATAGAAATTGTAACGTGTGTTTCTTAATAATATAATGAAGTAGTAGCATGTAAACGGAAAATACTGAGGGACCTAGAAAGCATCTCTGTGGAACGCCGTATTTTATAGGTACTAAAGCTGATTGATAATTCCCAATTTCCACACAGAATGATTAGATCGATCCAACAGGAGTAATACAGTGTGCTGACCACAGTCAGCCTGCAAATCATTAAAAACCCTGAGGAGTGTGGTTGCTGTGCTTGCCATTAAAACCCAACTGAAATTTCGCAAAGACACCATTCATAAAAGAAAGTATGCTTCTAATTTTTTAAGACCTTTGCAAGGAATGTCTGTTTTGAGATTGGACAGAAATGATTAGGAGTATCAGGGTTTTTTTTAAGGCTGCTTAATGATAACATCAGCATTCTAACATGCTGACTTAGTTTAGTGAGTTAGCTTTAAAAAATGATTAGATTTGCAGGTTTATGGTCACAAATCAAAGTATCGGACAAATAATTATTTTGACCCAATGATGAAAGTAACAGAGCCACCAAAGTTATTACACTTCATTGTGTGAAGGATGTGAATGTACAAAATGTTGTGGCTTTCAAATAGTTGCCAAGACATTTCAGTCCGGACCAAAGTGGAGTTGCTTCCCTGGAGCCATGCTGTTACCATGGCTAAAATATTTAAACTTTTATAATTAGTAGTGGTACATAATATCCAGTGTAAAATCCGTTTAATTGTAAATGCTGGGTACTGGAGGTCATTCACCGGGTTATGAAAGGACAACTGTTCCCTATTCCAATTGACAATAATTAATTGCTCTAACAAACTGGCTTTTGTGTGATTATTTTGCATGCACTCTCTTTGTTTACAATAGTGCACTGAGGGTTGATTTGGATTTTTGTTTAAATGATAGGAGAAGAAATACATAAATGGGTTATTCAAATGTCTCTCTTTAACTTGATTACTCTCAGTGTGTGTGTGTGTGTGTGTGTGTGTGTGTGTTTGTGTGTATATAAATATGTACAAATTCCAGCTCTGCTAAAGTCTTCTCTCCTCCATCCCCTACACACACATCCACACACACACACACACACACACACACACACACACACACACACACACACACACACACACACACACACGTTATACAACCCAACCCCCACAACCTCCTTTAGACATTTACAATCCAAAGGATGTATGTTAAAACCGGGGATGCATTGGCCACCTCTCGGTGTAATTAAATTCAGTCATAATGAATCATAGCCCCTAATCCTAAAACAGGCTATATTTCCACAGGGAGGAGAAATGACCTACATGTACTGGAAAACCTCTTAGTATAGCCTTTCTACTACAGCTTTCTCACTTGGCATTTGCTCTGAAAGCATGGCAAACAAACACAAACTTCACTTTGAGTTTTCATTGAAAGTCAATGCGTTGCGCTTATTTCCATATCAGTGATATATACATATATACATATATACACACACATCACACGATCCATTGTTATCAAAATTAGGTAGCAGCTTCAAAAGATACATAGCAAGTCATGCCATGGTTTGCAAGTATTTTTTTAATAATGTGGTTGAATCTTTTTTTTTTTTTTCTTTTCTTCTGTCTACGTTTTATGTTCTGGTTCCAGCTAATCTTATGTGACTTGAAAAGCAGTAGAATGTGCAGCGGCTCATTGCTCTGCGGAGAAAGAATCCATGCATAGTAACACCAGGCAATTAGGGTATTGTATGGGCCAGTCATCGGACTAATGTTGGTGATTCACAATGGAGGGTTCGTACCTTTTGCTCTAGGATGTGTATTTTATCATTTTCAGGCAGTGTTGGTAGTGGCCCAAGAAGCTGTCACCGGTTCATTGTGTTAAAAAAAAATAAAAAAATTAGCTTGGCAGCAGGAGTACACAGAGATAATGTGTACTTTGTTTTTCTGTTTTGAATGGCCACGGGTAAAGAAGAAATAGTGCACTTGGTTGCGCTAATTACGATCTCTATCTTTGTTCCGTGTGTTTGAATCATTGTGTTGAATTCATTCATTTTTTTAATTGCACTTAGTCCCTAATTAAATCATTGAATGTAAAAAAAGAAATGAATCAATCTTTTATTCTCGCCTAATAATAGGCATCCACTATTAATCATGTGGTGCTGAAAAACAGTACATACATGATGCAAAATTCCATTCCACACACATTTTTAAAGGAAGCCATTGATTCATAGATTTTGTCAAAATAAAGTATTCTGACAAATTAACCAAATTTGGACCTGATGATGGCACTATTTATCACAATTCATGTGTGCCAATTAATCTCAGAGTTGCTGATATATTTCAGTCCAACCCAGCGAACTATCCGCCTCTGATCCCAAAAGTGAAGCCAGAGAAACAAAGCTGTCACTTTGTTCAAAAGGTATTTCCTTCACAGCCCGAGCTCAATCACCAAATGATCTGGTAAATAATTAGAATGCAAGAAGTGACCTTTGCCTCCGTCTGAGTCAAAGGCATGGCCATAAAAACATAATTGCTTGATTCTGTGTCCATGTACCCCAGTGAAGAAAACCAGCCCCCCTCATTCCTGACTCCGTATGACAGACTTTTAGAGCCTCAAGGCCGATTTTTGAAATTTAGAACCACAATAGCTGCATTGGGCAGAGCTGGTGGATTAATCGATCTGTTTCTTTTAACCCAAAGTATTCATTCAATTTCAGGGACAGCAGGGATAAGTGGATCTTCCGTGGCACAAAAAATGTAGTAAATGTAGTAAATAATTGTTCTCGTATTAGTATGTCTTTTTCTATGTTTTATGCCCATGAAAAACCAATGGCACTTTCCTTTCATATGGCCAACCACAAAACTTAACTGTGGCCCCTTTCTTTTATTTTTCCTTTTCGTTTCGTCCTACTAGATTGAAGTGATTCCATAAAAACGCGCAAAATGGCCTACTTTTATAACCATTTCTGGACTACCTATATTAAACCAACCTTCCAGCCAATAGGACCTGGGCCTTAAGCTGACAATTGGTTTGGACTTAGGTAAACTAAAGATGGAAGACAAATTATTCCACCTCCATTCCCAAATTTCACTCCTTCCAGAAGATATCACTTTGACACCGCCTGAAGTCAGTTAAATTTAGTGGCTCCAGAGAGGTTTGAGGGATTTCTCTGAAGATATCCCGGTCTTGGAACCGAGCCCGATCATTTTCTATGGAGGAGATGAGTTCATATCCTGACAGTGTTAAATTATGCCGGGGGGCTAAGGCTATGCAAAGACTATGTGATGATTCAGAGATGGATTAGGCTATGATCTAAAGTTATTGAATTTGGCTGCTGATATCCCGCACAATGAAGAATGGAGGCAGGCGAATGATTTTCTCTTTTTCTTCGTGCAAGACTAAATATATTCACTACTGGAGGGATTGTGTACACATCAAAAGTCTTCCTTCCCAAAGGCCCTCTCATGTTGGGGTTTAATAAGGTATTTTATTGTTTGAAGTAGTGCTGCTTGTTTGAGTTGTTTATAATCCCTTTGGATCGCAGCAGCACTGTCAGTAGTGTAAAAGAGATGGCATTATCCTCGTGTTTTCTTTTCTTTCCCACTAGCAGCGTCTTCGGTCACATTATATTATCCAGGTGGGCTTTTCATTCTTTCCCCGAAGAATTTAAGGACGGCTCGAGTCACTGAGCTCAGGATTTGTATTATATACTTCAATGCCAGTAGTGGGCGATGGACATGTTTGATGGTTATGGTACGTGGAAGACAGGATGGAAGGCAAATAAAAAGCTGGTGACAAGGTAAACATTCTGTACTGAATAGCAAGTGAAGAGCTCACGTGTGACTGCGGTCCTCGAACATCTCACAGTGGAGTGTCTATTAGCTACGCTGGATTTAGTTCATGGTCAGTTGCACTTTGCTTTTTTATTTCAGACCTTCAGATCTTGTGATTTCAAGAAATAGAATTAAAATAAATTTATAGCTGGATTCCCCATGCTTTTTGCTTTTTGGAAGTATTCACTATGTATGTACATATGTATGTATGTATTTTTTTATTTTCACAAAGATGGCAGTAATTGTTCTTTTTGTTCAGTTGAGTCTTTTGCAATTTCTTTGGAAAGCAAAACAACAAACTGACATGATTAACTTATTTTCAACAGTTTACTGACAGATGGCAAAAGATAATCATATTGTAATATTTTCATAATTAAACATATGAAACAGTAATTAGGATTAGCTTCTTTTCTTTCTTTTGCATGATAGCATCTGTCTAAATATCTTTCATCGTGAGTTGAGCAAAACAAGGATTTACTGGATGAAAATAACATAAGTTATCATCTGATTTATTGATAATAATAAAATCATTTAGGGGTAGCCTTATGATAATTCAGAAAAGTACTGCATTCAGTCTCTAGATATTCTCCTTGACATGTAGAGGACAGGTTGCAGCACCGGGCAGAGGGACAATTCCCAGCTGGCCATCTGACATGAAGAATTCATAGATACAAGCACAGTTTGACTTCTTTGAGTGAAAGTCCAACAGATCAATGTCTCAAATATTTGAAATAGACTCAGGACATAAACGTTTCTTTCCCTCTCAGCTGAAAATACATCACTTCTCAAAAGAGAGGACCATTAACAGCTGGAGCCATGATGAAGATGACATTGTCTAAAACTGAATTTGCTAATTTATTAATTAGTCAATCAAGAGAAAAATAATGTGCGACTTTTGTTAATCAATTAATCGCTAGTAATTATAGTAAAATGGCTTTTTTCCAGACTGAAATATAAAGATCTGCTTTTTTCCATGTTATATCATTGTCATATGAGATATGATTGGAAAAAAACGAGACATTTGAAGACTTGCATTGGATATTTTTTCATTATTGTCATAATTTCCTGGCATTTCATAGACTATAGGCATCGAAGATTCATTGAATGAAAAATTGACAGATGAATAGATAATGCAAATCATCAATAGCTGCAGGTGAATGCATATTTGATCCTTTCTTTTTTTTTATTTTACTATCCTTGAGACATTCTTTGTGTCATAAAAAAATCAATTATATGCCCACAAAGGCCTACAGCATGCAAATGGAAGGTATTTAAATTTGTGAGAACAAAAGTGACATTGTCTATATTAACTGTTAGCTGATATACTTTATTTATGAACTGTGAAATATATGGACTTGATATCAGTATTTCTCACACACCTAACATGTGGAGAAAGGTTGGCAGAGTGTGATGTAGTGCAGCAGTTATTTAAGAGACTGGCATCCCCACTCACTGATGGAGAATGGTGTGGACATGCATCATCCCATGTTGAGTGCAGGCTACAGTGAGCTTCCATTATAATTAGCGCTGGACTGTAATGCAGACGGTTAAATGGTTTGTGTGGTCATTTACGTCGGTTTTATTTTCCAAGAGATGATCAGTTCTAATTTACATGGCAACCCATCAATTAAAGTACATAATTTAAAGGTGTCCACTTACCTGGTGCTCCTGGTAAGTACACTGGCCAAATTTAAAAACTGTGATGTTCTGTTCTTATGATTTGTACAATAGTTCCTTAAGATGTTGACATTATTAAATGTAAATAATATTCACTTTCCTCACCATGAACACAAGTGTAAATGTTTGTCAATATAATCCAATCCACCGCAAACATGAAAGTCTCTGTCTCCAACCTCCACAGATATGTCGAGCCACAGGATTTTAATGCGAAATTGCCCGCGTAAGAAACTTCTGCCGCAGATTTAATTCACAGATTTGTTTTCTTTTTTAAAGCTCTAAAACACCGTCAGGAGACCTTGATACAGGCAAAAGCAAAATCAATAGACCAGAGTGCACACCACATACGTGTGGAGATTGCTCTCAAAACGCTTCAACTCCTGCTCTCACTGTAGAGATGTGTCTGGAGTACCAGGACTGCTCTCTCCACCCACGCATAAAATCCATACAGCCTCAGGTATGTTGTCTGTGCATTTTGGGAAATGTAGGCACTCATTTGGACAAGCTTGGATTCGAAAAGGAAACTTAAAGCACCCACACTGATTATTAATAAAGGACCACAGACACAGCATGAGCCCGTGCTTTAATTTGACCTCTGTATCGATTAAATAAGCTGAATCTACATCTCTCACATGGGATGTGATGTGTTGGACGCCGAGGTGCAAGCATGCTACGCCTTTTTGACCTTAATCGTTTGCGTCAAACATCATTTTGCCATTTATTTCAGACGCATTGCATCTTATTTACTTGAATAAGATACTTAATTCGCCCACATGTTAATCGGTGCTTCAAAATTAGGTCCCTGATACCTTAAAAATAAACTGAGCAATCTCTAGCACTCTTTATGAGTGTTAGGTCCAGACAAATTCCCAGGGTACACTGCAGTTTTTAGAATCCAACCTTTTCAGGACCTTTGAGGGCATTACTGACAAAAAATGTCCAGTGGAATGTGACCATGACCTGTTCATTTTATTTATTTATTTAATTTCAGAGGGCTTACGGAACAGTTATATATAAACTTGAAACATTGTACTGACTTTTAAAAATAAAAAAAGTATTTGTTTTTTTTCCATAAATGTCTAGACATTGCTCTTGACCAAATTGAGAGATGTCAAAAAAAATTTTTTAATTTTTTAAATTTCACTTTAATGAAGGAAAATGTATTTAGATAGTTACAGATTTACTTTGCAACTACCTAGTTGAAACTCACATTTAAAAAAATGTAGTGGTCGGTTTAAAAACTGAAAAAGAAAAGGTTGAGTGCATAAATTAAGAAATATAAATGCCAAATTTCCATTGTTTTCAGATAAATGACGAGGTAAAGAAAAATCAGATCCAAGTTATGTGCTTCTGGTTTGGTTTAGAACCGTGGACCATGAGGCGTTGACATCACTGCGTTGGCCTAACTTGCCGAGTCTTCATCTCTTGGGTTTGGGGTCTTTTTAGCACATAACACACACACACACACACACACATCACACACACACAGCAGAGATATCATGCTGACTCCGGTGCTGTCTTGGGTACTTAAGGCAGCGACGGGAACAACACATTGGTTTCCCACAAGCGGCAGACAAAATCAAAGATGACTCGCTCCTGACAGCGAGATTCCCAAATGTCATGTGAGCGATAGATTGAACACATAGCCCATAATACCACATTTACTCACAGAGGAATCATACATGTTGCTTGGATATCTGCTGTTTCCTCCAAATGTGGTGGCATATTTTTCAGGTCCAACACTGCATTAATCATTCAAACTAACAGCAGGCTGCGTGCGGGGATGTGGGGGAGTACAATAAGATGCATGTGAGCTAACAAGACAAAGAGCTAGCTGTGCTAGCTGGCTGTACGCCACGGTGTTAAAGGGTGGAATGAAGTGATGGGAGAAATTCCTGTGTTAATGACATCATCAAGACGAGATTCAGTAATGTTACTGCATTGACATGCCTATGCCAATTAAATTCAGTTTTAATTAAGGTCCTTATTCCTTGTGTGTTTTCATGTTTTAGTTGGATATAGCAGAGCTTTCAGAAACATCCATGTTTCCATTCGTAATTATGACCTGGAGATTTACAGAAATGTTATCATTTCAAGTCAAACTCGTGGTTCCTTTAACTCTGGTAAGGCATGAATGCGACATTAGACATACAGAGGAAACCACTCGGGCCTGAAACATTCTGTTCAAATGCTGTTTAAATAATGAGCTTAAAGTAACCAATCAGTTTCATTTTGGGTTTCATAAGGAAAACACATTTAAAAACGACTGTAGGCTAAGCTTAATTCAATTTTGTTTTTTTTAACTTTACTCATCTTCTTCCTGTTGGTTGATGCTGCCCTTGTCAAGTGGATAATACCAGGTCGACTAATGCCACCAGTGTAGTCAAACCCTGCCCATCGCCGACTGAGTCCAACTCCAACAACGTAGCGTGAGCAGCACATGTAGACGAACGGCGCCCGCCTCCCTCCCTGCCACTCATCGGGAGGCCGGTCAAAGGGCCAGCTTTAATCTGCATGCACCGCCTACGCAGCGATGACAGAGACGCGGCCAAAAACTGTAGAAGCCTTAACCCTTGGTGAGGGAAAAGCGGGAGAATTGTCAGCGAGCCAGTAAATGGCAGAGCTGTCCGTCTAATTACTTTATATCCATGTAGTAAATATCCAAATGTCAATTAGGTGGTTATCAGGCATGATCACTACAACCGGTTTCCACTGTAGTGGCACTTTAAGCTAAATGGTGACATCAGCATGCCAACACAACAGCAGTGCGATGTTGACCATCTTTAATATGGATTGTTAACATGCTAACATTTCGCATCAGCATTAAACCCAAAGCCCAACTGAGGTGTGGGTCATAAACCACAGTGATGATGATGATCCAAGTTATAACGGGTCATCCTGAGGTGACAAATTCCACAGCAATACATGCAAAAGTTGTTGTGAGTTTAATCAATGGCAATCCATCCAGAAAGACTCTGGATCGCGAGCCCCTCTACTGATCTGTCGAAGTAAACACCGATAGAAGTGTTTGCACCCGATCCTCAGCCGACGTGACCGACTGATATATTGCTCTTTTAACGCAGCCTTTCTGTCTTATTGGCCCAGAAAATGGAGACGCTTCACAGGCTCATCAGAAAACCTCTTCACGCTTTAGCTATGACTTTTACTAAAGGCCACTTTCAATAAATGTCAGGCGCCAAACATTGGTAAACAGTTTTAGCTCTGATCAAATTCCAGAGGGGTGGTATACACAGTGAGGTTGCCATGTCTGTACGATTACAAGGGTTCCACTTCGGAAATGGCACATTAAACAAATGGAGCGTTTCCCACCGGTGCCTGACAGTATTTATTCCCAACACTGAGGAGGCATGCCCTTTCACTTCACGTCCCACTCATCCAAACGCTGAGCCCCCCCAGTCCATCCCGTCACCGATGAGGACTTGTTTGACTCCAGTTACAAAGCTTTACTAGAGAGAAGACAGTTGAAAGGAAGTGAGGGGAGAGAAGGGAGATGGCGTACAATACATGTCTCAGGGTGAACCAGGCTCTTTACGATGTCCTAACCCCCTCGGGAACAGATTTTGTGCGTTATAGTCATAAACGGTGAAGTGATGTCAGTCTCCAGTTCTTGAAATTGTCTGATTTATGGGTGATAATAAGGCGGTTATCATTCTCCTGATCCACATCTCCAATATTTGGATTGTCCATTGTCCTTGTCGGTCATCTCCGTCCATGTATTGTGGGTGAGTAGCGGCGGAGAAGAGATTATTGATGCCACTGTCATCAGGCGGTCACCTCTGAGTGCTCGGAGAGACGAGTGCTCTTCACCGAACAGGTTTTTAATCAAAATAATGTGTGTCAAACACCGTTTCCCGCCGAGAGCTCGAGTGCGTGTGGAAGAACATGAGTAAACAAACATTGGGGCAATTATGCTTCTCCAAGCATTCAAAAAACATATGAATGGCACGAACATTTTTTTGTCAAAATCAACAAAGGAAACGTGGGAAGTGGAGGGATTTAACTGGTGAGGATATCGTATGAGATTATTTTATTGTCACATTTTTTTTTTAATGAATAACTTTTTGTTTGTGATATTTCGTGAACACAGACATAGAGATTTATGACATTTCATTTCCCACAGTTGTTTGTCAGCTGGATGTCTGTTGACATTATCGTAGAATAAAGCACTACAATGTGTTGTGATGGACATTATTGGCACAATGGGACAAGTATAAGAATGAGAATGATTAAGTCAGTGATTTGGTTACTAACAATGAAGATGCAAATGCTTTCAGACAAGTAATATATGTTATTGTTATTTTTTTTTAATTGTTGATATATGGTATAATCATGTTTTGGAACTTAAAGTCCTATAGATTTGGGCCTGTGGCGAATGTCAACAGTCAACATGTTGCCTTGACAACACATAGGATATAACATTGATTTTATTAACCCATTCACATTTATAAGGACCCTAATCGGAAGCCTAAATATGCTCATTAAGATGAATGCATTGACGTAATTTCGAATATTGACGCAATATTTATAAGCATTCCTTATTGACACCAGCTCTATCAGGTAGATTTAGTTAATAGCTACGAAAAATCCTGCCGAAATGCATGTAAATTTACCATTTCGAACAGTTTACACACAAATTTGTTCTGCTCACATTTCATGAACAAGACCCAAAGTCGGTAATTTCTTACCTCACAAAAGTCAGTAGTATTCGTCTTCTGGAGACCTTGAACATCTGAACAAAATTTCCTGGCGCTACATCCGATGCTTGTTGTTTCAGTGTGTGTGACGGACAGACCTGCGATTATCCACCTGAAGTGCCGTCCAGAAATCCCTTCCCAGGCAGTTGCACACCACTTCACCATTTAATTAATGTGACTTTGATGACTCATGAGTGCCATGTGAACCCAAACCACCTGGCTGGGTTTAAATGTCTGGGAACTCCACTTGATTATCAATCAGTATATGAGTTTGAAGACTAAAACAGCAAATCCAGGTACCTTTCACCTATAGACACATGGATATATAAAAATATATTACAAAGCTCCTATTGCTGTCGTTTTATGTCATCTTTGCCCAAAAAGTATAGTAAATTCAACGACATGCTAGAGTGGAAATACCCTCTTTTTGGCCCTGTTAAGGCTTTTTAACAAACTGCCAGGGCCTTTTTCATATGACAGCCAATGGCGAGTGGCTGCAAGACAGATGGAAAACAGCCACTTTGGAAAGGGCTGTCACTTTTGTTGGCAGAGTGGAGCTCTTTCTAAAGTCGTAGAACTTTTTAACTTTGTAGACGTGACCACACAAAGTCGACTGCTGTTTTCATGAGCAGACTAAGTTTGCCTCGCATGGTTGATACATTGTAATAACAATATAATGATAGAGCAGTTTGTAGTAGTTTTGAAGCCAGTGCGGAGCAGTGTTGTTTCTTTGACTGCCGCAAACGCCTTTTGTGACTCACCTATTCCTATTTTCTGCACAATAGAAAGTGTTTTCTCTGGAGAGCCGGAGAAATATGATGCTAACCTCACTTTTCTAATCTGAAACACTCATCCTCAGACTTCCAAACTTTTCTTATTGTATTGTAAATTATGAAAGAAAGATACACCAAAACGCCACTAGCCTCATAGATACCATCAAAGAGCACGTAAATAATGTGCCAGACTGAAGGCACAAAAAGAGACACGGTGCACAAAGTGTTTGTTTATGGATTTTTTGAGTATCTCTCAATAGGATTATTATTTTATGAGAGAAACAATTTATTATTAAGATTAACTAGAATATAAGGGTTCATCCATGAGTGGCAGCTCCCAAAGTAGGTGAAATCTGTATATTTAGACGTAGATTTTGATATAGATTTGGTTTAGCTTCTTTTTTTCTTTTCAACTTTTTTTAATTTTTTTTTTTTATACCAGACTCCATCTTTAATGTAATATAATATAAATAGTGATATTTTGATAGCCTCCATATGATGGAAATAGTTAAACTTCAACTTTATTTATTTATATAGTGCCTTTCATGCAAAATCGCAATACAAGGTTCTTACAATTTAAATACAACAATACAGGGAATTACAGCCAAACAATTAAAATAAATAATAATAGTAATATAGAAAATAAATAAAACATAAATAAATAAAAATGCATGATTAAGAGAATGCTAACTGCTGTATAAATACCTTTGAGATTGTCATCTACTTTAAACAGTAAAATGTCAGTAAAATCAACGTGCTATGCAGTCGTCATAGAGAGGTACATTTCAGGAGGAAATCATAACATTGATATATCATGTGTCTAATTGTGATAAATTAATAAAAAGTTTCCATAATCCCTGGTTTAGGGTTATAGTCGAAGGGATTTTCAGTGGATTCAGTGGGCTGTAACACTGAGCCAGAGTTTGTGTTCGGGACCAGAGGTTCAGAACAGTATGTGAAGTGATATTTATAGCCCACTGTGGCCTCTTATACTGTACTGTATGTCCTGCACTCATCCCTAGCAGCTCTTTTTGTTACTTCTACATGTAGTTTTGCAATTGTGTCATTTCTAAGCCTGTGGCAATGTCACTTGACAAACTTCTGCTGTTTTACCGGAGCATACTTTGCAAACATAGTAAGTAAAACTGTTGAGATTGAATCCTCATTCCCAGCAGAAAGTCGGCGTCCCACCCACTGTTAAAATTCGGCTGTAAAAAAGAAGTTGCCATCTCACTGTCAGTGAAGATATCAATAACGTAGTGTCTATTTACAACTGGGTGGGAACCGTCACCAAGATGAATGTACTCCTTCATCCAGCAGTAAGGCTTTCTGGCAGAATGTTTGGTAGTAGTAGTAATAGTAGAAGTACTTTATAGAAAGAGCAACAAAGAACATATTATGTTATAGTATGTTGTGATGGATGCGTGGATCAAACTCTGGACTTTCACCCAGGAGACCTTGTTAGAATCCTGATTTAAAACTTAGTTGACTAATTATTTTCAATTGCAGTTTGGTGAGCTTTAGGCAACAAAACTAGTTGGGTTACTTGCATTTGGGTTAGGATTACTTACTGTAGTCTATGTAAGCATAATGCAGTTTTTACTGTTTGACCAAGTGAGGTACTGGGTGATTGTCTGTGCCATGCTAGATCATCTTTAGTTTGGCAGGATATGGTGTCTGGAAACATATTTGTTTCTCTTTAAGAATTTTCTTTCTTTCCAGTCTATCTACTTTAAGTTTACTGTTCACGTTAATGTCATTTCTGAAGACGTTTTTATAGTCCAACAGTTCCTACTTGAGCTCACTTTTCAAATCGTGTATGTTCTTACTCTTTGAATGGCTTCAGCTGTAGTAAATTTGCCCTCCTTGAGGGCGATTTTCATCCATGCTGTTTCTCTCATCATTATTTTTGGGTTTTCACAAAACTTCCTTGCTTCTAACCCCACTCACTCTGTCATTTTAGTTTCTTGTGCGTTACTGTCTCAAGTTTCTATACTAATTATTCAGGAGCGCTTTACGCTCTGTGTAGTAGAAGATTCATTCACATTGATATAAACTTCAACCGTATGTTCAATCATGTTAGATTTTTTGCTGATTTTCTGATTGTTTCAACGTGCAGACGAGAGGAAAGGCAAAGCAATTTCTTGTATTGTAGCCTACCTGTACGGAGATACAGGCTCCTCCTTACTGTTCACGTTATTGTTCTGATTCATCCTTCGATAGACTATCAGTTGTAGCCTGTACTCACTCACACATAAAGAAATATGTGTCACAACGATGGCATCGAAGGAGCCTTTTTGTGACAAGAAAAGAGCTTTGATTTCTCCACCGGTAATACTTTGAAGTGAGAGAAAAAAGTACTTTGAAAGGGATGCCTATTCTTGTCTTCCATTTATGTGCATCTCTGTGATGAGGGCAGCTGAATGCTACACAGACACAACGTAAAAAATAAGTGAAAGCTTGCCCTGATTGCTAGCTTGATTAATTTCATTGATGTGGATGACAAATCGGCACGGTGGCAAGGCTGGCAAACCACGAAAGGCACCAGATTGACAGACCTGGGAAGCACTCCAGCTTTAATTAACATGTGTATGTTTGTTTGTGTGTGTGTGTGTGTGTGTGTGTGTGTGTGTGTGTGTGTGTGTGTGTGTGTGTGTGTGTGTGTGTCAAAGGCTACTCCCAACACAATACGCTTCTATTGTGCAAAAGTAAATTAAAGTTAATGTCACATTTGACATGTATTTAAGAGCTTATGTTGAGCAGTCAATAAGCATCAAGTCGTTTGGAAAATGCTGGATCTTTGGCTCATGTGTGTGTTAAAAATAATGAGTGAATTAAATTCTGACATTTTTATTATTGTGGCATGCGTACCACCATGATTTCATACAAACCAGGACCGGACAACAGCAGCGAAATGGAGAAGTTAAACGGCTAAAACGGCCCAATATTTAGATCGTCATTGAGTGCCAAAAAATGAATTCATCACTGACAGAAACATTTAGTATGTAGTGCTGGAAAAATCTGAATAAATACCAATTAATCTATCGTTTTAGGCAAAGTGAGCAAACACATTCAAAATTAAACAGCCATTCAGGTTTCCGCTCACCAGGATGTGTCAGGGTTCTGTCGAGCCATTTCATGGAACATTAACTCCCTTAAATCATTATAATATGTACAAAAGAAAATGGGACTTACTTTCCACTTCACGTAAATCACATAGCTCATAGAAGTTCACTGATGCCACTCTTATTTGTAGCATTCATATTGGCACTGATACAGCTGCTTAATACTTCTGCACATCAGAAATTGAATTTGTTATATGTATTTATGAGTAATAAGGTAGTATATCTGCTTTCTTTCACTAAGTTTTAAAGGACCAGTGTGAAGGATATATATATATATATACACCAATGCGTTTTGAATAATCATAATTACATTTTTCTGATTTATAATTCAAATATCTGCAGTTGCTTTCTGGCTGGTGAGAACAGCAACTGAAGATATGTGTAATAGATTCCCACCAGTCAGATCTCTTTAAGATATCTGTAATCACAGTCATTACACGCTGTTTCAAATTTCATTATTTATTACGCTGACAGGATTCACATTACAGATATTCACAGCACACTCACGAGTACTCTAATTTAAATCTTTTTAATTACATTTTGACTCGTAAGAATTAACAATTGAGTTGTACAGATAATCTCATGAGCGATATGTGAGGGAAGTTATGACTGCTCAAAACTAGATATCTTATATATTCTATTCTCCATACAACTGGGCGATTAACTATTACCAGCCAGAATATTGAATATAAGTTTTGACTTGCAGATGTGTTCAATGTTTTACAAAATTAAAAGGATTTGCCATAGATGATCATTGATTAATGTACTGTCAGTTATTTCTTCTCAGCCTGTTTTATTATATTTAAAGTGTTTTGGCCTTGTGACTTTCACCAATACAACACAGGCTGCAACACTGTTTCCTGTTGGATCTGATTGTTTTGGTTTGTCGAAGCACGTTCTATGAGTGCATGACGTTTCAGTAACATTAAAAGCAGCGCATCCTATGACATTCATGTTGATTTAATGTGAAAACGCATGGAAACAAGAATGACTAATTTAATAAACACTTGGATCAGAAAACAGATTGAAAAAAAAAAATGTGTGCACACCATTGTTTTGCCTTTTGAGATCTTGAATAAAATAATTAGAGCCCATTTCTTTGGAAAACCCGAAATCATTTTCTCCGCATGGAGAACAGGGCCATTATCTCTCAGGTGTTATGACTCAGCCAGCAGGTGCAGATATGAGCCGCTGCTGTCGGATGGAGACAAAGTGTATAAATGGCATTCACAATCCAGGAAATCATTTCTGACTTTGATTGAAAGCCGATTCTCGCGTGTGAACAGTCGCCACATCGGAGACACAGAGCCATGAACCCAGCCTTATCCCTGCAGAAAACCGCCTCTCTGCATTTTCATATTTATCCTCTAAAAAAAGCTATTTGCGCTTGCTTTGTACCTGCTGTCAAGCCATCACACACATCTGTTTGTGTAGATTTAACAGTCTCTTAAACTGCCTTTTTCACTCATTTTGAAGCCGCTTTTTCGGGGTAGAAAATAGAACGTCTCCTTATTTGATTTTGTTCAATAAATTACAAAAAAAGTGTTTCTTCTTTTGATGAATATTCAACCGACTTTTGCTCTTCAAAGTGACACTCCAGCTACTCCAATTTCAACTGCCGATGCACACACTTCACCTAAGTGCTTTACCTTCTACTGCTTTCGTTGCTTACACTTCAGCAGGCAATTCAACTGCCAACAGGGCTTGAACTGAACTGAAAATGCCCTCAGCGATCAAAGTGACCGCTTTTGTCTCTCACAGATCAATTGACACCTCCACTCCTTTTAGTGTTTTAACATGAGCTGACATCTTCAGCTTAAACTGCGACTGTCGTAGATTCAGTTTTAAGTGTTAACAAAAAAAAAAAACATTTGACCTTTTCTGAATGCTCGGGCACATGCTGCAAAATCTATATAATGCAGATCACACTATCTATTTTATTTTATTTATTGTACATATATTTGTAATATTGCACAGTGGTTCGGAGAGAAACGCATTTTCGATTCCTCTGTATGTCTGGCACATATTGTAGAATTGACAATAAAGCTGAATTTTACTTTATTTTTTTTACAATCCATTGCTGTAAAATACCGTACCTTAATTATAGTTACACATAAAAATATTTAGCGAAACAAATGGCCATCTGTCTCTTGTAATTACTTAAAAAAGTTCCTTATACACTCATTTATTTTTAACTATCTTATTCAGGGCAGAAAATAGAGTTTCACCAATTTTGTGCAAAAAAAATTGTTGCATACTTACTTGAACTTTCCTGATGTGTCAGCTGCTGCTGCTGCTGCTGCTTCGTGCAAGCTGTTCAAAGAATTCACATTTGAACTTTTCCGGCATCTTAAAAATCGTCTTAAAAATATCCGTTAATTTGCTCTGTAGGTAAGCGCAATTCTTCACATGGCAGACTGCCACACTTCAAATGACATAAACTTCGGATACTTCAGGGAGTTGAGCTAAAAGGGAACACGTCCGCTCCACCAGCATCCGATATTTTTGTGCTTGAGAAGGTTTTCATCTCGCAGGGTAAATAACATACAGTTATTCTGAGAAAATAGACTGATTAACTGCAAATGAGTCAACAACCAAAAAAAAAACCTTGAAATGGCTTCTCAGAAAAATACATGAAACTTTGTTGGAGAGAATTCTGTATTTCAGTCAATCTCTTAAATTGCCTGAATTGCGGGGATGTTTATGCTTTTATAAACTGTGTCTTTATGCTGGAATCTGCCTTTTCGTAATCACTCAGATCCACATAGCACTAATCCAAACGAGTGCATGTAATCATGGTGTGTTTTAAGTGTTAATGCAAATTTCCCAGCACAAAGATGCTACCCAATAGAATCAGACAACCAACACACTCATTCACTCAGAATCAAGATTTAAAAGCCGCTTCATACAAGAACACAAGGTACATTAAAGATAATTGAGAAGGGACCAATAAGTAAGACATAAAGACATTAAATTAAAGGAGAATAACTATCATTCTATGTGTACAGATCCCATACATCTGTGTGATAGCTGGTAACAGTTTCTCCATGGCGATTGCTAATTCACTCCCAACTAGAACTGAAAGAGGACAGGCTGAGCCTCTCAGAGCACAGCACCATGGCTACCCACCAGAACATAGTGAATAGTGAAAAGAAGAAAAGCCAAGCATGTCAGTGACAGCTGCACCGGAGCCCCCCTCTACATTTCAAGCCCCTTTATGTAGCAGAATGACCCTTCTTGCTCCTGTATCCTGTCCTGCTTTATGTGCGCCTCATGTATGTTTTATTGTGCAAGCCTCAACTCCCTGCTGCGTCCTGTAATCACCTTTATTCCCTAGTAAATTCATGATTTCTCTTGGCTATAATAGCATGATACAATTATGCAGTGGGAAGGCTCATTAGGGTACACGCAGGTTTTCTTGTGCAACACCTTGAAACGGTGTCAGAGTGCCGTCGTCTATGTTTCACATTCTACATTTAGGTTGTTTGTGAAACATACCTTTGCCCGCAGAGACCCCATTAAACCCCGACATTCAGCTGCTCTGTGAAATATCTGGAGGGTGATTGTTGATTAAGGCCTCCTGAGCAGCGGCGGAGGCTGTTTTGTTGTAGCGGATCCGGTGATGCTCACAGGTTGCCTGTAGGTATAGACTTTTTGTATCCATTTTGGATTGTGCACGGTCCATTGAACAGGGGAATTTGTACTTTCCTCAAGGGAGGTGCAAACACAAAGCTTGAAACACACACCGTTGGGTTTGAGCATTTTTTATTTTTATATCTATTCATATTTTTCTTCTTGCGGTGGTGTGCCGGGCCGAGCCAAATGGGCGCAAAGAGGGAACAAAGTAGAATAACACGCTTTCCCAATGTGACTTTTCATGTAGCAAATGTAACAATTTCAACACATTGTGCAGCCGCGCTAGTGATAGGACATGCACGTTTCTGTGGGTTGTTGTTACGGCTTCTTTTGTGCCTTCTACCCCTCTCCCTCGCTACAAGGTAAACAAGCAAGCACAAAGCTAACAGGATGGTCCCCGGAGAACTGCCTGCATACAAAGCGATGATAAGTGTCAGCACTGATTTCAGAAGGGTTCGTGTTCAGATCCCATCCCCCCCTCCCCCCCTCACAATCCCTGGGAGTGCCTTTGAGCTACACCGCTGCGCTGCATGCTGTGTTATAGTCACCTCGAGGGAAGCAAAGGAAAGAATTACAGAAGGAGACTTTTCACTTTTTGCAAGTTAGGCAAGTATGATACGAGTCGAAGCTTCAAATACCACCTGAAAATCAGCAGCGACGGTTTGAAAATGGGTTAGATTAATGAGAGAGGAACATGTTTGACCAGGGTATACTTCTAATAAGCCCTGCCAAACTCTGAATATTTTATGTAGCCCTCGGTGTTGATGAGATTTACAGATGGAATTTGCGGCGACAGTTGCTGCACTGGTTGATGGAGGATGGGGAAATGGAGCAAACAGTTCACTGAAAAGACCACATAGTTTGCTTGACCCCTTGAACCAGCTTGCATGCTTTGTGGCCTGCCACTGTTGTCCTTCTTGTCCATGGCATTTACCGGAAACAAACGGCCACGGATGGCTTCCTCCAGATTAAATGTTGACTTTCTTTCGCGGCTGACAGTTTACCTCGAGTTTGCTCCCGATAGCAGGAGGCAGCGAACAAACACGGCAAGCTCTATAAGAGAGGCGACGTATGCACGCCGAGGCTCGAGGACACAACCAACGCAATCATCACGACCCCTGAAAGCGGCATCCATCAGCGGGCTGATGGATTCCATTAATAAAAAAGCATCGGTGTTGTATCCACTGTTCAGCTTGTACTCCTTCAGTGCCACCGCTATAATATCGACCTAATCATTCCCCCTTCCCTGCAGCGCTGGCTTGGAACCTGAAATACCATTGTTATTTATCCAGTAATGAGATGTTGACATTTACAGATAAATTGGAGGAAGAGTTTCGACAATAATCCAGTGTGAGTGCATTGTAATATCAAAAGAAATGCTGTATAATATGCTCTTGTTATTGAGCAAGAAAACTGCCCAACTACTTAATTGAAAAGCACTGTAAACGATGTGCACGTGCTTTGTTTGTTGTCGTAATGATAAGAAATAATCAAATTGCTCAAATATAACGTCTATAAACTTTTCACAGAGTAATAAAGTAGCTTTTTTTTGTGCTCTTGAGCACCGGGTCAGGCGTGGTGAGGATATTAAAAATCATGTAGCGTCAAATATGTTCTGACAATCCATCAAAGGAGTCTAGACATCAGGCCTTTATCCTGGTGCTTTTCATCAGCGATCGTTAGCTACTGAGCTCAACCGGGGATCAAGCAGTGGCGGGAACACAGCGATGATCTCCTGAACCCTAATGACGACATGTCGGCGGACTGGTTCTAAGCCTCGCCAATCTCCCTGACGCGGGATGTAAGCTCGAGACATGGCCAAGGAGAAGTGTGGCATTTCCTATTTGAGAACCTGGAGTAGCTATGGCGTCTCAACCTTCAGAGAAACTATCGTTGCATGAAGTGTTTCCGAGTGCAGCTTGGAGAATCTGAACCCGGTCTGCAATAAGCTACGAAACATCTCTCTACGAAACCGCACATAAGCTTTGCCTCCAAATCTATGACGAATGTTTCCCGAGGAATCATTTTCTATTCACATTTACTAAATTATAATTGATACAAACACACATAGTGCTTTTAACATTAGCTGAAGTTGGGTTTTATGTGAGATGAGGCTCTGCCAGATGTTTTATGGGGACGTTTGATCGTTTCTAGCAAGTGACATTGGAATGACAGTAAGTTGCACCATTTATGTATAGCAAAATCATGGTGAAATGTTTTATGATATCCCCCCCATGAAGATGCTATTTGGTTGGATTATGGGAAATGTAGTTCATAATGGGCACTTAAAGTCAAGTCAGTGTTGAAAATGATTTTAATATCTTCTTGCGTGTCCTCCAACTTAATTGAAGTGCAATCCTAAATCTTTTAAAGTTTGCAGTGTTTTCACTGTGGAGATGTACTTAATACTTTGCAGAAGCCATTCGTCTGCAGTAGGCTGGACAAAGCTTGTGAGTAAGTAGGGAAAGCAATTATCTGAAAAGAGCCATTTTAGCCGACAGACAGATTGATATAGTCACACCAGGCTCTCCTGATTTTATAGGTTTGGAGGCAATAAGATGCAAACACTCGGAAGATTGAGGACACTGTTGAAATATAGATATTACGGGTTCAATTAAAGCTTCCTTTTTTTTCCCTGCCTGTACACTTTTAGCACCAAATATTGAGAAGAAAAAACAGATCCACTAAAAGCTTGCTCAGCGTGCTGTTAATTGAGGTGTTTTGTCATGTTGGAGGTGATGGAGTGAAGACAGAAATATGCACTCTGCTAAACGGTGACAGTTGAAAATGGTCCATCTGTCCATGTTTAAACACACACAATGGCCTTCCTCTAAGATATGTGGCAGTTTCTGTGATCGCTCTCATGTTCCCAACATCGAAGGGGTTGATGGCCATCAAACAGCTCCGGCTTCAAACAGAATTGTTCAGGGTTGGTTACTTGTCACGGTAATTTCAGCGCTCCAAAAAAAGTCTTCGAGTGTTCTTTCTTTAGAGATGTTTCGGGGGATTATTTTTGTTGGAGTCGTACTTTGAGGAGGGGTCTTGAAGTCGTCTTTACACTTCTGACATGTTCTTCTGAGATTAAAACGCCCCCATAAGAAGGAGGTTGCCGTAGTGACTGCACAGGTTCAGTGATCAAAATGTAGCTCACCTTGACTTCTTTAGAGACCTCCGTGCCTGTTTGTGGAACATTAAACATCGCCTATTAATATTTCAGCTACTCTGAGAAACTCATATTTATAGTGGTAGCCCACATGCTTTTTTGAGCTGAAAAGATTTGATTTCAAGAAATGAACTTGACTGTTATGTGGTGTGCCATTCGTTTTAGGCAAGGATGTATTATGTGGCCATTAAAAATGAGAATCTGACAGCTCTCTATTGATTCTAAGGGGGCAGAAGCAGTGTAGGATGATTTTTGCTATAGGTAGGCTGCTCTTAATGGCAACATGGGAACTGTTGAAAATATTTGCGCTTTAATAATCAGATGTCATGTCACAGACACGTTATGTGAAAAATTGCACATTCACGTCTTCCTGTGCTATTCCAAAAGGGCAGAGAGTGAATGGAAAGAAAGCTCATTGAACATTGGAACATTGAGTCCACTATACAGAGCATTCATCCACTGCTATTGAAACGTTTCTTTGAATATTCGACTATTCATGAGCAAAAAGAAGCATTGACACCTGACATCGGTGTAATTTAAGTAAAGATGGTAGATATGATAGACAGGGTCAATGTGCATGGGCTCCCCTCGAGCAGAAGTATTCTTGCTTGAAACATTTCCAAGTGCAGCTTTATGAAAGCTTTGAATGTGGATGAGAAATATTTCCTGTGGAAAGATTTGTATCCTGCAACTCCAAATGACAGGTTTCTGGACAGAACGTTGCTGTAACGTTTTCGTTATTGGATCCCGTAGGATCCTGTGTGTTTGCTTTTTGGACGCAAAATAATAAAAATAATCGAACTACAAAGATCCATTTGGTGAATGCATGTTATCTCTGGAGGTTTTAATGGGAAATTGCTAGTTTGATGATCCTTAATGACCATCACATTAGTAAGCAAGTCACAATGTCATTGCAGTAAATGGCACCATTTCATTCCATTTATTTTGTAGCAAAATGATTCATGCATGAATCCTGCATGTTTTGATCTGATTTAGATGTCCGGTAAACATGGTGTGTGTGTGTGTGTGTGTGTGTGTGTGTGTGTGTGTGTGTGTGTGTGTGTGTGTGCGTGTGTGTTAGAAGTGGAATTCACATGGTGTAAATACATATTTCATACATTTACATATTTTAGTCGTATTAAATGTGCAATATTAATGCATAATATTAAAATGTGAAAAGTGACATGAAATGTGCTAAAAGTGAATTACAGTTTAATCAAGCTTGTTATCTCTGAATAGGTAATGTGAAGTTATCCCCTCATTTGTGTAATCATCAATCCTTTAAGGCAAATGCCCTCAAGTCCTTTATTAAATCAGGCACTACTACTAAAATATTGACATTATTTTCCAATAGATGGTATACTTTTTTAAGCGATTGCCTTAATCTGATGGTATTTTTTCTTCTTCCAGCTACACTCAGATGTGGACAAAGGTGATGGCAAGGTGAAGTACGTGTTAACTGGTGAGGGCTCCAGCTCCATCTTCACCATCGATGAGAACACAGGGGACATCCACGCCACCAAGCGCCTCGATCGGGAGGCGCAGGCCTACTACACCCTCCAAGCTCAGGCCGTAGACCGAGTCACCAACATACCAGTGGAGCCCAGGTCTGAATTTGTGGTCAAGGTCCAGGACATCAACGATAACGAGCCAAAGTTTCTTGATGGACCTTACTTGGCAGGAGTACCGGAGATGTCGCCCTTAGGTAGGATTCTTCTTTCGTCTTACACATCATCCCATATAGTTCCCATCCTTGTATTTATCCCTCTCCTCTACTCCAGCTCATATTCTCACTTTCTCTTTGACTTGCCCTCGTTCTGACGGCTGCCGTTTCATAATTGTCCACCTCACTGAATGTGTCTACATCTCTCTCTCTCATAGTCTTAGTTAGCGATATGAATTAGAATCCAGTGTGTTCACTTTGTAAGACTCAATATGCGGCAATCACATTGGGCTCAATTTAAACCATATGAAGTTCTTGTGCGTGAATTGAGCTCCACATCAATTGAGGTCAAGGTTAAACTATTTGGATTGTTGCATCCTTTAGCCGTATCATGCAGGTTTATTATCACCTTTGTTATTTTGTACGCCATCTAATCCGACTTACTAATACTTTTCTGCACTTGAGGTTTAAAGATTTAAATACCTTTGGTTCCCTTTTTGAGGTTGTACAAAGATTGTAGATTGCTGTATTACCAAGTTGTCCTTGGAACATGTGACAAGACAATTCATTCATGTAGCACATTCAGACATTAAAATTCATTCATGGAAGATATTGAGAGTAAAATAAATGAAAAACTCAAAGAATTACAAATCGGGTGTAAAAGGTTTGAACCTGGCAAAACCTTACAAGCAGTGATTTTTGTTTTTGGCCGAAATGCAGGCGAGCGCCAGATGACCTGAGAGGCTTTTTTATTGCAAAAATATGTGTCTGAATAGTGTAAGAATATTCAGTTCATTAGTGATTGATTTGATATAGTCAAAAAGTATTATAATCAACACTTGGAACTACTATTACTTAGCCATCAGACATTTTTTATCTGCCTTCTATCATTTGTTGTTACAACTGACCTTCGCTAAGGCCCGCCCCTTGATGCTACTAGTCAAGCTGTAAAAACTACAATGGAGCCCACACTGTAACTAACTGCACTCCCTAAATAAAATATCTACATTTAAATAAAAAAGAATGTAAACGCCATTTGATAGAGAAGGAGACAGAAAAGTCTTAAAGGATATCACCAAGCTGTCAAACTGCTTCAGAAGCAATAAAGTTAACAAGGAAGAAGCTCAAGGCTGTGCAGGTCACTGTGTAAAAGTGAACCACAGCATCACCTGGCAAAGAAGACAATGGCATTCAGGAACAACAGCGTTCCTCTAAAGCCGGGTAGGTCTTTATTGTTACAATCTTTGAAAAGCTAAAGCAGCATAGATACATTCACTATACCTTCAAGCATGGAAGTGCTAATGCTAGTTAATAATGTGCACTGTTAATGTCAGCCCCACATGGTTTTTACCTCCCAACCTCGCCGGGTAATGATTACACAACTTATAACCATGGAGGGCTCAAAATCAACAAAACCAGTAAAATCTGAAATGATTGCATGAGAGTCTTTGGAGCTCAGATATTAGCCATTCGTTATATAGGTATTTTGACAAAAAAAAAAATGTCACTAGATGTAGTCAGATGATCACCAAAGTCACGACAATTCATGAGGGAATCCTGAATGTCATCATAGCAATCCGTCCCAGAAGTGTGGAGACATTTCACTGAAAAGCCTCAAATGTCAACTTAAAGTTATTATGATTCCTCCTCTGGGGACCATGAATGTCACGTCAATCTGTCCAATAGTTATTGAGATACCTCAGTCTGGACCACAAGTGTTGATGACCAACATTGCCATTTAGAGAGCCACTCCGCTAGCACGGTTAAAAACATTTAACAGCTGTAGTTGTGGCTCAGTCAGTCTTTCTGCTGTTGATCACATTAGCATTTATCACTGCAGATATTTCTTTTATCTGCCTGTTTTAAATGCAGTCCTGGAGGAAGCCATCATATCAGACCCTGTCTTTAACTTGCTGCTCCCTGCTGCATGGTCAAGATTTCCTCCAAGGTTTAGAACGGGTCACGCTCTAGCTCAAAATGCTGGTAAATGCAAATGAGCCATAACAACATCCTGAGGCTTTTCAACTTAGCAGGTGTATAAGAAACAGAAAGAGTGACCTCCATATTGAAACGCCATGGTGTGTCTCTATGTGGAAGTTAACGTAGCACTTCGAATGTTAGTTTACCGACGCTTGTTCAGCTTATATTTCAAGGTTTGTTATGATTTTTCCAATCATTTTGTACCCATAAATGCATCTTAAACTCTGCATTTTGAGAAAGAAATGGGTGCCACTGATGGGTAAATGCTGTGGGAATGCTGTGTTGTGTTGTTTTTACATCAGTGCATTGTAATGAAGTCTGATGTACCTAATTTACATATTTATCACCTCACATATGCCAGCAAAGACCTCTAGGCTTAGAAATGTTGATGAATGACGCATGTTTAAAAACCGACTCAAGCAAATTTAAGCTCTGAATCAGGCTTGAAGGCCACGGGCATGTTTTCCACAAATTGGGCTCAGAGTTTATTCTTACAGGTACCTCTGCTGGAAAAAAAAAATAGTCTGATCCAGACAAATTCATCTTTCTGTCCATCCGTTACACAGCAGCACATACATCCTTAACTTCCTCCAGCTCCTCTCAGGGTTCCCAAGGCACTCCCAGGCATGCTGGGAGCTGCGGTCCAATCACAAGTGAGCTATGAATGATGGGATGGATTCCAAATTTTACCTAGGTATCAAATAAGGCAGATATGTTGCAACTGACTTTTCCTTTTAAAAACACACAATTTTGAATCTGTAGTTGGGAAATGAATTATTAGTATTTTCTTTGGAGGTGTTCCTGCTGATTATTAATAGCAGACATTCTATTACAATATATTTGAAATGACAAGAAGCATCCTGTGAGAGGAAAGGAAATCATTTGGAGATATTTGATACCGAATCCGTGTACATAAACAAAAAATAATTTGTCAGGCACTTCAGTTCGCAGTCTGAATAGCAATCCATCATCAGAATCAGCAAGCAATCAGTCCCCTCACAATGGTGGAAAGATTAGAAGTAGATGTGGATTGTACACAATCAACACAACAGCCATCATTCAGCCGGCGTCTGAGCATGTCTTTAAAGTTACTTATAGACTATATCCACATTTCTTTGAGTTAGTGAATTAAAATGCATCGTCACTTTTTAGACTATCAACAAACACTGGTACCTGTCTATAGGGTGAACTGAATGGCAGTTCCTTTTGCTTTTTTGTAGAGAAAACAGAATAATTCTGTTCTCATGCCTTTGGATTCATCCTGAATTTCCATCCATCCGTCGTCTACCGCTTATCCTGTGGATCCCAGCTGACATTGGGCGAAGGCAGGGTACACCCTGGACAGAACGCCAGTCCATCGCAGGTCCAACATGTAGAGACAGACAACCATTCAATTTAGAGTCACCAATTAACCTATCCCCATCCTGCATGTCTTTGGACTGTGGGAGGAAACCAGAGAACCCGGACAGAACCCACGCTTACACGGGGAGAACATGCAAACTCCACACAGAAGGAACCCGGGGCCGACCCGGGAATCGAACCTGGGACCCTCTCGCTGTCTCGCCACTACACTACACTACACTACACCACCATGCAGCCCATCCCAACGTTCTTAAAAAAAATGTACACACGTACCTTTCCCTGTAATTAAAAAAAGAAGAGTTTCACACTGGTGTTAACAGGCTTGTGATTACTGGGCGAAGACGGGGAGTGATGTCTGCATTCGAATGCATTTTATCGAATATTTAACAGGGGCTTGTTTTAGCTAGAAAGGGTGTTAAGCTGCTTTTAAACTTGCTCAAACAGATATTTTTGGGCTCACCTGGGGTAACGCTGACGAGCTGTGAAATCAACACTAACATATCACATCTTAAATTGATGAAGTGTTGCCAAGTTTGGAGGTCTGGATGTTTAAACTTCCAGCAGATACGGAGCAACGTTAGCTTTTGACTTTGAGTGTAAAGTCCAGTATCTCTGTTTCTGGTATCTAACTCCTTAGGGAAATATTTGGCTCTTTGGCTGCTCCACTAATGACTAGCTAGTCGTTAAATGTGGCTGCAGTTTACTGTTGAGCAGGTAGAGTATTTTTTTTTTTTTATATGAAAGAGTTACCTGCTGCAACTGGAAAAGACCCTTTAAAACCAGTGAGGGTGAAGCAAAACAATAAAATGTGTGCCAGAAAATGAAAACAATGAAAGATGCTCTAAAGCTCCGTAACAGAGGATCATTCTCTGCGGGTAAATCAAAAGGCAGGACCCCTTTTGCATGAATGCCAGTATAAACTTATTAATTATGGGCATCTTAAATTTCAGGGTTTTTTTTTACCAGCGTGGTAAATGAAAGCACACTGCACTTGTGCACAGCAATAAACACAATGAACTGAAAAGGTCACTGTGCATATCAGCATCACCTCAAACATGCACAGCGCCATACAGATGGAAATTACTGAAAAAAACAAAAGGTGTTATGGCCTTTTTTTTTTTTTTCTTTCTCCACAACCTTGAAAGTGAAAATGAAAATTTCCGCAGGCATGCAGCGGCAGTGGGAGTCGTTCGAAGGAAACGGCTCTTTGCTTACTATACAGGCAGGGAGATCTCTGAAGGATTACGCAGCCGACTGTCAGCGGGGGGTGCAGAGCTCAGGCTTAAGGAACCAGAGGATTAGAGTACAAGGGCTCGGAGTCTCGTGTCCAACCCGCGATAACACGGCAAGCAACTCGGCACATAGCTCAGAGGGAGGAGCGCGTTCGCACCCCGACGCAGTGGGTCACCCCCGCCACTTTATTAACTCCGCCAGTTCCCGTGAAGGTCTTCATCACAGGTGGAGGAGGACAATGCCTCGCCTCTCTTTGTAAATACCCGCACAGAGCAACCATCAATGCGGCGAAGAGCAGGCACCTTGTGTCCTCAATAATTCCTTTATAGACGTCTTTAAATCATTAAGGGTCACAGCTCTGCACCGCTGATGAATGAGTTCAATTTAGAGCAAATCATGAATTCAATTAATTAAAGTAATTAGAGGCGGCGCTCGTCCGTACGTACAAAGACCTTACGGCCCGGGGATCTCCGAAGGCTTTTGTCTTAATCACGACGGGGATGTCGAGTAAAAAGACGAGAGAGCTCGAGGACAGTCGGAGGTGTGACAGTCGTGAGGCTCGACTCTCTCTCTCCTGCTGCACAGCAAAAGGGGCCAAAGGAACAGTTTGAGGGCTCATTACAAGCACAGAAAATGTAATGTCAACCCAAGGCCACCGCGCTTGAATTTACTACGCACCAGTCCTATATCCAGCTGTCATTGTTCCTGCCTAATTCATGAGAGCGCCGATCAAGGGTGGGATAGTCATTTCATCCTGGAAATGAAAAAGGGTTCCGCTTTAGGAAAAGTTGATCCAAATTATTATTTTCTTTTTCCCCTTTTGGGGTCATTGTGATCCCTTTTTTGCATTGTGGGTTACAAATATACACTCAGTGGCCACTTTATTACAACATTTCCTTACCTTTCCTATCCAGTTAAAACCATGTATGTCCAAAGTTAAATTAAGTTAGTATTTCTAGTATTTCTATTAAAAAAAAGCCTCTTCTATTTGCACAAAGCTCATGAAAAGTTGACTTTGTGGGAGATACGCGCTTCTCGCTGGACGCCAACGCTGCAATTATGATCTCAGAGAATATGATGCATGGCTGTAGATTAATCTACCCAGCAGTATATAAAGGAGTTCAAATGAGCTCAACCTTAAACATCCACAGCAGTAAAACGCAACGCACACACTCACGCGGCAGTAATACGAATCCAGAAACACCATATATGATCGTAAAACACCGGCAGGGACCATTTTACTGCAGAATGAGGGCTTTTACTTGTCATACGTTAAGTAATTTGCTGATAATACTTTAATACCGTTATTTAAGTGCGGTTTTGAATGCATGACTTTTACGTATAGTGGTGTAATTTTTCGCACTGCGAGATTGATGCTTTCATAAGTAAAAATCTTGAGTACTTCTTCCACTACTGGGTGGGCTGGACTACTTCATAATGAGAGGTGTTGCTGATTTTTCTTTTGTCCTCCTTCTGTCATTGAACTGAATATTATAGGCATCATAAATGTGGGATTTACGGCAGAGCAGTTGTATTTGATTGCATTAGATTGTCCAGGTGTACCCAATAAAGTGGCCACACCTCGGATGCCAAATGCAGAGGAAACAGCAGGTAGTGAGTAACTTTCTTTCCCTCCTGGCAGTTTCAAATACAAGTTAAACTCTAAACCAGAGGTCATCAACGTTTTCAGGCCAAGGATCCCCAAGGATTATAGTGACCCTGTGGAGGGGAGACAATTGTGTTCCTTATTGTCCTCTGTGTAGTGCAGCTTATTGTGCCATGTTTAATAGTACTTTATTCTGATGTATGTATACAATGCTAAGCCATTCTAATCATAATTGTTGACAGATTCATTTTTTTTAATTCTATTTTGGCATTTCTATATCACAATTTCACAATATAAGTTCAAACAAACAGGGAGATTTATATTTGCTGAATATATGTTGTATTCATGTTAGGGTGTATTTTTGGACATATTTACATTTTTTTGTTTTATTTATTTTTTATTTTTTATTTTTGGACATATTTACATTTTTGGAAGAAAAAGACTCCCCTGAAATGATTCCCTATAGGGGTCTTGGACCCCCTGTTGGAGATCTCTGCTCTAAACAACAAACCCTGTTTATCTGAAGCCCCGGGCTAATCAATTTAGTGTGACATCCTTGAGTGGCAATGCAGAATTACTGGGCTTAAACGCATATTCATTAAAACATGTTGCAATTCAATTTTAAAATCAGGTATTTTTTTACATTTTGCTTTACTTTACTCGCATGCTTTCTACATGCAGAAGATGCCCACCCACGTGGTTTGTGTTACATTCCGGATCACAATCCCCCCCCCCCCTCCGTTTGCACTCAGAAATGCATATTGTACTTGACAGTAGGATGCAGCCTGTAAACGTACCTGTCTCCCATTCACATTTGAGCACGCCACATTTATTTTCATTACTGGCAGATGACAGTTGCTCACCCAAGATGCAGAATTGATTAGGAAACCGGTTTTGTACACAGCTGCCGGGGAAACGAGTAAAAAAAAAAAAAATGTGAAGATCAGCTCCGTCACGTCAATGAAGACGGACAAATATTGAAGGGATACAGACAGGACAAATTGAGAGGCAGATGACAGCCTCGTGGAGCAGAAAGAATCTACTCAAATTCTTCTTTTTTTTGACATCCAGCTCGCCCAGGCTTTCAATCTGACAATATTGTTGGAAGAGCATGTTTATTGGACGACCTGTAGGGGAGAAAAAAAGAAGCTTTAAAAGCTGTGCTCTATCCGAGTCCATATTGAATGTTAATTTACAACCCCGTCTGCAGAGCACTCTGTGAAGTGATTTTAACTATCAACCTGTAATAGAGATTTTGCCGTCGCAGGAGTTCTCTTTCACACAGCCATCCTTTGACCTTGGTGTTTTAAACTACCTGTAATATAACCTGTCATGACTAAGAGGTGATGATATAATCTAGGTGTCCTTCTACCGCCGGCCTGGTGATAACTTCTCCAGCTTCTCCCAAGCTTTTTCTTTTTTTCCTTTTTTTCTATTATATTGTTCACATCCAGGGCCAGGGCCTGTTAATTTTGCTTTATGGCCAGCATGGAGGACTCTAATCTTCAATTTCTGTGATCACTTTCATTCTGTAAAAAGCCTGTAAAATACGTCTCATGTTGGAAAGTGAGATTTTTATTAGGATGTTTTCCTCAAAGTAAAATATCACCAATGTGCTCCGATATGAGCTCAGGATGAGTGCAGCTTGCCATTAAAGTGATATATATTACAGTATTCCCAACTGGAAAAGGCATGTTTTTATCAAATAACTCCCTATTATCACATGGATATCAACCCTTTGACATTAAAAATGTGTACCCGTTAAATGAGCCCATCTGGAGCAACGAGGCTAATTCATAGCACTGTGACCGACCCATTGAAATTGATTGGCAGTGATTGTTGCTGATCATGTTTTCTCTGTGAAATCTTCAAAGGCGTCTCTGCCTTTACCTTCCAACGCCGCGGCTGTCAGCTCAAGTCATGTCAACCGCGTTTTGTCGGTATGTTTAAAAAGAAATACATAAGGAGTCATGTCTGATGTCTTCGCTGCCTGGGAGGAAGAGTGGGAGAGGACTACTGTACTGTACTGTACTGAAACAGTTGTCAGTTGTCAGCAGTCGAGTTTGAAAACAAATTTCCTTCTTGTAAGCTGGGAGGACGTCTGGGCACTAAAGGGCACAAAAACAAAATCGGGCTTTATCTTGAGTTTTTCTTACTTTATGTGCAGTACTCCGCTGAATAATGTTTCCCTGGGACTAAGGGGAGACGGTGTACAATATTATATTTTCTCTTACAATATAATTCAGCGGTCAAATTCCTTCCCTAAGCCTACCATGGTTAACTGTAGATCGGGAGCTAATAGTGGACAGTGTTGTTAGCTTATTGGCTAAGTGATGTGTTATACAATAATAATTAAAACATGCATTTGTACTTGTTAGTTTCTTTATCTAACAGGCAGAATCAAAATTTACTGATTTAAGTGGCTGGCTTTTGTTTGTGTACATTTTAAGCAAAATTCCAATTAATTATATATATAGTTTGTAAAATTAGAGCAATTTTTAATATAGTTTTTTTTTTTAAAGGCTTGGTTTTGCTTTCTTTCTTTTTTTTTTATTAATGCAGACATTACAAGATCTCCGGCTACCATACCAAATACCCTTTAAGGTGTATGTATGTATGTAGGAATAGATTCAGTCTTAATTTCTGGTAATTCAATAGATTATTTTTTGTGTTATACTATATGGATTCTATGGTCAGTATATCCTTGTTGGATAGTTACATTGTTTTGGTTAAATCCTTAGGTCTTTTCCCTGTACTATGATATATAAATCCATATAAACCAGCTCTGCCTTGCACTGTGTACTAGCGTCTGAATTTCCCGGAGCATCCTAAACAAACAAAACTTCAGATGTGTGAACAAAAAAAACAGCGATCCTGGCTCTCGCCTTCACATTTAATTTCATTTTCCCAGTTCCATTTTTCCTCTCTGTAGAGCAGCATCTTCTCCAGAAACAGTTTGAGCACCCTAAAAATCCGTAACTGAATGGGTTACCATCTGTGCATGTTAACAAACTGGAAAATAAAATAGTTAGAGTAAAGAAAAAAAAGGGAATAAAGGAAGGAAAAATGTTTTCCCAACTGTGCCTTTTTCTAAAACTTTCTCTCATTAAATGAGATGCAAATCTTTGATCTACAGAGTTTTATTGAGCCCTAATTTGTGCAGAACAAAGACAAAGTGTCCTCCTATGACATCGCCGGAGGACGAGTTCAAACTCTTTGTCACCTCTAGGAAAAAAAAAAAAAGTTTTGGAATGCATTTGATATGCAATGCATAATCATTTCTTTTTTTGGTGGGGATAAAGTACCGGTTTCACATAGCACAGATTGGTTGCTGAACCCATTTGGCTGCCGAATTAGAATCAACAGATTGAAGTTACGGAAAAGATGCTGCCGACTGATCTGCGGGAGGGGATTGGAAAACAATGGCAGCCAAATGATCTCCAAAGGCGGGGAGTTACACTTTAATCCTGCCGCAGCTTCCCTGCAAACGATTGCAAAAACTGACCGAGTTATTTGTTTTCGCAGCGTTTGAGGCCGAGAGCCAGTGCACAGCACATGTCAGATCTTTTGGTGCCTGCTGAAGTGAAGAAGTGCTTTAAAGAACAACAAAAAAACCACCGAAAGTAAACAACAAAAGAATGTGTTATGACTAATTACTATTGAGATAATTTACTGCCTGAGAAGTCACATTCTCATTGCTCTTCCTCCTTTTTTCCCCCTTTGGAAGTTGAATTGGTCACACGCTCTGTTGATATGTTGTTTCCACGTTTAGCTCTGTTTGACTTCCTGGATGCCGTCTTGGAAACTAATGAAGGGTTGTCTCCCCGCAGGAACCATGGTGGTCCAAGTGGCAGCCACGGATGCAGATGACCCGACATATGGGAACAGTGCCAGGGTGGTCTACAGCATCGTCCACGGCCAGCCGTACTTCTCAGTGGAGCCCAAGACAGGTAGGTTCGCCACAAAGTGGGGGGGATTCAATACTATATCAGCTTTTTACTGCGAGTGGTGAGATCCTGCATAATAAGAATCACCAGGCTTTTTTTTGTTAGGCTTTTACTCGATTTTACATGAAATTTCTGTTTTTGTTACTTTTTTTGTTTGTGTATTTGAATCACAATGGCTGAATAAAAATTCAGTGATGAAGAAGACAGATTACCGGATCTTTTGAGTGATAATGAATACAAATATTATTTTTCTCAATGAGATTTTATATTATTGCTTATTGAGTCGTTTATAGGCAGTGTTAAAGAAAAAACAAAACTACTCATTAAACCGAATGGCACATTTCAGAATAATGTGTATTAGGACAGCCCCCTCTTAAAAGATTAGTTGCCTTATTGTATGTTTTCTTTAGTCAATTAGTCAGTTTTATACTTACTTATAATAATATAACATATCATATTAGTTTGTCATATTATATATTAAACATCTGACATATAAGGTAGCTAGAAATGAATTCGTGAAGTGTGGTGTCGAAGAAGTATATTGAAATACTCAACTAAAGTACCTGAATATTGTACAGTACTTGGAAGCACAAATGCCGACAATGAAAATGTTTTGCCATCAACAAATTTAACCACCGACTTTCAAAGAACGCAGCTGTCAACCAGATTCTGTCAAATGTTGTCATTTGGTCCAACAAAGATAACAGTAATCAGAAAATAGAAGAAAAAAAAGAAAAAAAGGTCTGAAAGAAAGTGCAAGATAAGATGTGAGGTACTTTGTTGACTTGTGGGGCGTTTCATCCTTAGAAGTGCAGCGGCAGTCCTCGCTACATCTTCATAGCCGGCTCATTAGCCGCTGCCCTGCCGAGGCTCGGCTACTCCATGCAAAGCACTCTTGCGAGGAAACATAAAAACGTGGGCCATCCCATAATACTCTTCGTCTCTTTCGAGAGCAACACGCACACACATGTTGTCGGCCTCGTGAGTGTAGTTCAGGAACTGGCGGAAGCCACTGCAATGCAGGGAGCTACGTGGGTTATTACTCAGACACTCAGACACAGAAATGTGAGAGATGCTCGACAACAATGACCTGTTAGGTTCACTGTAAACATTCAATCAGCCTAACCACCGGAAGAAAGCGGAGCAGAGAGGGAGAGAGAAAATGAATGCATATCGCAAGTAAGGAAAATGACTTCACACTGTGTTGGTATAATGGATGTGGAGTCTGAGGAGCGAGGTTGTTGTGTGCCTCAAACATTTCAGCACACTTCAGCTGTGAAGTAGCTCTGAATCTCTATGTTGTTTTTCCCCTTTCTAGAGACATTCGACTAATGAAGCCTCCCGCTGAACCTTTCATTAGGAAACATTTCCGTGTTTTGGGGCAAACATTTACATGTTTTAAACACTCTAAATGGGAAAAAAGTTCCTCATGGATACTCTTTAAGCTCCGACAGTTCCACCGGGACTTCTCTGAGGCTGCAAATCTTTGATTCTAAGTGATTCCTCATGGCTGCTTGGAAGCTAAAACTTCTGTGAGCTAATTAATGCTGTGATCACCTTCCTTAAGATGGGTTTGGTTCGGAACTTATGATTTATTTGTGCTTCAGTGTTTTCCTTGGTTCCTCTTTGCAATTAATTCAGTTGGTGATCAAGCAACAGCCTTGGACCTCGTTTTTTATCATTTAAGGCAAAAAGTAGCTGATAATCCAAATTTACCCTAAAACAGGTCATATAAATAAAGATGGCTTTTGCATGTTTACTTTGTAAAAACAAAAAATTTCTGAGGAGTTTTGTGATCTTTAATCATATCTCAATTTATTTTCTGAACATATCCAAGACTTTTAGTAATCTTCATTCATCTTTATTGATAGGTTGCTGGTTGCATTTTCCCGACCCCACAGATTCAACCTATTTGTCCAGATAAATAGATTTGGTCTCTACCATTCCCTGAAGGAAACATCTCGAGGTCTAGCTGCTAAACCCTTTCCTATGCCCACCAGCTCTCTGCTAACTGTCTCCTGTTTGGCACTGAGCAGGAAGCATTCATTGAGATTTTCAGCTAAAAAAACCAGACTTAATTCACGCTGATGTTTTCTCGCCAACGGATGTATTCATGGTTTCGTTTCCAACACCTGAGGGAAATATCTGGCCATTTAGCAGGTAAATGCTCCACTGTTTTCACCAGATAGTTGCCAACTTTGTCTCTGTGCTGTTTGATGCCGGACTTGTGGCGTTAATGAGTTTTTATTATCAATTAACAGCTGCCTGTTTGGGCTGGAAACAATGCTGATTACTGAACCAAAGCAGTATAGCTTTTCTCCCATTTTCCTGCTGGATACGTGCTTGTGCACGTGTGGGGATTTCACCCAGAAACGTCCTGAACACAGCAAAATATTATGTCTGCTTTTGAAGAACTGAAACCAAATGTTCTAAAAACTTTGAGCGGATAACCTGTCAGATTTTCCTGCTTTCTGAGGCTGCCTCATTTCAATAAAACACTTCCAAGTTCACCTGATAGGATGCCACGTATTCACTGTATTTGCACAAATTAAACCTGAGCGCTGGCTATAGACCTCTTCTGACAGTTGAAACTAAAGCGAAGCTGGATTTCATATTCCTTCTCTCACATTCCTTCCACTGTTTACAATACAAATTGCTCAAGTTGTTAGCTTCGAGGTTTGATTTCTCGCTCACACTGAACCCCGACTTGACACCAATGTGTGGAGAAAAATGTTGTCTTCCAAGTTTTTTCATTGTAAAGAGTGGAAAGTTTAAAAGTTGATGCTCACAGACAAATCCCACATTGGTACTCTACTCTCTGTAGAACAGTGGGTGGTTTATTAACCTGTCAAAAAAGAGGCAGACACACACACACACATAAATGTGCACCCAGACACTGCCCAAGGGTCCCTGCCAGCACCTCGGTTTCCTGCCGCCCATCTCATCCTGACCACGACTGATGGTCAGGAAGCTGATTGGATGTCGTGTTTATGAAATGCAGTATTGGTCCCAGAGTTGAATAGCGTGGATGGCTCTCAAGGAGGTGTGACTCCATGTGGGAGCAAGTAGACATGTCGAGTAACCTTAATAAAAAAGAGTGTAAAAACACGACTGATGGAACACTAACCTGTGTGTCGAGGGGGGAATCCTGCAGGCTTTTACAGCAGCATTGTTACTCTCTTGAGGTCTCGAAGTTTTTTGATAGATTTCTTTTTTTTCCTCTAATATTGCTTCCTGAAAAAGTAGAGATACGTGTAATTATTATAGAAATATTAGATGTTCTTCCGGTAAGCTTCATCTTAATTTAGTTACCTTTCAAGAAGAACTACCTTGGGGAAATATTAATGCTACTAAAAAAAATGCTCTGCCGGTTTTCTGTTAAAAAAGATCCCGTTGTGTCATCAACTTCTACCTCTGGAGCTCTTTTTACAAACCTGCCGACATCCGTGCCTATTTGTCTTTATTTGCTGTTTATTTATTTTACACTTTCCCGTGAAAATCACAGCACTTACAGATATGATTAAATTATCCGAAAGCAACTCATCTCACTTTCTGCTGCTTCTTATTTTAAGATTAAATTAAAATGAGCGCCGTGAAGAACTAAAGGGGCCATTTATCATGTTGTATCCGAGCAGACGTTTCTGAAACGGCGACCGACAGGAACTTGACCACTTGCCTGTGGCTCTTCAGTCTTCTTTAACAAAGTTTGCGGGAACACTTGAACCCGTCGTCGAGTCTCGAGTGAGACTTCATGACACCGATACCAATTAGACAGAGAGCAGACATTTACTTAAGTGATCTTGAAACAGCATGTCTGCCCCATAAAGTCCCCATTATACTCTCATATCTTGTTTTTCTTTAAGCCATTCAGCTCAACGAGCAGAGCTCATACTTTCACAGCCTCAGACTCGGTTGCTGACGTGCTTTTCATTAAGCTAAGTGGATTCTTTAAACCCCAACGTTGATATTTCAAATGATTTGATGGCTTATGATTGCTTACTTGGAGTGGCCTGTGTTCCCTTACAGTAGAGATATGTCTGGGTCCAAATCAGGCCCGATCCCACTTGAACCCGCATATTTTCTGTCCAAGCCGCAACATTTTTAGTGTGATAAAAACGTTGTGAATTTGGGAATTGATTACATCTGTGTCTGTGGGAATGTTTCGATCACACGAGTTGGAAACAATCCCAGCCAGCCACCACTGGAACCGAATTCTACAAGTACTATAACACTATTCATCGTATTAAATTGTGTCTCCGGGCACATCCAATATTTTCTAACTGTGGAAAACAATCAAACAAAGTGGAGAACTTTGAGGATCTTTGAGAATACCCACACAGAGTATAAAAGATAAATGACGTTCCAAATATTTGCTCTCTATTTATTTGATTAAAAAATCAGGGAGAAAAACTGAAGAGGAATCCCTCTCCCAGGATGGAAACAAATGTTTTATACGCAATAAACAGCATAATAATTACAACATACAATCCATATTAAATAAATTATACATTAAATGAGATCAGTAATAAATAATCATAGAAGATGATTACTACTAATACATTCAGCAGCATTGGATGTAATGGAATGATGATGATAATAAAAGCAGTAATACTAATTATTATGTGACTAATAGTAATAATGGTAGCAGTGGGTGTTGAGAAGGGCCACAGCAGCAGAGAGGGAGAGGAGCTTTGTATATCATAGGGAGCTCCCTGGCAGTCGAGGCCTACAGCAGCATAACTAGGGGCTGGTCCAAGGCAAGCCTGAGCCAGCCCTTAGTATAAGCGTAATGAAAGAGGAAAGATTTCAGCCTACTCTTAAATGTATCTTTCCCCCGGACTTTAACTGGGAGCTGGTTCTACAGCAGGCAAGCTTAATAGCTGAAGGCTCTGGCTCTCATTCTACTTTAGGAGACTCAAGGAAGCACAAGTAACCGTGCATTCTGGGTGTTTTAGTGGGGTAATAGGGTGCTACAAGCTCTTTAAGATAAGGTGGCCCTCGCCATTAAGGGCTTTGAAGGTGTGGAGGAGGATTTAAAATACTATTCTGGATTTTACAGGGAGCCAGGGCAGAGAAGCGAATACTAACACAAGTAAGGCTGTCGCAGAAAAAAAAAACATCTATTGAATTAAGGGATGCCATTATTTGTCTACTTTAAAAAGTTGCATTCTTTCAAAAGGTATTATAATCCCTACAGATGGCTGACATCGTGTCCGCCTTTCTGTATCGGCTGTGGAAGGGACCGCATTATTTGTGTTAACTGTTAGTTTTTAACATAATGTCAATACCATGTATCTTACAGAAGACACTCAGGGGGTGAGACACCAGCTTTTTAGACAGCGGACCAGGATTGAGTGTTGTGGGATGAGCGTTCTTCTGTCTTTGCAAGTTACTAATTAGTCCCATTTGCAGCACACGCCTGGGCCGTAGCGGAGGGTGACTTTGACAAAGTGCCTGAGCTGAAATACACTCTGAGCTCCACACTGCAATACAGCACTAGCGATTAAGTGGCAGAGGGCTAATGGTCAGGGGAGGGGGGCGGGAGGGATGCGTGTGACCCGGTGTTAGGTGGGTAGCATCCTGGCTCTTTCGTTTAACAAGTCTCTATACTCTGGTTCTTAATCCTAAATTGAATCTACAAGGTGCCCTTGGGAAAAGTACTTAATCCTGAATAGCTCCAATAACTTGCAAGAAATGTATAATGTCGGCAAAATACACAAGTTGCCGCGCCGAAAAGGTGCTCAGTTAAGACGGTATTTTGTAATATATATAGATTGATAGCTTGTAGTTTAGTTTGAAGGTTGAAGCTGAAATGGCAAATGCTGCTTAGGACTGCGTTATAATTGATGGCAGGCTCAAGGAGGTTTGAACAGCTGCCTCCAGCCCCAATACACCTTGGCGTTATGGCAAGTCCTAAAGAGACAATTATCCGTGCACATTAACGCCGCTAAACATGCGTGCAAGCTCACGAGCTGCAATGGCTGGAATAACAAGGCGAGAATTTGGTTAGTAGAAAATGCCAGGTGTCTGAATGAGAGGATTAATTACACTCTGAAGGGGGGGGGTTAAGACGTGACACGGCTTGCCTCTCGGAGCGACACGAGTGTGACATCTGAATATGACAGGCACTCGGATGAGAGGAGCCTGGACGGACCGAGTTCCTCTCCCCTCAGCCCCGGGAATCTAATTAAAGCGAAAAGGCCAGGTCCAATCCCTGTGTAATCATCACGTGTGGAAATCTGTCGCTGGGGTCAGGAGGAGACGGGTCTGCGGTGACGGAGCCCGTGATTAAGATATTAGCGTGGCCTTTTTAAAAAACCCGTGTGTGCTTTTCATTACCCTCTTCTTTAAAAGTGCACGTTGTGGATCCGTGCCAGACTGTTGTTGTGGCGACTGAATGGAGAACATTACAGCTGAAGGCGAGATATAAATCTGGCTGCCGTCTGTAATATAGAGACGGAGATGCAATTTTTCAATTCTAATCACAAACAACAACAACATACCACCTGGATGTGTGCGGATGTACACGACAGATGAATGGATCCTGTGTTTTGTAAGAGGGGTCCTTTGTGTTGTGGCCCTTTCACACTCAGTAGGTATAGGGACCCGTGATTAGAGCATGATGCTTGGCTGTCTTCATAATAAACTACCTGGGCTGGAGGTTTTATTCCCTGTTTGTATGGCCTGTTTTTGTGTTATGGGATCTATTCTTTGTAAGTGGACCGCCCGAGGGTTCAGCAAATCACATACTGCACCCTTCATGTTTAAGTGTTCATCACCTTCATCAACACCTCTCATAGCCGCGCGGCGAGCCACAGGCTCCCTCCCAAAGTCTGCACTTTTATTTCCTCTTCCCAAGACAAATGTCAAGTATCTGGGTTTTAGCAGGGAGCGCGGCCCACCCGTCTGCCGCCAGTGGTGTGGAGACAGCTAGATAAATGCGCGGTTACAATGCGTCTGGCTCGCACCGGAGGCGAGGAGTCACAGCGATGCGAGGCCGTGCCGAGATAGCGACAGAAGGATTTTAATCATCGCCTCTCCCCAGGAATGACACCAGCGCCGCATGGGGTAACAGAGATAGAGAGCGAGGGGGCTGGCACCCAGCAGACAAACAACAGTCTCGCAACATCGGCGTGTGGATTAGCGGTGTCGCTCGGTGAGAAGTATGTGTGCTTCTGGCCAGGCGGGCGGAGAAACATGTCTCGTGTTTTCCAGCGAATCAGGATTCACGGCATCATTAACCACAGCCAATATCTCTCAGGCTCTAACACACCAAGCTGATATTAAATAAGTATATCAATTGTGTTTGAAGCCTATCTATGGTTTAGCGAGAGCATCCATTTGTCTCTCTGCTGGCAGCACAAGCCTTTGTGGAGTTTATTTCACCTGTTAGGATTCATCCAATGCAGCTGCTATTATAATCCAACCATTATCCAGCTTCCACCTCAGCGTTGCTTCACCCGAATGTTTAAAGACGTCTCTTTCAAGTCTAGACATGAATGCTTCGTCCCTATGGTTGCGTTGTATGGAATAGAAGAAGAAAAAAGTTTTGCTCTGTTTGTGCCTAACTAGTATGACGAGAGCCTCGCTGGATTGAAGGCTCGGAGTAACCTTTTTCTGATGCAACTCTAGTAAACAGAGTTCACAGGTGTCACTGCAGCAGGCAGTGGTGTTGCTCTTTAATTGGCTGGAAGGTTACAGTGTGGAAGAGGCTACAGAGAAGTGGTGAAAGGATGGATGGGGGGACGAATGCGAGGGGATAAACAGAGCAAGGAGGGTGAATATACACAGCGCGGAGATGGACGCCGAAATTCTCAGATTGGAAAAATAAGAACATGTTTTGATGTTTTGCTTCACCAAAGGAGAGAGGCTTCATGACATCGTTCCACTGTTCAATATTTGATGCGGGACTGAATTGGCATGTTGGCTGTTGCAGAGCAACAACAAAGGATTATTGTTTTATTGACCACCGTCATCCCAATGTAAGCCCACCAGCAGGGACTTTGGAGAAAGGAAAGTGGACAGGCTCACTATAATTTAACTAACCGAGTCATTTAGTTAGAGCAGCCAATAACCGTTTTCAGCTGGGGGGACTGTAATGACATTAATAAAGAATGGCAGAGAGAGAAAATTAAACACTTAATGGTTTATTTTCAAGTACACCCGCTGTTGACGGTCAAAAGCATCTTAATTTTTCTCTTGAAGTCTGTTGACCCACTTTACCTGATTTGTTTGTCCTTTCTCCCGTGGTCCTGGATTGAGTTTAATTGCAAATACTGTGTGTGTGTGTGTGTGTGTGTGTGTGTGTGTGTGTGTGTGTGTGTGTGTGTGTGTGTGTGTGTGTGTGTGTGTGAGAACCTGAAGTCTGAGGGTTAGTTATGCAGTTCGTTTTTAAAGGAAAGGTTTATGAAAGGAGCATTTTCTTGAACCCAAAGCACCCAGAATAAAAATAAATAAGAACACACAAAAACCTAAAATATATAATCCTAGATTTGTCAGGCCTTAATCATGCTAGTGAATGCTGTTAATCAGAATCCCCATCTAAAAAACAACCCAGGCCTCATCAAGGACGGAGCTGATTGTGAATACTTTAATACATGTAATTAGCAAATAAATACAGTGAGGGGTTTTTTTTTCATCCTCAAGAGATTGGACCTCAATTATATGTCAAATTTCGGGGCAAATTAAAGGATTATGAAAAAAAATCTTCAGGTGCTTACTCTTAGCAAGAGCTCCGCTTTGATCTGCTTTATCAGGCCGTGAATGCGATAAAGCAACTTAAAATGATTCATTTATTGGGAGAACCGTGTGCTTTGGCTTCATGCGTTTCCTAATGAGTAATCTTCCATGTTCCGTATGAATCTTTAATAAGTGCCATTTAATGAATGAAACACATTGTGGGGTAAATCATTAAATTTGAACGCAACAGTGATTGCTTTTGAGGGATTAGGAGCCGGTTTCTTTGGATGTAAATGCGTGGTGTTAATTTTTTCTGGAATAATCATTTTTGTAGCTCAAAGATAAAGTTGAGATTGGAAAAAAAACGCCATTAATGAAATTATTCTTCCACAAGATTTTACTTTCTTGTGTATGACGTATTGGCATACCCGTTTTTTCATGCAGCAGCTCAGGTGCGAACAGATAAATGCCAGACGTTTGATGCCAGTGTTGTCACATCTCTCATCCCCTTCTGATGCCGGATCAATCACGACAGGAGGACAGTCAGATAATGCCTCCCCCGACGGCTAAAATGTCCCCTTGCGTGTTCTCACGTTTCTGACAGGGTCTTAGCATTAACCTCGTCATATGTCAGCCCGCTAAACCATTTGGAGTGACGGCACATTTGAGGGCACGGAAGAGTCACGATTGATTGCTGTTGTGCAAACAAGCTAGCAGCCATGCTGAGTCATTCTTGTTATCGCTACGTGGAGGGTTGATGTGCCATCCTATGTTTTTAATTTAGTTCAGGACCTTTAATGAGAAGGTGGTTGTCACTCCTCAACCCCCAACCAAATTCACTATTTTAGAGGATTTATAGAACAAAAAAAATGTATGGTTGATCAGCATTCTTGCCAACTTCTAGACCAGAGATCTTCAACAAGGGGGTCCAGAGTTACTGCAGTCCCCGAAATGATTTGATCCCAAGCTTTATTTCTTCCAAAAGTTTTAAATATGTCCGAAAATACATTAACATGAATACAACCTACAATAAGCAAATATAAATCCTCCTATTTATTCAATGTGATGAGGTGAAATTGCGATGTATAAATGCCAAAGTTGAATTCAAATATGTTCTGTAAATATAAGAATCTGTCAACAATTATTATTTTAACAGCTTAGCATTGTCAACATTGACGTTGAAGACCTCTGTAATAGACATCGATGTCTTTCTCTTCAGGTGTCATCAGGACCGCTCTGCCCAACATGGACCGGGAGACGAGGGACCAGTACGTGCTGGTCATCCAGGCCAAAGACATGGTCGGTCAGATGGGCGGCCTCTCCGGCACCACCTCCGTCACCGTCACGCTCACCGATGTCAACGACAACCCGCCTCGGTTCACTCACAGTAAGACTCCTGTTCCTGATACGGGGCCAATTAAGCTTGTCATGTTCGGTACATGCCGTGTTTTCAAAAGCTCCTCGGCAATCAGCAGTAAAGTCATCAGCTCCCTGGTTCGTTTGCATATTTTCTGTGTTCCAGCTGAGTGGGGCTTTAAAGATCTATTATAACAGGAAAAACCTCTTGAACTCATAGACCACATGTTGGTATAGACTTACATTGCATGTAATGAATACTGGTACAAAAATAGCTGGGCCCTCATTTCACCCTTAAAAGGAAACCATTGGAAAATATTAAATTTGCTCTATTATTCCGTAACATGCTCCCTGTAATGTGTGTTAAAATAAACCTGAACAGAAAGTACTTTGAAATCTCAGAAGCAAAACACGCTCATTAAATCTTCACCATTAAACTTCATCTCATCCCTTTTCTAAGGTTTTGTTAACTGCTGTCTGAAAACCATTCTCTCTTTATCTTTGCAACTTCCCCGCATTTGTATTTCCCAGCAAACATTTGGACTTTTTTTTATGACTAAATTAAAAGGCAACCTTCCTGCAAGGTGTGCGCCTTCCTACTTTGCTTTTCATCAGAGCCGTGGGCTGCTTCGCCGTTCGATACCAGGATCAATCAGGCTCCATTTTTCTTTTTTTTTTCTTTTTTGTCAGCCTATTTCACGGGCTGCAAATGGTTTCCAGGCCCAGCTTTAAGATTCAAAGGCACACGGTGCTTCTCATGATAATCTGAAGCTCTGGCAATCGCTTTACCACTGATACCCCGACCACTGTCGAGCTGGTGCACTCACCACTGGACTTCTATGAAGAAGAGTCAATTTGCGGGTCCCTGAGGGGGGAGGAAGGTTCAAGTCTGCACAACAAGCCATCAATGCCGCTTTAACCCAGCGCTGTCATGTTGGGAAGAAGGAGACATCGGAGGAGTTTGGGTTCTTGCTCCTGCTGTTGCGCTCGCAGGGTCATGGGTCAGAATCGATAGACCATGATTGAGCATCACAGCTGATAGAGAGTCCAGGACCTATAGCTAGTCCTTGGGAGGAACGAGGGAAGAGAAGCCAAGGTTAGCTTGCATGAGAGGACATGCAGGGGGGGAGGGAAGAGAGGTAGGTGCATGGGGCAAATCGGAGGGAGGAAAGCAATTCTTCGGTCTTTTAAAGAGCTGCTATTCCACGGCAAATTAAAAAGCCATTATAAAGATTACATGGCGGCAAACAATGTCAAGCAGATTAGCATTTAGACGGTGGCTGAGGGAGACACTGTGAGGAACACAGAAAGGTCTGGTAATGAGCTCTGCCACGGTGATTGGGGAGATTATGATTAAGAATATGATTCCCCTTCTTTATTCTTATAAGAGTACTCTTAAGCCGAAGGGTCAGACAAAAGCTCAGGGAACACAATGGAGAGTTTTTGACTAATAGAATATTCAAGTGGGCATTTCGTCCCGTGAAAGCAGAATGATCTAGGCATGGCTTCTATTTTTTTTTTATTATTATTATTTTTTTAACTTATCCCATGACATCCAGACAGCATTTATGGAGTTTTCTATTTTGCTGAATATATTCTTTCAGCTGCAATACCCGCAGAAATGTGACAAATGAAATTGGTGTCTGCCACGTGTGTCACCGCCGCTGCCTGTCTGTGCTATGCAACGTGAATTTATTGAGGCGCCGCGCAGCTGAATCAAAGCTGAAGGGGGATATAAGAAAAAAGCTCCGCCGCTCCGAGGTGAGTTGGTGGCGAAATAAGCACATCCATTACCAGCATCCGCTCCTGTCCTTCCTCTTCCAGAGAACTATCAGTACACGGTGCTGGAGTCGCTGCCGGTGCAATCCGTGGTGGCCAGAATCAAAGCGGCCGACGCAGACATCGGCTCCAACGCGGAGATGGACTACAGGATCATGGACGGCGACGGGCCCGGCATGTTCAACGTGACGACGGATGAGAACACACAAGACGGGGTCATCATCCTTCTGAAGGTAGGAAGAAAGAACACAAGCCTTGGTGCTGAGACTTTCTGCCCATTAGTTGGACCACACTTCCCCTCCTTAAAGCCACTGAGACACAGGGCCAAATGTTCCGGCTGTTGGGTGAAGCCGTGTACTCGAGCACCCGGCGTGGCATTGAAAATTGCTTGAAACATTGATTGAACTGGCGTGACTATTCTACCTTCAAGTGCTTATAAAGACATATCACACTACTGCATTCTTTTCCCCAACTCTTAACTGTGAAAGCTGCATTTGTGCATTTATTTTTTAACAATTTTAGCTCCGAAAATGGCACACATCAATGAGCCACACTCTTCCAGTGGATGATGAGTTCCTTTATTACAAGGAGCACATGGCACTGTCACTTATTTTGAGTCAATATCGCATACAATGCTCTGCAGCTGTGATATTTACTAGAGCACCACATTTGTATTAATCCACAGCCGAAAATAGTCCCCGGCAAATGTTTTCCTGTTTGAGTAACATTTTCTAAGAGCTACAGTTCGCTGCTGTTTCAAGCCTTTATGTTTAAAAATAAAGTGTATATTTGTGAGTAAATATTGACGGTAATAAGAAGGAATGAGTGGGCATGGAGCTGGGTGAACAGAGAGCGTGGTGGCGTCAGAAAGTGTTAAGAGACAAATTCTATCATTGTTGATTTTGGTCTTTTCATGGGATTTGGCAGACAGAGAAATCTGTGGTGTGCTGGATAGTATTGATAAAAGTGTGGTTCCCACAGAAGAAAATATGTTTTCTTTGGTAATAATAAATAGAAGGGAAAGAATGTTTTTAATTATTTATATCAGGGCAACTTTGTCTCCCAGTTTTCCTTTCTCCTCACTTCAATTTGTCTTCTGCACCTTTGGATTAATAGATAATCACTAAAAACAAATCAGTATTGACGATCTCCAACGCCTTTGATCGAAGTCAACACCCCATGGTCACTCGAAGGTTCGCTACCACAACAACTCCAGACTAAAAGGAACTTTATCCCTTCAAAAACACTATATATAATATGATAAATGCCTAAATACATCAAATGAAACATTGCAAGTTAATTGATTAACAAAGCTGCTCACTCATTTATCATTTACGCAAGAAACGCATTGCCTGTCCTTGCCTCACTTTTATAGATGCTCCAGTGCTCACACTTTACATTTCATGGTTTCCGAGGACGTGAAATGGGCTCCTCGGGCCGTATGGATGTGACAGTTCATTGCTGCAGCTCTTTTGTAGGAGAGGGGGAGCCATTGTTGGACACCAGCGGCTCTTGTCAGAAAGGCCAATTTGATCCTTTGTTTGTTTTTTCCAGCAAAGTCAGACAATTACAACATCGGAGAGAGTCGGCGGCAATGAATGTGTCAAATCAGTCATCTTCTGCGGCGCGTAACACGTCACAACAGGGAGTTCGATAAGCCAGACAAAATGACAAAAATGCTTTCAAAAGCATTCATTTCTGTATATGTTGTTCACCATGTGTGGTGCCTTTGTTCAAATCAATATCGCTTTCGCAGCAAAAGTAACTATAATCCATCTGCAAATGACTTTAAGTCTCTCTCTCCACGTCTTTAATCGGGATTCACATCTCTGCATTGAATGAACGATTTACAGATTTGCATACATATGTAAACTGTTCTTTTACACTTGACTGACACACCGCCTCTCTCATTTTGCTAAGAAATGCAAACATCTCTGTTGGGACCTAACCGTTAGGACTACACAATGCGGCCTACAGAAGCCCACACATGCGGCCAGGACAAAGGGACAAAGGGGATTAAAACTACACCGCCATTTTAGTTTCACTTCTCACCCAGGTGAGGAATGTGACGTCACAACGGGCGCCCCAGGGGGTCCCCTGGAGCGGCCTGAGCTTTATAAACCGAAGCCGCCCGGAGAACGCTCTCTTATTCACTCTTACTCTCTGGCTCCCACTCCTACCCGGGAGCTGGTTCCAGCGCTTCCATCGCAACACCACGTTGCCACGGGAGGCGACCCCTCCACCAACAGGAGGTGGACACGGCCCCGCAGCGCACCGCTGCAACAAGAGGAACCAAGCCGGTTCCTGCCGTCCAGCTACCAGACGCTGTCTGAAGTAAGCTGACCAAATCGCCAAGCCGCGATTATATCGCCGTCCGTGGAAGAAAGAAACACGGACTGTTTTCTTTATTTGAGTTTGATCAACGAGAGGAAACCCGCTCCGCTCTCGTCTGGACGAAGCCGACTCATCACGTCCACCGCTGACGCCGGGGACTCACGAACCACCGCCGTTACGGAACGCCGTCATCGTCTTACGCAACGATACCAGTAAGAGGCTATCAGTCTGGGCAGAGACATAAGTGATAGTGTAGGATATGCTTGTAATTCTTGTTAATGTGTTTTAAGTTCTGATCGCGGACCGCCGAGTCCGTTGGTTCATGTGCTGCTGTATTTGAATGCTGATATCGCCGCTGGGTTGATTTCTGTAACAGTGTTTTCGACTAACCTCCGCCATATTCGCGAGCTCAGAAAGCCTCTACTATCAGTTAAAAGACCGGTCTCGCGGAATAAACGCCAGTTCATTCACGCGAGCCCGTGTGATAACGGCACGCTGTCTGTCCCTCCGAATATCGCTCGCGCATCCTCTCTCTCTTTGTTTGTGCCCCGCTAACACACACACACCGCACACACGTGTCCTAAGCCAGCTGTTCCCGGCGGGCGCTAGGGACATAGCTACATCTGGTGGCTACATACGGCTATCTCTCTCTCTCTCTCTCTCTCTACTCCGTCAGACCTCAGTGGCTCCGCCCCTGACCGCTGCGAGGAATAGCTCCACCTCTCTCTCTCTCTCGCTACTCCATCAGACCTCAGTGGCTCCGCCCCTGAACGCTGCGAGGAATAGCTCCACCTCTCTCTCTCTCTCGCTACATCTGGTGGCCGCCCATAGCCATCTCTCCCTCTCTCTCTCTCCCTCTCTCTCGACACGCACACACACACGCACATGCACACGCACGCGCACACACACACACACACATCCTTTGTTTAAGCTTAGCTTTGTGTGTTAGGTAGTTAGGTAATAAGGCTTTGTTAATTGCAGTGTTATTGATTGTGATCATTATAACTGATTTTAATAAATCTTATTATATTATAACTAGCGGTCTCTTGTGCTTGTTGTGTATATGTCACTGGATAACAGCAGGTTGTGAAGGCTAGTGCTTGAATTTCACGCCTTTTGTTTGTTCGATTGGTTTTGTACTCCTATGCCAATGATCACGATGATTGGCATGTGAGTATAAAACCTTTATATTGAGACTGAATACAGTTTTAGGTTATCTTTTCCCTGATCCCAGGGTGGTGCCCCGTTTATTCATGATTATATCATGATAATATATTAAATATAATTATTAATACCGATAATCATATTGATATTGATAGTTAACTGTTGATAACCAAATCTGCTCCTGCTACAACCCCAACATCTCAAACACATGTTTGTTCTGTCTCCTCCAGCCTCTAGACTTTGAAACAAAGAGCAGCTTCTCTCTGAGAATCGAGGCCACGAACAGAAACATCGACTCCAACTTCCTGAGCTTGGGCCCGTTCAGCGACACGACCGGCGTCAAGGTGACGGTGGAAGACGTGAACGAGCCCCCGGTCTTTTCCACGCCGCTCAGCAAGATGGTCGTCTCGGAAGACGCCAGGGTTGGCACCTCGATCGGGAGAGTGTCCGCTCATGACCCGGACACGTCCAACAACGGCATCAGGTAGCGATTTCTCCACCTGTCAATACAATATGTGAAACATCTCCCATGTAACAATTCCAGAGCTGGTTGTTAGAGAACAAATGAGCTCCTCGAATCCCAAATAAAGCTCCCAAATCAAGTAAAGACAATGGCTGTGTTCGTGATCCATTCAGCTACTCTACATTATCTGCAAACACAGAATCCAAAGACCCAAGATAGCCCCCCATGGGGGCTGTCGCGAAGACAATGCCAGATGGCGGCAGGGCCGAGGAGTGCAGCATTTGCTAAAAGTGAAATGCCATGTTAAACAAGAGAAGGGCATTCCTGCAGGAGGGTCGAGGCATCTGTGACTCCAAACAAGCACTTTGCCAATCTGTGCGGCGTCGCTCTCGAGAATCTCCACCCATTTTGCATTAATTGAATGAACATTGTGTGGAATTCATGCTTGGCCTGTTAGGATTGTTAGTAATCTTAATCAGAAAATCAAATTACGACACCATTGTAGCTGTAAATTGCCTCTTTTTGCTCCCATGACTGTTATCAGCGTCTGCAATATATTTCACTACATCTGTTGGAATTAAAATTATTGTGGAACTAATGCATCCACAAGAGTCAAATTACATTGCAATAATACCCTTTGGATGTAGGCTAATTGAAGTTGTAATTTTCTCTAGAAATACGAGTTGCCGCGTATTGAAAGGGTTTGATCAGTGCTGTGTGCCGAGGGCCAAGCAGACAAGACCCCAATTTGATCTACATTTAATAGCATTTTGTTACACTCGTGCTATGAACAAGGTTTCACGCCGCATTTCTGAATTTAAAGTCTGCACTTTTCTGAACTGTTTGTACCCTTTTGTCGATTGGAAAACATCTGATATGTTCTATAAAATAAAAACAACTCATTGATGATTGATTTAAGCTCTCAGCGTATCAACTGGAAATCTTCGGTGTGATTGCTGCACAGTTTGATGGAAGAGAAATATCATAATCTTTGAAGAAACACTAAAATGTCAAATCAATAATACTATCAAAAAGCTATTGTTTTTTTTTAAAAGTATGTGGGGTTTGTGTTTTTCCGTCCAGGTACTCCATCGACAGAAACACAGATTTGGAGCGCTTCTTTAACGTGGACGCCCTAAGCGGCGTCATCAGCACAGCCAAGCTTCTGGACCGAGAGGCCAACTTGATCCATAACCTCACCATCTTCGCCATCGAGAGCCGTGAGTTCACTTAAAGCATGCACTTCCTTCTTTAGTGGAAGGAATATGCTACAGTTGTTAGAATGTATGGCTAACTGCCTTACTACTTACTACAAGTATACTTCCAATAAGAACTTTGAGGAGAGAAATCTGCCCCTGGGGCTCAGCGAATGGTCAGTTTTGTTATCGTAAACATCCATAGCCTTTCTGTGTAGAGGGCAGGACAGTTGTTCGGGTTGCCGTAGTGACGTCGGGGAGTGACCTCCATGCGTCGGCGAGATGCTGACTCAGGGGGGGCCATCTCACCCACGGGTGAACTTTATTAATGTGATGTGAAAAAGCTCTGCCTGCCTTTTTGTTCACCTCTCAAAGGCTGGAAGGACACAAGTGCCTTTTTAATCCGGCCTTCCTATCATTCCACTTCCATCACGCAAACACAATGGGCGACAATCATCAGCTCACAATCCACAGAACGCTCCCGACAGCTGCGTCTCATCAGCATAAAGTAAAAAAGACCAGCAGCCTGTCAGCCTGGCAGTTCCTCTTGCTTTTACATCTTCACAGCCAACTGAGAAAAAGAAGCATTCGTTTTTCTTCAAAATCTTTTGTCATTTTTCTTTTTTGCTTCAAAGATTTGTTTTTATTTACATCCAACAGCACACAGACACCACTTGGTTGATTCCCAAGTGTGAGCGCCTGCCTGATATAGCAACAAAGAGGAGGCAGCACGTAATAATAGCCATATGAAATGTCACAACAGTCCCTCATGCATGAGGTACTGGCATCTGACACGAAGTGACACCCGGGCGCCGTATCCAGCTGAAAACATCTTTGAGTTTAAGGACTGGCTACAAAAATCCACTGGATCGCAGTATTTATAGTAAATATGTTCTTTGTAACTCAAGAGAGTGCAGAGGCTCTTTTGTTGGGGGATTTTTCGAGCCACAGTCAGTCACATTTCATCCGATCTGGTCCGACCGCGACACTGACAGGAAGCCTGTGGCCCCGAGGCACCGCGCGTCCTTTTTATCGCCATCAAATCAGCCGCGCCGAATGTCAGTGCGTCATCTCTGGCCCGGCATGGCGGCGACGCCAGGCTTAATCATCATCTTGCACTCAGACGCAGCCATTTAGCCATCAGTGTGTGTCAGGCAGACAGAGGCGTGAAGCCCACAGTGCAAGATGGCTCGTCCACGCACGCAGCCCTTCCCCCCGACAACAAGCCGCCACCGAGCGTAATCACTTTGGCTGATCCGCGAGCGGAGTGGGTAAGGACGCCAGCTGTTGGAGGCGCGCTGCATATTTCATTGCAGCGGCACTTTCCCTCGCCTCCTCCTTTGTGATTAATTAAAACGCATGAGAAAGATCAATATTCCATAAATGGGAGTCGAGCGCAAGGAGGCAAAAAGGCAGAATCAAAGTGTTTAAAAAAGGAAAAGTTTGCTGAAAAGCTCTGACGCCAACGATGGACTGACTTCTCTCTCTTTCTCTCCCTTCAGAGGACCCCACCCAAATTGGAAAAGGCATCGCTCTCATCACGGTGCTGGACATAAATGATAATGCCCCGGTCTTTGCCATAGAATATGAAACCCTCCTCTGTGAAAACACCATGCCAGGACAGGTAAGACCCAGAAATCTGTCTCTGCAGTTGGTCTAGCTTCCCTTCCCTTTTTCCTCTCTCCACGCTCGCTTGAAGTTTGACTCACAAAGACAGCCCGCTGACTCTCAAAGCCATTAAAAGTCTTTCATGTTCCTCAAAACAGGTTCACCGTGCACATCTCCACTTCACAGGTTGAGGTCATCCCAGGGAGACGGCATCATTAGTATGAGACACATCCTTAAGATTTAATAGCAGGTGTAGGTGTTATCATTCATTAGAGATGTTACTCTCATCCCGCTCTGTCAAAGCTGACTAAATTAATGACAGTGCTTGACTCTGCCTGTGGTCTTAATCCACAATAATATCACGCTGTAATGTGATACCTCATGATGGGACGGATCGGTGCTCCGCCGCGGTTTGACTTTCCATTCCGAAGCTTTGTGTAATTAGACGATCGCCGCAGAGAGCAGCGGGGCAGGGCACGCATCAGGAAATCTCCAAAAGGGGACCCAGAGAGATTCGAGGGCTTGGAAGATTTGGTGATCCGGGGAAAAGAAGGAGGGGAAACGAAGCCATAGCCATGCATCTCATCAACCAACTCCCCCCTCCCCCTGTGTTCAGCATTTGGCCTCATTGTTGGTAAATGACTTGTGTGTCTGCGGCGGCGATTCGTCTGCTCTTGGCATTTGGAAAATACAATCAGAGGCGATGTGTAACGGAGGCGTGTAGACCTGAATAAGTACAATTGATCAGAATGATGCATCGTATTGGAAAATGGCTATTAGGCCCTTTTAAATATGCTATTTGCATTCATATATCGGAGTTGTTTGTCAGCGTGCTCGCAGGAGGGTGAACAAATTTCATTTGCAAAGATGAGAGACTATATTTCATGTCTGCCTCTATTTTTTTTTTTTCTGTGTGCATGGTGCTTGACCACAATATGTAGCCTCACAGGTGGAATTATTGCTGTGTTGTATTTTTCAGTTTGTCTTTCAAGTGTTTTGCGCAAGAAAACAAAAAAACAGATGAAGGTTCAATACATACAATTCAACCTACCTTAAGGTATTTTAAGATATTCCTAAATCTAAATTTTAATTAATCCGATTCTAGCCTGAGGGCCTGAGTATTTGCTAGAATAAACATTGCCTCTGCTTTAGTTGCATCATTATTGAAGAATGCCTTTCTACCACGGCTGAATGTCTATTTTTGGTTAATGTTGCTGCCCCTTATTTTGGGATTGTTGTCGCTCAGTAATATTAAAATTACAACAACCCGTCAATACACCCTTAACTTCAAATTCAACCGATAATTTGTACATGGCTCCCCACTATGGCCTGATAAATTATGGCACAGAGCCTATGACAATACTGAAACAAAGTCATTCCCCGGCAATCAAACCGGCCCCTAGGACATAGCAACAGCCACGGCCCATGACAGCATCATCAGCAGGAAAAGGTACAGCAAATCTGTAATTACTCAGCCGCGGCAGACAGATTGCTTACTCAATGCCAGCGATAGCTGAGCCGTGAGGTCGCCCCTAGGTGTAGCTGGGAGCTGCTCTCCTGTAAAGCGAGGAGCTGTCGGTGACGAAGGCCTCTGTCCTCATCCACCCGGCGAGAAGTCGTGTCGCATTCACACTCCATACGGTCTCAAAGTGGTGCAGTCATCTGCTACAGCTGCAAACTGCAACATGCTAATAGTTTGTGGGTTGAAATGGTTTTAAACTGAAGACAAATGGTCCAGAGAATGACTACATTTAGAGAATGAAGAGCTGCACGTGGGCATTTAATTGTCTTGGAAGTAAGTTTGTTAATTAGTTAGTTAGACATCAAGTGCAGGGTTTTAAATATAAATGCAAATCTGGAAAATCATTATAATATACCACTGGAAACAAATATCTCTTTCTCTCACGTTGTATATTGATGGAGAAGAGAAATGTGAAATGTGATTTATCACAAGCAAGAACCAGGTCTTTATTATGTTTTTCACATGTGAAATATGAAAGAAATCCCACATCTTTATGTAACTTTATGACAGGTGAAATGTTCTTTACATGACTTCTTACATTTCAGATGCAAAATATTTCAAAACCCCAGGTTTGGATTGAAAATTATTATCAAATATAGAAAAGAACTGGGTGTAAAATGTGTTTATTGTTAAAGAAGAATTTCATGTGAATATTATACACATACACGACATCAGCATGTGCTTTTAAACCATTTCAATGAGCCCATGATATAGTTATTCCATCCATGATATATTTGAAATCAGAGGCCGATATCATGAATAACTTACAGTGAAAAACATGTGAACTTATGTTTCACTTGTGAAATGTGCTTCATCGTCTCCTTCACCGTATTGTTAGACAGAACGACTCCTACAGGCAAGAAGTGTTTGTTCTCCGTCTTTTTTTTTTCAATAATTCCAATTTCCATTAAACTCCGTTCAAATACAGCCGTCTGTTTAGCCAACGCTGAGGCGCACCACAGGGATTGCACCTTGAGACTGAATAATGAAGGCAGGCAAAATGGAAATTTCGTGATGAAATTTACACCCAAAAACACATCCAGAGCAAAAGGAAGGAGAGAGGTTGACATTTGAATGGGAAACCCTGCCTGAATTACAACGAGGTGTCGGCTGTCTGTTAGCAGGCGGGCTGCGTGGACTCCTAACCTGTCAGATGTGTGCTCCACCGTCTCACTGATTCCTAATTAATTAAAAGGCTCCTGTTGTGTGCTGTATGTCCGGGTGTAACGGCTACCGGTCGGCTGCACTAACTGTGTTTGCTTCTCTGTAATGCTTTGTTAAAAAAATCTCCGGCCGCCCACTGGCTGTCACGCCCATTGGCTTATTCACAGCTGCAACAAAGATGAAATAATAACATTTGCCAGTCGGGGCCGGGGTCGACTCTGTGGCTCTGCAGCACAGATTAACAGGGAGTGCAGGGATGGAATAACCTGCCATTTTTCAGGCCTAATTAAGGCCGTCTTGTGGCACCGACTCTCTCCGGAGACGCCACTTGTTACGGATCATCGGTGCGTCTGTCTTCTGCCATAATATTAATTGATATTATGATGGGGTTGGAGGGGGCAGGGGCAGTGGTGGGCGGCGGGGGAGGGTGGGGTCACGTTGTACAATCACTTCAGTGTAAGCGTTGCATACACGAGTGGACTTGGCATTCTGCTGCCCCCAATCTGCTCCCCTGCTCCCTCCCTGCACTCCTGCAGCATCTCTGAGGAGGCGCGGCGTCCTCCAGAGATTCATTGAAGAACGGGGGGGAGCGCGGAGGGAGAGACGTGAGGCAAAAGAGACATTCTAAATGCGTTCAACAAGTCATAACTGCCAATCCGAACACCGACATTCGCCTCCCAAGGATTAAAAGAAAACGTCAACATAAAGCATGATGCCACACACCCGTCAACATGGTTTTTATATATCTATTTGTACGTAGACTTGGCATGTGTTGAAAACCCGCGGATATACACAATAAGAGACTTTGAAAACTTCTGGCCAGGAACACTTCTAGCATCTCCACCTCCGCCCCGATCAAAAATTACTCCACTTAGCACCTCCTCCCGACTGTCGGCATCAATCACGCAAACGTCAAGGAGCTTCTTCACACCATTCCTGTCTTCATCCAAATTATCAGGTTATTATGAGTGTTGCGTGAAGGTGGGAGATGAAAACAGAAATGTCAGAGCGCAGAGGGACGCGGGAAAGATTAGCGTGTGGCGGCGTACAGCGTGTTCTATTAAAAGTAGACAACGTTTCATCCCGGATCTCACCGGAGATCATGGCAGCCTCGGCGGTTTGGGCCTGTCAGGATCCGGCCAACAGAACACGTGTTATGAGGAATCTCGGCAAATGATCCAGATAAGTGACGTGAAATGAGGGAACCGGCTTATAAAGAGGGAGAGATTGAAAGATGACATTTGTTGAAAGGCACGTACGCTATTACAGAGTGTGTGTGTGTGTGTGTGATGATGATGACAGCATGGCGGGATGTGTGAGCGGCGTTGATCCATTGCCACAAAGTTACAGGTGTTGCCATGGCAACGACTGCCACCTACTCGATGCAACGCTTATTTATACTCTCAGTGCAACTTTTTCAAAGTGACTGTCTTGATTTTTCTCGCATGCCTTGTTGACTATTGGGTAATTACACGTTTAATGCAATATTAAAACACAGACGTGAAGGAGTGCGTTTTTTAAAATGCAGCGCAATGTTTACTCTGCTGGTGTCAAAGGGGGAAGTGTGTTTCAAGCTCGTTATCCCTCACATTTTTCACACACCAAAGCCTCGCCGTCTAGCCATGCTACATTAGCTGACATCTCTTCCCTCATTATAGAGGCCACTTCTCTAACTTCTAGCTCTCCAGTGAGAGTTTGAATCAGCACAGACACACCAGAACTACAATGGGCTATGGTCATTGTAGTTCAGGGAGGGTCTTTGAAGGTTCAGCTCAATCAAGAAACGTGTCTCCCAGTAACTGTTGCTGTTCAGTTGGTAAAAGTATCACGGTTTGATAGCTTACCCATTTTTCCTTTAATAAAAAATACCACAACTATATGAAATACAGGCCAAGTTAGAATCTTTTATTCATTTTTTTTTTAAATGTCAGATATTATGCTAATTTTCAGGTTCATACCTGTATTTTTTGTTTCTACTGAAACACATTTACATGCTTTAATGATATGGGGATATTTTCTAGGCAACAGCTTGGAAGGAAAATAAGTCAGGATTTCGCTATTAGGGCATTTAACAGCGTTTAGGACCCAAAAGTGCTGCAAAGTGCAAGTGTTCATACGTAGAAGTGGATTCACCTTTAAAAAAAAGCTCCACTGAGGCGTCTCTATCTCGTTGCATCACATGAGCAAGCTGGAAATTGTAAGTCCTCAGTTTGGCCACTATAAAGTTTGCTACAAAGCCTGGGGCTCGTCCTTGGGGATTTTAAAGCCATCATACAGAAATCGTTAGTTTTAGGCTTTGACACCCTGCTCACACTTGTGATTCTTCTTTTTAATGATCATGTCATTATTTTTTATTAATTTAGAGTTAGACTCCACTTTATTGTGCGCAGAATACAGGTACTGATGCATTTGCTGTAAAGCATTAAAGATGGGCCCTTTTTTCATAATTAGACTGCAAATCCCAGGTGTGATAATTATAAGTCTGGTGTTAACTGTTCGGTCGACAGTGCCAGCACTTACTTACTTCCTCACCTCATTAAAGTGAGTATAGCCCCTTTTGTTATAACATATATCAATGGCAACACGTATAAATGTAAAACTAAAGCTCTGTTCCCTACTCCTTCCAAGCTGGGGGGTCAGGACTTCCCATAGGATAAATCCCAGGACAGGATGGTAAAAAACTAGACACGCCCCGATCGAAAGCAGACGGTTTTCAGTGTCATATTTCTGATTATTTGCCGGTCACATTTACAAACATGATAGTTTTACATCGCCGCACAGCAGCACTGCTAACAACCAATTTTGTAGACAGTGCTTTGTTTTAAGATCACGGTGAAAAAATGTCTTAGCACCGCATTTATACCCTCGACTAGTTTTTCCACAATTTGAAATAATTCTTTTATTTATTGTGTATTGTGTCCAAATGCTTTCAACACACAGCAGATATCCTTATACTTGAAATAAAATTTAGTTAACAATCTTTGCAATGGAGCTGTTTGCATGCACGCCTCTGTTGTTTGCACATCCTCCTCCTCCAAAGCCACAAACTGAGACACCTTTGTCCTTTTATATCCTTTTTGATCTGATGTGCAGCCATGCGTAAACTCAAAAAACCCTTTAATTCTGTGATTCATAGGCCTCCTCAGTCTTGGCTTGCGACAGGCACCAGTCTGCCGCTGCCGTTAATGTCTTTCAGCCAGAATTTATGTCTACATCCATGCCTCTCTCCTCCTGTCTGCTACTCAACCCATTAGAGAATTCCCCACCAAAGGTTCTCAGGAACGCCTTGCATCAGAGCCCCACTAATGAAAGGCATTATACATTACAAAGTGTTTGATTTAAGGATGATTTACAGTCCTTTCCCTCAGCAGAGGGGAATGGAAACCTTACCCGAGATAAGCTCCAAAAATCCATCTGAAATATTCAAAGGACATCAAAGGGTTCAAATTGTGTATAGGATTCATCGTCGGTGTAAGAGCCACAAAGCGAAGGTTTCCATCTGATGTGAAATTTCCATAACAGAGTGAGAGGCATGTGAGTTATTATGATCCGGGAATCAATGGCAGCTTTCATGATATGCAGGTGCTCGCATGTGTAGGTGCTCAGCGGTTCTGTCACTGATGTGGTGTTGACACAAACATCAATTCTGTCTGTACATACAGATAGCCCAAATGTTGTTGAACTGGAGCAGATAACCCCCCTTTTTTTGCATTTCAGCTCCACACATAAATTCCCCTTTTGCTGCAATGCCAAACAACACAGGGAGGGAGGGGGGGGGCATACTTTGTGATTACTTTTGCTGATGTAAGAGAAACTATTTTAATTTCGTTAAGAAACGGGAGTAAAATATTCATGAATTTTCATCCCGCCTGCCAGTTTTAATAATTGGCAGGATGTCGTTTACCACCTACACCAACCCCTAATACCTGACAGTTTTTAACCAGCAGCATTTAATCACAGCTGACAACTGATAATCCATATCTCAGCACTGATGGATCATTTTGCTTTTTTTTTCTCTCTCTCCCTCTCTTCTTCCTCGCCCCTTTTTATTTATTAATTATTCTATAATTTTGTTTTTCTCTTGATGTTTGACGCAGAGCTGTTCGGGTCTGGGAGATGTGATAATTTAGTGTGAATTGCTTTTAAGAATCTGTTGGATCCCGTCCACGGGTGTGAGTTGTCACGGGGTTGAGTTTCTACACAGCCTACAAAGGCTTCAGGAGGCTTGATCTAAATTTATAAGGACACTGCTGCAGTAACTCCCACTTTGATGGCCGTTGTGGCGGCTATCATTTGTCGTCCATATGGCGTGTTTGTGTGTGATATGCTCCTCCTGTACAGCTTGTACCGAGTGAGATTTTCCTCTTTTTTCCCTCCTTCTTACTGCAGCTAAGTGCAGCTGTGCGGATGAAATTAAAGCGTCATGTATTTATAATTTTTTTTGCTCAAAAGAGCAAACTTGATTTGGAGATACCACGTTTGTATGAATAAAAAAATCATTACAGCACACGCTGGTGGGTGTAAATAAATTGGTTTATTTGGTAATTTGATTTCCTGCATTATTTATAGATGTCAACACTGCCATGTAATAAAAGGGAGGAAGATTCTGCTTAGTCCCGGGTTCAGAGGCAAAATAAAGTGGGCCAAAACAAATAGCATGCACTTGTTTTACTCATAGATGAATTTTTGTCTTACATCACCTCGAGCTAGAGAAGTTTGTATCGTGAGTCATTTTCCATCCTTAGTAATGAAGTAGGGATGTCTGACTGCAGAGTATGTATTTATTTTTGAACAATGACAACATTCAGAGACCCGACATTGAATTTATTTATTATATGGTGGTGAATGCAGGCAATTATATATGACTGAGATTTAGAGGTTAGAGTAACGGTTTCATGGTCTTATCAAGCAGAAGAGCACATTCTGAGGTGTTGTATTTTATGGAAAAGTGTCCTGTTTGTGGAGTTTTTACATCTAATTGTATTTTTTATTTGCTGTAGTTTAATTTAAGAGACCTGACTGAACAGGATTATGTAAATGCACAAACAAAATCAGGGGGAAAAAATACTCTACCGGTCGGTAGAAATGTGCGGTGAAAGAAGAAGAAGAATTCTGTACAAAACCTGAAAATTGCCATGAAAACTCATCAACGTTATCAGATTATGAACTTGTCAGTATGAAAAATGTGTTATTTCATTGTGTATTTGCTGTCTTTCTGACTTTTTCAATGAAGAGACAGTCAAAACAGGTGACAATACTCCAAATAATAATGTATAGGAAATACTTATAAGCAAACAAGCAATGGACGGCTTATAGAAAACCACGAGAAGTGGATCCATCACCCAAAAAACTATCATTTGTTGTTAATATGAGGATTATTTATTTGTCTTTTAAAACGCATGCTACATGTAAATGCTCTATTTATTGGGTTTCAGATTTTGTTATTGACCATAAAAAGTCTATAAAACGTCTTTTATTTTGCTAAACTGGAGAAAAATGTTAATTACTAAAAGTCTACTTTCACTGTAACCTGACATCGCCTGGCGCTTTGCTCATAATTGGCTGTCATCTGCAAAAAAAGTATTTAATTTCTCTTGTCATTGCCTAACAAACTGTGTAATACAAAAAAAAATCTATTTTAATATTTCTTTCTGGTTATTACTATGATTTCACTAAATGGATGTTGTGGTTTGAGGTGCTGGGACAGAAAGTATAGTTTGCTTGACAATGATTTGCTTCAGAAGAAACCACTTTCCAAAAGAAAACACTTCATCCCTAAGCGGTTGCCAAGCTCTTGCCAAATAAGCACTTACTGCACTTGAAGAGATAAATGACACAAATCCACAGCCAAACATTATAAAACAAACCCTTCCCATCAATCAGAATCAGGTTGATTTCCCCACTTCACTCACACCATCGCTGGGCCTTTAAGGAAGATTTATACCCGCGTTCTAAATAAATGTATGACAGAGTGGAATGTGATGCATATACAGTGTTTACTTTCCTTAAACTGATACTGTTGTTCTTGTTGCATGCAACACATTAAACCATTTACAGCTTCGGTCATCACCTGATCAGCCAGCGAGATGGGATAAATGATAACCTCCCATGTCTTGCGGTTTGTCCCCGTTGTCCTCAGGTGATCCAGACCATCAGCGCCGTGGATAAGGACGAACCTCTGAGCGGCCACCGCTTTTATTTCGCCCTCACTGCACCTGTCGCCGGCAACCTCAACTTCACCCTGCGAGACAACAAAGGTGCGAAAACCATCTGTGTTATTCCTGAAAATTCACCTGCTGCTGCTGTTATTTTTATAATTATCTCTGATTAAGATGTTCACACAGAAATCTGCAAATCCAGGGAATCTGTTAATTGGTTTATCTGAAGCTATAATATGAAGCTTCAGCAGTGAAAGTCAGTGTTCTTTTCAAAATAAAAGCATTTTTAATGTACTATGGAATACACCTCATTAAGCATGGGATAATTTAATGTGCAGTATGAGCCGTTTCACCAATTAAACGATGATACTAAAGATCTAAGTTCTTGTTGGATCAACCTTGTTGCATTCAGCCGCTGAATCAGAAACTCTCTCTTGAAACTGGATTGCCGTTGGCCTTTCGGAGTCTGTGAAGGGTGTTGGTCAAGTTAGGTACGGTCTATTTGCTGCTTACTTCCTTCCAATTGAGCCTGGCAGCAATGCAATTGACACTCTGGCCATTGCTCACTCTGGCTCTCTATATCTGCCCTGCATTGGGACACAATCTACTGTGCAATCTGACTCTGGGAGAAGAAGTACAGAGTAACCGGTGCCCCCTGGCGTGGCTGGCTGTGCCAAATGAAACCATAATTCTGCCATGACAATGCCCTCGATGGCCTTTTTCTTTGTAATTGTTCATGGAAACAGAATGCAAAAACAAGCTGGAGCACATGTGAGAATCGTGCCACAATCCACAACGACAGGGTCTCCAAGTGCTAGATCACAGTTGAACCTTAACACACGGACTGAAATCCGCCTTTGTACCGTCATGATTTGCTCACCACCTACACAGTCCAGTGGGTGGACCAAGAAAATTAGCCCCTTAAAGAGGGAAACTTTGCATTCAGCATTGAAAGCAGGAGACTTGTGCCCGACGCCATCATGCAGTGATCCCCTCTCTCAGTAAATGCCCAGTGTTGAGTTGTTTGTTCCAGCTCGGTTCAGGTTGCCACGTTACTTTGCAGAGGTGGCGGCAGCAGCCAGGCTGTTGACGAGTGCAGACCCATGTTACATGATGATCCGGATGTTTCATGGTTACCTCCCTGCAGATTAGCAGCAACTTGGCTGGAAGACCGCTGTTGATGGCTTTGTTCTCCGTGAACATACGGCGTTTACCTTGAATTGGATATGTTGAGCAGTTTTGTGGTTATGTCCTATTTAATTCTTTAACGTTTATATTCAATGTAATCTTCACTTGGCAACAGCAGCGTGGAAAAGGTGTGAGGGGGGTAGTGGTTTTGGCAGATAAGCTATTAAAAGTGAAGGAATAGTTCTACAATTTGTAAAAGATGCTTATTTGCAGCGTTTGATTTCTGAAAAAGCAGATTTAGTTTTGTTTTAATGACTTATATTTAATAATAGACACAAGCCAGTGTTTCACAATTAGCATCAGAACATTTTTATTTAACATTACAATTGTTAATTTTCAGCCCATCACAGTTGCACCCAACCGTGTGTTCCTGTTCTTTTTGCTGATTTGACTAAAGTGGCATTTTACAAGCGAACCCACATCTCCACACTCATTTTTTCACCTTGTTCTTCGACTCAAAGAGCAATCTGACTATCGCTAGGAAGAACAAAGGAGTTGTCCTTCAAGGCGAAATCCACATTTCAAGTGTGACTGCTCAATTTGAAAGTGCATTTCAATCTATTGAAGCAGGTTTTTTTTTAGCTGCTGTAATGGCATATTGTCCTCCTCTGGCTGCCTATTTTCCCTTTCATACACTGAGAATTCATATAAGATTTTTGCCATCAAACCAAAAGCTGTTATTAGCCAACAGGTGGTCAAAACCAGGGAGAGACACCACGGTGTGTCATATAATGAATTGTGTTAATGACACCATCTGTTGGCATTCCTGCTTTTAATACAGTAAAATGATTCCTAACTGCACAACCAAAGTGCAGCCATCATCACAGAGTATTAAGCCTCCTGCTAGTCATATATGTGCACTCGCCGTGTTCATTTGAAGCCAATAAACACAGCTCTCCGGGCTACTTCTCACAAGTCTGACCCATGCTATGTTTCCCCTTCTACTTTGCAGACAACACGGCGTCCGTGTTGACGAAGCGAGGTGGTTTCAGGAGACGGGAGCAAGCTATGTATCGGCTGCCGGTGTTGATCGTGGACAGTGGGAGTCCTGCGTTGAGCAGCACCAACACACTCTCCGTGCGAGTGTGCGACTGTGACTCCGACGGCGTGGCCTTGTCTTGTGGCGCCGTGGCCTACACCGCCACCGGCCTGAGCACCGGCGCCCTCTTGGCTATTTTAGGCTGCATCATCACACTTCTGGGTAAGATCTGTGTGACCTCAGTGTCCGTGGCAACAACAGCTTTCTTCCAGAGGTGATCTTTTTTTGCAGGTTTGGCCACTCTGCCTCCGATATGAAGACATTCTATCCATCATTTGATGATACTTTTTAGGGTCATGGTCCGGTACAATAAGGAAAAATGCAGTCCACCACCGCCCGCTGTCCTCAGATGGCCATTAAGTAACAGAAAACCTACACTTTCAGCTTAAAATGTGTGTTTGTTGCCAAATCGTATAAACTTAACAGCTAATATGACAGATGACAAGCAAAACCAAATCACTGAAAGCCAGAAAGCTGCGATGGAAAGTGTACTACATAAACACTGTCATGTGTATGAAATATGACCAGCCGCCGCAGTGATGGCACGAAGTTTTTGCAGATAGTAAGCTTTATAAAAACCAGAGTTGGTTGAAGCCAATATTTCATACTATTTCTTTATAAAAGTATGTCAATCCCCGAGTTACTCATGTTTGTTTGGATTTCCCATTGATTTATAATGAAACATTTTTTTCCAATATCTCAAACATACATTATAGAAAAAATTATAAAAGTTAAAAATCACGTGAATCCGTTACCGTTGTGTATAACGTCGGATGATGATTCTTTTTTTTGCGATAAATCTCACAGCGGAGGAATAAATCAGGTGCGTGAAGCAAACCCTGCTCTCTGATGAAATTCAGACTACTCTTCTTTCATCATAAAAAAAAATAAAACAGAAACCCCTCGCCCTCCTCTGACCCCTTCTCCCTCCACAATAATGTGTGTACAGACTCTTAGCAATCAAAAAGAGTGGGCAGAGCGTTGATAGCCGACTCCAACGTAGCCTCCCTTTTAAGTCCTCCGCCCGAAGTAGCTCGCAGGCTTTGTTGCAGCGGGAATATATTCAAGCCAACAATCTTTGCAGTTCAGATTTCAGTTCAGATTCTAGTAAGTGGAGGTAACGTCAGATGTGTGCTGTGCAACAAAACACTGCTTACCTCAGTATTTACAAGCCATTCAGACTTATCTCGGCCATTACACATTCTGCAGGCGGCTGATCTCGAGGTCTCGCACATGTCAAACCCGGAGGGAGATATCTTCCCCTCACATTTCCTCTAGTAAATACATGTGACCCAGGTCAGCCTGCTCTGAATAGCAGCCTGGATGGAAGTAGAGTACCACTGAAATCTTCCCAAAAGGATCAATTAACTGGAGTCGTTATCCTGGGTTTGAGTGTTTTTATGTGTTAACTGGACCCAGTAGATGATAAAATATATATTTTGGGGGGGGATCTGGTAGTTTATTGGATGAGCCAAGGCTTTACCTTGACGTGTATTTAATTATGATTGTCCAACCTTTTTATAAGAGATTTGTCTCACAAAGAAAATGCACTATAGCTGTGATGACATTATAAAGAATTTTATACGAAAAAAAGGCTCACTTGATTGGACACTTAAACATAAGGGTCTCCAGCAGCATTTTTAAAACCTTCTATTGCCAGTTATGATTATGTGTCATTTATGTGACAGCGCTCCTCTTGCATTTAAGCACACTATACTGGACAGAGAGGGAAAAAAAGTGTAATTTCATTGAGAGAAAGCCGTGCCTGAAGGCAGCCTGAGATGAGATTTAAGATCATTTCCTCCCCTAAAAGGAACTCTCATGGTGCTTTCCTCCAGATAAGTTTCAGTGTATTTTATAAACTTAATTAGAGTTTTTCATGGGGGTCATAGAAGGAAGTACTGTATGAAATACTGCGTTTTCACTCCCTTCCTTCTGTTCAGTGCAACACCAAGGTGTTCGTGAAGACACTTGTAAAAGAAAATTAATTAACATAACCTTAAAGACGACGCAGCACCGAGCTGTCGTCTCCTGGCTGCATTGTTGCTCATAAAACCGACAGACAAAGCGTTGCGACAGCGGGGCAGTGTCCAAGTTTAACGCTTAGGTGGTCTTCATTGAGCTGAGGGGCGTCTAAACAGCACATACAATAACTGAAATGAGTTCTTTGATGGGGTCAACTTTGCTTTTTGTTTTATTCCCGTCCCCTTGAAGTGTGCCTTCCTTTTATTGCAAGAGAGAAACACTTCTCTTGATAAATGAAAAAAACTTCAAAAGAGTAAGAGGAGGGATATGTGGCGGTGCAACCCTGAACCCGGCATCGCTAATGAAAGCTGGCTCTCTATGCTGCACGGCATGGCCTCAGGCCACAGTCTTAGAACTGGTGGCCTCCAGTTTAATATACCTCCAAGTCTCTGTTTGTGTGCGTGTCCTTAGCTGTCCCCGTCACTCTGTTTAGCTGAATTGGATCAGCTTCTTTCCCTCTTTTCTCCGCTTCCTCTTTGGATATCCCCCTCCACCCCCTCCCCTTGTATTAACAGCCCATGAGTCCCATCCTTTATTATCATCTTCCTTGATTCTCTTCCATCAAGACCTCATTCAATCTGTAGGTAGCAGATTGAGGCCGTGATTGCGTGTGATTGTATCATTTTGGGTGAGTCTCGGATGCTCTTAAGTAATGGCGGAAGAAGTCTTCACATCTTTTACTTCAGTAAAAGTAGTAATATCACAGTGTAAACATACTTTGTTGTAACTCAAGTACAAAAGTACCAAAAGTGAAAGTACTCATTATGCAAAGTGGTTGATTTCAGAAAAAGATATGTTATATTTCTGTGTTAAAATTAATAATCCATTAGTGTGTTCCGTGCTTGAATGGCGGTAAAGATGTAGCTGATTGAATGAGTACGTTATATACTGCTGGGTAGCCTAACATATAACATATAACATATTGCTAATAATCAGCTGATTTGTTAATAATATGAATCGGCAAAGTAACTGAAGCTACCAAATACATATGCAAAATACAAAGAAGAAATCTTGTTAAGTACACGTGACAAGATATACTTAAGTTTACTCAAGTAAATGTATCATAAGTACCCACTATTAAATCTTCTTCTTCCCTCCATCACACACTCGTGGCCGTCATCAGTCTAATAACTACAATCCAACGCTCGTCAGAGAGCCGCTCTTCTACTCGCCTGTTAGGATTCATCAGTTGTCTTTTAGAGCTTCCATCACAGCAGTCCAATGCAAAGTGTGCCGTTTCCACCGGCGTGCCTCTAAACCGCACGGCGCTGCATGCACTTTAGCTTTGGCTCTACGTCCTCATAAGCTAAGTGGTCATTAATCATGGGTTGATATTTTTAGAGTTAATTACAGAGCTTGTCCTCTCCTTGCAGTAAGATTCCTGAAAAATGCCAGAGTACAATTATGTTTTGTTTTGTTTTTTGTTGTTGTTTTTTTTGGGGGGGGGGGGGGGGTTGCCATTTATAACCTTTTTTAATGATACAGTTTATTTTTGGATGATGCATCAGTGAGTCAATCATTATCCTTTTCCCCCCCGGTGCAGGTCAGGTATGGCTCAATCCCCCCGAAGGCCAATTAAGACATTACGTAGCACTCCAGAGCTCCAGACAGTTATTTCTGTCTGAGTATTCCTTATCAGACTCATTCTATAAATGTCTTAATGTCCATTCTCCTGCCTCGTGTTTTACTGCCTGTCTGCGGTATTTGCCCCTCCATCTGCGTCTCTATTTATGTGTCTGTATTCAGACGGCAGACTCGTTTCTTTTTCCAGATCTGATCTTTAAGCTCCACTGTGCACATTGTAACCTACGGATTTGTGTCTTTAAACTGTGTAATTATTTGCTATCACACTGGTTGACATGCTAAAAAGAAAAGGAACAGAAATCAGCCCCCCACCTTCATTTCTCTCTTCTTTTTTTTACGTTAGGAAGTCAATTAGGAGCAGATTTGTCTTTATAACGACAGCCTGGCAAAAGCTAAAAGGACCTCTTGTATCGGAGCTGGGAGGGAAGAAACTGCTAACAGCTTGCAGAAGGATGCATAGAACAAAATAAAAACAGAAAAATAAGACAGTCAAAAAAAACACATAATCCGGAAAGATACACAGTGTGACAGATAGCATCAGCGGCGGCAAAGAAACCATAAAAGCCGTTTGAGTCATGCAGCAAACATACAGCGGCGCTGATAAAGAAGCCAATAACATGGAGGATTTGTGTTTGCAGATTCTGATTGTTTCTTTGCCCTTCATCACGTTGTGGTGCAGAATGGATTTTTCTCGCCACGTCTCCCATGCAGGAGAGTGATATCTGACATGTTGATGAGGACGCGTGAGACCTCGGTCTAGACACCTTTGTTTTCTTGCCAACTCTCTGCCGTCTTATTCTCTGTTCTCACAGGCAGTAAATCCAGAACTGGAGCTAAAACGATCGGCTCGTCAATTCCTTTTTAAATGATTTGTTCAGGAATAAAGCCAAACATTTCCTTAAGCTTTAGCATGTAAGGATTTGCTGTCTTTTTTTTTCACTTTTTTCTGACTTTTGGGAGGGAGACTAAAAGATGAATCAATTAATTCATAAAACAGTCCACAGATTGATTTATAATGAAATAATTATTGCCGGCGGCTCTAAATTGAAGGTCGTTTTGTATTTTTTTTAGCTGATATTCTCTTCTAGCTGATACTAATCGAGGGACACATGTCTTTTATTTATGAGGCTACGTTTTGTTACCTTCTGTTGGCTCATGTCGGGCGGCCTGCGTATTTGACCCCGTATAAAACCATAGATTGGAAATATAATGTGTGAAATATCTTGTACAGTTCCCAAGGACATTTGTCACTATTATGACTTTTTATAGACCAAACAATGAAGCGATTCATCGAGAAAATAATCAGTTTAATTTGTTGGAACACCTGGTCATTACAGTGTGTTTTAGAAGATCACTATAACTTACATGTCCAGACCTCGTTGGGTTGAGATCTATGATACTATGATCTGTATGTGATTACAGTACAATGTTCAGTCCAGCTTTGTGTATAACTTGCCCATGAAAAGCACCCCATGCTGTGTTTCTGTGTACGGCGGATACTGAACAGCTGGTTAATTAATCTCCCATCAAACCAAGCTGTTAATCAGCAGCTCAACTGTGGCAGCGTGATCTTTCCACTCACATAAAGAGTTATGAATGGCCTCACAGAAACAATTGCCTGTACAGTCATTTTTCAATAACAATCAGTTGACAAATTATAGATAATGATTTTTGACAGCCATTTAACTGAGGAGGTTTTATCTATTTGATTATTGTAGGACGTCCTGTTCAACCACAGCAAACCTACGGGTGCTTTAAAGCCCGAAAGGTATTTCTTGTCTAAGTGAGTCTCAAGTACTGTTTATTATGAGTTTATCAGTGAAAAAAGTCGTTGAATGTGTTTCCTCAGGACTGTGTTCTTGTGGTTAGTTTGTCGATGGCCTATATTTTCATACAAATGTCACTAAATCCTATTTGGTGCTTAGAGGTATGTGACATCATCGTGTACCAACTTAGACCCGCCCATTTCTAACCAGTTCGAAAAGCTCAGAAATTCAGAAACCTACCTTAATATCAAGTCATGAACCAAACGTGTCCAACTTTTGCAGGAAGTTGCGTTCAAGAAAGTCTTTTCAGTAAAATAAACTTATTGAGAGAATAGACTCGGGACTTTAATATTTCATTTTTTAATTTTTATTTCTATCTATTATTCTACATAGAGTATAGAACGTATGTATTTTTGACACCTCTCTTGCTGATTGATACCGCTTTTAGAAAGTGCCCTGCAGCATAGAGGCACAAAATGATTGAATAATCAGTTCCAGTTTTGCCAGAATCAGCAAATGAAGAGGAAGAAATACTCTAATGAGAAAGTGCATTCAGTGATGCATGCTGGTAAGAAAAAGGGCCGGACAGAAAACCCACCTTGTTCGGTATCGATCGTACGTTGCAGATCATTTAAACAATTCAATCTCAGCAAAAAGCCTTTGTTACATTAAATTGATCTGCGTTGCATCTGTTTTTTTTAATTGAGCGTTCATCATCAGTAAATGAAGATTAGCGTCTTGGTTGTGTGTTTGCTCAACTGTCTGGGCTGGAAATCATTTCTTACAGGACCCTTGGTACCTGACACAGAATCACTATTTGTATGCCCGACCATCCACCTGCCCGTCCTCGTAGGATGTGATTGGATGTTGGCCCGTTTCCAGCCTGTGAAGCATCACGGCTGCCTTCTAGGCATTAAACCCTAAAGAGCTTTGCTGGAAAGCGCTGAGAATATTCTATTTCAATGTGCCACTTTGTAATTCACTTTGGAGAAGCCCCACTGAATCCAATAGAATTTAGAATGACTTCAGTTCCTAAAATTAAAGGAAACAATCTTCCACAGAGATGTTTGGCATCCCGTCTTAAACCGCAACCAAAAAAAGAAAGTGTTCACGGGTATTAGTGGTAGACTGGAGTGACCCTTTCACAAAAGGGGTACCAGCAGGCACCAGATAGCCAACAGAGAGCCACCCATTCATCTCCTGTAGCCTTTCCAAGTGACACTTTCCTCCCTTGCATCTCTTCCATTTGCTCCCTTATTAGAGGGTGTGAAGTGGTGGTTGAATTTGGGTTCCTGGGCCTCTTTCTTGGCTGCCTGCAGTAGCTCAACGTCGAGCAGGAAAAGAAATACGGGCCCACGGAGCGATATTTCACTGGTACCGGCTTGACATTGATGGATAGAGGATCATTAGACATTTGCCAGTTTGCTTGGGCGTAGAGTTATTTTCAGCAATAATGTATGGGAGAGGGAACGGGGGATGGAGAAGGGCTAGGATCTCAGAGGGACAGAGACTCCAGTTTGGTGGAGTTTTGTACAAAACGTAGGCGATGGAAACCACAGAGGGTCACAGTGTATTAAATTGCTTGGGATGGTTTTGTAAACTGTTAATTGGATTCATAGTGCCGTGGCTTTCCAACCTTTTGAGTCAGATGTTCTCCCACAGCCCTGCCAGATGAACCCAAATAACCCCTTCACTGACACCACCGTCCTCTTTCAAATGCCTTCCTTTGTTATTCAACACTGACATAACCTAAAAGTGGGTATTGCTATCCTACAATTAGAATTCCATACAGTTTAATATATAAATAGCTGCCATTTAGAGAGACTAACCATCCACTACCTTTTAGCTATTAATATAGGATTCTATATATTATACACTTAGTTGCGCTGCTCTGCAATCCGTCCACGTACCTCCGGCAGATGCAGCAGCACCCCCTCAGGTACAAGCACCCTAGGTTGGAATCACTGTCACTCTGTATTCAGCTCTATAAAAAAAAAAACACATATCCCTGCATCATTTCAGCTGACTGCCACAAAAATGATCTATATATGCACGTTGTCAGTTAATAATAACTCATCTCTCTGTCTCTGCAGTGATGGTACTGCTAATTGTGACGATGCGCCGGAGGAAGAAGGAGCCTCTGATTCTCGAAGAGGAGCGGGACATCAGAGAGAACATCGTCCGCTACGACGACGAGGGCGGCGGCGAGGAGGACACGGAGGCCTTCGACATGGTTACCCTCCGCAACCTGAACGCCATCAGAGACCCCAACGTCAGGCGAGACGTCACGCCCGACACTCCCACCTTCTTCCATTACCCGCCAACGACCCGCCCGTCTTACAAGTCCCTGCCGGACAATGTGGTGTTTCGAGAGTTCATTTGGGAGCGACTCAAGGATGCTGACGTGGACCCGTCAGCCCCCCCTTATGACTCTCTGCAAACATACGCGTTTGAAGGCAGCGGCTCTGTTGCGGAGTCACTAAGCTCTTTGGAGTCACTAAGTACAGACTCAGATCAGAACTATGACTATCTCAGCAACTGGGGACCACGCTTCAAAAAGCTGGCTGACCTGTACGGCAACAGCGAGGGCACCAGTGTCTTCTCATAGCCCCTGAATTACTCTCTCAACATTTCTCGGACAAAACGAAAAAAAAACAACAACAAAAAAAAAAAGTAAGAGTAATTTATTGTCAGAGGAAATGATTTTGTCTGCCTTAGTGCACGGGAGGAAAAGATTCAAAGACAACACGAGACAGATCGAAAGAAAAACACTTTGACTTCAAAGGGTTTTTTTGGTTTGTTTACCTCCTTGTGTGGATTTTTCAGAAGCGTGCCATGGTGAGTTTTGACACATTTCAAAAATGGCTTGACTGAGGAGGAGACCTTGTGTGCAAAAGACATTAAAAGGTTTCAGATGTTGGACTCCGGACCAACCACTGACTGCAGAATGCATACGTGTTGGAGTATTTCTACGGGCTGGCACATGTCCTTTCATTGCAGTGACGGCCATGGGCCCAGCTATTTTGCTTTGATGCATTCCTTTGCTATCTTTGTGCAAAAAAAAAAAAAAAAAAAAAAAAGTAATGTTTGTCATGAAATGCCGTGTCCCTTGCGACTAATCAGAAGTCACTTGACTGTTTATGAAATTTGACAACAATTTCCGTGGGTTTTATTTTCTTCTTAATGGTAACGAGAAGCTTTTTCATGAACATTTTCAACATTATTCATGGACTCACACTTCTCCACATTATATGAAAAGTTCAGCTGCACTCATACAGTATAAAAGTAGTTGATGTGCTAAGGAAGTGATGTGAAGACATGCTGTGCAAATAATAAAAAGAATGACACGTCTTTGATGTCTCCACTGGTTGAAACAGGAAAGAATAATTTCTCTTATTCTCCTAACAATACATTTTGCAGATGTTGCAATGTAGTGTTTGTCTGAGTCTGTTTTTTCTCCCGCCTTTCTATTGACAAGACCGATGTATGATTTCTGAGCGATAAAATGTCAGGATTTGGTTGTTCTGCTTTGGTATTGGGGGATGGGGGAGGGGGGACATGGGAACGTCTGCTACATGAGAAAGCTTTGTTGAAGGACTAGTCCTTGTGCTTGATCTAGATGCTAGAAAAAAATAACTTGTTTCCGGAGTGACGGTCTTTAACTGGGTGAAGTTTGTAAGTAAATGAGTTTTGCTTCTGTAGTTTGCAGAGTCCAGCATATATTGTCATTCAGAAATGAAATCATTAATGTCCATGATTTGTTTGTTAATTGATGGTGAAAGGACACACTGTATGATCATTTGTTTTTCCAGCTTAAACAAATTAATTGGGTGTCAACATGTACAACCGATATGTATTATTTATTTTGAAAAGGCAAAATTGTGCAAATGATGTTTTTATCCTTTTTGCTGAAAATAAAATTGACATTCAGTTCCTTAAAAGACTGAAGGGATTTCTTATAGTCCACATAATAGTGACATAATAATTACTCTCTTTGTGAAATTGTGAAGTCAAGGAACCAGAGAGCAGGGGAGAACAATTCTTCTTTTCGATGAGGCTTTTTAGTTGAAAGGACTGATCGAAATGCCTGTCATGACTGCGAGGCTTACCGTCGGGCATCTGAGCAGCTTTACAGGTTGGCCAGGCCTGCGTCATGAAGACAAAGGAAGCTCTATTAAAGGTGTGTTCGACTACTGCAACTCAGTATAATGAAATGTACTGAAGTAAAGTATGTCATAGAAAATGTCACACAAAAGTCATAGAACAGTGAACCTGAAAATGGAACTTAAATATATGATATAAAATGTAAACTTTGTCGTTAAAAAGTGTTGTATATGATTAAAATAGTATAAAAAGTGAGGAAAATAGTCAGTAATATATCGAAAAAGTCATGAAAAAAGTCATAGTATAGAATGTCGAAAAAGTTATAGTACAGTATATCAAAAAAAGTAATGGAAAAAAGTCATAGTATAGTTTGTCAAAAAGTTATAGTATATAAAAAAGTCATGAAAAAAGACATAGTATAGTTTGTCAAAAAAGTTATAGTATATAAAAAAGTAATGAAAAAAGTCATAGTATAGTTTGTCAAAAAAGTTATATTAAAGTATATAAAAAAAACTAATAAAAAAACTACTATGAACTAAAGTCATAGTATAGTATGATGAAAAATGTCCTAAAAAATTAATGAAAATAATTATAGTATAGTATGTCAAAAAAGTAATGAAAAAAGTCATAGTATAGTTTGTCAAAAAAGTTATAGTATAGTATATAAAAAAAACAAATGAAAAAAAAAGTCATAGTATAGTATGATGAAAAAGGTCCTAAAAAATTAATGAAAAAAATTATAGTATAGTATGTCAAAAAAGTAATAAAAAAATTAATGAAAAAAAGTCATGTAAAAAGTCATAGTATAGTTTGTCAAAAAGTTATAGTATAGTATATAAAAAAGTAATGAAAAAAGTCATAGTATATGTCGAAAACCAAGTTGATTATTTCAAGAGAACAACGTTTAAGACTTGAGGATCCAGATGAGATCTTTTTACAGCTGACAGGTGTCGGAACCCAATACTCCATGCGTATTAAGCAGTACAATGTACTACTATTGTAAATGATGTCAAGGATTCATAGTGTACGTTGCATTTCACCAGCTGAGGATTTTTGTCCATGAACTCAGATAAACAGCCGCTTTCAGCTTCGTGATGATGAGTTTTCTCACTGATCCAAGATGGTTTATAAAATGGTCTGTTTGACTGATTATGTAGCAGAACTTCCTCAACACACAAAGGAACACATTATCCTTCAGGTTCATCAGAAATCACTACAGGAGTTACATGACTTTGACTAAACAAAACCAAAACAGACATTTTTTGTGGAGTAAAAAGTGGTAACAATAAGTAAATCTGAGATGCAGTGGAGAAGCATAAACTTACATTTTTAAAAACTCTGATGAAGTACAGTACTTGAGTAAATGTACTTACAAGTATTCCACCTCAGGATTGTGGTATTGATGCCATAACAGTCAATTTTGCCTGATAGCTGAGAACCTATTATTGAATCTCAACGCAGCAGGAATCAAAATTGAATTGATTTGCACTGGTCGTTCCATCCTTTTTTATAAAACTCTCAGTAATAATAACTGTTTTCAAGTGTGCAAATCGAACTGGACTGATGTTCATTTGAAAAGTAGCCGTAGACGTCTCGACAGCACTCAGAGGTCCACAAGTGACGGTATAATTCACAGTGATGCAAGCGCTTGCAATGTACTTGTTATGCATCTTTGCTTGGTAAATATTCCGTCTCCTTACAGGTATTGACATAGTTTCCAACGCTTTGAACTTGGCAAAAACAAAACATCTGAGATTTTTTTATTTTTTTTTTAAAGTGCAAGTCAGGAGCAACCAAGGTCACAGTGTGTGTTCACGATGCGGTCCGGACAAAAGTACAGGAAGAGATGTGGAGAGTTTGTTACAGACTCACAGGTAAAGGTGAGACTTCGACGTAGCAAAAAGAAGGGATCGTGTAGAAAACGCTTGGAGCGGAAATGGATGATGTCTGTAATCAGGTGCAATCTTTGCTTATTAACTCTTTCAAAAAAAAAGATACTCTCATTTTTATGTTGCAACAAAATGTTAGACCATAGGCGTATCCAGCCCGTTTTTAGCGGCCCTAAATTGATTCCCAGCACCGCTAAAAAATATTACATAGATAAATGCAATATAAAAAAAACAGTCATTTTGTTTTTTTAAACGTAAGTTTATGTTTGACCACCTTAAACATGGTCAAACTTTAAACAACAGACCCCCCAAACCCCGTCATGGTATGGTATGATGCACTTTCTCTCTCTCCCACCTGCCCCGTTCACCCCGTTATACCTCATTATCTTTTCATTTTAATACAATTTAATATGATTTGTGGTACTTTGCAAAACCAAGTCAAGGGAAAGTTTTGATCCCACCTAAAGCTTTGTTCCCAGAATCGCCCCTGAGTTAGACCCTTATAGAATTTAAATTCATTCACTTGGTCTGGACTCTAACTTTTCAACAACAGAGATTTACAAAAAGTATAAAAGTTAAAAGGATGCTGATATGTGGACAAATAGCATTTGTTGCCTTGATGGAAAAAAAAAAAAATTGTGTTTTTCTGTCTGAATAATTGCAGAAAATAATCTTCACAAATGATGATGATCTTTGAAGCCTAAAGTAGAAGCAAAAACCTTTTAAACAAATGTAGCCACTTTCAAGACATGTCAGGCTTCCAAATTCACCAGAAAGGTTGTTATTATTATTATTATTATGATCAGTATTTTATGTTGTCGAATGAGACATCAAAAGCACTCAAGCTTGCAGACCGTGCAGCACTCTATTGTGAAGAATACAGCTGTAACAGACCAGCGACCCCTAATAGACAATTCACATAATTTCAAATTCAATTCTGAAATAAAACTGCTAAAATGACAGTAATGTGTGAATTAATTGAAGAGTGAAAAAGGTCGTCGTCGTTACCACGGTTACATGGTCTAATTTTGAAATGTATATAATCTAAATCTGAAAAAAACATTCGCAACAAGAGCTTAGCATGTAGCTTAGCATTTAGCATCATCCCAGAATTGTCACTTGCAGCCACTTTAAAACTTCCACAACACTACTTCCAAAACTTGTTGAAACTCTTTAAAAGAAAACTCTTTCTGCTTTATTTCTTCCGAATCCATAGGTTTTATCAAAAAAAAGGCCAGAAATAATACCAGATACCGATTGCAGTGATATCATAGCAAGATAAATATGTCACATCTGGAGGTCATGAGATCGAAGCAGATAGACTCCAACACATCTGAGGTAAACTCCTGCGCTGATAACAAGATGTTGATTTTGATTGACCAGCTGTCAATCAAAATCAGCAGAGAGTGTCTTAAATGGGCTGCTGCCTGGGGGGCACTTATGAGCAATCAGGCCCCCTCTGCTATCAGGGGCTCAATCTGGACCTCGGCTGATTACTCGCGTCGGCCTCGGCTCTGGAGGCCCTGGGCGGCGACAAGACACTTCGCTCAAATCTTATCACAAGCGAGCATCGTCAACAAGTCGCTCCGGCGAAGAGGTGCCCTCTTTCCGAAGCCCTCTGATATCTCTAATTATGTGTTTGTGTCAAACCTGAAGGAAGCGAAGATTGTGGCGTTTATGCTGGAATATAATGCGTTAACTAAACATTTTCGTGTGCTGGCGGTTGATCACAAGGATTTTCTTCAAGATATTAAGGTGGGAAAAAAAAGTGGCCGACAGGTGTGTCTTTCGGAGCGCGTTGAAGACGTTAAACTCAGGTATTAGATGCCTCCCTCTCTGGTGCCGAGGCTGAGGAATGAGTTAAAATATCAGCCTCACTCAGAGCCATCTGGGGACTAAGTCCTCGCATATTAATGCACGCGGGTGAATATTTATTTCTGCGATTACCCAGCATGGAGTAAAACTCCAAAGAGAGTCTGTCTCTGTTTTTCTCGCTCAGAACAAAAAAAAAAAAAAATGAAAATACATATTCACGCCGACCGTCCGTCCTGGGCTGCGTGTTGGTGGCAGACCGGAGCCCCCTGCTCTGGCATCAGCTGGACGACTTCTCACTGGTCCTTTGAAAAAGAGAAAAGGGGGGGAAAGGAAGATCAAAGGCCTTTGCAGCACCATGTTTTATTCTCTATCTCTTGCAGCAGCGTTCACACTTTGCCTGCCTTCAGCAAGAGAAATGTCAGACCTGAGGTTTGTGTACTCTATAGTTCCACACAAATTAGACCGGTCCCAGACCTGGGCAATATAAATAATTCTCTTGAGATGTGTGTGGGAATGTGAGTGCAGCAAGCTCGCTCCCGAGGCGCCTGGGGAATGCAAGGAGCGGGGGAAAGTAGGTCAAAGTGGCAAGATTAGGGTAATAGGGTGTAAAAAGTGTGAAATGTGGGATAATAACTGGAAAATAACTCCAAATGGATCCATCAATGATACATTAATGTTCAAGGAAATCGGCCAGAATGATAAGGTGGATAAATATTTGGACTGGAGATAAATATGGAATGGGAACGCTTTTCAGAAAGCTACCGTTTGAGTTTGTCTCAGAAAGGTCAGAAATAACAAGATAATTGTGAGAGCTGTCGCTCAGAATTCACTCATGTTAGAGATTTTACACCGCCGCTTAAATATAAATGATTATCATTCAAAGGTGATTCCCCCCTCTTATTGTGAAGGTGTTTTTCACAATAAGAGCAGCTCAGGTAAAGATGTCGAGTGAAAAGCAGCCCGCCTGGTCCAGCCGCTGCTCCATTTCAGATTCACTCTCGTCCCACAAACTTTCTCTGAGACTTTATAACAGTTTTTGGAGCTTTGAAATCTCACTGGGGGAAGAAAATCTTATTACATCATCCAATTTCTTCGCCTCGGACGCTTGAAAGGAGATCTTTTGGACAAAACACAGTAAGAGCGAATGGACAGTCCACTCTCTCGCAAAAACAATCTCAGCTTTTTGGTTCATTTCGAGTCACTTTCCCCCTTAATTCTCATTTAAACATGCGACCGCGGCTACAAACATGCTTAGAGCATCGGTACAATGATGAATTCAAGTAATTAGAAAATGATGCACGGGAGGCCCTCTCCAGCGATGATTGGCAAAAACATGTCAGGGCAACATCAGCAATTAATGAGCCATAATCGACGTCGGCCTAATTAGCAGCACTTTGTACGTTGACGTAGGTTTATCATCATTAGCCGAGCCTGGCTCGATAGAGCGCCGAATATGTGGGTGGCATAAGTGTTTGTTTATCATGTAGACACGTAAAATAGTTACATGCTAGAATAGCCTCGGAGGAGGGAGGGGAGGGGGAGGGAGGGGGGGGTGTTTCTCTGTAGGCCTGAGTCTGCCATCAGGAGGGGCTTCGGGGCTAATTAGATCTCCACAGACTCCAACGTGTTCAAGATTCATCCGAGGTGTTTGGAGGGTTTTTAATAGTCATCTTCAGCTCAATTATAGATTCAAATCAGGATGACTCATAAATCATCTATCAATGGGATTATTACCACCAGCCTCTGTTTAACAACGGTTTAACACCACTTCTGTGCATTTAACCGCCGCTGTCCGACGTTAAGAGCTGCAGAAAAAAAGAGAAAAAAAAGTTCACGGTGGATGATTTCTCTTCTTTTTCATCCTAAGGTGTTTAAATAATTAGCAATATTCATCGATCACATCTTCTGCCATCCACTCATTAACATATTTTTACATGAAGCTACTAAAACACACAGTCGACACCCTCTTAATCACTCGCTCGCTGTCGTTTCCCTTTTCTGTTGGCGTTTCAAGGCGTGGAGCGCGCCGGGTTTACTTTTCTAATGAAACCACACGGCACAACGAGAGGACGGAATTACCCTGTTCCCATTTAATTGAGTTTGACCAGGTAAGCGCTCAGCGTTGGTCTATTCTCCCCCACAGCAGCGTCTCTCCCGGGGAGACAGGAGAGGCCGATAAACTTTGAAGCTCGCGCTGAGAACCTGCTCGCTGCACCCCTCTGCATTATTCATGACGCGGGGACTAGAGCATCTTCAAATGGCCTGTCATTTCCTTTTACCCTCCATCACAATGGCCATATGCTGCACACACTAGAGGGGGGTGGGGGGGGGGGGGGGGGAAGCAATCTCCGGCTAAGCCCAGCCAAACAGGAACACATACCTAACGGATGCATTCACAGGTAAATCCACACAAGGGAATACATGCAAGTGTAGGGAAAACCTTGGGATTTCAAAAAAAAAGAAATGGCACATTTCAATATTGGCCATTGAAAAGGAACCCTCCTCCCACTGCTTCAACCCCACGCAGCTCCTGCTGCACAAGTAAACACCACATTCCCTTATCCCTGCCAAGTTGGAGAAAAGTTGCAAACAATAGGGGAAGCAAAACGCTTTCAATAGTTTCAGTGTGACATTTTTTTTTTGGAGAGGTAAGAAATGCGCCGGCGTAATTGTTCTCCTAGGAAAAGAAAAGATGTAAATCTCCCACAGCGAGGCGCGGCTCTTTTCCTCTGTTGATCCTGCTAAACTAAGTGCAGAGGCGTAATCATTGTTTTTGAGTATCAGTCTCACGGTTCTCCGGTTCCTCTCAGACCCGTGACACTCTGTCAGCCGCCCCGGAGTGCTTTCAAGCCAATGTTATTTATATTTACCGAGTTTGTTTGCGTGACAAAAACCACACAAGGCGCGTCCCTCAGAGGTAATTGGGACTGCCGTCATTTGGCCTCCCTAATGTCTGCCATTCAGCATTAACATATCATTAGCTCTTTCGGGGACTGTTCGCTCAGACAATGGGAGGTCTCCACGGACCCCCGGCTCCATCAATATGCCAAAAACCAGTTGATGCCTTCTCTTTGTTGTTCTCCGGGGAGAGAAGTGGAGTAAAGGGAGCGAGAATGGGATTTCAGGTGATTATATTAATTTTAGCTTTTGTGACCGCGGTGGATAGAATATCCATCCATTGTCTACCACTTATCATGTATTCAGGGTCACGGGAGGGCAATTAAGGGTCATCAATGAACCTATCCCCATCCTGCATGTCTTTGGACTGTGGGAGGAAGCCGGAGAACCCGGAGAGAACCCACACTTACACGGGGAGAACATGCAAACTCCGTGCTAACCACTAAACCACTGTGCAGCCCCTGGATAGGATATATAAAGATAACTGACACTTCCCCCTGACCTTCACCTTGAAGTGAGAAAATGCGCCGACAGATTGTGGAACGTGATAAAATGGCGTATGGTTCCCGAGGGGCTCGACGCGGAACCTCCTAAAGTAACATCAGCCTTAAAGTGATTCGTTTAAACGCTATTGTAAAAACTCTGTCCTTGTTGAATGGTGGAGATGAACCGCACCGCCTTGATATCTAACGACAAAACATCTGGCAGATGGTTTCCGACGCGGCGATGGAACCGCTGCAGCTCCAGCATTTAGTCTTAGTAAATACCTTGTTTTGACACCTAGAACGGCGTGAAGCCTAACGTGATTTTTTTTTCGTGTCGTCTCACACATTAAACAGGTAGATGCTGGAAAGTGATGGTCTCCGGGGTAATTAGAGGGTTAAAACATCAGTGGAAAAACCTGGAATCCTAATTCCATGATGCATATGCTATTTTATTGATATATCATACGTTAAAAACTATGAGCATGAGACAAATAATAATTCATTTTGGTTCACGGTGCTCCTCCCAGTTCGTGTCCTCATATCAACTCTTTGTAAAAAAAAAAAAAGAGTATAAAGAATAATCAATAACATTTGCAAACTGCAGACCCGGCCATATTGTTATTACCTTGTATTGTTATTATGATAAACCAGAAACCCAAAGAGAGAGAGAAGTTTGAGCTGCTCAGGGATTCTTGTATCAATCAAATATGGGAAATAACCTCGAGGTTGTGATACGGCTGGCAGCTAAATAACGCTATCCGGCCAAGGGACGACGTCGGGCTCCTGCTGGGCGAATAAACACGTGAGGATTCCCGTGGACGGCCATTAGAAAAAGTCACTGTTCGGTGGGAAAGGCTGTCTAATCCCCGCTGGTATGTGTTTCAAATTCAGCAGACAGAAGGAAGCTGATCCAATTCCCTGCATCCTGCAGGACACAGATCTGCATTTCCTCTGCACTTTGATGAAACAGCAGCCAAGCTGTCCGCCTCCATTAACAGCCCCTCTGATTTTACACTGTGCTCTGACAACTGTGTGTGTGTGTGTGTGTGTGTGTCTGTGTGTGTGTGTGTGTGTGTGTGTGTGTGTGTGTGTGTGTGTGTGTGTGTGTGTGTGTGTGTGTGTGTGTGTGTGTGTGTGTCTGTGGGTGAATATAATAAATATGCTTGAGTGCCGGTGATGTATGTCTAGGGATGTGTATGTTTATATTGCTTTATTGCAGGGAGCACGGCCGGGACACAATTTGTGTTTATTTTAAGAAACCTGGACACCATGAAATCTGTGGGGAGACATAAAAAAAACATATGGAATATATATATATATATATATATATATATATATATTCCATATATATTCCAATCTGGGATTTTACAACATATTTACACTGCAGTTACTCTGAACAGGTACTTATTCCCAAAATGTACACATTAAATTGCTAATATTGCACAAATCTAGATTCAATTCAACTTTATCGTTCAAGTACAAGTGCTGAAAATGCAGTTAAGCATTGAAACAGAAGTGCAAAAAGCAGTAAAGTGCAGAGTAATGTACTTATGTATAGTGGTAATACTGAATAAAAATCAATAGGTGTTTTAATGTATTTTCATGCAGATCATTTATTATAGCTGTTCTCCACTGAATCAGTTTTTGATCATTTCACCTCCTTGAAAGACACATCATTAACTTTTAGACTCAAGAGATTCACATTATGTTGTTTTGAGAGTTTTCTAATTAATTAAGACATTTAGTGCCTTTCCAGTCAAATATATTTCACCATAATTAGTCAATGTGTGGAGTATGTCTTGAGTCTAAGATGCATCGCAATACAGAAGTGGACGATTCTGCACAGATTTTGAAAAGATGCAGATTTTCTTATATATAGACTGTTGATTTCTTGAAAGCACTTTTTGCATAAAAAAGGAGTTCAAACTATATAGTTGCTTGTATTCATTAATAAAAATAAAAATAAATCACGCCTCTAATAATTCTTACATAAGAATGTTTTTTCCAAATAACCTTCTTCCACTAGTTTTGGAGCCATTTCTCTGTTGTTAACCAGCAGCAAAGTCACAGCGAGTCAGCAGCGTTTCAACCTGCAGTTCAACATCGAAGGTGAGTAAATGTGTCAAAACACAACATGGCAGTATTTTTTACTTTCATGTGCTGCTGCTTTTTAACGTTACCGGTCAGAGAGGAGGACAGTGTACAGTGTGAAGCCCTTGTGTTCTTTTCCCACTCTAGTATTTTCCAGGTCACATCCTTCTAACACAATCAGCACGAACACGGCCGGTGGCTGGAATATTCAGACTGTAGGCTTTGCTAAATGCCACGCACGCTTGTCACAGTTATGCAGAACGATGATCCACACAGCTTGAAGGGCAGGACATAAAAAAAAAATACAATAAAAAAAGAAAACGGTACATATTTTTGTTCCACCTCTGCGATGACGCGTACGCACAGCACGGTTAACTACCAGAAATTGGCCGTTGAGTTCAGACGTGCTTGTAATGCGGCTTAAATTGCGTGCCCTTTCAGACGGGGGGGAACAAACCTCCTCAATGTCAGCACTCTCTCCCACATGTTGAGGGCTTAGTTTGCCATGCAGTACAAGATCTCTGGGCCTGTTTAGTATTCACCCACTTGAGTTTCCTAAAGGTTACCAAACCTAATTAGACATTTATGCAGGATCTTCAAAGGTCCCTCCGTTATTAATGATGTGCTACTTCTGAGGACTGCATCGATGGCTTTTTTTCTGACTCGTAGAGCGCCTCACAATATGTGCATACACAATGGCGATCCGCAGACTTCCAGAAAGTGAGAAGGGGACCGGTGGCTTCCTGGTACTTATTACCATAGCTTGCATAAGTGAACTCACATTGTAGGCTTTGTTTTACTATGATATGGTTTTGATTCCAAAGAAAGGCTGTCCTACATGAGGCAACAGGGAGTGGCTAGACTAGGCCTAGTAAAGCCTTCAAAATAAAAGCACAGAGGATGCATAGTGAGAGAAAAAATGCTAAAAAAACACAAAGATTATGTAACATTTACAACTAGAGATATCTTCAGATTACTTTCTAAATCAAATGATTAGCCTAAAACAATGTTAATAAAATAAAATACTAACAGTTGACCAACAAGCTGAGCAACACTACAGTACATTAAATATATAGCAAATATAATGTTTTACTTCAACTGCTTGTATGTTACTTTTATCAATTGTAACAGAGAAGTAAAGGTGGAAATTAATCACAATATATAAGCTGGAAATGTGTAATATCCATCATTTTTATGTACAATATGACAGAAATGATTAATCAATTATCCAAATAGTTTAGTTCAATTAGTTTGAGAGACATTTTCTGGCAATCAACATCAATTAATTAACATAACTCTCTTTGTTTATTCAACAAAACAGATCACAAGCACATCTGGTCAAATTCAATCCACGTTCTTATATTGGCGTCCCATCATGAACATATATAATAAAACAAAAATGGATGCAATAAGAGAATCTAAGTGAACACCAAAGTCTTGTTCTCAGCTTTTTAAAAATGTTTTGTCTTCTATATTATAAACAGCACAGAGAATGAAGTAGATGCCACTAACTTTTCACAGCAAACCATCTGTGTACTTTGATTGACTGATTGGATATTTTTCCCACCAAAAAACAACAATTAACATTCCGATTCATGCATGAAGAGGAACGGAGAAAACTATAATTATTCTATCTTTGCATTCTTCTCAGGAAGAAGTAAAAAGATCCTCCAAGAAAGTCAAAATCGGCTAATTGTCAGATTTTAAGTGATGCCTTCAGAGAAAGTCCAGGACGGATGTCCAGCCTTTCCTCGTGTCCTGAATTTGGAATTAAATAATAAAAAAAAAGTGTAAAGTAAACTTTTCCGTTGAACGCGATTAGCTAAAGCTAATTATTTTGTAATTATGCAGCCATGTTTACATCCGGCCTCTGGTCGACGTAAACGTAGCCGACGAGACGCCCCAAATAAAATCCAATTTCAATGTATTATTCACATTCGGACTTTAATCAATTATGAATGACAGCTAATTAGTGGTGTGAAGGGGCCATCGCTCTCCGCAGTGTCAAAGTCTACTAAATGTACTGTACGTCATGTGTGGACATTGACAAAAAACCTCTCACCACTTTACAGATTTGGGTGTCTTTTTGCTGAGGAGACTTCACTAATCATCTGTGAAAAGTACGTGCAGCGTTTTCCCCGTGTGTGTGTGTGTGTGTGTGTGTGTGTGTGTGTGTGTGTGTGTGTGTGTGAACGCGGTGCGCATGTGTTTGATAATAATAAAGCAAGTGAAAATGAAGAGGAGCTAAACTGTGTAAGTCATTTCTCATTTCCTTGCTTCAGTGCCTGTCAGAAGAAAGCCCTGCATTTTTTGAATGATGGCTCAGACAACAAAAAGTGAACAACAAACCCTGTGGCTCCGAGGAAAGAAATGGAGGAAGAAGGGGAAAAAAGAGGGCAGAAAGAAGGAAAGTGTGCAAACATAAATGACAAAAAAAAAAAATGAGCAAACCAACAAATGAACAAAAACAAAATTCCAACATCAGTGCCTTGATAATATCATTGAACATGCCCTGAAAGTGTAACAAAATAGAAAAAAAAAATCACCTTTACAGTTGGCACTCATAGAGTTTTGGAAGGACCTTTCAAGGGGCTGATTTAATGTGAGAGCATCAATCCTTTAGCAGCACAGAGCCTTGACAGCGAGTGAAAGTAATCTCTTCTTTATTAATGGGACTTTTCACTTTGGACCCGAGGCCTTTGGTATTCCATAACAGCAGTGTTCACAGTACAGACCAAAGTAAAAAACAATATGAAATCGGATCAAGTGGATGTGTTATGTATGATAAGCGGAAAGTGTTTGTTTCTAAAGAAGCGGCGCCCTTCGAGAAGAAGAAGAAAAAAAGATGAGTTGGAAAAAGCCAATCGCTGAAAATAGTGTTTTGAGTATTTTGATGGCATTTATGGAGAGAAACGCTTCCTTGTGATGAGTCGCAACGAAGGAAAACACATGATTTAGTTGCGTTTGTTTAAATCAATTCAACTTGTGTTTTGTGCCACTTTGACAGATTGTTAGCATGTTAGCTACATTAACTTAAAATATGAAAATATGTTTTACACTGCCCCCAAGTGGCCCAAAAAATCAAGTCATGATAAGAATTTATTTAAAACATTAAAAATTCATAGTTAATAAGCATCATCAAATGTTAAAAAAAACATGTCTCATTCAAAGTGTGTGGGTGCCAACAAACCCAGCAACCATGAACCAGTGAGAAGAGCACAGTGAAAAATATGAGACGCATGTAAAAATAACACAAACTGTTCCAAACGGCGGGATATGCTATTTTTTTTTTAATGTTCATTTCATGCTGGAGTCAAAATGATGATTGGTGATTAGCTGCAGGCTCACTAACTCTCCAATCACAGTCTGTTCGGCTCTCCTCTAATTCCAGGAAGAAGTCACACTAATCGGGCCGGTGCTTCCAAAATGGCTGCTTCCTGAATTAACATCATCATCATCAGCGAGCTGGAAACGACTAACCTTAAGTGTGTGCTGCATTGTGGTTGTGTTCAATGAGGGGCCAACAATGTCAGGGCAGTAATTCATATGCTTTTATGTACACTATCAGGTTTTTTAATGGCTGCGCGGCACCTTTATATCCACATTTAGTTTTTGATTTGTAGGTCTGAGTGAGAGGACATGACCTCTTAATCAGATGGGAACTTGGGAAATTATATCATTCAGCATTCAACGCTATGCTTTAGTGATGCTTGATGCATTTTTATGTTTTATTAGGTAATAATAAGCGAGAAAATGCCCAAAACAAGAATATTATTATTATAATTGTGGGACAATTTGGTAGAGAATGTTAAAACACTTAAGTTAGTAGTTATGATGTGCTTATTGGCCTTCAAATGGACTATTACAGCTTACATTAACCCCCGTGATCCTCATATTCTGTGTCCTCCGGGTCAAACCCCTGCACTAAACCCCCAAAACAAAGCAGCTAATTTGAATTTTAAACAACAAATATATTCTGCCTGAAGACACAACTTACCTGAGTTTTCCCTCTTCACATGTATTCAGGAGACACCACTTGTTTCTATGATACTGTAAACTGTATTATTTTTTACTGTATAGGTGGTAAGTAATATTTGTATTTCTATAGCCTAAGAAAGAAGCAGACATGTGCAAAAATGAATTTTTTATGCAGTTTTATTATCCAAATAAGTCGGGTTATGTATTTATTTTTGTGACTGTCGGGTCATTTTGACCCGAAGACAATATTAGTACTTTTTTATGTACAGCCTACATGGACATATGAATAAGAGCCAAATCTAATTTTTCTTATGATGGAGTCAATCAATGAAAGTCATCAAATTTCAAGTTGAAAAAATACAATTGAAGTGATTTTTCGGGTCATTTTGACCCGAGGACAACCGGAGGGTGAAACCATATGAACCCACTGTCTAATCAGCTCCATACAGTTGTACACAAAGGCTAATAAAAAGAGACCAGCCTCTCAACCCTTAATATGCGGAGTATTACTCTTTAGCATGTGGAGATCAGGCCTCCCGCTTGCTTTGCTATGATTGAATCTCTGGAGGGGGGAGGGGATTTAGTAAATGGTCAATTTGCAATGGAAAACAGTCTCTTCAGCCAAAACAAAAATTCAGCTCGAGCCCGAATAGTCTTGATAATAATCGAGTAGCCCCAGGCATGATGCGAAACTATCAACTTGTAAACGAGGGTCTAAAACCCTCCAAACAGCCACCAATTAGTCTCTGATGGGCGACAAAAGGAGTTTCCAGAGTTTTTGAAAAGCTTTATTACCTATTAATTTCTTTTCAAAGCGTACCAATCCCCAAGTCTCCCCACAACGAGGAGAAGAACTCATTAACGGACCAGAGTGTTGAAAGCTCACGTGAAATCATTTGCAGGAAACGTATTCCGTAAATCCCCAAATATTAAAAGTTTGCATAATCTTTTAACACGTTTGCTGTCGGCGTTGACGCCAGCACACTTGCTGGGCGGTAACAGCCCGGTGGTGTGTGCACAGGCTCACACGTGGAAGCTGCTGGGTGCCAGCTTGATCATCTGCTCAACTGTGACTTGACTGGGATCAGCGGTTAATCAATGAAGGATTTAAATGTATATATGAATACCATCCGACTAGTCATATAATCCTCATCTTCCCAAGCATTTTATGTGTCAGCAGGGAGCTGATATGAGAGGTATGGAGCTCGTTGTTGTTTTCCGTCTGCTTGTTTATCATCATTAATCACAAATACTGGCACTATGGACACTGTGTTATATAAAAAAAATCAATACCACACATATTATGTGCACACATTTTAGTCTTGCTGGCTGACAACCGTGAGAAACATACATTTATTAACCAAATCTTAATCTTCACGCTCTTTAATTAAATTCACATTTCACTGAATGATCTGATCAGCCAAACCTTGAGGCGTGCATGTTGATGATTGCATGATTTTTTGTTTGTTTGTTTGTTTTTTTTTATATATAAAAATGGGTCTCAAAAATCCTTTCAGGCATCTTTTCAATCAACTTTCTGCCAAAAGGAGAGTCCCCTCTCAGAGCCCCTCCGGTGAGCATTGTGGCCCTTTGTGATGAGTTTGGCACCGGGTTTGAAAAGAAGAGCCGAAATCCATAACCTGTGCAGAGGACGGAGACAGTTGACGGAGCGAAATCCTTCACATTGCTGTAATGGGTATAATTACACAAAGAAAGGGGCTGTTAGGTTAAATTAGCCGTGATATTCACCATGGGTAATGACAGAAATTCAGAAGGTTAAATGACACCAGGAGCTGAATGACTTTTGACATTAAGGTACTTTTTGAAAAGGGAATTAGAACAGCGCCTTTATGGGCAAATCCAATACCCTCCATGTGGGACTGTGGAGATCGGTTTGAAAGGACTTTAAAAAGAGCTTTTTTTTTAAAGCACCTGGGTCTTTAGAAGTCATTGTGAGACAATGATTTAGTCTAAAAAGTGCTGGCTGGAGAGATTGTTTCCAACTGTGCGAGCTATTTGAAGCTCACTTTGATTTGCAGCGATGTCCGCAAAATTGTCCTGCTGAGCGGTGCACCTACGTACAAGTAGCCGCCGCATGAAAAGGAAAAGCTGAATAGATTCGAGCAATTAGCCGTTTCTCCGACGCCGTCTCTTACCTCGAGTCTTTTCCAACCGCTCTCCAAACGGGTTCATTTATATACTGGTCGTGAGAACTGCACTGGGTCAACGTTCAGAGGCAGAAAACAGCCCAATTAGTGGATGAGGAGGTGAAGGGGGCTGGACCAGAGCCCCCTGCAATTACCTCCAGCCACTCCGCGAGCAGCCGCCCACGCAACGCCACCGCGGAAATGAAGGAAAGCAGTGAGCTGGCCGCTTTATGTATTTTTTCTTCAGTTTGCTATAGCTGTTGTGTTCTTCTATATCACTCTCTTTATACATTTCAAATCAAGCCCACTTTTCTCCGCTCAAACTTTTACTTTGCTGGAGTTTTGCTGCCAGTGACCCGCGCGCTCTCCCTCTCTCTCCCGGCTGCTGATTGGCTTACATGAGTCGTGTGATCTGCTCTCTCGTGACTCAACAAAAAGCGGAAAGTTATATCATACGGCATAATACATGTTAAAAGAGTTCATATTTAATGGATAGCCTTCTGTATGTGAATTAAATTTTCTGTGAGGAGGGAAAAAAGGCTAATCAGGAAACAAAAATCTCCATCCAAAAGAAACATGTTGCCATACAGACAGGGTGCATGTTCATTTATATAATTTCATAATGTAGAATACAAAATACACATACGGTACAGTACAAAACTGTTATGAGAATGTAAAACATGATAAGGAGTGAATAATGTTACATATATTACCAGAAATGTAAATTTCACAGGTCAGTCATGCTGTAAACAACACGTGTAATATCATCAAACTGTAATAAAGCATTGTTTCACTATAAATATATAAAACATCTGCCAAAGGGACTTTTTCCCAACAGCTGGGCGTACTCACTAGTGGCTAATTGTCTGTGTGGGTGTAGCCAGGAAACAGTACATACAGTGAACCTAGTAACGTCATGTAAATAAAAGAAAGCAACAGTTCACCCGGTCAAGTTGTGCATTCAGTAGCCTGAATGCACCTCAGTCTGGATCCCATTATAGGCTGCTCATGTAACAAGTAGCTTAACAACAAAATAGGTCCGTCGCTGCATTAAAAGCGTACGTGACCATCGTTCTGATTAAAGCTTAGATCAATTAAGGCTAAGAGGATTTGGTGAAAGCTGCGTGAATGGATATTATTTGAAAGAAACAATGGATGGTGTGACTGTGTGATGTGTTGAGGGGTTGACCGTTGTTGTTCCTCTCCACTTCAAACTCACTGTTTTGGTTTCCCAGCCAACAGAAGCTGCTCTCAACTACTTATTTTCCAATTGCAGCAGGCAGCTATTTTCAGCAAAAAAAAAAAAAAAAAAGTAGAAAAGTCTAGTGAAGTCACTGAGCACGACCTACCCAGTGTGACACAACAAGCTAAACATAGTGTGGCAGCGACTATGGAGCCGTAACACTTTGCTCAGGGGTTGGAGGAGAACAAAACAGAGCGAGAAGTAATGGTGCATTCGCCATGGCAACTTCATTCCATAATAATACTGGGAAGGTCGGACAACGCAAACTGCAGTTTCCGTAGTAACACGTCGGTCATGTCATGCCATTATATGCACAACCATGAGAGGTTGCTTGTCAGGAAAAACACCAGATGGTTTTAGCAAACACTGCGTAATTATCTTCTACAAGAAAAGTAAGAAGACGTATGAAAGATGCCATTTGATTGTTGCATAAGAGTGAGTTTCTCGTCCTTTGATTTGAAGGCACTGGGACAACATGAGAGATATACATAGAATTTTAAATAATACAGCAGAAAAAATAGGCCCAGATACACAAGACATGTGCGAAATTATTACTATTACAGATTGATTTTATCTTCAATATTTTGTGAAATACATTTCGCTTTCTCGCTCAGAGAAATGTGAGAATAAGAAACCACACATGTCTGTATGATAAATACTGTATGAAGCAACAGCCAGCAGCCAGTTAGCTTAGCATTAAAAAAACATTTGTCTGAAACTGATTTTGACATTTTTAAACTTGCCTAAGCTCAGCCCGTCATGCAAAGATGATTAGAACAGCCGTTGAAGGAGGAGAAGAAGAAGAAGAGCCCCTCAGAAGACAGTGTCTTCCTCCCCTCCCCCATACCAAGGGGTGAGTCGAACCGTGTAGGGTCTGGGATTACAAGCAGGCTGTTCAGGTTCAAGCTCCGCGGCAGATGACTCCAGTGAGCTCAGGGACCCCGTGGGAGACCCGGAGCCCTCATATGCATAGGTTCGAAGGCAGTCAAACGGGGGAGCGTAAGGATCCTGGTCCGCCTCCGTCAGCCTGTCCAGGATAAACTGCCTGAAGACGTCGTCGTCCGGCCCGATGAGGTGGGATTCCCTGAGGGACATCCGGATGCTGGCCCTGACGTCCTCCCGACGCAGCCTCCTCTCCCTCCTCCTGTGGTGATGGCGCAATGGGACGACGGGCTGGCAGAAATCCAGGTCACCCCCTGCTTCTCCGTAATACAGCACCTTCTGCGAAACCATCTCGGGCAGCTCCAGCTCCTTCACCTCCACCTCCGATCCCTCCCGCTGCTTCCGCCTGTGCCTCCTCACCATCAGCGTGAGCGCTGACAGCACTGCAGACATCAAACAGCAGGCGATCATTACCGTTAAACACCAGGCCATGAGCTTAGCGGGGAGAAAAGCATCGAGGCTGCCTGATGGAGCATACGGCGTACTTGTGCGCCGACAAACAACGGCCAGCATCGTCTGTCTGGAACTTCCCGTGGATCGCAAAAATGAAACACAGATTTGGCGATAACTGTTTTAATTCCAGCTCACACATAAAAGGAAAGACTTCTTTATTTGCTCCACGTGGCACAGAATGTTAAAAGGGTGTTTATTATATTCTGCTGTGTTTTCAGCGTGCATTGTGCTCGTCTGACAGAATGTTAGCATAGCAGGTATTGTCATTAATCTTTCATGTGATGGGCACGGAGAGGACACAAAGCAGCCGAGGTCATAATAAAGCTCTTCACTATGCAAACCCATCAGCGTCCCAGGACGATATTGCTACTGATGTATTGCAACCAGTATACTCATTACCTGACATCATTGCTCTGCAAGCTTGCAGCATTTTAAAAGCGTCTGTTAAAGGCACGCTGGTGAGTTTTAAAAAAAGGGGATTCAAATGAAAGTGCAAATTTTGTTAATGAAAAAATCCCGCTGTTTAACACACGTTTATATACTTGCCAAAACGATGTGAGGTGCAGCTGCTCTAGCTCAACAGATCCGCTGAAAAAGAATGACTTTTTAACGACAAAAAAACATCGGTAGGACTTCATCGATCAACATGTCAATACATTTATCTATCCATCTACCACAAAAAAACAAAAAAAGAAAATGCTGACTCTTTTGAGTCAAATCTGTTTTGTCAGGCTCCATATTGAGATATCTTTCATTTAAAGGTTGAGTAGGTGATTCTATCTCACACTTGCTGTTATATTACTTGAAATCCACACCGATAGCAATGAATACATTAAATAATCCGACATAAAAACAATTCATCTGTGGCCGTGACAGGACTGTAAAACCCCGTCCAATCCAAAAAGTCAGGCCCGTCTGTCAATCCTTACTTCCTGGTTGCACTCTGCTGATCTTGGGGGAGTGGCTTTGAACAGCAGACCGAACAAAGGGGGCGGGACTTTTACAGTTTCAACGATGCGTTCAAAGTTTTTGCGTTTTTTCTAAATGACCTACTCAACCTTTAAATGAATTCATCTAATATTTGTTATTTTCTCATGTTTATGTATCTTATGTTTTGGAGCGGCTTACAGCAGCATCCTAAATGCTTAGGATGGATTTAATGCAGAGGTCAAATTTCATGTATGAATATTATGTATGTGATTCAAATTTTAAGAAAGAAAGAGATTATTTTGATGCTAAGACTTCCAAAAAAAGCCAGTGTGTTCCTTTGATAAACATCGTTATTTGAACATTGACATTCTGGACCTGCACTTTCTTACCTGTGAGTGTGACAAGGCAGACCAGTAGCCCTAACAAGGTTTGCAGGCTGACTCCCATAGACATGGCGAGGGCCTCCACCCCCCCTGTGGGACAATGGCCGGCGGGCTGGCAGCTGCACACACTGATGGTCAAAGTGCTGGTACTAGAGAGAGCTGGAGAGCCGCTGTCCGTCACCACGACAGGAAGGAGGTACTGGGTTCGATCCTTGCGTGTAAAAGTACTCCTGCGTGCCACGATGCCGGCTGTATTGTCTGAAATTAAAGTGAGCAGAGGTTTTTCAATGTCATAAAAAAAAACATGAGTACTGCTTCCACTGTGAGTGCTGATATTTTGGAATTCGACTGACACAGTAAAGTGATTTAAAATCCGAGCTCTCTGAAAGTGCAGAGCACCTTGCCAAATCACATTTTCCGTGTGTACAAGAGTGAATTTGGAAAATGTGTTTCAGATTCTCCCGTAAGATTTGATCAAGGCCCCTGGCAATAACCTTTTGGGAGTCAGATATGCCTTGTGGCGTTTGGATTTTTATTAAACGTGTGGTTCATTTTGAATTTCCTGGTTGCTGACTGGCCAACCACCCATACGTCGCACCTACATGCATTTAATTCCAAACGTATTGGACACATGTAATCATCCCTGCACACTGCTTTTGTTTGATTTCTTGCACATTTTCATAACAAACTCTGAGAAAGGGTTGAGCGCCTACTGACTACAAGGCAAACGCTCTTTCAATTTACTTACTCGGGAGGCTGTCAGCCACGAAAAAAAACAACAACACACTGAAGGATTTCATTCCAAAATCTGGCAACAAAAAAAACACTCACGGGTATATGTGTTCATTTAAATTCAAATTTTTGTAATCACAAAAAAAAAAAAAAGTGCTTTAGTTCTGCCTTTGTCACACATTTAAACTGCTGCTAATACAGGTTTGTGGTTCATCATCTTGCATCCAGCCACCAACTGGGAGTGTAAGTACGGCTTCATCTGATTTCATGTATTCACTTTTGTCCCCCGGCTTAAAGCTCCCGAAAGGAAAATGTGAGTCATTTGCAGGATGAAATTTCCTGGTGCAACAAAATTAGTTCATGCTGAGTGTCTCGCTGCGACAGCGCAGTTAGCTTAGCATGAGGACTAGAAACAGAGGGGGGGGGAGCTTAGACCCCATCTTTAGCAGCTGATGCTCACATACGCAGGCATCAACGATTGTAATAAAAATATTCTGAGATGGTTTGCATAATGTATTTGGACTTCTGGTACTATATTTCTATGAGAATCTTCATGTATTTGACTTAATTAGCTAATTTTTCTTTAAACAAATCTTCCACCAACTGAATAAAACCTTGATTGTCTCTGATAGTGAAGTTTGGATTGATGTGCTTCTCGGGGATCATAGAGAAGTAGAAGTGGTGTCCCCCCACTGGGTCGTCCGGGTCAACGGCACCGAGCAGCTGAATGAGCTGGAAAACACAAGGACACAACTGAGAAAAACACAGCAGATTCCATGTACATTTGTATTTCCTTCAGGCGATACGGCTCAATGCCAGAACAAGCGTCCTTTGATATTTAAAAATAGTACATTGACGTCATGCAAGATGTTGCAATATGAGAATGTTTGCTGTCCACTTCATGGACGTTTCTCAATGCCACACTGTTACAAAGTAAATCATAAACATCAGCGCATCATAATATACATACTTCACCCGCCTGTGTTCCCTCACAGATATACGGCCGGTAATCTCTTGCAAGCCTTGGCACATTGTCGTTTATGTCCAGCACTTTGATGAACACCACCACAGAGGAGGATAAATGGTTCGGCGCTGCAGTAGTGAAGATAGACATTTGCTGGAGTCCACTGGGTGCATGTATCATAAATGCTTTGTAAAAGCTCTGTCAAAATAATGCTTTAGACTGACAAATGTTTCTTCTTCTAGATACACGACGGTGGAGCGAAAATAGTGTAGCATCAACTTTTCACAGCTTTTCCTCCAAACCCAGGATACAATATAACATAGAAAACCGGAAAAAGAAAGTATTCTACGGAGATTTAAGGGTTTTCTAGTAGTCGTCGTAGTAACAGTTACCTTTTGAAGTACTCCTTGATTGACACATTAATTGAATTAATTTTAAACTGGATGTAATTTGGATGCATTTTTACTTAAAATTGGACATTGTCAGGATGACCACCCCCTTTTAGACCCCTGTATCGGTCCTTTTGGTTTGTATTTGGTCAAATTGTCAATGTTGTATTTCTACTATCACTTGGAGTGGCTGAAGCTGGTCGTCTCATTACTTTTAGCTAATTATTTCTACCATTTATGAAATACTTACAGCATAAAATGTAATAAAATGCTGTTAAATAACTATTTCATACACTTATACTTTACATTTCACTAACTATTCAGGCTGTTCTCATTCACGGTTCACACATAATGAAAAGTAACGCAACATCTATTGTTTAGGTGTTACAGCTGACTCCATTTTTTTTTTTCAAATTGTAGGGTTTTATTTTTAAATTTAAGCTTCTGCATAATTGTTATGCTATCTCATCTGCTCTACCCCCCCAGGAGTACTTCTGGCAGGGAACCATTACTCTACAAAGATTTATCATAGCTGTGAATTTATTCTGAACCAGTTTCCTGACTGAGTCAGGATAAACGTTAGCGACATGAACAAGATGCTATTGTACCAAACATTAACATTCTCCTTACTTGTTTCCTTGGCTTCCACAGTCACATTGTGCCAGTTTGCAGTCTCCCGGTCCAAAGCTCTACTGACAGTTATAGTTCCATTGTTTGGGTCTATTTTGAAAGCTTTTGTGTTATCGCTCCTTTTGTCAATCGAGTATCTGGAAGAAAAAAATCGGGGAGACAAACATTTAGCAGGCAAGGTTGCTTCCTGGGCAAACAGAACATCGTGATACCGCGGGGAGATTAATTAGGCAAACTTTTTAAAATTTTAAATCTGTTGACAGATATCGAACAAAAAGAGCGCTCACGGAGACAATAACACGGTGAAAACAAAGCAGCTCACACAGCTGGCATAAGCACAGATTTGAGTATTTGTTCCCCCAGTTATTTAAATGTAATATCAAACCTGACGAAGGCCTTTTTCTATTTGTCATCAGTGAGGACGTACGGCGTAAGAAGACAGCGAGACAGGGGATCTTGTAAACAAAGAGAGACTTTTGTCTTTCTGGGATGATTCATCCACTGTCTACACGACGTTACAGGTGGTGATAAACACACATCAGTGGGCCTTGTTTTCTGATGGTTGGTGACTAGTTGGTGGGGGGGTGGGGGCTGGAGCCGATCCCAGCTGACACGGGGCCAAGGCCGGTTCCCAGTCGCCCAGACACAGACGACCATTCACAATCACATCCACACCTACAGGCCAGTTGGAGTCAGCAATTAACCTGAATGTCTTTGAACTGTGGGAGGAAACCCACTCTGCCGGGACAAACTCCAATCAGATTGGCCGGCCAGCGAGTTCAAATCCGGACACCACTGCGCCGCCACACACACACACACACACACACACACACACACACACACCAAGCAAACACTAAACTTACCTTTAACACTCATTAATACAAGTGATTATAACACATGGTTGAATTAGTGTAACCAGGAGTGGAAAGGACCCTAAGAAATGGAATTATATTATGTCTGTGAGCCACTCTGACCAAAGCAAACTTAATCATATTTAGCAGAACTCTGGAAAATTCCTAAAATGTCAGGCTGAATTTATTAATCAGTGAGACGCCGTCTCCAAGGGGACAGTAATAGACGCTAGGCTGAGGATGATATGCAGCACCTGCCACTCTTAAGCTCTGCTGAGATGGACTACGGGCACCAGTACTGCTGATGTCTCCTCGGCAACGTGCCCCAGTTGCAAATGACTGCAAATCTCAATTCCATATGCCACCTCGTATGGTGCTTTATTACATTCCCACGTCCTAGCCACGTCGCTTTGTGATAATACCACAGCAATAGATAGAAAAGCCTGCGAGGTGTAAAAAAAAAAAAAGAAAATCAGTCATGATTTATTCAGCAGGGCTCATTTCCTACTGAAGTAATATGAGATAAATATGACCATGTACGGGGTATCCAGAGATCAAGGGTAAAAATGGATGCACCGAGCCAGTAAGACTATTTGAAATGGAATGATTTTTTTCTACCCCGTGGAGGAAGCTGACTCGGGACGTTCCGCCCCCACCAGCTCGGGCCTCCGCCTCGTCATTATCACGCGGTCGGGTGGCAGGTGCCATTCCTGGTGATTTAGACGGTTTACGCTGCCGTACCTGATGGGATTGTTGACTGTGTCAGTGTCTCTGGCACTAACGCTGCCAACCACACTTCCCACAGCCGCATTCTCGGCGACTTTCCACTCGTAGACAGCCGAGAGGAAGACGGGCGGCTCGTCCACGTCGTCCACCACGATCTTCAGCGTCGTCCTGTCATTGAAGTCCTCCAGTTTTAGGAAGCGGGTGTCCACGTGGTCGTTGACCGCCTCTGCAGCCATGACAAAACGTCTTTTAGTTTCATAGTCCAAAGGCTGGGAAGGAAAAGAAATACATTCTTTTTTTAACGATTCACATTAATACAGCGGCTGTTAGAAGCAGAAAACAACTGGCTCATCATCATTAAGCGGGCTTAAACAGTAACAGCTTTTCAAAAATTGCGTCGCCAACTCGTACTTAAGAGAGATGATTATTCCCGTGGGAGCAGGACACGGCTCAGATTAGATGTTGAAATTGTTTAGTCAATGTCAATAAGCTGCCAGCTGTGAGCACGCGCTTAAATAATGCTGAGTTTGATTGATTTTTTTTTTTTTTTTTGCGGACATTATGATGCCAGTAATAAGAAAACAGCATGCAAACCATTACTGCTTTTCCAAAATGATTCTGCGAGTCAATAACAACGAGGTGGTTTTTTTTTCTTATTTCATTACCACGTCATCTAAATTGAATTCTCCCGTGCTGTAAGAAGCATATAGAAAAACAAAGTGGGGAGTCTACGAGCAAAACAACAGTCATCCTTCAGTATGGAAGTACATTTACACAAGTACACACGATTTTGAAGCACTTGTACATAGTTATTCCATTTTATCCTTGGTCCTCTATAAATATCGTATTGTATTGTATTTTTTTGGCAGCTTCAGTAACTTAAAAAAAATATATATCAACGAATGAATGCTTTATTAAAGATGAAGCAGTATATAAAGAAAAACTAAACCTTGAGGGTCAAGTCTTGGCAAAAGTGATTTCCCAAAAATGCCCACGCTTGCTTTGAGTTTGTACAACAACACTGTTTCAGCATTTATTCTAAAAGCTGCTCCCACAGACCTACACTGACTTTGATGGTTTCCCCAGAGGCATGCAGCCTTTCCCACCCATAACTCCCTGTATGTGCCACACAGACGTGCACTCATCAGTGTAAACGGTTCTCCCTTGTCTGGTTTACAGTAGTCTATTGTGCATACAGGCCCAGAGTATGCATCTATATGTTTGTGACCTGGAAAGGAGTTGATAAAGCTGTCGGGCGTGGGATTGTTGTCGTGTCTGGTCGTGTCTGCTAGGCTTTGATGCTGCATCTGCCAGCTGTCTGTGTGTTTGCACAGTTCCAGGACATGTTGCCCTGCCCTCTTTATCAGAAGTAATGATTTTTTTTCTTTTTATATTTCGTCGGTGTCTGTGACATTAATTAAATCCCCAAAACGCCGGAGATTAAAAGGAGTTTTTTTTTTTTTTGTAGAGATAATGTTTCGGCATCCTAATGGCCTCTGTGCCCACCCGTACTTTGATTGCCGGCTACGCTAACCGCCCTTGAAACTTCCAATTAAAATAAGAATGTATGAAACTCACACATCAGACACAGAGCTGATGTCGAGTATATGTATTGACCTTGGCTAGCAGGATCACGCCCTCCTGCGTCACTGGGTCTGTTTTGATGATAAAGGTGTTGCTTTCCTCCAGGTCGTCCTCCAGACTGTAGGTCATCTTGGCATTCATGCCCATGTCTCCATCCTGTGCCATAATCCTGCCCACTGTGGTGCCCACCGCCGCGTTTTCAGGGACGGCGAAGGAGTACAGGTCTGAGGGAGACGAGCATGTGTTAAAAAAGCAAAATACGGAATCTGGTTGAATCACTTCTTTATCAGCACTTCAGATCCATTTTGGAGAAAAAAAACAACAACAAATAAATAAATAAATAAAAGTTTCTTCACTAAAAATGTACTCGACAGAACTTGACAGAGAGTTGTTAATAGCTAGTCAAGAGAGTCTGCTAGTGTGTAAAGTGATAAGAAGGGAGAACATTGTGGTGGAGGGTCAATTTGTGTGAGTCACAGATAAGTTGCGGCGACTCCACATAATCCCGGCCTCACTCTAATAAGAAGATGAGAAAATGTGATTGTGTCTTTGAGTGACTCTATTTGGACGGCTGCCACGACGGGGGAGGAACTCCACAGCAACCAGCTGCTACTGTGAAATATAAAAATGCAAAAAAAAACGATAATAATTACCAATTATGTTACAAAACAGGGGGCGCGGTTCAAAGTGAAGTGTGGTCATACAATATTTATAAGTCCTTTTGTGCCCGAACCTATAATCCAGGGGATACAGTAGCGCCGACAATGAATGTGAATGTGACATTAATAGTTAAAGGTATCATCCTTGCCGTCTCATTTCCACAGAATTGATTTCTTCCCAGGGCATTCATTTATTGAGGTTTATCACTGAGAATGCTAGATTTGTTTCTAAAGGTCATGACAAATGTCCTTTCATGTGTGAATGATTAAATTCATCCAGTGGAGGACGCTTATACTCATGCACCCCCCCATCTCGTTCACTCTCTCTCTCATTCTTCGACTGTCGTCTTTTAATTTTGGCTGCCGGCTGAATAACAAGACGCAGAGAGCCGAACCACCCACCCGAACAACAGGAGTGCGATCAAATAAATGCCCCTTAGGTATAATATTAAACATGTCCTCTCAGTCTGCAACGCTTTGTGCTCTCCCATTGATTGTGTGAGATCGTACGGCATCACTGTGACTCATTGACGTGACTCACGATGCTGGAAAGTGGGCCCGTTGTCGTTGACGTCCGTCAGGCTGACGGTGACGGTGGTGGAGGAGGAGTAGCCGCCGCTGAGGCCCAGCATGTCCTTTGCCTGCACCACCACCAGGTACTGATCCCTGGCCTCGCGGTCCATGTTTGGCCAGGATGTGACGATGATCCCTGCAGGGTGGAGGGGAGAGACGGAGCGGAGGTGCAGGAGAGGTTCAGGGGATCTGTGGGTGGTGATCCTTGTTGTTTTTGTGCAAAATGTAAGTAAACTGAGGAAAGTAGTCTTCTAGAGGGCTTGCAGTAAAAACTGCACCACAATGAATATAAAGTCTGCTAACTTTATTAATACAGAGCGATATCAAGGGGGCTTTAAGATGACTAATGCTTCCTCTGTCTGGCTAGTGGAGGCTGTGGGCGACGGTAAAGAAAACACAATTTAAATCAGGAGAATTACATCGACCTGGCAAATGATCGACGAGTCAATATTTCAACCACTTATTCATCTAATCTTGTCTTTAATAAGCTGTTCAGCAGGAATTCCTGCTAGGAATCCTAACTTAGATGGTCCGCTTTTTCTTCCTTTTTTTTAAGGGATAAAACAGCAGTTTTTCTTTATTTTTCCTCATGAAAAGACAACTATCTATTTGTCAGTCCGTCTTCCAATAATTTCATGTCTGTCAGACTCGAGTCCATTCACTCCCACAGAAGAAAATGGCTATGAATTCCTTAAACAGCTGGACACTGCAATTTTTTGCAAATGTTACACAAACGGGAGTAAATACCATTATTGTTGGGGGACAATTTGACAGCGGCGGATTATAATATATTTGGTTTTAGGAGTATTCCACATAATCAGGGCTGTGACGTGCCGTGTTCTTTTGCAATAAAAGGAACAGCAGAGCGACACTGAGGCTCATTGATGGGTTTTTAATAGATTCTGGACAACGATGGAGCTCTATGACTCAGAGGAACAATGTGCTGTATATCAGACTTTGGCAGACAATATGTGCTTGTAGGATCAATTCATCGCTGTTTTTTTTTTTGGTCTTTTCATGGGGGTTTGTTGACAATGAGAAAAATATGAAATATCTCCAGGCTTATCCTGACAGGTTAACTGAAGCCAAGAGCAAGACTACAGCTTAAATTGACTGCTGCCCACTCTTCAATAAGCATTTGCTTCCCCTAAAAAAAAAGTTAGATTTGCCCTTTTACACATTGCATCCATTTGCATGTAAACATTTGTCTGACGTCAATAACGCCCTCCCCCGACCCCTTTCACAGTTCAGGTCAACAATGTGTGTGGGAAGTGCTCCGACTGACCTCTGAAGCACACAAATAAGTGGTGTAAGTGTACATGCATTGGCATCACTTGAACCAATTTCCCGTCAGGGATGGAAACACACATTTTCCCCATTGGCTTAAAAAAAGAAAGAAATAAAAGTAGCCTAATCTGTGAACAGTTGTTTTAAGAGATAGAGTTGCCGAGGGATTGTATACAATTTCCAAAGTGATAAGTAGTGTTCAACTTGTCAAAAGTGAATCGGACCAGAGGGAGACGCCAAAAGACCAAACAGATTTCAGTCTGGCGGTCTGATTTATGCCCTTCTGTCTTTATTTCTTTAAGCCCACTCATGAAGTTTAACATTATTTCCCCCACAGCCAAATCTCCAGTGTGCCTCCCTAATAGCCCAGACAAGGGTTGCTGAGAGATCTGTCCAGCCTCCCTTGGTTAAGAGTAAAGTCGGTACACTGCAAAGCTGGAAGTGTCTGGAAGTGGCACCTGTTTTTGGCTCCACGGAGAAGTAGGGCTCCCCCTGCAGGATGGAGTAGATAAGCTTGGCGCTGTTTCCTAACATGGGATCATCAGCGTCTGTGGCTGTCACCTGGGCCACTGTGGTCCCTGTGGGGGGAAGGAAGGGGGGGATCACACAGTCAGAGTTAGCTCGACAGGGAAATAAAGTGATTATGCCACAGTCCTGCAGGGTCTGTCTGTCTGGCTCAGGGGGGGGAAGTAGGGTTAGAGGAGGGATGTTGACAATAGGAAGGCAGTGGGGGAGCAGCGTTGGCCTTTCACAACTCGGCGAGGCGGTGCAGGTGTGTGTGACAACCTCTCCAGCCCTATAGCGACATCTCTCTCACGATCCACCTGCTGCTCCTTTTCTCTGCATCACACTCCGCTTCACTCTCACCTCTCTTTCACATTCACTACCCTTTTCTCCACTGACCATATCCTCTCCCTCAGTCCTCGTCCATCTCATTTTCCCCCCAGAATGCACTCTATTTTTTCTTCTTTTCCTCAGAGCTTTCCAACCCCCCCTCTCGCTTTCTCTTTCCGAGTCAAACGCATTATGATTTATTACGAGTGAGATACTACGCTGCAAAAGCAGATTACACATAAATTGAAATGGTAATGTTTGTGGTATGAAAGGGCAGTGGTTATAATAACATTATATAAGAAAGTTATCCATAAAAAGGCATCCAAGCTACGACTCAGAATCCAATACTTTTAACTTCCTGAAGGGGACAGATGACAGACAATCATATAACCTTTTGTTGATTGTCTTCAGATTTAAGTTAAGAAAATTCATTTTAAAGGTATATCTTTGGAAACAATGAAGTCAATAACAAGTTTCTATTAGTTCAATAGAAAATGTCAGCTTTTATCACTCGTTTTGCTTGAATAATATTCTAAATTCTCTCGACACAAGTGAAATATCCCTTTATGCTGATGATGAGATGTTAGTTCGGTGTGTTAGCATGCTAACATTCGCTATTTAGCACTTAATAGTACAATTTTTGATGATGTGTTCGATGAAAAGACTTCAACAGCAACGCTCATCAAAATCAATGAAAATCCCTTTTGTCTGGGTAAACCACAGAGCTCACTGTGAAGTGTTTTATTATTTTTATATTGTATTGTTCATTCAGTACAATGCAGATCCAGTAAAAGCTGTTGACAGTGAGTGAGGTCTGTGGATTATCCTGAGTTACGGGGGCAGAGATTTTGGAAACAGATGTTGCTGTTGAATTTTTAAACAGACGTTTTCCTGGTTGTGAGCGACACCGATCAAAATCCATTCACATCCATTGTGTGAAGTAAATTCTCTTAATTTTACCTGCCTGTGCTTTTTTTTCTCAATTTTTTTTTACCGGAGAATATAATGTTCCTCTTGCCTTTCTAAAAACATACCGATTTCACACATCTCAGGGATGCTGGACACATACGGTTCGTTCTGGAACTGCGGGGCATTGTCATTGATGTCCTGCACCTTGATGATGAACTCGGACTGGGGTTCCTCTGGTTCGCTGGTCCTCCTATTGATAGCCTGGGCTTGAAGGACGTAGAACGCCTTCTCCTCTCGGTCGAGCTTCTTCAGTGTCCGAATCTCGCCGGTATACTCATCTATCTCAAACGCATCGCCGGCGCCTTCTCCTGATAATATGTACTTGATGTGAAACTCGCCTCGGTCATAGTCGGATTTGAGCTACAAAAAGAAAAAGAGGTGCAACAAAGCATGATTTTAAAGTACATTTCTTTTCAGTAACGTAAAAAAGCATTTTGAAAGGGAAGCAGCTTGTCAAGGACATGGAGGACATTCAATCTGGAGTGGTACCTGGCCAATAACACGAGGAGTGGGATCTTCCTCTGGGACAAACAGCTGTTTCCAGATCCAGCCTCTCTTCAGGCGACGGTGCAGATGAGTGGACCCTTGGGCCAATTGTTGGGCTTCCAGACCCTGAGTACCCCTCATATCGCTCAGCACCCCGCCAGGAATCATAGAAAAGACCGCAACCATGGCCAAAACACTGGGCACGCTCATTTTTACTGTCCATCCGTGCATTTCCTCTGCACCTCCCATGGTCGGTGGACGGAAGACGAGGTTTCACCGGTTCCAGTGTTACCAATCCTTCATTCAACAGCACAGTAAGTCACTCCAGGGAGTGCTGTATCCCATCTCGTTACCATGTGGTTTGTATGCACGCTCATGTCTCTGGAATAAAAGTTAGCAATTTAATTAATGGCTGCAGTGAGACATTTCCAGCAGTGCACAGAGATTGCAAAATGAGGAAACTTACATCTGTAGTGTAAAATGCAAAAAGGCATCTGTCACGTGGAGTATGTGTTATTTCTATGAAACATAAAGCTTAAAGGCGGTGTATATCTGTCTGAAAATAGAAGTGCTTTTAGTGGATGAAAAACTTGTTTGCATACTGTAGATAAAAAGATGACTGTCAGTGATTATAAACAAGGAGTTCTTGTAGCTCAGGGGGTTTTCTGCCGTTGCTTGAGGGCTCCTGTAAATATTTCTATGGTTGTTAAATTATGAGGGGGGAAAAACCAAATATGAATTTACTGCAACGCTGACTAATATGAGCTCCAATTGAATGTGCATGTAAATTATGTGTGAAATTGTTGGCTAAGAAAGTAGGGGATTAAGTGTTGATATGTTTAAATCATTCGGATAATAAATTATATTTAATCCATTACTTTTTATTAATGATAAATGGTTGAAACAGTGAGCTAAATGTATTAATATGGTTGAAACAGTTAACATCAGTCAGGCACATGGTTGAAATAGTTAAAGTGAGCTAAACAAAATGGATAAATGGTTGACATTCTTAATGTTAGCGAAACATAACAAATGGTTGTAGCTTTAGCCATTTATATATATTTCATATTAGTACAAACGTGACCAAACCTTCAAACATTGACATTAAAACTGTATGAAAACATGAATATATGCTAACAATATCCCCCTTTGTATAATAAATACACTTAAATAACATCACCACACGTTTAAATCCATTCAACATGATGGGATGTTGATGAAGGCTGATGAGGTCATCGTGCCTTTGGGGCTTCAGAGTCCTTCTATGATGACATGAGGCTTTCCTGTTATTTGACTGGGGAGATATGCCAAATGTATTGCTCAACAACAACTCAGATGTGTGGCATATTCAAGCCAGAGAAAGACCCTTTGTGGGAATTATCCAGCACGGGCATCTGAAAACAGCCCTCTGTTTAAAATGCAGACAAGACCCTGTATTGTGTTTCACCCAGGGGGGGATGGGGAGGGGGGAGGAGGGCCTGCACATCATTCCTTAAGCATGACACTGCACTCTGCAGCTGACTAATGAAGATTTCTAATTAGATCAATGTCTCCGCGGACGTGGAAAACAGAGGCACACATGCCTCGGACAAACTATGAGTCGAATCGATGCAATTATAACGTGCGTCAGGGTCAAGAGCGTGAGGACGGTGAAAGTCAGACGAGCAAGCAAATGAGTCGGGACAACACAAATACGAGAATAAAAACGTCCACGCATTCATCAAGTTCCTTTCTCTATAGACTGATTAACTGTGTGTTTTCTATTCCTTCTAGTCGCATCCACTCAAAAGCAACAAAATGTGATCACCGGTGTCAAACTCTTCTTTTCTCTTAAGTAAATTAGCAATTCATGTCTCCTGTGAAATGAGTATCTCTGCCTCTGCAGCGTAGGTGGGTCCGCCTGTAAACATGTTTCCCCTCATTTCAGACTTTTGTCTTATAGTTGTTTGCTTTGAAAAGGAACACAAATTATTTGTCTAGACGACGTGAGACCCTGAACCCGACTTTACTGCTCTCCAGTCAAGCAGCAGAACCATACATCACCACTCAGTGGGATCAGATGTTATTAAGGGGCTGGAAGTCACAACAGCTATAATTCTAAACCATTTTAATAGAGGGGTTTTTTTTTTTACACTGCTATGTCAGCACAATAACATATAGGTTCCCGATATGTGGACGCTTTAATCCAAAGAGCTGCACAGGAGTAGCACGAGTGGCCCCGGTGGAAATTTAAAATATGGAGTATACTTCAAGACGTTGTTTCAGCAGTTAGCTACAGTATTAATGCTTAACAGCCCATAATGTTCATGTTTAATCTTGTAAAACTAAATTAGCTGCCAAGACCCATTTGTAATGAGCTGGTTAAAATGAATTACTGATGAAGGCTTTTATTTCTGAAACTCAATTTTGACACAGAACGCGAATCGGGAGTATGTGTTGGTGCTTATGTGTGTCTATTTTTACGGGCCATATTCATATCTCGGAGCATTGTGGAGTGACAGTCCAATTAGTAGCCAGTGAATCGTGAGCCGTTATGGTCTTTCATGGGACTGCCAAGCACGCGCCCAAACCGAACGCCTTGAGCCAAAACTAGACAACAGCCCTCGATGATGTTACGCCGAGCAACTGTTCAGCTGCCAACCTGCCAAAGAGTCCCGCTTAGAAATCCTCCCCGTCGGTATCAGCCTCCCCTGATGTGGCTGTGAATAGTGCACAGGTCAACAGATGTTTGGGTGCCAATTTAACAAGACGGGCCTTTTTTTGGGAAATAAGTGATGAAATTCGGGGAAAATAATGGTTACAAAAAATCTCCGGGTCTGTAAATGGCGACGGCATTAGGGAGTTGTAAAAACACATGTCCCAGTGTGACAGCTCACTTGATAGCGTTTTCGATAATAATTGTGACCCTGCCAAAGTCCGATTTCAAAATGGCATCACGTGAATCCATATAGCCATTAAAAATAAAATATCAATTCTGTATGTGGTCAATTTTCTCCCTTTGAAAAGATTCCTGCGTGATATGCAGAGTGCCCCGTGGTTGACAGCCATTCATTAGCTCTGATGGGCCTTCCCTCCCACTTCCAGCAGACCTCCTGCAGCCTGTATGTACAGTATGCTACTCGACCGCATGACAGAATGACAATGGGCTGCAGTCTCACCATGTTAAGCACTAGATGTGCCGAGACCGTGGCATTATTTCCCCTATATGGTGATGTGTTGGAGCTGATAAAATGTCCCTCCGTGGTAGAAATGGTTCCGCGCCGCTGTTAAAGATGTTCCAAACGCAGCAATAAAGAAAGCGAAGCTTCGGGTTGACATTGTGAATGACACACATGCACCGCCGACGCTAACTGCTAATGCTAACCTGATGGGAGCATTAATTATGTAGTTTTTCATGCATTATGAGGGGGAAAAATATGAAAGTGTGACAGCGGATCTAAACATAGAGTCTATAGCCGTTTGCCATCTTTGAAGACGAATCCATCTGTTAAGCTCCGCTTCTTTAAGTTCAGCCTTCCAAGACGACGCGTCCTTAATTGGCATTTGGAGTCTTTCATGGGACTAGTTGTTTACTGTTCAGCTCCATAAAACAACAACGCTGACATGGAGTTCATGTTTCCCTAATGTTTCATGTAACCCTAAACGAGTCCAGAGACTAGAGCTCGAGCGACGGGGGGAAATGTCAAGCTATCGTGTCCTCGCTAGTGAGTCATTTATTTTATTATGTGAACGAGTGGAAGTCATTACCGAATTTCCTCCGACGTTAATCGGCGATAGGACTTTGTCTCGTTTTTCCATCAAAAACAATCAGGCTAAGAAATGAGAGTGCAGAATTTAAAGCAAGCAATTATCTTTAAAGACTTAATTGTTGCGATAAAACAATAAAAGAAGTTTGCGGGGAAAAAGTTTCACATCAAAAGTCGAAGAATATCAGAACGTGGAGGACACTCGGAGAATCACTTTCTGCACACAACGTACTGGATCATGTTAGCTCCCACACATTTCATTGTTCAGCCAAGGTTTCTTCCCCTCTTACACTGAGGATGTTCTGCAGTCTTCTCCAACTATTGGAGAAGCAAAGGTATTTCACTGGAAATACACCTGAAAGTCCCATCTTATAGAAAGGTTATTGAAACGGTATGACACTCATTTAATTCCAGCATATGTTGAATAATCTCTGAATACTTTTTTTTTCATATTGACGAAGGTGGAATGTGCTGAAGGGCGTGCGTTGTGTTTCCACATACTATAGACTGGCACAAAGAGGTCACTTACTCAACACCATAAAAAAAAAAATATTAAAAAGTGTATATTTCTATGAAAGGGATTTCATAGGGCATGACAACAAAAGCCAGAAACCACATTAAAAGATGCTGATTTCTCTCTGTGACAGACACAAAGAACCCCTCTTGGACTCCTTCAGTCATTTTGGATCTCACAATGAAAGCATCTGTATACTCCTTTGTCCTCCTCTGTACACCCTGGGTAAAATATGAAATTGCAATCTAAAAACCACCCGACAAAACATGAGGACGTATAGCGTCGGCCACCAACACCCACCTGTTTGCGCTGATTCTGCTGTCCACTTGTCACCAACCGCCGCCAAGAGAGATCATGGTGTAGAAGTGACACAATCTGCTCAGCCCAACGCCCCGGTACTGGAAAGCACGAAGCGAAATGCGCGTGGTTCTCACAAACCCTCTTGCTGACGACCTCCCCCTTTTCTTCCTCCTCTCCGCTCTTCTCAAACTTCCCGGGGAAGAACAAACACAGGCTGTATTGTCTGGGACGCTGCAGAACACTTAGGGCCTTCATCCCCATGCAAACAGTCACAGACTTACAAATGGATTTCTATCTTTTCACCCTCTCCGGATTTTTCCTTCCCCGTTTTTGCGAACAATCAGGCGCTTCTTAGAGTTGCTCCGGATCAGGGAGGGGATGGTAATTCATCCACTACGTGACCACTATTTTCTGATAGTGATAGGACGGCAACAGTCTGTTTTTTTGGCATCCAAGAGCGAGGGCATGCTGTTCCCGCACGCCTCGTCCTGATGTGGTCGCATTTTTAAAAATTGACCTGTCATGACACAGAGTATGCAAAATCAACCCCCCCCCCCCCCCCCCTGCACGCCCGCCCCCCTGGGTTGTTTACACTCGTAATCAAGGCCATAGTGTGAAATAAAGGATGGGTCAACTCTGAGTCACCTCAGCTCACCGGGCTAGAAAGATGGGTCCATCAGCCTGAAGTATCAAAAAAACAATCCTCTTATAAATCAATGTTTGGAATATGAATAACAAAAAGTCACAGATGTGCATTGAAGCAAGAATCATGTGAGCAGTTTGACTCAATGATGAAAAATGAAGAATGGTGTGTGTCTTAATGAGCGGGACTGACAGTTTTATTGCCGTCTTTGCATCACCGATGTAAACAACGCGTTTACAACAATTGAGTTATTGAGTTTAGTTGAAATGATGCTTTAAAAACTATTTTATAACAGTTTTTAATCTTTTCCACGTTTCTCTGCCTCCACTATCACATCCAGAGATTCACTCCTACTTCTGTAAACTCTCTCATTAAAAGCCCCTATACACAAAACACCTTCGTCACTGGTGCTAGTGCTTGTTACAATAGTGGAATCATTTAATGTTGTGAGAGTTTACCAGCTATGGAGCTTAATTCATGCTCATTTCTACCATAGCAAACAATCACCAAGTCAGATACACTTGAGTCCGCATGCAAAAGTACTCAAAAAGAAAGTGATTTTCCAAGTTCTATTTCTGTAGCTGTATGTTAATTCTTTGTAATTTTCTTGTTTTTGTACATTTTGGGATTTCTTTTTAATAGTAATCTTCCTCTCTGCTCTTATCCTCCTAACAGAATATTGTTGATTGTTGATCATTTGTGTTTTCTTTCCATTTCTAAAGAGTGAACCACGCTGGAGCAGCGTTTACCCTTTATGACAGCCACGCTAATTGTGGTCACACCAATTACCAGCAAAAAGTTTGTCGGAGTGATTTCTTATCTGATGACCGAATAACCTTTCGGATTAAAATACCCCAAAGAAGCCTTCGTTACGTGCTTCTCGTGCACACGCTAACCTCCGAGGGGCTAATTACAAACCTAAACAATGCTAATGGATTCGATCATTAGAATGCTCTAACGGGGGGGCAGCTAGCATCGTAGGGATAAAATGTCTCCAAAGTGGCCTCGCCAGCCTTCCCTCAGAGCTCTGTGACAGCAGGGTGGGATTTGTTATTTCCAAAGTTGAGATTAGTCCTCCCTGTGAACTCCTCCGCTCCCATTCTGATTCCATATCAAACAGAGAAATGTCAGGACCTGCACTGTGACATTTAAACCCCCCCCCCCCTCCCCACATTGTAGACCTTGTCTAATTGAACCTCCCTCATTATAATGACGGAGTGTGGAGCGACCACTGCAAAACAACGTCGCGGATGAAAGCTATGGTTTTGGTGCCGGCCAGGATTATTTACATTCCCGCCGTCTCGCCCTCTTTGAACAGCGGCGGCGGCGGTTAATCGTACCATCTCTCAGTACGCGATGACATTTTCGGGGGCTGTCAAGTAATGGTGGCGCAGAGTAATGGTCAGCATATTCGCGACAAGATAAAGGTGAGTCTGGTCAAATCAGCATTCACAGGTTGCTCATGTTGTATAAATAATGTGAGCCGTAATGGTGATATACAGCGTGCTTATATCCTGTATTATTCACTATCAGCCCAGACATCATTCTCCTCACAGGAGCCACAAAGTGAACATAATGTTGCTCCGACATTTAAACGGAGGATTTCACACAGCCGATTATTATTGTTTCCTCACTTTCTCCCCCATGATTTTTGCATATTTCTTTTGAGAAAGCAAAGTAAATGTTCACTCCGAGGCGACAGCGACGTCAACATAAAGTTCACAAGTTCACGCTCACAGGAGATGGAGTGCCGAGCGGTTCGGGCTTTGTCATGTCGTGCCCTTCACGGCTTCCATTCATATGGCCGCGTCGCCTCACTGTAATTGGAGGAAGAATAAAGAGTCATTGGCATTCTGCTCAGTCCACTGTGGTGAATTTGATGAGAATGTCACATTAAAAATGCATGTTCCTCATACGTTCTCTGGCCTTTGTCTTTAGCCATGGGAAACAGGGGACGCTCATGACAAATAAGGACGGAGCTGACGCCGCCTGAGGTGGATCTCTGAAACATCAGCATCTCCTCCCCACGTCTGCATCCTCCACACAATTTAGGTCACAATTGAAAAGTTGCATAGACTCACACAATATTGAGAGAGAAGAAAACAAGCGAAAAAAATACATCTTTCACCCGATAAATGATGGCTTTCTCAGGGAACGCTCAAACTAACGCATACATCGCCGCCCGTCTGTAAACACCGCTATAGGAGTTGGAGGCGACGTTTGAAGCAGCAGCTCAGACAGCCGACGGATTGGCTGGCAGCCAACTCTCGACCAGCTGCTGGCCGACTACTTGTGAGACATCTCAGGTCTCCGTAATCCTCCAGGAATCTGCTACAAATGAGCGCTAACTGCACTCCTGGGCAGCGAGGGAAATGTCTTCCAGCCAGACAGAAATGTTTTGTTTAAATAAAGTGGTCTGTCTGTAAAACATGGAGCTCAGGCCGGGAAGTAACGAGGATGTATTTGATCGAGTGGTGTTTTTTTTCCAATGCAGATTTTTTTGAGGTATGAATACTTAATAAAGTAAAGATCCTGCGTTCAAAAATGTAATTAAAGATGCAATGTTTAATGCATAAAGACAGAGATAGTCCACACAAGGTTGTTGGGAGGTGGACGGGTCAAAAACAATAATATTAATTATCCCACAGATTTTTATGTTCTGAAGATATCATTGATAGAAAGACATTTAATGGGAATTTAAAGTGGAGATATGTTCTTAATGGCAGCAACCTCTATTTCACTCCTGTATTAAGATGAAGATAACCATAGCAACAGCATTAAGGCCATTTGCTACCGTGCAGATATCAATATGAAACCTTTATATAACACTTTAAGGATTTGTCCGTTGCAGTTTGGAAACACACAAAATTAAACATTAGTGGCCTCCAGGCTCAACAACATTAGAGATCTTCACTAGCTCGTGGCTTTGGTTTTGTGACAAGACAGTGGAATTTAGAAGTAGAATTTTTAGCTTTGAGATCGTCCAACTCAGACAGCGATTACAGGGACATCTGGAGGCAGAGAGAAGGGCAGAGGAACGCCCAGAAACATCCCAAACACACCCAGATGAAATGAGAAAATGAGAAATGAGTCTCCACAGATACAGAAACCAGTCAGAAAGTCATTGTTTCGTCGGGAAATACTCCTCATCGTGAATTAATTTGCTGGAGATTGCAGGTTGACGACTACACACACATGGAGGACACCACTTCGCCAATTTGTAAGTTTGCCATCTTTTACGCATTATACGAAACGTAAACTCCTGATATGTGGACTAAAAATGCCCGAGTTTTGAGGCAACATGCAGGACCAGGCTCTCCAGTTTCATGATGTTATGGTTCCCAACATGAGGAATGAGCTTCCATGCATAGAACAAGGCGACATCAATGTCTAAGTGTCTTCTACAGTCTATTTACTTAGTTAGAATAAATGACAGTATTCTACAGACAAGAAGTAAAACTACCTACGTTTCCCACTGAGGTAAGAAAGTCTCATCCCTATTCTTTATTATTATTTTATGTTAGTGAAGTTTCATCTCTCAGAGTGAAAACAGACAGCATTTCTCAAAGGAGTCACTCAAGCAACCAGCCGACTCCTCTCTGTTCTTGGGGGAAATATGGTTTTGAGTTGAACGCGCGATATCCATCATGCTCATGAAATGCATAATTAATTCTCATCATTCTCCGGAGTTGACCGCAGAGATGGAAATTACGAGCCGCGGCCCCCACGTCGAACCGGCTGGCTCGTATCCATTGTAGTTTTCTCACACAAGATGATAAATCGGCAAGGTTACAAAGTATTTACACAAATAAGTTGAAAGCGATCGATCCAGCCCGGCGTGCCGTCATACCCTTAGGGATGTGGTTCCCCTGGAAGAATGCACAATCCTCCTGGCCGGGCTTCATTTGAGACGCAGATTGTGTCTGATTGATCAATGAGAACCACTGCTGAGCCATCAATCTAACAGGAGTGGAATAGGAAAAAGGGGACATTAACATGTATAAGCTGCCGCGTCCCGACATCGTCCTCTACCTTGAGTCGGTGGGAAAGCAGGCACCTCTGGGGACAAGCACCAAAGTGGTATAAGCCGGAGACCTGCGACAGGAACGCGTTATATAAGGACAACAGGGACGATGTTAACGTCTGGCTCTCATCTCTGCCACAGCAATCTCTCTATCTCACCTAATAAAAAAAAAAAGAGACACGTAGCACAGAGCTGCTGCTATTTCCTGCACAGCTTTCCTGCTCAGGTTCTGGAGAGTTGATCATCTCCGAATTGTACAAAACTGGGATATCACCTTCAAACGGCCTCCGGGTAATCATCCCCGTTAGCCGCTAATGGAAGCATAAAATTGCTGGCCCCTTTTTGGCCACCTCGGCGCGGCAGTATTTAAGACAAACAGGTGATTGATGAGTGATTTGCGCTGGTATTGCTGGTAGACAGCTGTTCCATATTGCAGCGATGATTGGGCGGAGCAGTTACGATCTGTTTGTCAAGGTCTTTGGCTGAGGAGGGTGTTGCTTCTGAGATCAATTCCCAGGAAAATGGCCAACATGCTGTGCCGGGGATTTGTTAGTATGCATTAGATTAATATGCGATTTCAAACACAGCCTAACCTACTGCATACTAACATCCTGCTTACTATAGGGGTTATGTATATATCCAAGCTACCGCTGAAGGAGAACTCTTCCACTCAGTTTAATATTTTTTATTATTTGATTATTGGAAACTAAAAATCTGGCCTTTGCACCTGTAACGTGTCCTATTGACAGTATGGCTGCCTTCCTGCTGGCTCACTGATTATGTGGCTGTTGGAACCAAAATGACTTTTTTTAGTGCACCAATCAAATAACTCTTAACGTCTAATGCAGTGCAAACCTCAATTTCCTGAATTTCCTCTCTTTGGTGAATCCATTTTTTCTTCCCAAATAAGAACACAAGACCAAACAAACACCAAGGACACTGATATGCATTTCCATTAACATCATCCTCATCTAAAGAGACGGGAAATTAAAGTGCTTGCCAAGGGGCATCTTGACACAAGCTGACAAGTGGTGAGAACAGCATGTCTTGTTAACTTTTGCCACCCTGAGTCTTGCACCTCATCTTGCAACCGCCCTGCCAATGGTGAGACATCTCATTATGCTGTACATTCAACAGTATGAGCACAAAATGTGTCCGCGGCTAATATGCAAATATGTCGGGACGCCCGAGAAGTTTATTGCATGATAAATAATTGATGCCATTTACAAATTACCACAGACCCCGGCATTATTTTTATAAGCTGCAAACATATCTGTGGGGTGAACAAATGTCAGTTGTGGGGATATATACAGTGTGAGCTTAAATATTGACACTCAGATTGCAGCGGAATCAGTTCTCACGGTAACCAGTCACACTAATACTCAGCTCCTGGCATTTATTCATTCAGTCCTGCGTCGGCGCACTAGCTAATCTCTTCCCCCAAGGCACTTCGGCGGTAATGCACCTGTTAAAAAAAAATCCATCCATGTCGATCTGAATTGTAAAAAGATTAGCTAATATTTTGCAGGGGTTTATTGGATACTTGTGTTTTTCTCCGTGGCTGCGAGGCTGTGCTGTCACTTCATCCTGGTTTTTAAGGAGAAATGATGAGTCGCCCAAAACCGTTATGCTCTTAAAGTGTTTTCCCAAACTTTTTTATCTCCAGCGATCCACTTTTTAAAAATGACAATCCGACAAGCCTCATTTATAAATGGTGAGGATTAGAATTTGTGCGTAAATGAACGTTCCTGACCATCTTTACTCCCTTCACCTTATATTACCTTGAATGGATCAACCAGAAGTGTAGAAGAGATAGAAGTTAACAGACTTAATTATTTTAATTTCCTTTCATTTGTAAAACAAACAGAATGTATGCTAGAGTATGCTATAGTTGTAGACTATATTTATCAGAACAATACAAACACTAGAGAAGTATATGGAAGAAATGCAGCTAATTAATTTGGCGACCAAAATAAAACCCTGTGTCCCATCTGTGTCCACATTTAAATTTACGAATGACTGATGACGGTCCGGGGAAGTCTGTCATTAGCCGTCATATGGCCTTGGCTGCATTTTGCTGTCTATTTTAGTCATGCACCTATTTCTGTGTACGCTTCAGTTGAAACAGCAGGATTGCTCCAGAGTTTAATTGCTTCCTGATGTTCTAGATATAAACAGCAGCACCTGTTTGTTTTTTTTGTTTTTTTACTGGAGAAATACCGTGACAGGAAACATTCTTAGCCGTAAAAAACAAGAGATCAAAAAGAAAAAGTACAAAAATCAATCCACACCTTTACCCCTTAAAGATTACCTTGTCGTATGAACGCAATAAATCACAGGAGTTGTGACATAATGTACGCTGGTAATTTGCGCCTTTAAAATGTTGTCATTAGCTAAACACGTGTATCTGTTTGTCCCTTTCAAGCTCTACTAATCTTTCCATCGCAAACCTGCTTTCCGCCCCCCAGGCATTTGTTGCTTTTATATTCTTGGAGCTGTTATACTTTGTAAGTATTGATATAAATCACTTCAAATTGAATCATGGGCAGAATGTCAGATTTTATGACGCGCCGCATCTCTTCTGAGAGAACAGGAAATTGAATCGAATACGCTGTGGTTAAATCTTTACACCTCTAACACCTACAGATCAGCTGTTGCTTCCTCTTTTGGCACGTGTTGTAAATTGTTCCCTAAATGAATAACGAGCAGCTTTTGTTGTTGTTGTTGCTTAATTGCTAATTTAAGTGGAGAAATGAGACAAATGATAACATCATAGTTTAAAAATAAAGTAAAAACCAAAGTAGTACCAGTAACATTTTACTTAGTGGGAACAAATGGAAAAACCTAAATCAAACCATCTGGAAACGTAATTATTATTTTAAGCCGTCAAAATTAAAATTACCTGTTGCTTCTGAGACGTGTCTCTAAATTGATAAAGTTATTAGTAGGTGGTATATTACATTTGAAAAATCTTCTTTGACACATTGGAAAGTCAACGTTGTGCCCTTGGAATAAGTTCACCAGAGTACATACTAACTCCTAATTGTCCCGTTACATGTACTTTTAACCTCACAAGAATGAGAAACCTGTAAACCTATTACAACCAGCAGCTCTATAGCAGCTTTTGTCATTGACAAAAAGGACACCTTCACACAAGGTAACAAGGGGGGGGGGGTGAGCAGGTCTCGTGAATATATTTCACTTTGGTGAAGAGAGAGAGAGAGAGAGAGACGAGAGAGAGAGAGAGAGAGAGAGAGAGAGAGAGAGAGAGAGAGAGAGAGAGAGAGAGAGAGAGAGAGATTATTCTGTTATCTCTTATTATTATTATTTTTGGGTCAGTTGAATGATTTGTATCTAATTGTGCTTTGGCAACACATTTCAAATGCAATGCCAATAAAGCCTTGTGAATTGAATTGAGAGAGAGAGAGAGAGAGAGAGAGAGAGAGAGAGAGAGAGAGAGAGATTCAAAATATGATGTAATCAAATGTAATATATTGTTATGTATTTAATTGTTCTCCTTTGGCAACAACTGTTGTTTCATTCATGCCAATAAAGCATATTAAATTGAAGAGGTGTGTGTGTGGGGGGAGAGAGAGAGAGAGAGAGAGAGAGAGAGAGAGAGAGAGAGAGAGAGAGAGAGAGAGAGAGAGAGAGAGAGTCCAGTTGAAATGGTCACCTTGGCACATATGGTAAGATCATGAAATATTGAAGTTGTAAACATGCAAAATAAGAAAAGTCAACAAGAATTTGATCAAACCACCATGAAACCCAGTATCAAATGAAGATGTGACCTCAGTGGCTGAAACTTATTTTTTTAGGATGACCTGGATATTTCCTGCTTGACTCATGAGATATGATGGACGGATTAAACCTCCGGGTTCGGACCTATCAACGCTCTTATTGCAAAAGCTAATTTCGGTGCGATAGCTCAAACAAATGTTCGGCGCAGACTCCCTCTCAGGTGAATTATAGTTAATTGCTGAGAGCTCCAGGATTTGTCTTTGCACGGCAGTGGGATCCATATTCATTGGATTCCTTTGTCAGAGTTCACAAATATTATTTTTTAAGCCATGCTAGCAGCCCGACTCTGGGGATGGTAATATTGGCCATCCACCATTTGAGTGCAGGCTGAAATAGCTCAACAATTATTGGATGGATTGCCATGAAGTTTTTGTACAATCCATGGTCCCCAGAGGATGAATCCTCCTGACTTTTCTCTGCTGTGCAAACTATAGGGTCAACATTTGTGCTTTTTTTTTTTGGTAAAATGTCTCGATAACTTTTGGATGAATTACCTTGAAGTTTGGCAGGGATATTTTTGTCCCCTTCAGAATACATTTTAATAACTTGACCCCCTGACTTTTAATTGAGCGCCATCATTTTGGCTTATGACCAAATTCCTAAACAAAATACATTCCCATCAGCTTCAATGAGACTTTGTGTTTTGTAGTGAATAGCAAATGTAAGCATGCTAAGATGCTAAGCTAAGATGGTGAACAGGGTAAACGCCTGCTAAACACCAGTATGTTAAGCATGCTAAGATGCTAAGCTAAGAGGGTGAACAGGGAATGCCTGCTAAACACCAGTATGTTAACACCGACATTGTAGCTTGCTTGTGTCTCAGTACAGCCTCACACAGTCACTATATGGACTCCAACTCTTGGCACATACACACAGGGGCCTGGCCACTGGGGTGGCACTGGTTACCCCTGGAATCTGATTGGTCACCCTGCTGGCCACCCCCACCAGAGCTGTTTGGTTTGATTGTAGGACATTTTAAAAAAATGGTAATTTCAGTGCGCCACCCTTCTACATTTTGTGCCACCTGATCCCCCCAAGAAAAAAAAAAATCTAGGCACACCCCTGCATACACGTAAAGCCACAGTGATTTATTTGAGAATTTAAGTACGAGCCTGTTTTCTTATTTTCATGGATATATATATATATATATATATATATATATATATATATATATATATAAACCAACATCCACTATAGTGTAGAACAACAAAATGAAAAGGCACACAAAGGGATATAATGCCTCTAGGGATGAGAGTGGGTAGCGCGGCGGCTCGGTGTTTGCTTCGCAGCGAGAAGGCCCTCTGTTCAAACCTGAGTTCCCTGTGTGTGTTATCCTTTTGAGTGACAACCTGCCCGTGGTGCATCTCGCTCTCCTGCACAATGCAAGGCCTCCCTGCAACCCCGACGAGGCTTAGCAACAAGACGGACAAGTGAAGGTCAAACTAGATTATAGACAATAATTGCACTTTTGAAAAATAGATTCTGTTATATACAGTGATTGTATATATGATATAGTAAATAATCGCATTACAGACATTATTGTGTCATCACTCCCAACATGTTGACATTGCATCCCCGATAAGAGCACTCCATAACTTTGTTGGGAGTGAATTTTTTACCTTGACCATGACAAAGCTGCCAGCCCGAACCCTGAATGTCAGTCCGGACAATTGATACGATAAACCCAATTGAAACTTTCAATCTCCCTCTCGCTGATAAGAACAGAGGGAGTCCGGGTGTGGGGGGGAGGGGGAGAGAAGGAGGGGGTCTTTTCTTGATGGCCCAGTGTCAGTAACAGCAGAGTGTCCATTAGACCGGCGAGGAAAACAACATTTGAGAGCACATCTCCTGCAGCTCGGCTCAATACCTTTTTTTTCCGCAGCAATTTGGTTTCAGATTTTAAGAGGAAGAGAGGACAGCGTTGTGTATGCAGTTCAATAGGTGCTGATGAAATACAGTAGCTTTTGCATGTGAAAAACAATCTATTTACAAATCACATGGAGTAAAACTTAGCCTGAAACAGTGGTATAATCACTTGGGTAGCCTGCATTACAAACTGGGGTGTGAATGCTATTGAGGAGCATTATGGGATGTGTTTTTTGGAGCTTCTCCTGCACTACAGATGGAAAGTCAGTCCTTCATTCAAAATATTACTGAAGTAAAGATTATCAGTAAAATGTATGTATGTATCAAAAGTTGCGTATACTGCAAACACGGTCAAAAGTATGTGGACACCACAAAATTTCCACCCTTGTGCAATTATTTAACCTCTCCCTCCAAAGCCTTGGGGCATTGTACCTGCTGCTATAACACACTCCACTCCTCCAGGAAGGTCTTCCACAAGATTTGGAGAGCTGGCAGCAGGGATTTACTCTCATTCAGAGGATTAGCGAGGTCCAACACTGATGTTAGTGATAAGGCCTGGCTTGCTGTGGGCGTTCCAGTTCATCCTGAAGGTGTTGGATGGGGTTGACATCAGGGCTGACGTCAAGTTTTTTTTCTTACACGCCAAAGTGGGAAAAGCATTTCCTTCTGGATGTAGCTTTGTCACCCCGGTGATATTGAAATAGGAAAAAGGGCCACAAAGGTGAGAGAAAATGATTGTCTAAAACATTATTGCATGCTGGAGAATTCATTAATACCTGAAAATTGTAATTTAAATCCAGATTTCTAGAAGTACAAACTACTTCCAGGAAACACAGGTACTCAGAGATGTTCAAGGGTCAGTCGAGGTGCAGCGTGATGAGTCAATCTTGTCGCGACACAACACATGAAAAGATCCCGGTGGTTGGGGAGTACATAACCGCCCCGCCTCTGTCACCATGTCCATCAGCGTATCGACCCAAAGCCCTTATCAAGCAGTGTATCTGAAGCTAACAGGGCGGTGGGGATTGACTTTGCAAATCTCTACCTCTTCTAACTTTCCTTTTGATCCAAGCGCCACCTTTTTTTTTTTATCCTCGCTTCACAATCGGCTCGGTTGAGCGTCTCCCTCCACTCGTTAAAGCCGGAGCCGAGCCGGTCTCTCCGGCGCCGCCGAGTGCCACCTCCAATCTATCTCACCTGATTCTGTCATCCTGATGGCGTGTGCGATTGCAGAAATAGAGCGTCTTTAGTCAAGTTTCAAACCATTTAAAAAATGTAAATCAGCCCATCAGCATATTCATATGTCACACAGCTTGTTGGCTTTTACGTTTGTGTAATGTTTTATTGATGCACCTTGTGTAACTATTGCATCATAGATTACAGAGAATAGAAGTGCGGGTACATCAGTATCATCAGAATAAATTGAATAATTGCAATAGTTGCACTGCCTCTGGTTATTTCATTATGACAAGAGACAGAAGCACACGTCATGTCTCACTTCCTCACAGCAATCAAAAGATGACAAAGAGCGATAACAAATACAGGCAGAACCCATAGCATGCTTCAAGTGGAAGACTAATCTGGAGCAATATGCAACGTCGCTGTGCTGACTGCATGTCCAGCAAGCAGCTATAAGATTTAAGCTGCGAGTAATTCAGGTAATACTTCACAATTCGTGCGGTATAATCCAAGTGTCATTCATCCAGTCGTATGATCACTACTTCCCAAACACCTGCCTCTTCGCTTAAACGTTACAATGGAAAACACTGTCACATAAACGCTTCCACATGCGAGCTAATCATCTATTTCAGCGTTTGCATCGCTGTATAAGAAATGGTCATTGTCATTGTAAGTCACCCAAGCCTCATTTTTGCTGTCGCCATCTAGTTTTGCAACCAGCGAAAGGAAGTGACCATATTTGGACTGCAGAGGAGCGACGGGTGGATCTGAGGAGCACAAACATGAGCAGCAACCTTACTGCATGTTGCTCCATCTGGCTTCTGGTATGTCGATAAAGTTGGCTTCATAATTCAAGGTAAACTTTACAGGTAAGTGTTGAAGTCATCTTAGTTGCTAATTGCGTTTTTGCGATCTGTCAATCACAAGGTAGCCACGCCCTAAAACACACCCTGCTTTATGGTCTATTTGACTCTATATGGACTTTTTTTTCAACTTTTTTTTAAAGAACATCGTGCTGGATTGAAGAAGAGTTGAAACTTGCGATTGAGACCATAAAATCATGTTTATAATGTGGGTCATTTTCTTATAGATGTAAATTGGAGTTCTTTTTGCAACCGGGGGAGTCGCCCCCTGATGGCCAGCAGAGAGAATGCATGTTTAAGGTTTAAAATCTATCTATTAGCAGGCTATAAGTGCAGCTGATCAGCTAGTAATGAGAATATGGTAATATAAACTGCTTATGTGCCATGCTCGAATAAAAATGTTGATAGACATAGTAACTACGGCTAAGGGGTTAGCGAACCCGTCAATTAACAAAATTGTTGGTCAATTGAATTCAAATTACACTGGTGTTAACAGAGTGGAAATGTGTCTGGGCCACAATCGTTTCCAGTGGTAGAATATCGATTAACACATTCGTTTAGAGCAAAAACATTAACAGATTCAAAACCATCCACGTAAACCGCAGCAGCAATCTGTTGAACCAGAATGTGAATACTGTTTACACACATAACTGTTTCCGCTAACACTCAAGGTATTAACCTTCTTAACCTGAGTCATACTGTTGCTTTTAATACACGAGAAAGGAAATGATGATTCCAGTGTTAGCGGTGTAATCCTCTTGGCTCTTAGACAAACACACAGGTGCAGCGAGAGTGAGATTTTCCTCTAAAACTAAAAGCACGTTGATGGCTGGCTGCAAGATTTTTTGTTGTTGTTATGCTTTGCCTTCTCAGAATTTAGCTTGAGGAAAAAGTGAATGTAGTTCAGCATTCTGCCCGAGCGCCCATAAGCTGTTCGATGCTGGAGTTTTCTCTCCCGGAGAAGCTGGTTTTAAGCTGTGAAATGCTACAGTATGCATATTGCATTAGAAGGGTATTAAGAGCTTTGTAAGCAGGAGAAAACACGGATTTAGATTAGTTGTTCTCCGACTATTTATTTGTCAGTGTGAGAATGAACAGATATTCAATTTGCACAGGATCAGATATCACATCAAATGGATCTAATGAATTTGAATATATGGTGATGTAAAAAGCTCAAACGTGTCACTGCTTATCATTTGATGCCGCCGTTTGACCTTTGATCAAATGCCACGTGGTGTCACAGAGCGCCGCCGTGTGTTTTTGGTTAGCTGTCTCAGCCTTTTTTTGCATTACAAACGAATTTAAGGCATATTTGTCTTAACAATACAAGAGGGAGGATGAGGGGAAATGCGAGCGTGATGTTTTCACATTTATGCACAGGATTATAATCAGTGGAATATTCCGGGTTGTTGTCCTAACATACACAATCAATTAGAGCTGCTTATTTAATGTGCATACTGATTTATTGAAGATAAAAAATTGTTATTATATTGTAGGTAAGAAATGATAAGGCAAGGCCCTGATTATATTACTTTTTATATTCTTTGTTCTCCCGTTTGCAACGCTAACTTTTTCTGAAAGCCATTACTACTTTTCTTGATTTTTAGGTATAGAATGTGCGCGCATAAACGTTTCAAGCTCATAAGAAACATTTTAAATAGGTGCACAGCTGCAGACAAACATCTCCAAATCATAAATCAGCACTATGACCGCTCCCGGGAAGAGTTGTCCATATTAATCCACAAGAGCGATTCAAGGTCAAGGTCAGTGATCTCACAGTTGCGGAGCTGAGCTGGGAAAGGTTTCTGCACGGATGTATCAAACCTGTCCAGCCGTCCACACCAAATGGGTTTATAGAGTTGGAACTGTACGCGGATCTCTCTCCGTGCTGTCAAATGTGAGGCTGTAGTCCAACTTTGCCAAGTAAAAGTAAAGTAAAGCCAAAGTAAGGAAGTACAGTATTTGCACGGAAATATCCAGTGGGGAAGCAGTAGAAAGTAGTATTATAGGTAATACTAAAGGTACCTCAAAATTATACAGGTAACAAGCAAATTTTTATTTTTCCAATCCAACGGTTGGAACAGGTTCCCTTAATAAAAAGCCAATGGAAATCTAACATTGAATTCTGGACTATTACAGAAAATAAGCTCTTTGGAAAACTCACATTTAGGATACTTAAAATGTTTTGTTCTGCAAGATAACCTTCAGTCATAAACACCACTTCTGTGATGTTTGCCGTGAAGGTGGACTAGTCGGCGTGATGACGCTTAGTCATGTCGTTTAGCCACTTAATAGCAACCGCTGCCTCTATTTTATAGCTCAGAAAAAACATTTAGATGTCCAAAGCTTGCGTTAAACACTGACTTTATTTCTGGCATCGAACCACAAACCCATTGACTTTGAGTCGATGGACGTGCAAAAAGAGTCTGAATCACTGTTTAGGTTTAGGTACAAAAAGTACTTTTATTGTGCTATAACATCACTTCTGTTTTTTTCTTTGCTACACTCAAACTTCACACGTATTTATGAACATTTAACAAACTTTAAATAAAAACTTTAAACCAATTATCATCACCTTTAGCCTGACCTCAACAGTTACCATATCAACATGACGTTGTGTAGAATATATATATATATATATATATATATATATATATATATATATATGTATATATGTATATATCCTTCACTTTAGCCTTTGGCTCTCTTTCACTCAGATCTTAAATGCTCTCTTTTTCCACATTAAATCATGCCTCCATTTATTTCTCGCTCTCTTGCTCTGAATACTGCAGCCTTACAACAGGGTCAACATCCCTCCGGTCCCAGCACTCTGTTCTGCTGTCCTCTACTGCCGTTATTGGCGCCACCGTTAACAGCATGAATTGCAATTACAGCCAATCTTTTGAATCTGATACATTTTGAAACCATCTGCTTTATCGCTTATAAAAAACGATGCTGATGTCAGTCAAGGCTAATCAGTGCAGAGGACCAGTGAACGATTGATACAAATAAAAAACGATGTTGCAAATGGCAAAACCTTTTCATGCACGCAACCATCTACATTTTTAATATTAAAAAACAGGTTTGAAAGGTTTTTCACATGCATTATAAATATCTATAAAAAAGCTTCTTCACTGTATCGTATGATGCTGCTTCCTCACATTTTCATATAACCTCAAGGATTTTAAGCAAAACATTTCCCAAATGTTTATCTATTTGTGTAAGATTTTGTACTTTTAGCAACCGGGTCATCAAGTGAAAGGACGTGGTATTTTGTTGTGTTGGCAAAGAATAAAAAAAACATGCACGCTTTACTGTAATGCACATCCACTCGCTTGCTGTGCTTCAGAACATCCAAATCATCAATGCACAATAACACACTGATCAAAGCATGGAGGTATTAGGCTCAGTGCATACACAGGTTTAGACAGCTGGGGTCCTTTGAATAATTTGACGTGCTGCAGAGAAAATAAACCAAAGACAGAGCGTATGGCCTTTCATGTGTTCATACATCGTTGGTAAGTCGTATCATTAAATATCCAACTGTGGCCAAAACCACCAGAAAGTGGAAAAAGTCAGAGGTGTCAAAAGAGCAGATTTGACATTTCCAGCTCTGTTTTTGAGCATCTCCCCTCCAGCTAATCTTTGGATTGCTGAGAACGCAGGAGAATTTAAAACATCCCGAAGCCTATCCAGCACGATGCTGGATTGTTCCAACATGCCAGTGTTTTCACAGATTATCGAGCACTTTGCATAAAAATAAATATGACTGCAATCTCCTGACACGAGGGATCATCCCAGGGGCCGTGACAAAGCCAGAGCTCTGTTCATTGACCCCCCGGGGTCAATTACATTTGCTGCGAGAAGACGCGGCGAGCGCCTCGGGTTCAAGGGGCCGTGGTGTTGGCACGGTGATCGATGGCGGGGGGATGCTTATCAGCCACAGTGTGTTACAGGCACCTAATTGCAATTGATCCCCTTTGCTGTACCATTAATTGTAAACCCTCTCTCAATCACACACTCCGCACTACGCATGTTGTACTCCAGAAGTGAAACTTCATTCCTCAGTGGACATCGGTTTCCAATACGGGAGTGCTGTGGGAGACAGTAGCTTCTCTCCGCTTAGCGCGGTGCCTCGGAGGTTTAAAGGTCAAGGTTGGCGTTAACAGCTGAGTGTCGTCAATAAGATGTCAACACACGGATTCCTGCAGTCATAACACGAATAAGAAAATCAAACATCATAAAAAAATGGTTGTTTTTATTTTTTTCAGGTGAGTTGGTCCACACTGAAATATCTCAACAGCTACTGGATGTGACATTTTGCACAGACATTCGTGGTCTCCAGAGGATGAACCCTACTGACTCTGGTTGCCCTCTTGTTTTTTCCTCTAGCGCCACCATGAGGTTAACTTTTTGTTGCCTTTTTGGTTAAATATTACTACAAATATTGAATGGATTGCCATGACATTTTGTACAGACATTCGTGGTCTCCAGAGGATGAACCCTACTGACTCTGGTTGCCTTCTTGTTTTTCCTCTAGCACTACCATGAGGTTAACTTTTTGTTGCCTTTTTGGTTAAATATTACTACAAATATTGAATGGATTGCCATGACATTTTGCACAGACATTCGTGGTCTCCAGAGGATGAACCCTACTGACTCTGGTTGCCCTTGATTTTTCCTCTAGCGCCGCCATGAGGTTAACTTTTTTTGCCTTTTAGTTAAATATTACTACAAATATTGAATGGATTGCCGTGACATTTTGTACAGATATTCATGGTCACCGCAGGATAAATTGGACTTTTAATCTATCATCAGGTTAGAATATGTTTTTTTATTTATTCATCACCTGCCAAACTTATGAGATTCCCACCAGCATTATTGAATAATTGTTCGCAGGTGATGATGAAGGTTATGATGAAGCGCTAGTATTATTAGCATGCATGAGCATTGCTTTTCACTGAAAAAAGAAGAATATTCTTCGTCATTAGGTATAGAAACATCAAATAAGTCTTATGTATGGACACGTATGGCCCATAATTGTAATACATTATTAATAATATGACTAATATTCTTGCTTTCAGAGACAATTTAAATACCACATTATGCAAACATATTTCAAGATTCCTCCCCCCTCAGCTACATGAGCTGTATTCTAAACACCTTTGCCCAATGAAAAGCCCCAGAGCTTTAATGGAATAACCATAATACGAGGCATTGTGCGACTATAGTGTAAGTATGTATAGTGTAAGGCTAACAGCTATGAAACATCTTCTTCCCCTCTGGAAACACAGTGCACATAACTAAACAGCGGATTCTCTGAGACTCGCCCAAAGGATAAAGTCCTCCAGGAAGCCTTGAAAGAAATTGGTTATTAAATAAGGTAGACCGGAGATAAAGATGTCAGCAATAATAATGCTTTTCATTTTGACCGTGATCTTATTTGTTCAGCGGGGAGGGTGAGCCGCGGAGTCTCACCGAGTTGACATGAGGGTTTCCAGACTGATCTGTCAGCAGATACGCGGGCCACGCTGTCTTTGTCGCCCTGATCATGGCGACGACAAACTAATATAGTGGAACTGCAGAGGTGGCGCTTTCTTACAAACACACAGGCCTGGGTCTGAGTAACCACTCCTGCTGATGTACACAGGCCATGGTGGTTACAGAGGGTAACTCTGGTGTCCCACAGGGAAGCAGAAAAGATGGGACTCACCGTAGACTCAGACCGTTTGGTCATCCTTCTTTAAATAACTCCAGAGTTCAGCCTCTGCTCCATGTTTTCTTCTCTGTTGGAGTCAAGTGTGTGTCTGTTACCACAAATTGAGCGTCTGTGGGCGGAGGAGAAAAGAACAAACTGACATAAATACAATAAACGGATACAATTTTGCAAGACGAATCAACTCTTCCGCAATAATATTACCACCGCATGTTCGATAAACATCCAACTCAAAAGGACACGTAATGGAAAATCACCTGGAGACACAATTACTTGGGGAAGAAACTAATTAAAGAGATCAAAATAATTAAGGCAATTTACATAATTGTTGTTAAGAGTTCTTTGGGAGAGAAAAGTGCATAAACAGGAACAAAGTGGTGAGAGTTTAACAGGAGAAGCTGGTTGCAGGTCAGTGTTTAGTTTGGAAGCTATTTCAGATTTAATCTTAGTCTTGAGATGGAGATGCCTTATTAGTTTTAGTCACATTTTAGTAATAACTCAAAATGTTTTAAATCATTTCATTAAAGTGAACTTTTAGTCACTACTTTTACTCTAAATGTGTTTTCTCTATTTTGGCAGCTATTTTCATATCTTATATTATATCTTAGCCCTGTGTCAAATGTCCTTTTTCTTTGGATCTTATTGAATATTTCAGTCGATCTTGTCTAGCCGACACAACTTAAGTTATTTTAGTCAAACTTTCTTCACGTAAGATTATATCTTATATATTATTATTTATTATCTGATGAAAAACAGAGGTTGAATGATTAAGAATGCAGCTTTGTAGCTACGGCAACTCGAGCAAAAATACTATTCTATACTATTATGCAGATCGCCTCCCACCAAAAATCAAGATATGCATTTTACAATCTAATAATCAATTTTTTCTCAACATAAAACATTTGCAATGATGAAAAATTTGAACTCAATATCTAAAATCATGTGTACAAACATTTGCGTGTCTGGATTGCCAAGTATATTCAGACAGAACATAAGAGAAAAATACAGTTTTTAATTCAAACTTTCTAATGCAATCCAAAAATGATGAACCTGAAAATGAGCATGTCCCCTTTAAGACTCAATTGGGTTATTTTGACGACCTTTGACACTTTACCAGGGTTTCACAAAGCCAGATTCTTCATATAAGTTGTTGAAAATGTTTTGATGTGGATGGTGCTGACAAAACTACATCCTGAAGCTCTTTTTGGGGTTGCTTGTTTATTTTTCTTTATTTCTTGTTTTGTGTGGTGTCAAGGTTTTATAGATTTTTTTTCAACAAGCCTCTCTCTCTCACACATACACACACACACTACTCTTCCACTTATAGTGCTGCCTGCACCCCTTTATATCGTTAGCACAGATACCGCAACTCAACAAGTAATTAATATCAGGCGGAAAAAAAATATATGTGCTGCATCGAGGACCACTGGAGATGGGGAACACTTAGATATAGGTCAGGCGCTATCTCTGCAGCGGGAATGGTGTGATTGGACAATTGACAGCGAACCACCTACAGGGTGGGCTCGTTAATCGTCGGTTAATGACATGCAGGCTGGCTGGAGTTCAATATTAAATGGACTCTCTCACTGGCAAGCTCTCAACCTTCCCACTCTGAAATTCCGACACATACCACAACAAGCCACATGCCTGAAAAACAAACAACCAGAAGGCTTAGCGCGATCCACAAAAGAACACGCCAATTCTATTAAATATTTAGACTTCCCATTCCTTACTTTTCTTAAATTTCTTTCGGGTACATCACCAAAAGCCTTTTTTTCTTCTTTTTTTTAAGAATAAGACCACAAACAAACAATAAAGCAAGAACAATCATACCCAAAGCTTTAAGCCCATTCATCTTTTTTATTATGACTTAATAGCCTGCTTTTATTCTCCCGACTAAAAGGCGTCCAGTGTCAGGGTGATAACCGCTATTGCTTTTTCTCATTCTGTCTGTAATGTATCACAGGCTGGGTCAATTTACTTTAATATTTGCTGTCCTTGGTTTCTGTCTGTCGTCTCTCTGGGACCAGGAAACGTACCAGGCACGCTGAAATAAATGCAGCTTCCTGTGTGGTGTTGGAGCAGGTCAGTGAGGGGGCATGGAGTTAGGAGGACTTAAAATCAGAACTGTTGTGGGACAGGGATGTGAATCGGTGAGCCGGCGGGCAGCAGAATCCTAGATGTTCTGGATGATGATCCATAAAGAATACTTTTGCAGTAATCAATACCGGATGTGAAGAGTGTTGATAGCCGTGCATGTACCAGCAAACAAACTGCATCTTTTATTATGCTAAACCATCTTTTTCCTCAGTATAAATTAGATTAGGTGAATACATGTCCTTAAAAAGAAAAATAATTTATAAGAAACTTGGCCTAACTGGGGCAGAGACAAACTTTGGTCATTTAGCTCTGCCAGGTTTAACTAACCTAATAAGATTACTTCTGCCTCTGGAGCAGCTCTGACTCTGAGAAATGCTTATACAACCTAAACTCCAATTTGCTTAATGCAAATAAAGTGCTGCACATTGTCTCTTTAGGGCCACCCCTTAACTCTGTCCTTTTTCCAACCAAACCTCATTTCTCTCCCCGCTCCCATGCCACTTGATCATGCAAATCAATTCAGATTAAACATGTTATAAAGATAGAAAGTTAACAACCAGTTAAAATTAATAAGAAACGTTTTTCCCCATGTGAATAATAATCAGTGATTAACAAGTTGCATGGTACCGCTGTCACACCCTAAAGAGGAAAATGTTGCACTGATAATTGAGAATTGTCACTATTATTGTATTAAAAACCAGACAGTTATGCTGCTTGGTTATGATGTCACATGTTTTAAGCAATGTTTTTATATTAACACTGTATCAGAGGAATACATGTGTGAAACATATCACTTGTAGTGACAAGTTAGCACCAAATGCTGCAGTTCTCTGCCATAAATTAATTACTTTTTAGCTAATTATTTTGTTTTTCAATGTTAGAAGTTTTGATTCACTCTCATTAGTGTAGTTTCCAAGGTTAGTAACTGGTGAACAGAGAGGAGGATCGAGCAGCTAAATAGATATATATTAAGATATTTTCCTGATGGAGATCAAAAACAGAGCTAAAGGAGGCTAAAATGACATTTATCCTGTGGCCAGAAGCATGAAATGCTAAATGATGATCAACTAACTGGGCGATTATGTCACTGTTGTGTTTACAGCTCGTTTCTACCCACAAAAAAAAATGTAAAAAAAAAACTATCTTGGACTATTGGATCAACAAATATTAGCATTAGATGTGCAGTGATCTTATTAGTAAATCATTAGTGTTGTATGATATTGGCTTTGCCTCCAACTAGCAGCTTATTATCAAGGTGTGACACACCTTTCGCCTTTAATGCGAAAATCTCTCAACAAGCAATTCGCAATGTTTTTTTCATTGGCTCAAGCTCTATTTACAGGTAGTCAGAGACAATAGAGCTTAATTAAAAAGAACACAGTTATCAACCTCATTATGGGCCGAGAATTTAGACATGTCGACTCAGGCATCTCATTTAATTAACTCGCCTTTAACAAAGCCGCTTAGCACTGCTGAAAAGTGAATCTCTGTGTATTTGTTCCTCTGCTTTTCCCTCTTTTCCAAGAAATGCCTGTTTCTGGTTCTTTGCCTCATCAGACTTCAGACTTGAATGTCATTCTCATTCTATATATTAGCCACTGTATTCCTATTTAATCACGAGAGCAACAGTTTCAAGTCACCCCATAGGCTCAGTGAGGCTGAATTTTTTCATTTTACTTGTCTGCTTGTAATCACATCTGAAGGATACGGTATGATGCGAATGGGCCATTAGCTGCAGTGGTGCGGTTAGCTCTATGCTAACATTAGCATGCTTAAATATTCACAACCACAATGCTAGTCATAGTTATTGAGATATCTCACCCAAAACCACAAATGGCAACATCATGGTGGTGTCTAAAGTCTTCAGCCTCTGGAAACCATGAATGTCTGTACAAAAGTTCCATGAAATAGTGAGATATTTCAGTCTGGCCACTAGCATGGCTGGAAGTGTATTAATGTACAAATGAACCGAGGTTAAGATACTGTTCCTTTGCTCAAAAGACACAGCGGCTCCGCTTGTTAACCTTTACTTGAACTGTCGATAAAACCGACAAACACCTCCTCCACTGACGCACATGACCTTAGAAAAGCCCGTACCTCTGAATGGCGGTGGTCTTGGTCTGTACCCTGCATCACACACCAACGGGGCTAATTTTTCTCGCACATTAAGCACACTGGCATAACCGCCCCTATTGATTAAAGGGTGTTTTTAAACCTGGATGCTCTGAGTTCTTCCCCCTTGAATAAGTCAATGTTCACACCTCAGTAGGACACTGAGGTGACACTGGTAACACAACCCAGGCAATGGGCTCCCCTCCCTCGCCGACCAGCATTCACCTCATTGAACGCCCCCACGAGCTCCTCGGCTGCGAAGATTGAAACAAAGACGCAAGGCTGGGAGTACCTTACGTACGCTCAGGCCTTTTTAATTACACATCCCCAAATAATAATCCTCAGATCCCAGAACTCATTGAGCTTTGTTCTCAGCTATCAGTTTTGTCGGTGCCCAACCTTGAGTCCCTGTAATTATACATTATGTTCCTACGAAGAGGCCCAGCGGCGTAGTCTGGCTCCTGAAATGTGGGTCGTGAGTGTTTTGTGTTCTTTTCTTTAATCTAAAATATATTTAAGGGAGTCAGGGGCCGGACAGGACACAGCTCTACATCACCCAGTGGGGTGCCTGTCTGCTGTAGCCACAGGGTCCGTTTGGGTGATTTATACCACAATACCAGTGGCTGTGATGGTAATATACTACAGGTAATTGAAAAGAAAATTGAATTAGGTCAACAGAGGCAGTGACAGTCATTGGATGTCACACAAAGGCTTTACAACTACAACATCATTCTGCCGCACTGGCCCCATTAAGTATCTTGCTGCCAATTCTAATATCAGGCGACTGGATAATTGTCGCCATATTTCATTTGGACTTAACACAGCCTGAAAATATGGCCCATCCTATTGTGATACACGCACTGTAGCACTGATAAGGTTTTGTACAAGTTGTCTACTTGTATAACACCAGATAAGACCTTATCTCTCCAGTCTCTCTCTCTCGCCGTACGGTTGAATTATCAGGGGAGGTGGTGTGGATAGTCCGTGAACTGTCATGATGTCAGTACATCATGACAGGGTCTAAAGTGGTGGCCAGGGGCGGTGGAATCTGATTGGCCATCCCCATTGTGCCCTACCAGAGTCCTAAGGTGAGAGGTCGTTGGCTTGTTGGTGTCATGGATAGATTACTAATCAGGTCTACCAATGACAGACCCAGGTCCAGAGGATCAGTATCAAGTGATAAATTACTACAAATGACTACAAATCGATGCAAAATGAGCACAAGGAGAAGGAAAACGACCACAAAGAGACATCAAGGGGTGCAAAGCGGCCACAGAGACTTTAAAATACTACAAAGAGACGTAAAACAAGCAGAGGACCACAAAGACACACAAAATGACTGTAAATGACACAATCTGGATGTCTTTCTGCTTTGTAGGACGGTGTGGGGCCTTTGTCTGTTATATAGTTATCTGTCCATTGCTGTATAGAAGTTACAACTAACAGATATTTATTTATATATTTATTTTATTATATTGTTTAGAATGGTTATTCTGGCATTGATTTATTGCGCTTAACGAATATTGTAATTGTTATTAATAACAGTTTATTATTGGCGAGGGGCGGCGCTTTAAATGTGAAAAAGTTTCTAAACCGGCCCATTAGTAATATGTATTATATATAAGAACCAATGCTTTTTTTCAGGAGAGCACATGTGATTGTGATGTGTGTGATTGTTTTGTTTTTGTTTTGTGCTTGTTTATGTCCTACTTTGCATGACACTGCCAAATGTGTTCAAGCTTCTTAATGGTTGAGCTGCTTCATGATTTATTCTTATTATTCTATTATTTATTTTACTTGTGTGTTTTATTGTTGTTGTTTTTTTTACTGGCTAACTTAACTTCTGGCCAAAGGACAACAGTTGGAAATTAGCCTTTTGGCTAACATTGGCACATTAACAGTGATGTTAATTAATGTGCACTGTCCCTGCAAAATAAAATAAACTTAAACTTAAACCAGGAGCGCACACAATGCGGAGTGGTGTTAAACGAGCTCCTCATCCCAGAACGTATTAATCAACACTTTGCATGTATAAAATGCCACCTAGAATGTTAATTCACTCTAACCATCTCTAATGCGCACAATGTAATTGCCAGATAGTAAAATTAATTAATTTGGATTTAACGTGACACCTTTGTGGCTTCAAGTCACTTGTTTACTCAAATTAAGCCGTTCTGTTGATGCATAGCCACAGGACCTTTTAAGTGCAATGGAGACGGCTGTGAGCGAGGGGGGGGGGGGGGGGGGGGGGCTCCAGACCGGGATGCACTCAGGGAAAACATAGGATGCCTGGCACGGCTCCAGGTTTCACCTTTCACTTGCAGCGTTGTCACAACTTGTTTACAGCATCCTGCACACTTTACTGTAATCACCCTACAAGCATGGAAACCTGCACTTTTATGTTTGTGTATGCAGCTTGAGTTACGCAGCTTTGTAAAGCACAGCGTGTTGCCAATGAACACATTTATTTCCTGGTACTGAACATTTTTTGCACAGTGATGTTCTGTCAGTCATATTGCTAAAACATAACCCTGACTGCAAAATTAAAAAAAGAAACGAAATGCAGTTTCCATGACTTCAAGACTTCTCCGGGATACGGTTCAATGAGTATTTCTGCTGTGAAATAAAACTGGTAGTACACACCTGCTACTCAGTTATTGTACATTATAACAGCAGTCGTGAGAGAATATTGACAGAGCTCATCCAGAATGAGAACATTACCTCCGTGTGGCAAAATGTTGGATTATTACAGCGCTTGAGTTTTTTTTTTTTTTTTTTTAGCTCACTGAAATAAATGTCCACAGCTGCCTGTGCAGAAAAGAGAGAAGGGGAAATGAAAATATAATATGCATTGCTTTCATTCACACAATTATTGCCTCACGCGTGGAAGACGGTAATATGAAATATCCCTACAACAGCTGGGTCGCAGTCTTTTTTTTCGCAGCGTGTTGAATATATTCATGATCGGGCCACAAGATGCTAAGCTCTCTCCGACTCCCTCCGTCCTCTCTTTTCCCGCGGCGGTGAGGCTGATCAGCGTGGACAGTTTTGTCTGAGGGGGAAACGGCTGAGGAGACAGGAGTGACACAACTGTGGCCTCCTGCTGAGAAAAGAGAGAAGGTAAAGCAGGAGGAACGGGTGGCTAGTAGATAAATAGACTAATCTAATTTGTTACCTCAGCCAAATGTATTCCAAATCCTCCCTCTGAGGCTCTCCGTCGCGGCTCGCGGGTGGATGATGTTAAAATGTTTGGGCAGGGAGGGGACACAACCGGGAGAGTAGGGAGCCCAGAGGAAGTTCAACACTGTCCCACGGTCCTCCCTGACACATTGCACAAATCTGCATTAAAAAAAAACCTCATGCCCATCCCGTGCCGCAATGAAATGCATACACTTATGCAAATCGGGAGTCCAAGGAATAACCTACGATATTACTCTAATAATGTATTGATAGACGTATGTCGCCGGAGGAAATTGAAACTGAGAGATTTTGTCTCATCGTGGGCAGAAGCCAAAAGTACAGATCAATTTGAAATGGCAAATGACTGTGCTTCCCGAGCCCATTTCTAAGAAGTGAGTAATAGATCTCTGATCACAGACCATTACAGGCCGGTCAGGCAGGAGCGAGGCTGCACGCGGAATACAGAGAGGCCCTCCTTGACTTTCACATCAAAACGATGCTTCTGAGAACGTCCTCGGCGCCCTGGGCAGCGCCGAGCTTTCAGGCCGCACCGCATGAGGAGTACAGTCGCGTCTCCGGTTTCATCTCCCTCTCTGGTCCTTATTAACGGCGGCAGGATTCTAATTCGGGGGGAGTTGTTGCTGAGTCCGCTGATGCTAATCACGCGTGCCGGTTTCAGACAGAGGGGTGCTCGTGGCGGGCGAGGGAATGGACACGGCGTTTGAGGAGCTCATTCTGGGTCAAAAATGATTTTAATAACTGATATCAGAGGACACTGATAGGTGGAGTTCCCATTTAACCCCGTTTTGTCTTTTGTTGGCACTGGCTTTCATTTCTCATCCATTATCCATTCAAATTTATTGCAAATTTCAAACTAAATTCCCCAAAAATTGATAAAAGTAAAATGCTAATGAGGTTCCAATACCATGCCTACGGTTGCAAAGTTTAAAAATGATTTTATTTCTTATTTTTAACCTGAATTTGTGAATATCATAATAATGATAACTGCTGAGTGCAATATTATTTTTATTAGCATTATTTTGGAACATCCGGGTAATTTTTATACTCGGAAGTCAAACATTTGACAAAATATAATTTCTGTTTGTTTTGAGAGGGAGGTTTTAGTTTGAGATGTAATACAATAATGTAATGCACTAAGCTAGTATATAAGAGGAGACTGTGATGTCAGAAATAATGTATGTAATGTAATCTGAATGAAATCAGACAGTGTTTGAATGGCTGAGGGAGCAGAAGTGACCAGACGAAGTTAATGGGTTTTATATTGTCTTTCTCTTTCCACTGTCCATGCAAATATTAGGACTTTTGTGGCTCTTACGCTCCAGACCGGTGCCAGGAAACCTTTACAGAAGAAGATGTCATAATGAGAATATGAAATTAAAAGAGCACCAGTCAAACAAGCGACGTGGAAACGTGATCAAAATATGCCGTTTATGTGTGTTTAATGTGTTAATTTGAGGAAGTCCTCATCATTCGCCACAGAGCTGATGTTTTCATCTGCTGCCATTTTTTCATCTCTTAGGTTAAAGTTGCATTCTTCATGTACGTTTATTTTGTTTTCATTGATTTTTCCATTTCAGCTAAGAAACGCTTTGATATATATTGATTTTTTTTAAGGTAAAATCATTGTGTTTCTTCTCAGATCTGTTATAAAAATAAGCATAAAAACAAGGGGAACAATGTACTTGTAGTTTGGGGTCTCACAGACGCCATTAATAGTTGTGATAGTTTTGTTTGTTGGCAAAAAGACAAAGAAAAACAGTATTTTATCCTCCATAACAACATTATAGACCCCAAAGAGGTTTAACACCAGGTCAGACCTCTTAGGCTTACTGTTATAAAACCTCCAATAAGAGAAATCCCAATATTTATTTGGGATTTAATGGGGTAGTGCTGCTAAAGTATCCTATCAACACCATCACACATGAAATTCCGTTGTATTTAACCAGTTTTAACAGCTGAGACTCCAAACGTCCAATATCTCACAAAGTTAAGGTACGTAAAGTGAGAAAGCGTTCTTTAAAAGGACCCAATCAGAACATTAAGGTTTAAACTTTCCCTTACTCTCTCTTTTTTTAACATCATTGACATGCAAGCTTCCGAGTGAGAGGCATAAGTATGCTTTTCAGTAACACCAAATTGTTTTAATTATTCAAATGTCTCGCAGACAATGAAAACTCAATATGCGAGATGAAAATTCATATGAGCCGATGCAAATGAAGACCTTTTTGATCTGACAGTTAAAATTGATGGGCTGGTCCTTAGATCACTGCGACGGTGTGATGAGAGATGAGAGAAGAGACATTTGAATTGCAAATGATCCCTCTTATTACGCGGCCGTCGTGCGCTACAGGTGTACGCCGGCGCCGAGAGTGGACATAGAGTGAATGTGGAGTGTGTGATGTGTAAATTGGTATTTTGAAAGCCTTCCGACTACAGACGGCATCGCTGTGTAATAAAGCTCAGCCCCCTCGCCTCCTCGGGATTTCCACCATGATGACAATGACTGTCCAACACTCCCCAGGTCGACCTCGGGGACTTCGCGGGCCTTTAGGGCAAAAAAATATTCTTGCATCGAAATGTTTCTGGGTTCAACGGCACGCACATAAAAAAGGACCGTGTTTATATACCATCGCCTTTTAGTGCGTTCGTATTGATCAAAGTTGACAGCTACACATGTTGGATAAAGAGAAACATCATGATGATGTATTTTTGTTGCATTATTTATCATGGCTGGCCTGGTAGGGCGACAGTCCCTGAGGTAATATGTCTCCTGATACATTATATCAGACAAATCTCTGGCTCACTGGAGAGTTTTTCACCCCTGAGTTTTATAATGCATTCATTTGCTGTTATGTAACATTTATGTTTTAGGTTGGAGAAATCTGTGTGTGTGTGTGTGTGTGCAAAATCGCCGCAGAGCAATATCTCCTTCTAATTTCATGTTTTATTTATTATCAGATTGCAATCGTCTGGGAAGGACTTACATTGTGTTTGTTTAATGTGAGACGGTTTGCAGGATTTGTGGAGGGGGTCGTGTTCAAAGGAAATGTCTCTAGATTTGTGTGACAATAACAACCACCAGGGGGATTCCACTGATTTAGTAAAAGATAGCCAAGATATTCTGGTCAAAGTCCAGAAATAACCTTTACCTTATCCATGCATTCAAATATCGTAATTGCTTCGTCAAATCAATTTAATATTTTTTTAATCAATTTGATTGATTTCATTATTATAATTTTGACATTTAAAATTGTTGTCTGTAGTATTTCTCTTCCATTATCAGCTCCATGATCTGTAAAGCTACAGTTGATTGATTAAGGACTGGATTGAAACGATAAGTATTATTGCTATGAAGGACATTAATATGGTATGTTAAAAATGCAAGTTGTTTCCTAGTTAAAGTGATGGTTCGGAGTGAAATGAACCCTAGGTCATTTCCACCATGACATCCAGCCAAACACCCCCTCAGAAGCATTTTTAACGATGGTCAACATTGGTCAAGATATGGCTATCAGCTGAATGGCTTAGTACTAGCGCGAATGGTACATCTTGTTTATCTCGTAAATGACCCCACTAATAATGCATGGAATGTTACCAAACTTCTGCAGTCGTACACATAGGGTCTGTACTCACAAAACGAGGCATTTGAAAGTTTGTAAGTACATCAGGAGTTTTTTTTAAAGAACACTTGCCTGATAGCTTCTATCCTCTGCTGCTAACGCTAGCGCTGCGCCGACGCCACTTCCGTGTTAACCAAGTTTCCGTGACCCGAGTTTTACGCAAAATGGCCTAGGGTGCATTTCACTCCGAACCATCACTTTAATGTTACAGCTGTTACTTGTGTTTTTGTTCAGTGTTAAAGGGTCGTTTCATCCAAATCTAAAAATATACCTCAACTATGACTGTTTTACTGGGATTATATATCCATCTACATTTGCAGTAACAGAACCAGAACATCATTTCTAGAAAGACTCGTTGCTGTTGAGGATTTCAAGTGTTAAAGTTAAAGTATTTTAGATAGATAGATTGACCGTTAGTTGAGCAGCAGAAAGCAGAGCGTTGGCAGGAAGAGACGTATAACAGAGGGCTTTGTTTTAGGCAGACTTCCAACTGAGGACATTATGTTATCTGTGTTCAGTTTGAGCACCACAAGCAAAATATCTACCACATCCATTGTATATAATCTTAAATCCTCATCAGATAAAACCAAATCATTAGCCTTTAAGCTTCCTCATATCATCGCACCAGACGATATGTAGAAACGGCAATGAGTGCGACTGCAGGTAAAAACAAGTGGGAGTAGATTGGCATCACTTATGTCCTGCAGCAGATAGTCAATTACTACATTTAATCAATAACACAATGCCAGATTGGATTAAGATGGAATTAGTAACAGGCTACTTTCCCCACAATGCTTGTAAACAACATAATGGGTTTATGTACATAATCAGGGCGAGGACAATAATGAGATTATTGCATGTAAACACAGCTAATGACACGCTCAGCTCCAGTCGCCTGATGTCGCTCTGCTGAGCAGCTGTAGACCCTGGTGGAGATGGACTATTAGATTCCACTCAAGTGGCTGAAACATTTGAATGCCTACGGAGAGAAGACAAAAGGGGATTTTAAAGATCCAAAGATGTTCGAGGTGTGTAAAACACTTCGGAGTTGTGTTCGGAGCTGCTGAGGCACCTATAGTGCGGGGAGTTCCCTCAGGATGCACGGCCGCTTGGGTGTCGAGCTCATTATGTTCGGTTTCCGTGCGCACAATCAACACATCAGCAGGACCATCAGTTTAGAGGAAACATCCAATAGAACTTCGTTTAGGCTTGCTAATGAATAGTTTCCCGTAGTTACAAGTATAATATAACACTGAAGAGGCATGTTGAAAGCATTATTGGTTGTTCTAATGCTTCGGAAGCGCAAAGAAACGATAAAATGATTCATGCGAGCCGGCGCAAGTGAACAATTGAAATATAAAAAGGTGTAGATTATAATAAAAGAGACGCACTGAAGGAAGAAAATACTATGGAAATTAAAAGAACAATTCATCTTTATTTAGTGATGTGTGAAGATGAAGTGCCAGCAACTCATCCTCTGCTCACCACCATAAATAAATGACTTTTCTTACCTTTCTGCTTCACACACACACACACACACACACACACACACACACACACACACACACACACACACACACACACACACACACACACTGCATTGTTTTAAGACATCCTCGCATCATGTGCTTTAATCACACTGTGAAATCCAGCTGCAATCATTTCTTCAGACTGGTATACAGTCATCAGCAGCATGCGAGTTACTGTTGCCATATCGATCGAAAAATGACGACTTAATTATGATAATTCCATCTTTTTTTTTTCTTTGCAATTTCCCCCACTCCCCACGGAGAATAGTAATTAATCCATTACAAACAACACCTGTTATCCAATATGCTGATGAAGACACCTCTGAGGTAAAACATTAAAATGGCGGCGATAGCAGCACAGCGCATCAATGCGTGTGACTTGTACTCTTCAAAGGAGCGATTAAGCTTTCCTGATTGATTTCCCCCGATGAATCATAGCAGCCGAGGGTAAACTCCACCCAGACAAGGAATATGACTTTTTTTTTTTGTAGATTTCTGACTCTGCTGGTGATTATTGTTATAAGGTTACCTGCTTTTTTCTTATTTCAGCAATTCCCTTTTTTTTAACTGCGGGTTTTAGCACCAATTAAATATAAATGACATATAACACATTAATTGGCAAGCTGCAGAGGTGATCGATTCTCTAAAATGAAAACACCAAAGACGTATGAGTCTTCTCAGCTAAACTCTCTGCCAAAGAGATAATAAGCATATTTCAGCATAGATTCAAAACACTGATCATCATTATGCTTTAATGGGTCGTTTAACTGATTAAATGGGGGAAATCATCAAGGAGGTTATTGTTAGCCAGTACGTAGCGATTAATTCAGTCAGAATTTGTGAACAGTGAGAAAACAGCGTTATAAATCATGAACACCTTACAGCTGCACCAGCTATAATTAATAGATTTTGTGCACTAGAAACAGTTTCAACGCCTGTCTAAAGTTTTCCATTTGATTGAGCTTTATATCTGGGCAAGCGCTGTGAATCCCGAGCCATAAATGCATCCTGATCCTCAGGAAATCATCCCACATTACTGTCAAAGTCACTCTTTCTATCATTTACAATTCGTTCTCCGCGCCAAATCAGACTGACATTCCACATTACGGCACAGGACAAAATTTTCTTTCTTGTTTTCGGTATAAGGAGACAGACGCGGATGTTCACTCGAAGCTAAATATAATATGAAGACGTCTGCAGGACATTTGATGAGCTGAGACTTGGCAAATTGCTGTAGACGCATGTACTGTCACCGTTTACAGGATTGTTTCTATGCTTCACATTTACTATATAGTCAGTGTTACTGTAGTGATACTGTATACAGCATATCTAAAACACAGGCAGCAGATTGTTGCTCCACCATATATTAAGGCCTAGGATATAATCCCTCAGGATGACATGTTCCTATTTAGCCAGCCTTTTCAAACAGCTGTTGCCTTATTGTTCTGACATTTCCAGGGAATTAGTTATTATTCAGACTTGTTTATTGAGGCTTATTGCCTGAACTTGTTTTATTAAACTCCCTCTCTGCTGACTTGATATTCCACTTTACTAAAGTGCTTTGAATTCGACCCAACCTGAAGTGAGATATGAATAGTAAACAATCAACCTCAGTCTGTGAGATTGAGCTTCTAATTCTGATAAAAAATAAAAGGTATTCCATCTTGAAGGACATTAGTCCACGTTTGAATTTGTTGTGTATAAAAAAGTAAAGACGTGCTTATTAAGAAGCAAACGGCAAAGTGAGTATCATTACAACGTAAGGCACAGATGGCGCCATCAAGTGTTCAACTGTGAATTAACCTACTGTTCCTTGCAAAACTTCCGATGAAACATCTTATGAAACACCCTCAACTTCTCCAGAAATTTAAGGAATAAAAAGTTCAAACCAGGTTAAAAGGTGCAGTGTGTAGGATATGGCGGCCTCTAGTGGTGATGTTGCAGATGGCAACCAACTGAAACTTCTCCCATGTGGCAAGCATGTAAGAAAACTGCATGCCCCCTCTTGAGCCAGGGTTTGTTCGCTCTGGTAGAAACATGGCGGCCTGCTACGACGTAGATCTAAACTGCTCAATCTAAGGTGACGAAACACAACAATTCTGAATGTGGGGAGACGATACACCAAAGAAAATTCCATTTCTGCCAATAGATCCCCACACAGTTCCTTTTAACGATGGAGATGCTGGAAGGTGTGGTGTCCTATTAACAAGGTCCATCTTGTGTGGGAGAAACCTCCGGACTGTGTTCTCATTTAGAGTTGATTTACTGAAAACCAGAAGAGAGGCTCATTGGGTGACTGAGTAAAGGTCAGGAGTAATTTTTGACTAATGTTGTTTTTATCTTTGGCTTGCAGTCTTCCTGATTAATTATGTTCAAGATGAACATGCAGAGGACAGACTGAGGATGCTGGCTCCGGCCTGTGTGGGTGAGAAAGGGAGTGATCTCCTCAGTCCAGCGTTTTGGGTAAAAAGGATTTGTTTAAGCCTTTTTTTTATGAGCTTCTGAAAACTTTCGATGTTTTTAACTTAATGTGTCTGCAGTAATAGGTCAAAGATTTGGCTGTGGTGGAACTGATTGATAGAATATTATATTTTTTAAAACATGACCAGACTTTTTGCTACACAAAATAAAGTGCGGTATGTTCTGATATTTTATTATTTCATTGCAGCAAGAAGAATCGTCCCATGACCTGCTACCATGCTACATATTATCATCAAATTTTCATTTATGTGCATTTTGTTTGCAGCAAAAATCCCTTCTGGCTTAAAAAGGTAAGTCAATCATTCAGTTTTAAGTTTTAAGAGCATATATTAGGAAATATTAGGAGTATTCCATTTCACTCAAGAGCACATATGTCCTCCTCTCCATGGGTCACCAAAGTGGCCGACCGCACCAACAATAAGAAACAATTAAATCAGTGAAATGTCAGGAGGAAGTGATTTGTTTCATCATCATTTTTAAAAAGGTGCAAAATGGAGCTACATGTGACAAAAAAAGGGGAACACCAGTGCAACGCTGAGAGGCACAGATCTAGCACCTGAGTGGCCTTGAAATGTTAAAGGGATTTAAAATATTGCTAATACAGAGCCATTTAATACTCTGTGAATAATTAAACACATTCAAACAATCAAGTTTGTAAATGTTAGGCTACGAGTGCAAAGAGGAGCTGAGACAATATGAAATGCTTGATCCACATTCCCCTATAGACCCCCATCCTCCTGTTACACCTGCAGCAGGAGGCGCCCAAAAGCCTCCTTAGCTCTCCTAAATATGGAGAAGCAGACCGTCACTGTGACCCAGCCAGAAGAACTTGACCCAAAGATCATCACGCAATCATTGCCATAATTATTTTGACCCCTGAATAGAACTCCCGCCAGACAAGGACTGAGTGATAAATGCTTTTCTCTGTTGCCCAGCTCCATTCATCACCACACTCTGAAACTTTATTACTACTGCCACCGCTCCAAAACAATTGTAGACGCAGTAAATCTAACAATTTTTAGGACCCTGGGAACCCAGGCCATGTTTTTGCAGATACAGATATAAATTCTGATCCCGACACATCCGGATCACATTTAATGAGGCAAAAGAACGTCTTCTCTGGAGATGAACTGCCGAAATATCAACGCTCTACAGATCTCAGGATATCCTGACACTTGGTAGGACGCGTTTGCTGAAGACTGGTCAGTCTTTATAGCTTCTTGTGATCTTGTCGATCGCTTCAGGGTCCTTCTTAACAGAAAAAGATCACCATCCTACCCTTCAGTCCAACGTCACTGTTCCAGAAATCTCAATGTCATTTGAGAGACGTATCAACTATGACACTCTGATTTCCAGAGCCCTCATTACTTCAGCACAGATCGTGTCCACCCCTGGCACCCTCCCATGGTGGAGACCTATGCGGTGACCTCTGTCAAACAATGAGCAGGGACTCTGTTTGGAATACTTAGAGAGTGAGTTTTGGATCTGGTCAAAGAGTTTTCTTCAATCATTTGTCTTCGCATGTTGAGAAAGACGTCTTTCAAGGAATCGTGATTCTGAAACTCTTCTCTGACGCAGATCTCTGACGCATCCTGTAAGGCCTCCCTTCCTTTTCTTGTTGACTGGCAACGGAAGGCATTAGGCATACCTGTTAGTAGCTGGTACCCAAATGGCTTGGTGATGATTAAATCCTAAAAGACCTAAAAATAAATCATTTTACCTGTACCACCTGTGCATAGGGCACCAAAACAGCCTTGCCGCCATAGCAACGCTGCAGTGACAAGCAAGAGAAGGGAAAAAAGACAGACAGTGTGATGGTTTTGTGCGTGGCTTTCAGGTAGAAAATGTTAATTCTTTCAGGCATGTACTGGCCATCGGGCAAACCGAGGAGAATCACGGTCACGGGTCGCTTGATGGTGTTTTTATTTTTTTATATGTTACCGCGGGCTCCAGGGTGGCCCCGTATATCTTATAGTGACTGAGAGAGTGGCAATGTTAAGATGGACCAGCTGAATAACTAGAATAACATCATCCATACAGAAGTAGAATACTTTAATTTCAAAGCTGATTGTGTGCATAATTTTACAATCTGTTTATAGGCGTACAAAGCAATTACGCTTGCGGGTCCCCAAATGACCAGCAGAAATCATTGAAACACACCTGCAATCCAGTGCATACCGGATCTGTACCCAGAGATGTAACAGGTCCATGTGTCACATTTCCATTACTCATTCCAGCCATGAATGATTTTTACTCCTTTTAATGCGGTCGCCCGGTGACAAGCCGATGGCGTACGGCGTGGCGAGGGATGGAGGGTGGCCGGAACGGAGTAATTGCTCTTGTATCGTGGGAATGAGACCAAATTGGAGGTTGGTGCAACGTTGATTGAGAAGCAGCAGAGATGGCGAGAGGGGGGGATGGCTTCCTCAACGGGAGCACAGATAAGGACGACGCAGGTGGAAAAAGAGTGGAGGGAGACCCAGGCATCTATTAAGAGGTTTGTGTGGGCTGCTAGCAGGGACACACTCGTTACCAAGGAAAAGTGCTAGTTCGCTCCATAATGAGCTCGATGAGTGGAATTCTGGGGGTCTAGTTTGGCCTCAGCGTGGGAGGCTTCTCCACATCACCTTGGGGCCCTGCCATTGTTTCATCTAAGTTTAATGATCCTGCAATGCACTGTGACAAGCACAGGAGTGAATTAGTGACACTGTGCATTCATACGGGGGGGTCGTTATAATGAATATGCAGCCAATATATTAGAAAGCGTTTTGAGAGGGATGTAAATCTACGCAAGTTACAAGTCAGGAAAAAAAAGCAAATGTTGGTCGACTGTCTCAATGAGCACTCAGGGTTTTTTAATTGAGAGTTGACTTAATTTAATTAGTATCAGTTCAGTTTGGAAGTGCATTATAGTACATTATTTATACCACCGACAATCCTGTGGTACTTCACAAGGCCGGTAAAACTGAAAATTCCACTTATCACCCAGGATTCTTTTTTTGTAATCATTATAAAGCCCCAGAACAAAACCGATGTCTCTCACTGTGGTCAGCTGTCTAACAGGGAACATTCACCTACCTACACGAGTTAGGTGTGTAGTTTGAAAACGCCTCCAGTTGTTATCGATGTTCTATCTCTGGGGCGCAGCTGCAAATATCTGTTGCTCTTCCGCAACTACAGAGCGCTACTTCAGCTTTGTTAGCTGTCGGGCGCAATGTTGCCCAAAAAAAAAAAACTTTCTTGTTCTCTTCACTTGTGTTACATTTCCAAACAGCGAAAATGCTATCGAGCTGATTTTCTCTATTTATCAGATGGAGCGAACTCACTGCTCGTACGCGGCGATGCATCCTGGCACACGCAGGCACAGCCGGCCAAAAGCTCCACAGCGGGAGAGATCAGCTCTGTCGGTCAATATAGCACCGGGGGATTTATTTCTTCAGTGGACTACACTAACCATCAGCGCTGATTGGACATCTGCCTTTAAGGTATTGTTTTTTTTCCAGATAAACCTGAGGCATTTGCACGCAGCACCATTCTCCCGAAGACCCCTAGATAATTAAAGGAAAGTGGGAGCTCGGGGTGATCTTTGTATACTGATGCACAGCCATGGATGTCGACATTCAAGCACCACTTGAGGTTTATCTGGGCTTCCACAGGGGGCGCGGGAGAGGTCATGACACCGCCCGACTCGATCAAGGATTCCTCTTCCTATGGTTCCCCACGGTTGTTCCTTAATGATGCGAAATTTAAATAATGCCATGCCTTCTAATACGCAGTCAGGGAAAATTAGCAATACAAGTTAGTATGATAATCAGCTACCCGCCTCATTTGTAATCACAGATCGTCCGTGTTGAAAATTCTGCTCTATTCCAACTTTACAAAGCCCGCGCAGGGACACACAGATGTCAACGTCTCTATGATGCATGGTAGCCAGCCTGTTTTCTTTATCAGCGCAGTGTACTGTACTCTTCGGCTCGCTCCCAGCAACATACCTCCCCTGACTCCGAGATAAAACATGGGGTCTGTCACACAGACTTGTGCTGAGGCCCAGCAGGGGAGCCCTAATGATTGCAATAAAAAACAAATGCAAATGATTACCTTGGGGTTCCCACTTGTGTGGAATCTGTCGCTCAGCCTCTGGCTGTCAGGATGGATCACTGCCATCGTCTGTGGACATGGAGTGTTAGGGAAATAAACACCAACTGGGCCAACGCAGGCAGCAACAATGCAATAACAATAATACTATTAGCTGTTACATCGTAGGGTGGCAAGCTTCGGCCGTTTTTGGTGAAGAATGATGGGTCACGGCTCAGTGGAATCACACCCTGCCAATAGTAGCCATCAAATTTGCTTAGTTAGTTTCCATTTGTACGTTTTGCTACTTTGCATTTCTATAGCTATACAAGCAGTCAGAAAATCATTTTGTGCAAATTTGTGATACACTTTAAGTTCAAAACAGATTTAAGGAGCAGCAATAACTGTGTAATTCTGTTAGCTGATAGCCAAACACACCGCCCGAAACAATAAAAATATTTGCAAACTGTTTTCCCCATAAAGATACAGTCTATGGTGTAGACCGTATGTTTATGGGGGCCGGTTAAGAGTAGTGCGTAAGGAGTGGGTTGGCAGTCAGTGGCAGTATAAGACAAGCATTAAAAGTTGTTTTGAGAAAGGGTGACTCATAGCAACCATGAGAGGTGCTTTAGCATGCAGCCATAACTGAACAGCCAACAGCAGTTTGCTGTAGTAGAATGTGAGATTAGCTGTGGACAGACACAGAGGTCTACACTCACTCACACACATACTAATCACATGATTGTCGTGGCAGAGATAACTCAAAGAATTGAACGTTGTACAAGTCTGAAAATTAAGTGTACATTAGGAACTTTAATGCCAGATTGAATTAAAATGATATCAAACAAACATCTTTTTATCTATTTATTTATGTAATGTTAGCGTGTTTTTTAATGCAATTCCAATTTCATGAGTTTTTCCATATTTGAATTGATGTTGTCTGAGCCTCTAACCTAAGACAAGTTTCTATCACCACACACTTTTTCTTTGAATCCTATATGTTTTATGTATGTGCAGGGCTTATAATAATTAAGCTTGTCAAGTATTCAGCCCCAAGCTAAGCTACTGTAATGTTGCTTCTTTGGTTTTTTCTACATTTTGTTCCCAGGTCAGGCCCAGAACGAAACAAATGCATCCTATTCCATCAACTTGAGGATCATCAGCAGTTTATTTCATTTTTTTCACTGCAGGCAGAGAAAATGGAAATGAGTCCCGTGCCTGCTGTTGAATGGCCGGCGTTTTATTTGAAAATGTTTTGGCTCTAGTAGGTCATAACTAAAGAGTTGAGTCAACACAAAACGAGAGGCTCATATGAAATGATTTCAGGAAATATATCCTGAAGTGTGTCGGGCTTTTGGATAGAGGACAAGAGAGGTCAAACAGAAACAAGAGCACAGAACAGTGTAGCACTCTGTAATAAAAAACAGAAAGCCATGGATTTCTGAAATTAGACCTCGGGGGCTGCATGTTCCACATGAAATCTCCTTCGCTCGGAGATGCGATGTTCGACTCGGGGGGGGGGGGGACGCCTGCCTCCAGCTCTCCATCAACAGGTGAATGGAGACTTGTGGTTGTAGCGTTGTGAGATTAGTTCAGGGGGAGGGCAAGGAAGACTTTCTCTGCAGACAGATGGATCATGCATTGTCTCTGGTAAGCATTTCCACAGCGTAAGCCGGGGCTAATCCTCGAGGCACGATGTACAGCTTCGGTTGCATTTGTCTGAAAATAGACAGTTTTGCGGTAAAAGAATGCCTATAATACTTAAACAACTTACACAGGGATTCGGTATACATTGATTCAAGGTCAACGGGAGCCTCCACTGATGTTTATACAAACCTATAAAATAGTAAGATCACCGGCTTTAGATCACATTACAGCAGTGAAATACAGACATACCCGCAGCAGTATTGCTGCAGCTGGAAATGCCTGTTTTTTCTATTTCAGCTATTTTTAGTGTGTGTTGTAGTTATTTGCTTGTTTGGGTCCTTCGGGCCTCAAGGTGCCTATCGGTCAAAACAATCTAAACAACAATTTTATGATTGATTTGTCATGCAGTTATATAATAGGCTGAAACACACTGTGTGTCCTGGAAGAGCAGAGATTGTATTGGCAATAATGATGATTCATTTGCTGTAGAAATGAAAAAAAAAAAAACAATATCAGAGGCTTTCCTTTTAGCTCATTTTGCTAATGTTGTCTTTATCATTAGGCAAATGACCAGAAAGTCACCAGAAGTGTTTCCTAAAATATTAGAGCATTCTTTTTTAAATGCGATTTTGTGCTTGGATGAAAAAAAAAAAAAAAAAATGAAAAGAAAAGTTAACTTCCCATGCCTCCTTTGATATTTTGGGAATGTATATGTCACCGTGAGTGATACAATATCCCCACTGCAAGAGCAGGGAGTCGCAATGAAACGTAATGTCATTAGGGGCCGTTCTCCAAGTTTTAGGTGGACTTAACTGTCGGCTGAAATGACTTTTTCCTAATGAACTTAATTTGAATAATGCATCGGCGGACCGATTTGGAACGCTGGCGCCGCCGATGATGAGGATATATGACTGAAGACCAGATGCGGCAATCCACCTCTGCGTGATGCATGACACATTTCACGTGATTAATGGTGACTTGTGACGTTTGCGCGAGGGGGTTACTCAAACAGCGGCGGCGAAGACAGCTCCTCTTACGGAGATAAACCACGGGCTCAAGTATTGGGCGAGAGCATGCGAGATGAGATTCTTTATCCGGGCTCGTAGATTATGAGACCTGGCAGAGACGAACTGAAGGCACATGATGCTCTACTTTTTTGGTTTTTGCTGACTGATAAACAACTGTGGGGGTTTCTAAGCATGCAGATTCCTATCAAATATTATGTATGGGGTCTGTTTTCAGACAACATGCTATAAACAAAAACCAACTGAAGCCAAGACCTTCACCTCTATTTAGGCGTGCCTGGAAAAGGCTGCATCCCTCCAGTCAATATCCCAGATTCTCCAGCTTCTTAATCACTTGTGAGAGGATGGCAAGATATGGGCAGCACACAAATCAGGGTCCTCATTGCTGATAATGTCCTTGAGGACTTTGTGGTGACTATAAACAGCAGGAGATTAACCCGGCCTCGCTCAGCCACCTGCGATGAGACACTCCACGCAGGCGTTTTGAGTTCCTGTAATCTCGATTTGCGCATCACACTCCCAGCAACCAATTAACAAAGAGCATTACACTTGAACCTCAGTGTTAAGTTGTATTTTCAGCCTTTCTCCAAGAAAAAACAGGGATCATTATGATCTCGATCTCGATGGAGTGCACTCGTCTGATAAAAGGAGGATTTGTTTGTGTCACAGAGACACCTACTGGTTTGAATGGGGGGGAGGGGGGGTGCAGAAAAAGAAAAAAGTACATGTTGACTGTCAACTTAAGGAGTGTACATGTGGTGTAGGATCCTCAGTTGTCCACATGTATAGCAAAGAGACAGACAGAATGTGTGTGAGCGCGGCTCATTTGTGCTTTTTCCTCTGCAAACAAAGGCAGATGTGTGTAGATTGGGATTTAAGATTCTGATTTAATTAGCTTTGACTCTTGGGGCTGCCTCTAAGGTAGTTGCTCCTACATGCTGCAAAACTCATTATGGATGAATTAATGAAGTGGGACGTACACTTGGCATCATCCATGTGGCATGCACTGATGCATTATGTATTATTATTATTATTTTAGGGCACGGGCAAATCCGGTTTGTTTGTCGGGTGTATATCAGGGACAGCTACGGAGAGGTTTATTGATTTGAAACAACAAAATCACTTCACATAGCACAAGTATGATATCTACTCTCTAATATTATTCATATCCCAGATCATTATATAAGAGTTCTGTGGCCAATACCCTTTTTGATATAGAATACTTCTGATTTGCATGACAATGCTCTGTTCCAGCACTCCTGGAGTTGGCATTACGTAAAATATTGTTCACTTCAGGTTCCATTTATTCAACTGAGGAAGGTGCTTTACAGTCCAATTCCATTTTCTTTGATTAGATGTGGTTTCAACATGAAAGAATGAAAAGACTTGAGATGTGCTCACACATGAGTGGGAATACTGTGCGGCTCACTTTATTTGTAAAACCTGGAAAAATCACTGACATCAATTCTTGACGTGAAACCTTGATAAAAGGAATAGATTTGTGTTTGTTTGGACTCCATGGAAACCATGATGTTATCAATTTATCAAATGTCTGTATTAAAGAAAAATGCTCGGATGAAGCCACAGTACCAGGGCTGCGACGAAGGATCATTCTCTTTATGGATTAATCTGTCAATTACTTTCTTCTTAATTGATGATCAAATGTTTGACTGATAGAATTCTCTACCGACCAACAAAACTATGCTTTTGAGTCCAACCAACACTCCAAAAACTAAACATATTTATTTTACTATCAAATAAAGAGAAATCGTTGCTTCTTTAAAGTTCTTAAAACAAAAAACCCTGATAAAGTGTCCAATGCGACACCAAACAAAGGACAACGTCAGTGATGATCTGGTGAACGCAGAAGAGCAGCATTAGCATGGTACAATGCTAACGCTGCTCCACGTCAGTTGGAAGTGTGAACATGTTCACTTCAGCAACTGCTGAAGGTGATGCAATGTCAGCGTGTGTTTACAGCTTATTCTGCTGCCCACACATGGCCAACAAATTAATTATTGCTGCCTTAATTCCCTTTTATAAACGACTGAATAAGTGGCATACTAATATACATGTTGGTTATCCCTGGAATACAGCATGCACTGTCCACCAAAGAGTAAACTATAAGTTAATATTAGCATAGCAAACAATGGCATACCTACAGAATGTGTGCGTGCCTCCTGTGGACGAGACGTCAGCTATAGATGAGGTGATAAACATCACCTTGGCGTCATAAATATCTTTCGGCTTGTTTATTGCATCTTATCGCACAGTGTGGTCGACAATGCATCATTAATTTAAGAACCTCTCTAATGAATGTGAAATGAAAGACTCTCCGGCAAGCAATTTCTCCGCACTTACGGTACGAGGAGAGACTGTAGTGGCTGTATTTCCAGAGTCCTTACCTGAGTGCTTGTGAAACTAGTGAGCTCTGTCGTCCCGCTTTGCGGGGCCCCTCATCTTTCACCCGTGACAGAAATTACATGATTCAATGGTCCTGTGGAAGACGCTGATGGACAGCCAGCTCTAAAATGTTAATAAACACACTGTTTTATATAGCAGCCTCCCATTTTTCACCAACAAATACAGCTTTAACCTTGTATGTTGCCCCCCCCCTCCCCTCCCCACCACCACCACCACCATCCCCTCCTTTCTGCTGCAGAGGTTATAGCTATAGTGACATCTGCAATTCAATTCCCAGCCTCACAATAAATAAATAAATAAGAAAGACATATGTGAAAATAGTTAAAAAGGAGATTCAAACGCGGTTAGTTCTTGTCCTTGTCACTTCTGATCTCATCAGGCGCTATGAAAGCAAATAAAAGAATGGTTAATGATTTTCAGTGGTGCACTTGACCTTCCAACGACACTGGTGCTTTCCCTCAAGGAAACGCTCTGGCTGCTGCCTGAGGCTAAGTCCACCAGGCCAAACATATACAGCAGCCCAGGAAAAACAGGCTCCCACAAAGAGCTTGTTTTCTGCATCGCTCGATGTACTTTGACAAATAAAAAGAACGAGATAGCACGCATGTTGACGTGTTCATTGATTAAAACCATTTGCATCAATGCTAGATAACCATCTGCGAAAGCTGCACAATGGTCAACGAATTATCGCAAATAGTGATATTATGCCAAATTCCGCACAGTGGCCCCGATCCGATCAATGGATGATATGCAGCCGGGGTTTCAATAGCATCTCCTCCAGCACATCAAATGACAAAATTTCTCTGAATATTGTAATGGGTCTTTTCATATCGTATTGACCTTTCACTATGATGGATGCTCTTAACTACTGTAATAAGATTTTCACACTGTGCGGGAGATGACTCAGAGCTTTTTTTTTTCTCCTCCTTCCTCTTAAAAGCAGTTTTGATGAGGCGCGGACACATTGCAGCACTTTAAGTGATTGTGAATTATCGATTCTTCTCATAAAGCTTCCCAAAAGTAGCTTTTTTTTTACACTTTTAACACAAACTGATACTTCATAGCAAAACAAGGGATATTACATTATGTGTTCATTTCTGGGAGAGAGTGAGGGAGGTGACGAGTGAATGTATATTGGAATTGAATTATTGTTTTAATTAATGGACAGTGTGAGGTGTAAATACAGTAGGCGAGGGCTTTACTTAAATCAGCCACCAGCCTTCTATTTGAAGGCTGTGCCATCTAGTGGAAGTTATTTGCAAGTACAAATACTGTACCCTGTATTCAGAATATTATTGATCAAATATACATGACAAAGTCAAACATCCTGTTCATACAAATGAATAAATAAATACATAATTGTGTACAAATATGTCACAAAATGATGCAGCACACATGGAAATAGTAAAAAAAAAAACTACAGATGAAGCTGAAATCTAAAACCTGAATGTTACAGGAAGAAGGTAGAATTATTTTTGTCAAACTACATGAAAATAATATCATACATTAGAATATAACACATATATATGACACTGTAGGTCATTGGGGCAGATGTTCTGTGTTTGTCCTCTAAATGTCACTGTCATTTTCTACCCAAATGCATGCTGGGATGGACCTGAAGCATTTCACCCTGATCCAAACAGGAACAAAGAATGTTTAAAATGCACTAATAAGACATGAAATACATGAGACATGCGTGTTTGTGTGAGGAGAGCAGATCTCTCTGTGTTCATGGGATTGTGTGGGTGTATGATGGCGTTTAAAACACACAAAAAAATATGTATATAAAATGTATAAAATTAGAGCTTGGATCTAAAAAATCATCAATCCAGTCAGATGCATTTTCTGTATTATACGTTTATGGCCACTAGGTAGAGCTCCTCCACCTCCACTGTTTCTGATTCAGCCTGCAGAGTGACCTGATATGCCTTAGCATTACACTTAACTAACGGACGGCCCTGCACACCCACACAGCTGCTTTCCATTACTGATACTCATAATGATCTCAGGCTGAAGTCGTACAGGGCTTCACTGGAATTTAAACAACCGCATCAATCTCTTTGCTTTGTGAATTTTAACGATGTGTTGTCCCACAATGACCAGTTCAACGAAACTCACACAGAAGAGGTGGAGTGATGGAAAATAAGCAGAAACACATATGTGGGCGTACCAGGAGGTGTACCAGGAGGTGTGACAGGAGGTGGGGCTTTTGTGTGTTTTGGGGTAAACATAGTTAGTTTCAGCAAAAAAAGTTTGTGGTTTGGGTTAAAATATACTACGTCTAGAAAGCGAAACTGAAACTTAATGTGAACGCAAAGACAAGCACGTTATTGGTTTCACACTGGACATGAACAGATGTCTCCTGGGGGAAAGTCCTGTGTTTGTTTGACCCAAGCATCTCCACCTCCACTACCACCCACGCTGGGTGTTTTTTCCTTCTGGCCTTTACATTACGTCATCACACTCCAGGAGCATTTTCCCCTGAGTGACTAATAATGACTGGATGACATTGTAGTTCCCTGAAAGCCCCGTAACTCTCATACAGACGTAAGCCCGCCCCCGGCGCCGTTATCAGTCGCTGAGGGGGCGTTACAAAGCGTCGGGGCTTTTCACTAACATGCTCCTTAATGTAATTCTTTGTGCAACAAGACTTAATGTAAGTTATCTCTGATTCTGCTCACACCAACAGACCAGCAGAAAAAGGACATTTCATTTAATAGACATCAAATGTGGCAATTGAAACACCACAAGTGTCACCACAACGCATTAATCCAATTGTTGTTATCTTTTTCTTCGCTAGGATTTGACAGTTCATAATGGTATACTGACAAGACTGCCAACCACAGATGTGCTGTCAGTTCATATATGCTTAACGGGCCGTGCGATTCTAATATAACTGAAAGAAAGTAACCGGCTTGCAAACTGGATAGAAAATACTTTTCTCTCTATAATTTAGTGATGTACACATCAGGGCTGTTTAGTGCCAGTTATTTTCAGCATCTTTGAACGCTTCTCCCGGCATCATTTTAATGGGCTGTATGAGGATGGAGTGAAATAAATTGCCGGAAATGATCAGAGATTTAATGAATGGATCCTAATCAGCGAGTCAGCATAGTGGAAGCGTACAGCATGTTGAGATCTGATGAGGACCGAGGAACAAACATAGTTTGCATAACAAGCTATATTTTAAAATCATTAGAGTTGAGCTCATGATGGATGACATTTAAAATCCGCCTGAAAATGCAAATGAGGTGACTAAATGGTTCCGTGCCACTGTTTCACTTTACCAATCACAGGGCACATTTGCGAAAACAAGACAAATAGGACAGATGGAGCAGCTGGAAAACATTTAATATATATATATTTCAAGTAAATCACTACTTTAATACACCATAAAATGCAGCTTGGTATTTAATGGACGGATATGAGAGTAGGTTTCGTCTTCTCATCCAACTTCTGTAAAGAAAGCGAAGAGGGAGCTGAAGTAAAACCAGAACTCCAAAAGTATAACGCTTCAGTCCATTAACTAAAAACCCAGCAGGGTGCATAACTTTAACTCGCCAGTATTTAGTGTGGTGGCCTCCACGTGTGCAGATAAGGCTGATAATTAATTTAATTTTTTTATCAGCCTTTAATGAACACCGTTTCCCAAAAGCCCAGAGGCGAGGAGTCATGGGGTCGTGATTAAATCAGACATTTCTGTAATAACAGCAAGACAGAGAGGTTCGAACTATGCCTTAGATCCAAGATATTACAGTTAAAATGTTGGGAAACTAACTTGAGAAAAGGGTTGTGGTGAATATTATGGTCTGCTCACAAAGTAGTCATTAACGTTCTTGAATTAATCAAGGTTTTCGACTTGTAAAAACAGCTGTGATTGGATGCCAAGTATGAAAATCAATTCCCAGGAACATGCTTCATTAAAAAATAAAAATAATAGATGAAAGAAATGTTGAATAAGAGATTGCACTGAGTTACAGCAGCTAGTGGGATGGGATAGCCTTTATGTAATAACTTAATTTTAAGCTATAATTATAAACCTCTTCAAATCCTGCTGATCACACTGATTTTAAGAAAAAACTGCCACACCTCATAATTAAGTATTTAGCTGCGCATCCTGGCATATGATGGATTTTTGTAATACGTTAGTTAGGCTGCCCGGGGTATGAAAATCAGCTGTGGCTTCAGAAAGGGAGGCAGAGTTTAGTAGGCTGCTGCATGTGTGTGTACGTGTGTGTGTGTGTGCGTGTGTCTGGTCTCCTTGGAGATAAAGTAATGGATACTTAGCCTCAAATGAGTTATTGGCTGTTTGTTATTCTCTGTTGAGAGAACCAATTTGAGGGTTACAGAGCAATTAGCTATTTATGCACAGTGCCTGGAAGAATAAGCGTGGCGACTCCTAAGTGGGACCATCAAAAGCCGCTACATTCACCTCTGTAATAATAAAAATGTCCTTTTGTGTTTGCCTGTAAAGTATCTCCAGTGGATTAAATATTGAGTAAAGTGGAGGGAGCTTCTTACCACCTAACTAATACACAATATTACCCTCCCACTTAAAGAGCCGCCATTAAAACTAAAGGAAAGTGATGTTATGGCGCCATGGTGGCAAATGCCTGATTCAAGTTCCCATAAAGTATCCAATTGAGTGTCATGATGAATATTCATAAATTGCTTTAATGAAGACCTCACATTGATTAAGCCTTTTCTAATGGGCTGTATCATAGCGAATGCCAGAATATAATTGGATTACGGTGACTTTGGGAAGTACTTTGAGACAGTGCCCACATTGGAAATGAAGATGTGCAGTCCGCTAACGGCATAATTGACAAGGATGAAGATGGATGGATCCGGGCAACTCCCAAGCTCTTCCTGCCCAAAGCAGAGGAGCCGACAGCTGTGCCCCCTCGCACACCAAGGAAGATTCAATTAGCTTTGCAGGTCTTTTTTTTTTTTTTTTAAAGAACTGTGTCTGCAAAGATTCAGTAAAAGCTTTGTATTCTGTTTTGTTAAAGGGAAGATAAAACTGGCAGCATTTTGAGATACAATTTAAAGGTAATCTCTTATAATAGACGAGGCTCTTATCAAACTGCTATTTTTTAAGACGAGTGAAATATAAAAGAACATCCGCTTTACTCATGAACTTTGATATAAAATCCTCTAAACTTCTTCTCAATTCACTAATTTATGTCATGCAAGAGTGAAAATAAGAACAATTAGATAGTAAAAGTAATGTTATATTGTCGTAAAGGTTGTCATATTAAGGTGCAATAATGTCACAAAGTCAACTCATGCATTGAGTAACATGTTAGAAAAAATTCCACCTTAAAAATTGCCCGTAGTTGCCACTAGACTTAAGTGTCACAGTGAGTTAAATGATTTATTCTTAGTCCAAAACTGGCTTACTGTTAACTAGTGACGATGAAAAGGCAGCGAAACATCCTGTCATTTTTGGAACAGCTAAAAAGTTGCAATGATATAAAGTTAGTCCACCTAGCTAAGGGGCCTATAGGGCTAGCATCCCTTTGTATAATCAATGATATAAGATTGTTGTAGAATTCACATCGAAGTAGCTAACGAATAGTTTTTCATAATTATAAATAATGATCAATGACATTATTTGCAGAAAAACAGAATAAGTGGGATTGTGCCAGAAGTAGGGTAACTCCTCGTCTCTGATTGCCTATTCCGGCTCAGATCGTACGATTCACTGTAAGAAAGATTGAGTCATTCAATAAATGTGTCTCATACTTAGTGGACAACATTTTTCCTACTACTGTCAAAGTCTGATGAATGGAAAACGAATGGGTTTGTCGTATAGATTGTATCATACTACAATTCAGAGAATCAAGCTCAAATGATTTCCCACTCAACTCTCCAAAGGACTGTGCCGTGCTCTGATGTTATTTTATTTGGTTTCATATTTAAATATAACCTTCTTATCCACCAACTCTCGACTGAAATGGCTTTCAATCAATCAATGCCCACCGTAAACATGCGTTTCTTCATTTGTATTCCCAGCCAGCAGAGCATTAGCTAATGACAATGACCAACCCTGTATGCATGACCTGCCTTTAGGATAAGCTCATGATCATAGAATCCCTCTGTGTGTATTCCTGAACCTCTACAAACATTAAGCATACCATTGTACCGCTTTTATGCAAACCCCTTTCTCTCTCAATCAAGCCTACAGCCTATCGAGATTTGTACGCCCGCCTTCAGAGCTGCAATTACACCGGCTAGCCATCAAGAAGCATCGCTGAGCGCTATAGAAACTGCTGTTGTCTCAACATCCACTGCTTTGTGCTATTCATCTAGGAGGACGGGGACGTTGTTTGTGATTGCATCACTTTAGAGAAGCAGGAACGAATGAGGCGACGGGCAAGCTGCAGAAGCAAAGCTGACGTCTCCTGGGTCTGCTTAATAAGCCTTTTGGTGGATCCACAGGGATGCTTCCCAGCACGAGTGTTCACGTTGATAAATGCTCTATTCACGCGTTGATTTTTAAAAATGAACGATTTTTCATTCCATTTACCCAACAGAGATCATTTTAAAGAACATCTGCACAAATAAACAGCTGACTTCATCCTTCCTTGTGCAATCAGTTACTTCAAATCTCTTTGAAAGTCATTCTGGGCTCCTCCCTGTTTCGCGTGAGCCTACACAGCCTTAACAAAGCCTCAGCAAATTGCAGCTGTGGACATTTTTCCCATCTTCCTCTGAATGGGAACATTACATAATTCTCTATAATCATCAGTCTCAATAGGTTGAAGCTATTGACTTGGAAGCAAGTGTAAACATGAATCATTATGGTGTGACACGGGTACTCACGAGCGTGTTTTTCATGAGAAACCCGTGAGAAGGTGCAGTGATGTGAATAGGGAGGTCGCTTTTAACGATCAGTTCATTTTGATGTTCTATAGGTGAAGTTTCAACATTAGGTTAATGTGCTCAATGTCTCAAAAGTACTCATTCTGCAGTAAAATGTCCCCCGGCACTGATATATTATATATGTGACGTCATTATGTTAATAGAAACTAAGACACAATGGGCTCCACTCAGGTTTAGACCTTGAAGAAAGGACGCCAGATCCTAAAAGTGGATAATAGAAAAGTAAGGACACCAATGTGACTTTTAAATATTGCCACACGGACGGTTTTTAAAAGTCGAGCTGAAATGAAAAATGCCCTTTAAACCCTGTTACATATTGTGCACCTACTTAACAATATATGGTGAAAAAAATGAAATAAAAAATCAATGCATATACCGTGTCTTGGATATGAGAGTCTATACTGAGATGTGAGAGATCAGTTTCCAGACACGATTCCTCGAGAATGCAACAATCCCTTGTGGATTTGAGGAAGTGTATGAAACAGGTCGTACCAAGTCTACCGATCTGTCCTTCCTATTAGTCCTAATTTAATGATCAAAGGACACACCTTTTCTGCTTAATTGTCCTTCAGTTTCTTTTATATATACAAAGCATTTTTCTCCCAGACTCTAAAAAGGTTAGAGGGCAGAGCGGCTTCGCCTCTCAGTTCACTGAAGAAGCCTCTTGGATGAGAGGCGAAACCTCTTCAAAAACGAAAGCGAGTCCATTTGCCAACGATAAAGCTTTCAAAGATTACTACTTACTCTCAGCTGAGAACCTTCACAGAAACGTTAGAGGGCAAAGGTTTTTATTTAGTCTACTGGGCACACGAGTCCATAACATCTCGTCGACAGAAGGTTTCCACCGACGGATTTTTTACCTGTGGTGTTAATGTACTTTTAATGGGTTGTGGCTGATTGATGATGAGATCCTGACAGCATCTTTCATTTGAAAGCCTTCAATCTTATGTCTGTAATAAACCTCATGAAGGGAACTCATGAAAGGGCTTGGGATAACATCCTGCACTGATCATGATTGGACTAATCTCACTGGATTCTCCTAGAAGATCCCCAGACCGGGGCTTTTTCTTCATCCTCCTCCTCTTTAAGCATACAAAAAGCAGATTTGAAGGCACTGAAAGCCCTCTGATGATGTGCTGGTAGGTTTGGTTTGAAGCCCATCTAGAGACTACCAGCTTTCTTCCTTCAGTCTTTTGACGCGAGGGGACATGGAGATGATTTATTGGACAACCATTTCAATAGGGTGTGCCAAGTGCAGTGCTCATATTTTCTCAAAACGTACCTCTAAGGATACCTCAGCTCAGAGTGCTTCATTTGTATCCCCTTATATCCAAAGCCCCTTTTAGACTGCCTTTTCTTTGTGGGAGTATTCCGCCGTTATTCCGCCCCATCGTCAGTCTAAACACTCGCCGAGGCGGAAAGGCGTGACAGAATATTACGCCTCTGAGACGGCAACGGAGGTCGTCACAGAGCCGCATCAGAGGCGAGACGAGGCTTCTATCTAAACGCCACGAGCACTCGAGGCGGAAAAGACGTGAAGACGCGTTAGCAGGACGACACACCGCCGGCGGATTTAACGATCTCAAAGCGGAGATCCGAAGAAGATAAAACGGTGGTAGTTGATCGTACAATGACACGCATCCACATGTTTATGATGCACAGCAACTTCACTTGCGGTTGAAGAGTCGTGTACATATGGGAGACGAGCAAAAGTTCACCTTTCTTAGTTGTCTTGATGCCACAAACAAAGTTCTATCTAAACGCTCCGGTTCGTGCCGTATTGTGACTCGCCTTTCTGAGGAATCGTCTAAAATTGTCTAAAAATGGGTAATGTCAGTACAATAAGAGGCGAGGGGACATTGGCACACATTAAAAAGTTTTTAATTTCATATTCCACCTAGATGCTTTTGTAAGATTTGCTTAAGAAATCCATTCATTTTCTGTCTCAGATCTCTGGATTCGACGATTAAGAGTAATCAATTCGTTGTTAACATTAAGGTTTGAGGCAGAATCGCATCATGGTATCCTTGAAACCATCATCCCTGATGCGATGAACCAGAAGACTTTACCTTCGTCTTTCTTATGATGTAAATACAATGTGTTTCCTTGTTTTATCATATTTGAGCATTTCATGTAGATTCTACATCATGTGCCTGTAAAGGTTGTAGTTATACGTGCATGTGGCAATAATAACAAGTTAAATGATTGTGCTGCCCTAGTCTTCCCTTTTACATTAATATACCAATCAGTGCATGAGTAACAATTTTAGAGTAAACTATTTTTTTAGCTGGAACTAGTTTTTATTACTTTATACAGTTACTGAAGGTAGTTTAGTCCAGTGCTTCGCAACCCAGGGGTCACCAAGAGTCACAAGATAAATCTGAGGTGCCATGAGATGATGAATGCTGTAGAAAAGAGGAAAAAACAAAAGTTCTTGTACACACATTTCTATTCATATTTTATAAGTTTTTGTTCTGAAAACTAGACTCTGTGTATTTTTGGAGGGGAGGTCACAAGACAAACAAGTTTGGAACCACTTGTTTAAGCTTTAACAAAAATCCAGTGTTTCATGCGTGTATGGAATGTAAAAATGAAAGTCTGCAGTGCTGTTTCATAAATATAGTGGGCGTAAAAATATGTATTTCCCTTTGAAAAGTACTTGAGTGGGAGAGTGCAAGGACATGGAAATACTAAACTAAAGTAAAAGTACATGAATATTTGCACTATTTTACTTCCCACCACTGTTCATATGGACATGGTTGATAAAGGCAAGGAGCTGCAGTTTCCAGGGACAGCCAGAAGATGGCAGTCACCACAGCCACTGTTAGTGAAGTGGAGTCCCTACAGCCTTATTGATCGCCTCATATTCATTGATTTGTTTACCTGCAACCGACAGGCGCTCCATCAAGCTGTTATTAGATGCTTCATGAAAACAGATTTTTTGGAAGTGTGAGCTAAGCTACTCTTGTACTCGCTATCGACGGCTGTGAACATAATCAATCACCGCTCATAGAAACCTTGAGCGTCACAATGCCACTCGATAAACAAACAACATCTGCCAAAATGTGGAACGGTAAAAATCAGTTGCTTTTCCACCGAGCTGGATGCTCACATCCAAAACCTTTTTCTTTTGCTGCGGAGAATCCCATCACGCAGCGTGCTCATTTCACTAAATCTACTCTGATCAGGGTAATTAAGCGCTCGTCCATTGTGGCGAGAGGAAGCCCAGCTCTCAGTCGAAAGCTGCCTCCGGTCCAAGCCACGCGTTTTAACTGCACGGTTACTCTGCGTGACGGAGAAAGGGGTAAAGGTGTGCCGACGGCTCCGCTCGTTCATCAAAAGTTGCAGCAGCAGCAGAGACACGGAGGGAAAACATGACAAATGGGTGGGCAAGCGCTGCTCGCGCCTTGTCATCCTCAGCAGGATCCCTTAGGGGCCGCAGGGGTCAAACACCAGGGAGGTCAGAACACGGAGGTTGTCAGTGTCTTCTGAAGCAGAGCGAGGGGAAAATACACAGCACGTCTCTGAACCATTCTTTCGGAATTCACCCGACACAAACTCCAGCACACAACGACTGAAACATTTTTGTTTGAGCGGAAAAAACTCTACGCAGCATGAAATGTGTTCACAAAACCCTCAAACTAAAAACAAAAAAAGCAAGAAATGCTTTCTGTAGACGTGAGGATTCGGATCGTCTCTCCGGCGGGCAGATCGGGTCAGTGTGAGTTTAACCTTCGGGCTGAGAGGCATGCGGGGCCTCGCAAGGCTGCAGCTCCCGTCTGTACAACACAACAGACCTGCGTCAAAGCAACAGACCTTGTTAGCAAAAGTTACCTGACGGTCTGCGGGGAGAAAAAAAAGAAAGAAAATTGTTTCGCAACCTTGCCTCCATGGCCACGCCAGGTCTCCACAAGAGCAAAAGCATCTTTCATGTGCAGCCATTAGAGCGAGCTAAATAGGCGATAAATGCTCCCTGTCACTCTTTCTTTGTTATTGCCCCCCTTCAGAGGAGTCATTTGAAAGCGTCTTCCGTCATTGATGTTTTTCAAGGGATGGAGCAGGCTTTTGTTTTCATCGCCGCCTCGCCATTGCCGTGTTGTGATAACTTTTGAAGGATGCGAAAGAGCGAACGAGGCAATCGGTCTTACCTCAAGAGAGGAGGTCCTGCACAAGCGGCCATGCAATATTAATCCAATCTGCGGAGGTGGTTTGGCTTCCAGGTCGGGCCCCTCCCGAGGGGGGTTCTCCATTACCTCTCCCGGCTTATCTCCCATTCCCTGATACTCCATTAGAAAGCCTCGTCCTACTCAATCAAAAGTTGTGCCGCTTTTCCACTTTTGACTCATTTCTTTCTTCCCCCTCCTGAAGATGTTCTGTTGTATTATTGATCAAGGTGGTTGAAGCCGCTTCAACAATGTGCTTCATGAATAAACCCGATTTCATCAGGATAAAAATACAGAAATGTCTCCATTATTTCGTTGCTGTAGGTCTAGAAAGTCCAGGAAAACAACAGCGCAAGTCGAAGTAATAACCTCAAAGAAGAACATGTGGTATTCATCGAGATGCCAAGATGCTGTTAAAGTAAATATAAAACATTGTTGAGTTCTTCTTAAGGAATTCATTACTCACTTTCACTTTTATCTGATTCACTCTTCAACACTGTATTACACTGACTCGATGACTAAAATGGCAATTAAGCAGTTCTGTAAGAGAAATCCAGCCTTTTATTCATTACCACTTTAAACTTCCCTTTTTTCTGCATGGCTTTTGTGTTTAAATTATAAGATCAGTCTTTGCAAATCCACTGACATGAATCATGGCATGAAAACTTCAATCGAAGTTGCTTTTTTAAAGGCTGATACCAGCAAGTATAGGCAAACTTACAATTGACCATTTTCGTGCTGAATGAATGACAGTTTAAATGTTTTGTCCAACATGGGACCCTCAAACTTTATGGAAATCCTCACCACACCTTGATGGGGATAGATGGATACAAGGATAGTGAATAATTTATAGAAGAAAACATTGAAAGATATTGATTCCCCCCTATTGATTGTTGTTTGGGAGGAGGGAGGTCTGTAGTGGATACATTTCCAAGAACTACAGAAGTGGTGAGGTTGAGGAAAAACAGTTTGAGAGGTTTTAATGCTTTGATGTCTTTTTGTGGTGACTGTTTACCCTCCAAAGAAAAATAACAGCTATATTAGAACTTATGAAAAATGCAGATGCTGCAGGAAATGCATCATCTACAAACAACACGTCTACTGTGGAGTAAAGGCTCACCTGTTTAAATCCTACAAAGTTTATATGTATAATTAAGGGTGTGACAGCTTTGAATGACAGGTGCGTGCTGTAACAGATTAGAGCTGCAAGCCGTTTCCACCAGGTCCCGCCTCATCTCTCCCCAGCTTCCACAAGCACCATCACGTCTCAACTAGTTCCCCATCGTACCTGCTCAAACGGCCACTAACACTCGATTTAAAGAGGTCCTATCATCATTTCCTGCTTTTCCCTTTGACTTCAGTACAGGTTTCGTAAATGTAAAAGGTCTCCGGAGTAGAGGCCCAAAGGAAGTAACTCTTCCCCCACAGGAACGCGCCGTCTGAACGGCTTGAAATGATGTCACCAAGTATCACACAGCCTCAAACGAAGCGAGTAAGAGCGTAGCTTAGCATGGAGACGCCATGTTGAGAATACATTTCCCTTGTGGGGACTTCTAAAGGAGGAGTTGGAGAACAAGTGGCTGAAAGTTAACACTATTCCTCAGTAGTACAGCTGCTGTTATCTGGTTACGGGAAGTGGTGAGACATTTCTGACAAACATACTTTTTTGAGGGATTGACCAATCACAGAGTGGGCCGGCTGACCAATCAGAGGAGACTGGACCAAGGTGTAAGCATCACTAGAATGTTACAGCTGGTAATCAGAAATGCATCATAATGTATTCACTGATTACATTTTGTATTGATGACCTGATTCCGCAAATTAACTAAAGAAATGAATGCAACAGAGTGAATTATGATTGCATTTATAAGAAATCTGGACTTTTTCAAACCTGACTGATTGGATTAAAAACAGCTCTAATACTTTGACAACCAAACGACATCATCACACATTGGTGTTGATTGGGAAAATTAATTGCAGACATGTTTGCGGAGCGATATAGACGGATGATTGAATGCCATCTGGCCATAAATGAATAACGTAATTTCTGCTGTGATGCTAGAAATTAACAACGTGGTTGAAAAAAAAAAAAATGTATTTATATTGAGGATAATTGAATGTACACAGGGTTGGGTTTCCTCTGCGTGAAGATGGGAGGAAATTAACAGCTCTTGTCCACAAGGCCTCTTTAAAACGTCTGTATCCGAATAGCACAGGAACACTCTCCGGTTGCACTATCAACACGTTTAAATATTTAATCGCGTCTGTCACGGGATCTCACTTTTGACATTGACGACAACCTCTGCGCGGCGAGCTGCCGAGTGTTTCCATTACACGGCCTCTCTGACTCCTCAAGTTTTTTCTCGACCGCCTCACTTCACAGATCAATTGGCAGAGGGCTCAATCACGGCAGAGTGTACAAATACGATTAGTTATGCCCCCTCCGACTAATTCATCATCACTTTCGGAGGGGAGAAATCGTGAGCGGGGGAAGTGCCAGGAGGTATGAATAAAGCTGGGTAAGGGTGCCTGGAGATGAGTTCTCTAAGGAGGCCTCCCTTCGTTGTCACCTGGACGACCGCCTCGGTGAAAGCTTCACGCCGAGCATCGGGGACTCCGGGGCCGATCCCAGTGGCAGCGCCGCCGTAAATAGCATGCTTTTCATCCCTTCCTCCCATGTGTTTTTTTTTTTGCAGGTTGCAGCACAATCAACAGTGGAAAGAATAGTTACACAAAAGCTCTCTGGAAAGGCACCGTTAGAATACAAGGCTCCCCGGAGTTAACCTGGTTGCACCGCTTTCTTGTTTTTCCCCCATTTTCAAGCTCATAAAAATCAGCACCCGCCGATTTCTCAATTCATGAACACGCGTTCGGCCTATTTTCTACTTGCCATTATTTCCTAAGCTGATCATGTTTTATTCACTGGGTCAGATTTTTGATTTTTAATAATCCCATTCTTTTTGCTCCAAAAACTAATCTACATTGCAAATGAGGAAATCCAGCTCCTCTGTATTTGACAGTCCTGTCAATCCCCCCCCCCCTGTATATAGCTGGGCTTAATTCCTGCTCATTTTTTAATTACACCTCAAGCAGTTCAATATCACAGTCCTGATTAAAACGTTATAGGACTTGGGGTTCAGCAATAATTACAGATTGGCCGGCTGGAATGTGCAGAGTAAATTATTTTATTTGAGGAGGATAATTACGTCTACAAAATGCATCACTGTGAGCGATTTAACAGCACCTATCAGTTCTAGAGGGGAGGTTTAATGGCTCATTTCAGCAAGCCCTACTGGACATTATATTGACTTGGAATGAGTTAGGATCCTCCGCTGGATTCAGTACGACAGCTGCTTGTGGTTGCTGTTGTGGAAAAGGAGCGGGATTAATCTTAGATTGTAAAACTGGAGCAAACAGTCATTTTTTAAGGCAAAGAAACCAAAGGTATTTTTTATGAATTATAGCTTGAGGGTGCATGTTTTCATGATCACAGAGGTTACAGAAACCCTAATTCTTATGAATATTCTTGCACAAAATTCACATGTATTCATGCACTGTTGTTTCAACATACTGTAATGGGATGGGACGCTATAAGATTTTAGCGCGGATCGCGATAAAAAAACACTTGAATTTAAATTATCAGGATAACCGTGAATATTCTCACAGTGACTTGAAAAAGCTGCTATGCTGATCATGGTAGAGGAGTAAAAAATACTGCCCAATTTTTTGTAAATATCAAGAGGTATCGAGAAGAACTAAGGTGCACTGTGGAGTCATGTTGAAATTCACTATTCCTCAACAAAACCTTTCACCTTCCATCAGAGTCCTGTAGATGCATTTTGTTGTTGTCGGTGCCTTTCAATTGAGAGCCCCGGAAATGATTTCACTGATTAAAAATCCAATTCTAACCTTTTAAAAGACTGATTTAATTATCCGTGGAGTACAGAACAACTCATTCTGAGATAATTTGATTCATAAGCAGGAGCCGTACTGTGAAAGGAGTGTAGTTATCACAGTTCGGCACAAATTCAGTCAGATTCATACATTTCTAGACTTTGACACGAGGAGAGGAGATGCTGACTTTCCCATATTATGAAGGCATAATCGTCTATATGTCTGTCTGCCAATTTCTGCATCTCTGTGGGGGCCACAGAACTGGAGCACAACAGAAAGCGGCGTGTACGTACTTCATCAAAAACAGTCGGAGATGAGAGGAGCTGCTTTGATCTGACTTTTTGGCTCCCGACTGGAATCAGGAAGAGTTTGAAGGGTGGAAGACGAAAGAAACACCAAAAAACACTCTTCCACAGACCACTTATAGACAGAATCTTTTCAACACGACCTCTGACTGCTTTCAATGTATTCACAGGTCCTCATAGAGCATGTAACCCCCCCCCTCCTTACAGTATGACGGCTGTGTAAAGACAAGCCCTCCATCTAAAAGCTAATGGAAACATCTCCGTACATGTTCTCTGTTCCCACGGGTGTTTGCCAGCTCTATAACAAGATCAGCAGGTTTTTAGGGGCCAACTGCCTGTTGCACCATGGGAAATCCTTGGGTTACTGCAGCGTGAGAGCAGCGGTTGGCATTATGTTGTGTTGAGACAAGTTTCAATCCCCCGGAGGATAAGGGCACGGTCACACAGGTGGAGTTCAATGTTGGTGAGCTCCTCGTTAAAAAGAAGTCTGATTGCGTTTGATGTATTATCCCAGTAAACATTGTTAACGTGAGTTCATGGCCTTAATTGCTAGTTTCGAGTCTGCTTCAACACAGCATGAAGTCCATTAAATAAATCATGGTCTTTTTTAGTGTAGATAATACACTATTGGCCTTGGGATTTTCAGCTCGCCACCATGATATTGTATGGTCTGTTTGTGTCCCTTTCACTGTGTGGTTTCAGTTTGTCAGAGTTAATTGTACCACTTTTGGTCGCCTGGAAATGCTTTATTCAGCTCGGTTTGACTAAGAGTCACTTCTGGTTGAAAACTAGAATCCCCGCCTGGCCAGACTCATATTTATGTGAAATTGTCATAATTAAGAAGAATTATGACCCAAAACATGTGATCTTTGACCACAAAATCATTTCACCCTTGAAACCAGGTGGATGCTTTGCCAAAGATATCGCATTGACAAGAATTCAACGGGAAACGGACAACCCGAAAACACAATGCCTCCGGCCACGGCTGTTTCCGGCGCATAAATAAACAAAATGGCAACGGCCAAAACCAACGGTTGACTCACAGCGGCGTGGCTAACCCCAACATGGCAGCACCCACATGCCGTGTCCGAAGGATTCATCGTCTTGGAGCAAACAACAGCTACAAACAACAAAACAGACCATACATGGCACTACAAAGGAATAGTTCAACATTTTGTTTTTCATACTTCAAATGAGAGGATCGATGAAACTCTCCACAATGTTTCTTTAGTGTCATATCATAACATCTTTAGTTAAAAATGGATGAGTGGAAGAAATAGAAATCAGAACTCGACCCAGAACCATGAACACCGGGGGAGAACAACGCCGACCGACTCCACCTGCTTTTAAAGTTGACTGGCTATCAGCATGCATGTCAGCCATTCGACTAATGGCCTTTGTGACTAGCTCCTCAAGGGATATTACAACACACACACACACACACGCACACACATAAATACACACACACACAATAGCAAGCAACAAGATCAGGCAACTGGAGACAGCTGTCACATTAGTGGCGGCGGAAGTGAAGTTCTGAAATAGCAGGTATTGATTGTTTGTCACCACGTTAACGATGCCTGAAGTTCAAAGTAGATCATTTGACAGAAAGGAGGATTTTCTTATAATACAAACCTTACAAAAATGTTTAATCCTTAGCTGAAAGCTTTAACATTGAACTTAGATTCCGTCAGAATTTCAGGTCAGTGTGAGGAACATTTTTGGAGTTAATTCATGGAATAAAGGTCACCATCATGAAAGACGCTGTGATTGTGTTTAATGTCAGGCTTTGAAGCAAAATATGTAATTACAGTTTCAGACCTACAGCCACATGTGAGCAGATGGCATCACCGTGAACTGCACTCATCAGGTTATATGGATGGGAATATGGAAAAGAAGCGTAATTACAGGTATTTAGTTTTTTGCAGTGATTGCATTCTGGGTGGAAACTCTGGAGTGTCTTTCTAAAAACGGATGTACTTTAGACTTTGTGTCGCGGATGCTCAAGTTTATCCACTTAAACTCATTTTATTGTTACATTCCAGGCTGTTTTGCTCTTAAACAGCTACTTAAAAACGAATCCTGGAGGTAAAATGATTCCTCTGACGCATCTTTCTTTGACTCAAGGACATCTCACAACAGCACACCATTGGACTCTGAGTGGGTCTCTACTATTTATGAGGGAACTGAAAGTGGATCTCATCAGTGTGCACAAAGAAGTTTGGTTGTTAAATTGCATCAAATAAATAGTACATTCGTTTTCCAAACGCCGCTGAAGTAAAATCAGTGTATTGACTGACATTGATAATTCAATGCGTTCCTCTTCCATCACTTTCAAAACTAATGTGATTCAGCGAGAACTTTCTTGAAAAAACAGCAAATGACCTGTATTTTTCATCCTTCTTTTCCCATTAAATATTAGGCCGGCATCCTTGCCAATAACCCTGATGAAAGTCTATAACAAATTGGCATGGCAACCAAAGAAAACACGGCTAACCGGGTTGATATTGACATTGCGTCTGCCAACCGTTGGCGCCGCAATCAGCCCGGGCTGAGAAACCTTGATGAAAAATGACATCAAATCCATCCATCCATCCATCCATCCATTGTCTACCGCTTATCCAGTATTCAGGGTCGCGGGGGGGCTGGAGCCGATCCCAGCTGTCATTGGGCGAAGGCAGGGTACACCCTGGACAGGACGCCAGTCTATTGACATCAAATCAAGAAATCTAATTTTCGCCCCTTCAGGTTTCTGCACTGAGCCGCGAAGCGAAGGAAACGTTTCATTGTGCACCTTTAGGTGACAACACCTTGAAATGATTCAAATTCATCATAGTGGGATATTATTTTACGATGACCTGGATCTCACTCAAACAGGAAGTCAATGGTATTAGCGACGTCGACGCGGTGGAAATGTTTCCTCCTCCCTGTTCACAGACAGTCATCGTCAAGAGAAAAAACATCAAGTGTTGAGATGCAAACGCACAGGGTCGGCCTTTATCTTGGTGCTCAAAGGTTAGTAGATTTAATTTGGCGAGTTTTCAATCGAAGGGCATGATTCTCATTTAATAGAACCAGACTCTGAGCAAACGCCATTACGAGCAGCAAACCAACACGCTGGCTGACAATCTTTAAAGGGGATCTGATTGATTTTCTGAGGAATAAGCCATTATCTACAGTCGGTGGTCTTTAGATGCGAAAGGGCTGGTTTAAAAAAAAAAAAAAAGGACACAGCAGAGGCAAAAACAAATTACGTGGTGGATAGTTACCTGCAGCTTCAAGGTTTGGGTTTGACATAACTGATAGCAGAACGTGTCAAAGAAGGACAAGCGGGCGATTTAAGGACTCAAACCTTTTAGACTTCATGTTTCTGAATTAGGAGTTTAATCGCACAAGACAAGGCACATAAATCAAAAGGCAATGCATCATTCTGGGTCTTAGTTTGTAGCCCCGAATCCTTACAACTAATACATCTTTTTGTGTGCTGCTCAAGATATAAAAAATAAGGATAAGGATAAATAAGGATCATCTTTCAGGACTTTGCGGCTGCATATAGATAGTCCACGGCTGCAGGGACGGCAATGTGGATCCATCCACTGCTTTTATATATATATAATAATATGACTATTGGATGGATTGTATAGATATGGTGCCCAGAAGATTGATCATTACAGCTTTCTGACTTTTCATCACTGTAAAATTAATTTATGATCAAGTATTTTCATCAACAACAGTTTCTTTCACAACTAAAATGAGACATTGAGGAGACGGCTCCGATTTAACACTGACGGTGTGTATTTCAAATATGCAATACCGCTGAGGAAAACAGAACGAGACTAAAATGTGGTTCAAAATATAAAAAAAAAACATTTCTTTTTCTGCGTGACCTTCCACCTTTTGTTCACCTCACCATCACCCTCATCACACAGCGATGACGCGCTGTGCTCAGTCCGTCTCCGACCTCCTTGTCTCAGTCCACATAATTACGATACATTTCTTCACCGGTTGACGTGGAAATAATTGGTTGAGGTGAGGCGCTGATCTTGAGTTGTTAGGATCAGGATCGGCCCTCGGTCAGGGCGCAGGACCGGAACAAATCCGATTGGATGCTACGCACGGTGGGTCTTGCCAAGAAAAGCAGTGGGATTCATTATAGCGCCTCAGTCCTGACAATTGCACTACTATAATGCATAAAGTTTGCAAATTGTAAAGTTAGTTGGGTTTTTGGGGGGAGATGAAATGTATATTTTTGCATGGTCGGTGGTGCGGATTGGATGTGACTGAACCGGGATCACTAATGAGCACAATCACGAGGAGTCGGAGAAGTGAAGCTGCATTCTGAATCGTTCAATCTGCCTCGGATTGCTCAAGTGATGGTTTTGACTAGATTGGCTGAGATGTATAATCATATATAATATAATCAAAATGTAATAAAAAGTAGCAGGCAAATTTTAAAAAAGCAAGTTGACTTAAATGAGATTAAAAGAGAGATATCCTGTAAAGAAACTTCATTAGAATATAGTGACTTTTTTTAAATCACACTTTTAACGCTGCATTACTCTCCAAATTTAACTAAATGTGAAATGGAACTCAAAATGAAAAAAAAAAAAAATGTATCTAGTGATTCCAGTTTTAATTTCTACTGCATGATTGTATTTCAAGAAACCTCTGAGCCCAACATGGTTTTTACTACTTTTTCAAGACAATCGTTTTTTTGCTGCATGAGTGCGGAGGATATCTTTATCTCTATAAATGCTGCGATCAAGTCAACCCATGAAATCAAACACTCAGGCGTTTCAGCAGACGTGGACATGTGGTTAATGAACTAAGTATTATGGGTATTGGAGTTGGTTAATGCCCTAAGGAGCGGAGAGGCTTTCACTTCAGTCTGAGGCATAATGGATTATTTGGATTGTCTTGCCCCCAAGGGTCTGAAAGAGTAATGATCTCAACTTTTTTTTTTGTTAATGAGTTAAAACTCAATAACAACATGTTGATGGAGCAGGGCAATGCATTTATGTAGTTTGTTATTTTTTTTTTTTTTGACTATTATAGGCTATCCACTAAATTTCTCTCTTGATTTAGATCTGCACACGGGCCTGAAACGTCTGCAGGGCAAGTAAACATGTTGTGCTGTAGTGCTCACAGATTGATGCTTTTAGCAGCCGGTCACGACAATAAACGGAGCTAAATCTTTATTCCCCGTTTATCTGTTGTGTCTCCAGAGGGAGCAGAGAGATGCTCCAGACTCCAACCTTTACCACGAACGTAAACGGAGTGCGATTGAAGCTTCAGCACCTGGACTCGTTGCGCTGCACTCGCCCACACCTTCGGAGAAAAAAACACTTTCAACGCCGTTCGTTTGCACTGATATTTTAGTAGCATACTTGCCTCAGGGCCCTGCTTAACGCCAGGCTTACCTCACACTTTGTAACACGACACGTACGCGTGATATGGATGATGCGAGTCACTAAAAGTCCCGTCAAGCTAAGAGAGTTTATGTCCTTTAAGCGTTTTTAAAAAGTGAGTCAAACAGTAATATATTCTGCCTTTGTGAATATCAAATCAATGTGGGTTTATATATAAGTCATTTGTTATTGGCGGTTGCCAGGAGGGGGGCTTGTAATTTCCCCCTGGCATGACTTCAGACAGAATCCTGATGGCAGCCTTGATGGGTCTTAATGGAAGTTCAGTGAGGAGAATGGACGTCATTTGCATGCTCACAAAGGACGGGACAGAAACAAGATAATGGAGATACTGTAGCTGTGTCCCCAATCAGGAGCTGGATCCTCCAAAGTCCACATTTGTCTCTGCCACAAAAGGCTGACAAGGCCTGGCCACAGCCAAGAAACGCAGCTTTATTCTGCCCAAATTTGGGCCGCGAGGGTGTTCTCGAAATAAACTAGTCCATGTGTTTTGGACCACTCCCGTTGAAGACAATCTGTAACACGTTGGTCTGTAAGTACTTCCCAAAGACAAATAGGAGACATTGAATAGGAATCGTGTAGTTTGTCTGATGATGAATACATTGACTTCATACATTAATTAACCTTTTTGACATAATGTGGGTTTGTTGTGTTGGATGTTGCAAATACCATTCATCCTTGTGTCTTCTAACTCTTTCTAACACTCCTATATTTGTTAATTCTAGATACCGAACACAGTATTCAGAATCGAAAGGTGCTTCCGACTCCGACACCACAAAACTCGTTCCAGTTTACCACCTGCCTTTACACTTTGTAGGCCATTTGAGGAACCCTCCCGGTGATTAACTCGGGAAATGTCTGACTTTTACGAGTTGACGAGGAGCGCCCGAATGCATCATTAGTTTCAGCCTCGGCGAGGATAAACTGTCTCATTTGTGGAAGAGGCACGGGTTCAACCTCGCCTTTCGGATGAACCTCCCAATTGTACACACACAGCTTGTAAACACGCTCTTTGGTGTTGTTAGCGACTCATTACTTCTGCTAATTCATTCTTGCTCCTGTTGCTCATCTCCTGACAGCGTCATCTTTTATTTTCCCCTCACTCGTCCCGTGTCGCAGGTGCAGGACGCCGACGACGAAAGGGAAATGCACTCCCGTCTCCCAGCACAAATATCCCCTTTTGTTTAATAACAACCGACGTTCTGCAGATTGCCTGAGGTTATTACTCCCACCTGGACTTTGCTTTTTTATGAAAAACATAATTTACAATGTTCTTATTTGTGATTGCACATACAGTAAATGTTTGGCACCGTGTACCCGTGCAGAATAACAATCACGAAAAAGAAAAAAAAAACGCCGCTTCAACTGATTAGACTCAAAATGATGCCACTTACTCGAACCACAAACACACACACACACACACACACACACCCTCTCCTACTGTGGAGGATATTTTCAATTAATCAGGTTCTCTCATCAATAATTCATCGCCCCTGCAGCCAGTCACTCTTCTCCAGCCATTTAATGAGGCAGCCCAGCCAGAGGGACACCATCCACACATTACTCCCATTATAGTCGATGCTCGGTGGCAGAGCCGCCGTGACCACGACCGGTTATTAAAGTAATGTCGTCATTTGCGCCTTCCACTGTTTGCAAAAAGGACACGGGTGACAATAAGTAAACGCCCCCCGACAGCCTCAGGAAACCTCAGGTTGCTAATCTGGACTGCGGGAATTCAAGAGGAGGAGGATGAATTATTAAAACCAACTTTGCTGTGACAGAGGAGAGATTTGATAACATTTTTAAAGTGAAATTGCAGCCCCCTGGTTTAAAAACGTGACCCCCAAGAGTTCGGAGAGCTGCTGTTGAAATCAGCTCCGAGAAAATCTCCAATCTTCTAATTCTCTGATATGAGCTCCTCAGTCTCTAAACTAAGTGTAGTCTCATACAACGGCGTTAACATTCAGAACATCATTTTCTCCTTTTTGGCCGATATAGTGAGAGATTAATTGGTGTTTCTAGTTAACTTCAAAAAATGATTCTGGCATCGAAGCGGCATTCGTTAGGTTCCCGTTTTTTCTTTGATTCCACTGATACATTTGGCGATAAACAACCATCACTTTGTTCATTATTTCCCACTTAATTTCTTCGCTGTCATAACGCACAAGTGTTGTCTGCGTTTTAAAGTCACACAGTTCTTTATCTTGGAAAGGCACCAACATCTGCAACTGTTTTTTTGGCTTGGAAGCAATCACTTTCCTTTGTAGCTTACTTGTCTTCCCTAAAGCCATTCACTTCTCATGCTAACAGCCCACTTCTTCAATTTAATCCAAACAAGCTACTGTGGCTGTTAGATTTAAACACCAGCGCCCGTGTTCAACAGGATGTTTCTAAATGTGTCGTAAGATACCAGATAAATCAGAAAAATCTTTATGAGTTTCATAAGTATATCTGAGGAAATGATGTGGATTCTTATTTTAAGAAAGGATAGCTAAAGGTAACATAATGAGGAGTCTACTAACAAGCTGTTTGTTTATTGAAATTTACTTTATGTAAGTCTGCTGTAAGCTAGCTAGCAACGGACGTAGATACTTTCTGATGCTTCCCTCCAGTCTCTCTCCTTTTTCCTCTTATTAAATAGATTCATCAGGGATTTTTTTTTTTTCCCACGGATAGGTATTTTCTAACTTGCCTGGACACATTTTCACACCCAGGGCAAATTTGTGTCTAACCGTATTTTTCCATTGATTTTTCAATCACAACTATTAAAATTCAAATCACGTTAAAACACACAATAAAAATGTCAAATGCGTGTCCTGCCTCATAAAACACAAGCCAGGATTGTTAACATCCGGGTCTTCTAGCTTGCAGTCTACTTTGTTGACAGATTGCTGGTTAGTTCACTTGTAAAAGCATTGCTCTATAGCACTACTAGTGGTTAAGACATGTATTGTCTGAATCAGTTGGACTGGACATTAAACGGACTTTAACCTGCCAGCTCTCTAGTACAAAGTCTGGCTGTTTGATTGAGTTCATGTGTGAATAGAGTCCCCGCTGTCATAATGTCCGCAGCTGACTCTCCTCACATTCACCGGAGTTCATAGGAGACGGCTTTTGTGTGTTTCTTTTCTGTTTTAATCAGCAACTGTAGCTTTCTACCTGGTATGCAAAAAGACAGTAATTGGTGGTCAAGGCTGGATTACCATCCATGCAAAGCAAGCAGACCTCCCAGAGGCCCCCCAAATCCCTGCTTTATTAGCTGGTCTTGAGTTCTCGTCTGTAGGAAGGGTTGAACTCTAGTGCAAAATTGATGCTGAATCTGTGCATACACCTTTTGTTAATTTGTTCAAATTAACAAAACAGCAGTGTTGGGCAGGTTAAACAGAGGAGTGTAATACATTGTTTTTTATCTCCAAAAATCCAAACCAAAATCGAGCTATGAATAAACATGATTCTTCCAGGATCAGCTGCTTGAAACTGTATTAAAAGCTCTTCCCTCACGAAATCCCTGCAGCATCTGAAGGCAGCAGGACACATATGTTGGAAAAAAGCCTCTGAGGAGTGCTGTGCTAAAATGCAGAGCCGTTACGCACGGCCGTCTTCACCTTCATTAAATCGCCTGAAAACGCAACCAGGCTGCTTCACTTCAACCACACAGACCTCGACACGCATCAGGCTGGTCAAGTATAACTTCATATTCTGCTTTTTCAGGATGGGGATGTCTGGTTACCATGGTACATCACAGCCTCTTTCCCAGCGTTGAGACTGTTTTGCATGCTGCGCATATGAACCAGAATAGAAGGTGTGCACGGAGACGCCCACACATTCTCTGTGCCTACCACCTACTGTTGGCATTTAGTATTCAAATTTCTACTGAAGGTGCATGCCATCCCAGGTATGCTGGGAAACCATACGGCGACTTGTTTGAGTTAATAACATCACCCAGAGGTGCTCGGAGTATTTCACTGAGCTGTATTTACTGTGAATAGCAGGATGAACTTCGGCTGGTTTACTACAGCGGCCGTAAACTATTTCATTGTGATTTAATTGCAATAAATGGATAAAAAGGATGCAGAAAAAACAACATAATGATGATGATTTGGAAAAAGTCAGAAGTCATGGTTTGTTGGGTCTGTCTGCAAGACGATAAGCAAACAACTTTTAAAACGTTTGTTTTCTGGATGGAGTTCGACGTGGCTACGCTAACATTGTTAGCATGTTTAAAATAAAGTAATCTCAGCATAAAAACAGCAGCGACCTTGTTGTTTTGTACCACAGACACTCTATGGTTAACACACATACATTTAAACAGTGCAAGTTTGCATGTATTTGCATCTTTGCATTGACTTCGTAGCCAATAGCATCGCGCGCCAAATTAGTTTTGCATTTGGTGTGAAGGGACCTTTAAACTATTCATTACTGGGGAAGTAGTACTGTTACAGAAACACACAACACTGCCCAACAACATATTTTAGGCTCCCAAGTGTAATAGGGGCCCAGCAGCTCATTTCCCCCCCAGGGCCCCCAGCAGGTTAATCCAGCCAGTGGTAGACAAACTGTCCTGTCTCCTGCTACAAGACCCCCGACCCCCCAGGAGTAGTGGTGGTGCTGTCCTGGCCTTGTTCAGTTCTCATCATGTCTGAGCATCTACTCACTCTTATTTTTTTTTATTTTCTTTTGCCAACGAGGCCGAGAGTGGTGCTCTCCGAGGAATACAGCCATATGAGCTGAGAATCTGACCATCTGGCTTCCTCAGCAGCTAAGAAATCGCGGGGGATGAGCGAAGAGTGACGAGTGTCCCACGTCTCCCGCCGTCTGTCAGTGTCAAGATGTCTCTTTTAAAAATAAAACACTGTTGTCGGAGGCTGTACAGAGCCACAGAGTGTGCTTGCAAGAAATGTTAAAAGTGAAGTTTCTTTTGAAGCAGAGAGGGGGAAGTCACCACGAGGGAACTCATATAAAGGTTGCATTCTTGGACTGGGTAGATAGCCACTCCGGGTGGGACGGCTTTGGGAAAGGGGGATGATATAAAATCTGTGTAGAGTATAATGATCATCTTATCGCTGCAGGAATCCCTCATCCAGTCAGGTCTCCTGTCAATTCATTATTGTCGGAAATAGCCTTCCATTTCCTCTCTATCAAACACCTATGAGATGAGAATATGTAAGTGAGGACAGGGAAGGAGAGATGCTGCGTCTCATTTCCAAAGTCTTCACAGCAGTATGTTGCTCTGCTGTAATTTCCGAGGCACACTGTGACCAATGTCATAGGGGCCGTTACTCCTTTTCAAGACATAAATTCCACTAATTAGAGATCAATGACTCATGCTTGATGTAATTAGGCCGGATGGGACGCCCCCACCGAAAAAACTGTACGACTCGCATTCGTCTCCTCTTCCCTATCGCTCCTTTCCGCTCCGATTGTGTATAACATCAAACATGAAAACGATCCCCTCGGCAGACAGGCCCTGCCTACACATGGTTTCGGGAGAGAGATGGCCGTGGCAGCGCTTTGACAGGCGGGTTATGGTTCCTGGGTCCCAGTAATGAAGGACTACTGAGTGTGTCATGGAGGGAAAGGGCCTCTCCCCTGTCTGTCGGCCGGCCAGCTGGATTCAATCCTACAACCTCAGAATAACACCGGGCCTCAAAGGCTGTAGGACGGTCACTGTTTGCTTTAACGGGTGGGACACTCATTCAATTACAGCAGTGGCTTACCCTTTCCATCACACGACTGGTAAAGTCACATTAGCTAGACGGCATCTTAAATAATTTCTTTTTATCTCTTCTTTTTTTTTTCCAGCTTACACATCATCCCGCTTGTTTTTGCACTGCCAGCAAACCGCACGGGCGTTGAAATGAGAGAAACAGAAGTCGAACTGACAGTGGCTCCATTTCCAGGAGTCAGAGAGCGCCGTCTGCCCTGCAACACTGTGACTGTAATGCACAGAACAAGAGAGGGGATTAACCAAATAGTCAAGGGAGACAGGTTAAGCTGGTTTATACTGAAGGGTCTCACTTCCAAAGTCAAAAAGTCAGAAACTTTCTCAGTGCAAAGCACTCGGCCATATCGTTATGTCACGTCGCTAAGCCAGAGGAATTCAATTTCTGCAGACTTTCATTTGACTTTCAGACACAGACATGGTCAGAGGAAGCTTTTGGGAATTAAAAAAAAAACTGCAATAAGAATACATTCTGTTTGCAAATAAACAAATGGGGGAGAATTATGATTGAAAAGCATCGAGGACCTTGAAATCCTCAGAGAGCAGCTCCGCAGTTAATGTGGAAATATCTCATTTTGACAAATGCGGCTGGTGATAATGCACCCTGTCAAACCGGACCGTGAAAAGCCTTTAGGAGCGTTTTCTGACTCACAACTGCAAAGCCAGCCTCAGCATAAGAGATTTGCCCGAAGTGAAATTCAAAAACTGCCTCATCTGGTGTGATTTCCCTGCGCTGCGAGACCAGACCAGCTTCATTAGCAGCCCGCCGCTGTTCTTTATTGGTACGGAAGACCCCATTTTCACGACAGGAATGACTTGCCACTGGCTACAAATTGACAAAGCGCCATATTTCCTCGTGAGTCAACTCTCGTTAATGGCGATTCCCGGGACGTGCGGTGTCACCGGCGGGTACATTTGAACAGTGAGGATGCGAGGGCTCCGCACGCATTGTTTACAATACGTGCAAATGACTAAATATCAGAGAGCGCCGTTGCCAGCTGCACCTCGTCAGTGAAGTGCGAACCCATCCTCTGTCATCCGAAGGACACAAGTCACGCACGTGGCATTCATATTGAAGTTTTAAAAAAAAAAAACTCTTGACAATGACAGCGCCACTCTCCATCAGCGCCTTAATTCTCCGGCACAATAGCCTTACACGCTATCGATGATTACTCCTCTCCAGAATATCAGGCTGCTCCCTGACTGATGGCGGCTGCAGCAAAGGTTAATTAATGAGCAGTGGCAGGAGCGCTGGCTGCCGGCGAGGGAGAGGCTCTCCCGGGACTTCGACTCACCAGCGGCGAAAGATAAAGGTGGAACAGCGAAAGGGGGGTATGACTACTCGGCTGAAATTGAGTCGGCTTTTCTATCTGGATTGCCTCCATGTGCTTAATAGTCGGGGAGAGCCGCTTGATCACTTACTCAAGCTGCTGCGTGGAATTCGATTAGAATGCAGCTTTTCATCATTTCCCATATAGAGCCTTATTTCACGCGATGATTACACATCGGTTATCAAACATCAACAGTAATCTACGAGGCAACCTTCAAGCTTAAATTAGTTCTGCAAATCTGCTTCTTGTGATCAGACATCAAAAGGTTTCCCATAAAGCACATTTGCCTTCCTGTGCAGCGGCATTGGTATTTCCAGATGGGAAATAAACACTCCCGACATATCGCTTTATTTTTATCCCGTTTGTGCGATGCCGTTAAATTTCATTGGCAGAGATCATGGACTTAACGTGTGAAATAGCGTGATTAGCTTTATGGGCGGATTAATGTGTCGTGCCGTCCTGTTAAAGAGTCCAACGGTGAAGTGAAGTGTTCCATCTTCAAAAATATTAAGCCAGCAATACTTTCTTATTAGCTTTATGGAAGGTTTAAAACAATATAAAAGCTTAATTCATAGTTAATTCACAATTTATAGATCAGTTAAAAGACCTAAAAATAAGAGCAGCTTGGGTTGCCAGGTTGTAAAAAACCTCTCTATTCAGGTCATTAATAATTCATGTTTCTCACTTTCTTTTAAGTGAACAGGTCAGCAGTTTTAAATGTTAATAAAGTTCTGGTTATGGAGTCCTGACATGTCAATAAAGTAATTAATAAATGGTGACGTTTTCTCACTTTGTAATGAGCATCAGAGTTCACAAATAGAAATAGTAATAACGTGACTTATTGGAATATCATGAAATGTAAATCCAGCACTGCTCTCTCATGAGGCAGCCTTTAGAAAGTTGTAAAGAACAGCTCATTAATGCTTAATTAACCATTTCCTAATGATTTATAGATCAGTTATAAGACGTTAATGAGAGCCTTTTTGGGTGCGGTAGCTGATTGTAAAAAATCTCTCTGGGTGGTGTTGATGCTATGCCTTTTTAGCTGCAGGGCATCTACAATCAATTATTAAGCTATCTATTAGCATTTACAAATGAGCCTGTTACATGTGTTAATAAAGTCATTAAAAAAGGTCATGAGTCACAGCACTAGTAATCTACAGTAAGTTACTTCTTTGTAATTGTAATATTGATACATTATTGACTTGTTAATGGTTTTATAATTATCCATCAAGTCTCCAGCGGTTTATTAATAGCATAATATAATACCAGGGCTGTGGTGCAGACAGCCTGCAGTGTTCTGCTGGCAGGATCGAGTGGAGGAAATATCCAGAACATGAAGTTTTATAAGCAAATGGTTGAAAAAGAATGAAACTGTTCACCTGTGAGATATACAGGATATTATTATATATGAACTCCTTGGATAGTGATACTGAAATGCAGTGGAGTAAAAAATACAATGTTTCCTTCTGAAATGGAGTGATCTAGAAGTATAAAGTATAATAAAACAGAAAGTACTTTAAAACTTTGCTAAATTACAGTACGATTCTCCTAAATGTACGGAGTTACTTTCCACCGGATGGTGAAGATAATTAGCAACGCAAGCTGGCAACCCAGTTGTAATCAATAATGGCCCTATCTGCATAAAGCATTAGTACATTTTGAATTAACCATTAGCACACAGCTTATTGATGACAAAGGGGCCACTTTAAATCCATTAATAGCTGTCAAAGTGAGAAGCGAGTCTGTATGGAACTGGAGTGGTTGCCTGTGATGGGATGTAACTAAGTACATTTAATCAGGAAGTGTACTTCAAGTGGAGTTGAAATGAAAAATGTCCTTATCAACCACTTTTTTTTTAACCCTTTTAGATCACAACATATGTCTAAAAAAATGATTTCGTCGTATTTTATATCAAAATCTAATATTATTTTATTTCACTCGGAAATACTAGATATACTCTTGGAATGCTCAACTTTAAATACAATTATCTGTAGTTACTTGAAGTACTCTATTTTCATGCTGCGTAATACTTCTATACTTGTAGAAGCCAGTATTGTTAGTTGTATCCCTCTACATGTAATTGCCAGCTGTAGTTTGTTTGCAGATTAAGATAATTAATAAAGAATAGAAACCAACACCCAGCGGTATATAAAGCAGTTGAAATTGGCTCCACCTTTACCAACTTCAATATTAAAGTGACACATTTCAAACCACAACTCAAAACAAAAAAAGGCCTATTCCATCTAACGTCAACTGCTTTCTTATTTATTATCATTATTATTTCCATAACTATTGTTTCAACACTGTCACTTTACACTGTTTGTTCTTTGATTGTTTCTTTTAAAAGTGTATTTTATGTATGTACGGTGTCCTTGAGTGACCAGAAAGGTGCCTTTAAATAAAATGTATTATTATTTTTAGTTATACATCTTTAATGATAATAATAAAAATAATACAGTTACATGATCTTGAAATGAAATGGGACATTTTGCATAATAAGCACTTTTACTTTGGGTATTTCCACTATTTTTTGATGCTGATACTTTGATCCCACCACTGTTGGCCACCATGACACACTATTAAAATTGGGAGGATGAGAAGGTCCGGATGAGTGTCGGTTGTGAGATCACTTATCCGCCGATGTTTCCCGGATCCAGAGTGATTCCAAACAGGCTGCTCAACCGGCGAGTGCGAGTAGGGACTTGCAGAAAACCTCCCTTCCAAAGCGTTTGCCTGGGGTTTTGCTCGGTGGAGGGAGGATTAGGCACAGAGGACTCTGCCAAGCATTAGAGTGTTACAGGAGGGATCGAGAACAAATGAGTAATGAAATGACTGACTCATTGAGACCAGTGAGAGACGTGAGACGCGCCATGTGTTTGTTCCAAGCCTGCTCCTGTTAAGGTCCCATCGCAGTCAGAGCGTGACAAAAAGAATTTCCTGACATGTTTTTAATTGTTGCCTCCTCCTTGTCATGCATGTCACTCATACAAGCAATTAGGCTTCCTTCATCCATGTCTAATAAAATAGGAAATTTCGCTGCTGCATAATTGTAGCAGCAGAGAGAGAAGTTTTACTATGGGGGGAACGAGACTGTTTAAACCGTCTCTTTTATAGCAATAGATAATAGTAGCTAAACACAAGAAGCCTATAATAACAATATCTGCAGCTTAATGAGGTACAATGTCACACAATCACACGATGGGTCACTGTCATCCGAACAAAAAGGCTGGTTTGCCGATAGATTTATGCATTTATTATGTTCTTTTACATTGTCTCTCCACCCTCTTGCTCCGGAGCCCACAGAAAAACCGTTATAAAGTAAAATGATTGTAATTCAAGGCCACAGAAGCAAGGAACCATATCCCCACGAGCAAATACAAAACAGAGTTGGTAACAGGATTGCAACACCAAAGTGAAAGCATGTCTGCCAAGTCTACACATTCAAAGACCACAAACATCAAACGGGTTTTTCCAGGCAGTCAGGGGTTTCAGTGTTCGCAGAGAAGAAAACAAACAGGACTGTTTCTAGCTGAGCAACGATGGATATTTCCAAATGGGCACAGGATGGGTGTTTTTGTGTGTGCGAGTACAGATGCTAAGGGACTGTCTATGATTGAGTGAACCATCTGCATGTTACATGTGATCCATTTACAGTACAGAAAATGTTTTAAGCAAGACAGCATGAAAAGGTTAGCGAGGAGCGCATATTTTCGCCCAGGCCAAAGAGCAATAACATCACAGAGTGGTCTCTGATCTATTTTTTCTTTCTTTCTTTTTTAAGTTATCCTTAATATTCATCCCCATGCTCGGTCTACTGGCTGGCTGAGCTCCATCAAGACAAAGGCCCAAGAAGATCATTGGTTATCTGATTGACCACGACAGGAAATAGAAACTGTTTGCATTTCCTCCAGGCTTTTATAGTGAAGCCGGCACAACAATAAAACACAGGGTAAGCCTCGGTTGGCATCTTGCAGATTAATATGAGTAGCTGAGGGGGATGCTTTGGAAATTGCTCTGACTAGAAATGTGTCAAGGCTGACAGGTTTTTTTTTCTTTTCCAGTTTGATTCCTATTAAGCACTTTCCTCTCATCTAATTCAATAAGTGCCAAAGGGAGTTATAATAATCATATTCATTCTTGATCCTTTGGGATGTCTTTGGAACCCATAAATACTTTTACTTTTCTTTCTTCTACACATTTTTTTCTTTTTTATCTTCAGAGGTTCATATATCTTCAGAGGTTTTATATTTCCAAGCTAATAGAGTACACACAGTAAAGTTAGCTTTGGAAAATGCACTGAACCCCCTACAATCAAAGGGGTCCCTGCGAAAGTGCTAAGCCACCAAGCCATCATGACATCTTTGAGCTTCAAATAAAATCCCTCTACTGATGTATTGAAAATACAATCCATATCATTCATATGTCTATATTAGAGCAATAAAGCACAACGATCTTTTTTTTTTCTCTGCCCTTTCAAATGAGTCTATACATTGCAGCATTTTATATTTTTAAAGGGAAACAGCACACAGAGTTCAGATGTTAAATTCATGACAGCCAAATTAGAAAATTCTCTCTCAAAGCTACAAATTAGAAGAGTGTCAATAAATGAGTCGTACTTCCTAATGAGCTTCAGAACTTATCTTTTCCAAACCAGGAAATATCTCCTGGTTCCCCCCGGCACCCCCTCCTCCCCCCAAAAAAACCCCAGAATGCCAGTAATAACAGATTTTGCACAAACATCGCTCTCACATCACAGATAAGGGATCAGAAAAACTCTCATTTCTCAGCTCTTTACTAAGAGAAACTAAATCATTTTCACTTTAAAACCGTAGCTGTTGTAGGATGCTGGATTTGAGACAGCGAGAGTCTCAAATCTCACTCAGTAAAAGAGTGCTACGAGTGAGTGTGAAGGGCTGCTGAGGGGTGGAGAATAGCATAAGCTCCCTTCCGCCTATTTTAATGTAAAATATTCCCTTCACAAAATCTGTTGCTGTAGTCTGTACAACACCCAAACAAATACAACAAACAGGAACAAACAGAAATGCTACCCAGTATCTCCTCAACTTGTAACAATTATTTTCTTAAATTTTAAGGTCAGTGCAAAAAAAACAAAAAAACAAAAAAATACTCTTACAGAACTGGATGGCAGCCACAGTAAACAACACAGCTCAATATCAGCTGACCAGCAGCAGCACGTTAAGTGGAAATCCTGGCGTAACCCAGCCTCCTCATCACACCCCCGCACACGTCCTCTATTAGTCTGATGTCCTTTCGAGGCATGTTTTGTCTCCACATGTTAATGTTGGCTGGTGAAATGTCTCCTTCGTACATGAGATTGTACAGGCTCGTGGAGGTGGTGAACAGGAGTTGGTTGAGGGCTGCCGGTGAGCCGGGCACCCCCAGAAATGTGTGTATGCTCCCCGCCGTCTCCTGCGGGAAGTTGACCACGTCCTCAAACCTCACTTGGAGGTAGGACTCCTCGGGGAGACCCTCGCTGACTCTCAGCACTGCTGCGGTGTGAGCCAGCCACAGATGAGCCAGTATCAGGATGGGGTTGGTCTCCGAACGGGACAGCAGCCGCTGGATGATTTTAAACTCGGGCGCCGCGGTCGGGCACCCGTTGCCCACAGCGCCCTCCTTGAATATCAAGGAAAGGTGTTGCGGGATGTTTTTGAGGGAGTAAAGGCTGGGTTTGCTGTTATAAACCATGAGATAAATCCATGCACGAGGGTCTCTGACCAAGTAGATTGTCCTCAGGGAAGAGCCCACAACCTCCTGAATGAAAGGCAGTTTGAGGGCCCAACTTCCGCTCCGCATGTTGAGGACCACCCGGGCGTTTGGGTACTCCGCAACATGGCGTCTCATCTCCCTAACATACTCTGCATCCCTGTCCAGGCTTGCCCTCAGTTTACCTTTCAGCTCGGACGCCGGCTCCCTCCTCCTGGATCTCTTCTTTCTGTCCCTAGAGGGGCCGACTCTCTGGGGCGGTTTGACCCTACTGCCCTCTACCAGCTGAATATTCTGCAAGTGCAGCTTGGTGTTGTGGACCAGCGAATGCAGCCAGCCCTGAATAATCTTAAACCGCCCCTGCACAGCGTCTGACCTTGACCACTCGCAGGCGTCGACCAGAGAGTCAAACTCGAACTCGGTCTCGGGAACGTCCACGTGCTCGGTGGGAACTCGTATGTAAACAAAGTCCGAGCTGTTGTAGAAAAGGTGCTTGAGTATGTCGGATCCCGATCCGGGAAGGGTTGTTATGACGACAGTGGGGAGGGGGAGCCGGTGCTGCTCGTACAGTCTGATCTGTTTGTTTACTTCGCTTTTGGCACCCGCGACTTTCCATTTTACCCCACAGAGGAGCTGATCGCAGCTGTTAGAGACGAACAGCAGCTCGGCTATCCACAGAATGAGCACGGACAGGAGGGCGTAGCGCATCAGCCTGCTGAAGCAGACATAAAACTTTCTCTGCATGGTCAAAAATCCTATGGCCACACAGAGAACGACCCCAGCGATCACATTGACCGTGAAACCAAAGTCAAACAGCTGATTATCACTGCTGATTTGTTTGGGGACAACTTGAGTCCCAAGGCCGTAACGAGTGATTTGATATCTATCCTCGACTTTACAGTGACCTCCAAACCCCAAATAAGTCGACCTAGCTCCTATGTCTTTGTAGTTTGTCACAATCGAGACGATCTTCTCTGTGTTATTTATAGTTAAAGAAAGTCTCACTCCATTTTTGCTAGAATCCATAAATCTACAGCTGGACACTTTGACGTATGGCCCATGTAACACGTAGGCCACTCTGCTGACCGTGCCCGTCATCGGGAAAGTGACATTGACGTACTGGGTCCACCTCTTTTTAAACTCAGCCGCCTGCTCTGCCTCTTGGATCCTAGTATCAGGGCTGTGACCCTGGCTGTCAAACCAGAACATTTTATAATGGGCGTCCCACACATCCATCATGGCACCATTATATCTGTCCATGAATCTGAAAGGGACGTATTTAAAGTCAATGTCAAGATTGTGGAAAAAAGCGCTGAGGGACTTTACGGGCGAGTCGCTCCGCGTCTCTACGTGGTCGAGCACCAGCAGCGTCTGCGAGTTAAGCAGAACCAACGCTCTGTACACACTCTTCAGTTTCATGGCGGGGGAATAAGCAGACGCCGCTTCGCCACTCACAAACATGGTGTCCCTGTGTGAGGAGGCGACAATCACCTCCCCTCTGGCCTCTCCCACCCCCTCATCAGTCCAGCGCAGCCACTTAGCGCACTCGCCCAGCTGACCCTCCCACGGACTATTACACTGACTGGTGGGAGACGGACTGAACACCAAGACATTGTTAAGGTAGCTGAACTTTGGACCATAAAGTGCTTCGGACACAAATACCTGTCCATTGGGAGCGAACGTGAAAGAGTTCTGATCGGGGTGCTCGTGACCCGGGTTAAAGCTGTTCCAGCCCTCCACCCAGGAGTAAGGCTTGTCATGGACGATGTCATAGACTGCACGGCCACCCAGCTTGCCGGACTTAAAGGAGACAAAAGTATTACCCTGGCCGTTCGGTAGCCCCGCTCCGTAGGTCACCACGCCCCAGTTTGAGAAAATATGCATCCTAGCTTTTCCAAAGTCCTGGGGAGGCTGCGGCGTGAGGTGGGAGTTGTACCAGATGTATTCCGTGTGAAGCGTGGCCCAGCGCTGGGCGGACGACTGCCCCATGGGACCGTCCTTGGGTCGGTGCTTGCGGATCTGTTGGGCCAGCCAGTTGCCCGTCCCGTTCCTCATGACGAACGAGTCGAGGAAAACCAGCTGGCTCTCCGGCCCGTAAAACCAGTTGTAGTTGGAGTCTGCGATGCCCACGGTTCTCTGAAACCCCGGCAACAGAGTGGCGTAGTAAAACCAGAAGTGTTCCCGCAGCCAGTTGTTCTGCAGGTTGTCAATGCTGAAATGTCGCTGGGCTAAGAAGACATACTGTGTGATGGACTTGGCTGTATAGCTCCCGTAGGCAACTCCCTCATCCAGAGACCCATCAACAATATGGTTTAGGAGGAACATAGTTTTCTCCATGTAGTTCACCGCCACTTGTTTCCAGATCATCGACTCCGGGTCGTCATGTGATCCAACCACGATCGCACCGGTTAGGACGGCTAAAATGTTTGTGGTTTGATGGTTTTGGAGGTACTGTTTCCCCCACCCCCTGTACTTTGAGAGCTCAAACAGCTGCTCTGTCTCAGAGCGAATTTTCTTGAGGTAAACGTCCTTCCTCCGCCCGTCCAGGTAGGAGTAAATAAAGTCATAAGCAGTGGCAAACCCAGTGAGAGAGTGCGCCATGGGGACCTCGTCGTTAGGAGCACTGGTTACCTTCCAGTCGGGATATTCAGCCATCCTATCCATAAACTTGATAAGAAACTGCAGGGCAGCAGAGTCGTCCGGGCATAACAGGCAGTAGAGAGCCAGGGGAGGCAGGTTGTTCCCATAAATCTCATTCCACTTGCTTGTAAACTCTGCATGTTTCACAGGGGGCATGTAAAAGGGAACATTAGACAACATGGTGAGCGCAGCGGCCCGGATGACCTTATATATGTGGCTGTGGGTGGTGGAGGACCTTTGCCTCAAGTGCAACACATCCACTTGGTTAAAAAATAGGTTGGGATGGGAGTCGGCAGAGTGGAGTCTCCACTGCTCGGTCGCTCTGGCTTGTGTGAGCTTGACCTGCAGCAAGTCATCTGTAAAAATGTCTCTGTCCGTGGCGTTGAAGACCCCCGAGAACGCCGTCCCCACCGCGAACAGTGGCAATAAAAAAACAGAGTACACTACCCAGTTAACTGCCATGTTGCCTGGCATTTGGGAATACATTTTACTGCATTTAAAAATTAGCTTGATTTAATTTCTTCCTTTAAAATGCCGTTATAATGTCCCATGACTTCAGTTATTTCAGAGTTAAAGTCCAGGTGAGATATATTCATCCAAAGAGTCCCAAAAAAAAAATCATTTTATAAGACAAATGATGCAATATCAAAGTCCCGTGCATGATAGTCAAGAAGAGGGAGGGGGAAAAAAAACTTTAGTGCAAGAACAAATCCACTTGGAACGATCTTGGAACATGTTTTGCAAAAGGCAACGAAACGCATCGCATTAAATATGCATACATGTCTGACGGCAGGAAGGTGTTTCAGGTCCGTTCGCGCTTTAAATCCAAGAAGAAGAGAAATCCCGCACGTTCTCCTCGGTCCTCGTAGTAGTACGTGCGCTCGTGAAGACTGGCAGTCTCCCACCTCGCGTGCGCCAGTAACTCATATTGATCTCCTCCCCCAGCCCCACCACCCCTCCCGAACAAAAAAAAACACTTCCTCGCGGACAAACATCAGTCAGCCCCAGTCTGTGTCCGGTCCAATCGCAGCCACCCAAAGGCACCGTGTGCAGCCGGAGCGCGCCGCAACATCCGCGGACAGGGACCTCGGCGAACGACGCATCTCCGCAGACAGCATTGCTTGGTGCGACCCCGCTGCGGAGGCTCCGAACCGCCTGCTTAGCTGCTTAAAATTGCAAATCTCGCTCGGGAAATTGCCCCGTTTGCATTGTTAATTCCGGTAATGTTCCTTTTCCCCTCCTCCGCGTCTCTTATCTTCGGCGATTAGTGCGGCGAAGAAAAAAAAAAAGAGGAGGAAAGTTGTCGTCACTCCTCAAGTATTCAAAGAATGAGACTTTTTTTTTTTTTTTGCTTGTCCGCAGGAAACAGTAAATCAGCCCGCCGAGATGATGAATAATCCGCGTGTAAATGGACTGTATCCGCGGGGATCTTTAATGTATCCGCCGCCGAGCGAGACGCACATCTCCGAAGTAAGGCTGCGTGCGTGTGTAATCTCCGGACGCGTCTCCGTTGTGCGTCCCCCCAACACACCCTCCCTTCTTTCTCTCCCTCCCTCCCCGACTCCTCGCAGTCCGTTTGATTGTTTTCCCTGCACTGGATGGACAATTTCCACTGTACAAACTGTAGAGGGAGCCGTAACTTTAGAAGCCCGGCCTCATTGCTGAAGTAGAGGGAGTGGGAAGGCTGAACATTCATTCCATGATATAGGCCTAGTCTCTCCCCCTCTCTCTCTCTCTCTCTCTCTCTCTCCCCTCTGGCTCATTACATTCTGGTGATCAATTCGGCTACAGAAGCAAAAGTGCACAAGTTGTGATTAAAAAAAGAAGAAGAAAGAAATCCAAGTCAACTAGATCTCCTAAAAACAGACACACAATGTTTTTTTGTTGAGGACACAACTGATATTAAAGGATAAGTTTGACATTTTGGGGGGAAATAAGTGTTGAGAAGACCAATATCACTATTCTTATTTATCTCTCAAAATAAGCATATTTCCTAAAATTACAAACTTCCCTTTTTTCTAACTTGGCCAGTGAAGCAAACATCTAAAATAAGTTGAATATTTGAATATGTATATATATATCTGACGTCTAGTTTAAATTCAGGTTATTCAGGGTTCTAGTCTAAGCCTGGACGTTTCAACGTTTTATGAATTTTTTATGATGTTTTAAAAATATGCTATACGTAGCCTGCTAAATATCTCAGTCTATATCAGATCAAGAGATGTCTAGTGCTGAGTGGCATACGCTCAGCGAGAAAGCAAATAAGCCAACATCCAAAAATGTCAGTCTATGACTTCAATATATTTTTTTAAGAATGTTTCAACATTTGGTCAGCTCACTGGTGGTTTTAGAGGTGCTGGTATGATGGTTCTATTACCTTTACACACCGGGGGGGATGTTTTCTCTCCTGTGATTAATCAGCACGTCAATATGTGTTTTTCCTATATAGTAGCCGAGGGTTATGAGTTGCACCTCTAGCTTTGACGATTATGAAACAATAACCTTGAGGCTCCTTGATGATGCCCAACTTTATTATTCCTATCAATCTTGAAAAGGCAGTGCAGACCCGATCCACTCAAATAACTAAATTTGCTTTCCGATGTATTTTTTGGAGGCAGCAACGTATCACATATGTATCCCTATACACTCGCTGTCTCCGCCACGTTTTAATGTGTTTGATGTCAGCTACTTCAATGCCATCATGTTATACTGCCAGTACAGGCCTGTCCTCTGATGTACAATTCATGTTACTCAGTTGTAAGTATGGTTTTGGTTCACAGCAAGTTCAAGTCTCACCGGTGAGGACTCTCCGAAGTACAGTAAAGACTCTATACTGTGATGTTTTCAGAAAAGCAAAAAAAAAAAAAAAAATGGAGGAAAAGATTAGTCGACTAAGACTTTCTTTGTTCAAAGGAAGCCCTAGAATATAAACTGGTTTATTACCTTTTAAACAAAAGTTTTCAACCTTGGTGACACTGGAGGGTTCAAATTAGAAGAAACAGCATCTTTTTCAGAAAAGTATGGTAGATTAAAAGGAGGTAAAAACGTTTTTCTTTGTTACAGTGTGCATCCCTTTGCCGTACCCAGACTTTCCCTTCCATTAACTGTCCATCTGTTCAACCTCCATGTTTCTCAGCAGAGTACTTTTGACTAATTTGATCTCGATTTAGTCGCCCTCCACTTGCATTATGTCCCGTCGTCACCGAGAAACCGCTCCTCCAAATGAGCTCCGGGCGAGAGGAATGTTTGTCTGTTGCACACAACCGCAATCCTTTGAAGTTTTTTTGCTCCAAAACTAACAGGAATAAACTTCTAAACTAGATCCCTCCCCCGTCAGACTGGAGAACAGGTCCAACTGAGCATCCTAATTAGAGGAAGCCTCGGCGCGGTGAAACCATTGAATGGTGACAACCGCCATGAAATAACACTCTAATCACTCTCACCCGCAGCTGCTCGGCCCTCGGGTTGAGCAGAAGGTCCTTGAGTCGTCGCTCGCCACCGGTTGCCCGGCGACGACAGCATCGCGTCTGATTAGAGAAGATCAACTGTAGATCGCCGTGAAGGGTGTCGAACATGAATCCCGAGCGCGCCGCTGATTGACAGGTGGCAACTAGTGTCTCCACGGCGACTGTAGCTCGCCTGCTGTTTACGCTGGCTGTTTGAAGCTTTGTAAATCTTGGCTTTGCTTGTTGAGAAGAAGAAGAAGGGAAGAATTCTGCCATACATATTGAAAGGAGAGGTGTGCTGACAGTCAGTGCCCTTATTAAAAATAAGCCATGCTGGGTGCAAAGAGAGGTGTGAAGCAGGCCCTTGAAAGACCCCCCTCTTTCTCTCCTTGCAGAGAATATCAATTCCCACCCACCCCCATCCTCCCAAAGAGTCTCAGGTTGCCCAGCATGCCTGTGTCCTGCATCCGGGCAGAGGGAAAATTGGCTCCAACTGTTTCAGGTTTCAAAGATGGATTCAGTGCCTTCTCTCTCTCTCCGTCTGTCAATCAAAGTCTCCTCAAAACAAACCATGAAGCCGCAGTGTACTCCCGGTGCTTTCACCGTGGTCCCTCGAAATCTATTAAATCTACTCGTCCAGAGAAAAGGGAACCAGCTTACCTGATGAGCCTGGAAATGGAAACACTCATCGCTCAGGGGGCCTTTTTCGTGATAATAGTAATAATGTCCACACACACAGATGGAGAGATTCTCAAGAGAGGCTACTATGATACAATCTTGTGAGCTTTAACAAATCGAACTGCGGTTGTCACCTCTGCGAACAATTTTTCTATTCCGGAGCGTCTCATTGACCGGATTTGTGTTGCTGATCTCTAGTTTCCGAGGCGGTGAATGTGCTTTTCAGCCTCGGGACATAAGAACGTACAGTATGCACAACGAAAACACTCAATATTCTCATAAATAATGTCCACAACTTCAGCATTTGTAACCGCGTTACCTTCCAGTAGCGTTCGCACCCGTCTGATGATGCGCCGGAATACACGCCGCGTAATGTGGACTGACATCTGTTGTCGTTTCCCATTTACCGAGGTCACCCTTTTCCTCGTTTCACCCCCCGTTCGTTCCGGTTTGCACATCACTTCTGTCATTTCTTGCACGTGTCTTGCATTTCCTTCCGTAACTTCCATCAAGTGGAAAGAACAGACAGTCGTCGACGACGAGGAGCGGCCGAGAACATCAGACGGATGCAAATGCTACAGGAGGCACTCGTGTTTGCTTGAATCTCATATTTATCGGCTGTAGCACACAGGGCCGTGTTTTTATTTACAGTTTCTTGTAACTTATCCTCACAGAGTAGTGCCGATGACCTTGTAGTACACAGAAGTGCTGCGGATTATTAACGACGGAGTGAGGAGAACAAAAAAAGAAATGTAGAACATCCCGGAGTGGAGATGAAGCTCCAAACTCACAAAGAAGAAATACTTTAACATTAAAATGCTAAATCCAGTTTGTAAAACCTTTTTCAGAATGATAGAAACATTTTAGAGGACGTTTTAACGTTGCAATCCGAAAGTATACTGAGAATAAAAGTATATGAAATATCCTTCATTATTATTACTACTTCCTCCATCCTTTCAAACGCAGCTTAAAATATGCATATGGCTGAGGATTTACAAAGGGTGCAACAGGAAACTGAAAATGACATTGAGCTTTGTTGAGGGGGGCGAGACAACGGTGGAAGTGATTGTCAGCAGCATCCAAGGGTTTTCATTATAGTGTTGCTGACCAAACCTTGATATTGTTTTTTTAAGCGTATATCCTTGGATTGTTTTCGCTCGGTGATTTACGGCGTTTGTCTTGTCCTATTTATTGTCTCTGGGTGTTGTGCTCGCCCTTGTGAGGATATGTAAAGTGAAAATTAAAAGTTATATTGCTTATAAATCTAAATTAATGAAATGACTAAAAGCAGTCCGAAGAAACAAGAAGAAACGCAGCAGACAAGTAGGAGGTTATCTGGTCATTAGATGATGAGTGATTATAGTTTTATTTCTCAAGGTTTCTTTGTATATTTTGGTTAATTAAACAATCTAAGAAAGTAAAATCACTTCTAAAGTTTAGACATACCTTACTTCAGTGACTATTGGTCATAACAACATAGTGTTTTAAGGGATGTCAATGAATGGACGCCCCAACATGAGCCTACATAGTTTCTGTCCAAGTCCAAGATATTTATGCACTAGATCTGATTGCTCCCGTTTCTTGTCCAGTTTATTTTGTTGTAGAAAAAAAAACGATGAAAGTAAGACACGTTTCTAATTGGACCGAATCTGCCTCAAAACATACAGAGGTAAATCAACTCCAGGTCACTGAGCAGAGCTGTTTTAGGGTAGTATATTTTAATCATGAACCGTTCCAAAGGAGGAAATGAATGTATCCGATGATGGAGGATTCACTGATCCGAGTTCTGCTGCGCGGTGCCCATGAAAAATTTACACGCGAGTGTGATGTTGATACAGTACCTGTTCAAGTCCTCAGAGGTGTACAACGCAACTTCTGAAACATGTCATGAATATTTTAGATGCTAATTTCAGCATCCCGTAAGGATCATTTGAATTTTAAAAAGGCACGCTTTTACGAGCGGAGACAGGTAAAGAGATGAAGATAGTAGGGGAAAAAAAATACAAAATATGGGGGGAAAAAACAGCATGAACCACAGATACAGCCAATTGAAGCTCACAATAGTCCCTGGCAGCGCCGCGGCCACAACACAGTGTTCCTCTCGCTAGGATTGATTTTGCTCTGTTCCCCCATTTGCTGATACGGCTATGCAGATACTGGTTTATGCAACGCGACACATTGACTCTGTACAGAAGTGAATAAACAGCTCTCAAAACTAATTCCAATCCCAAAGAGTGACATGTGATTTTCTCTGAGGGTGCCAAATGAAACATCCCACCGTGGCTGATACACCATTTGCTGCCAGTTGAGGTTTTAGCTCTTTGCAGGGTGAGATTACAACTCCAGCGCACACTCACACACACACACACACACACACACACACACACACACACACACGCACACACACACAACTTTCTTGCAACTTTCAGAGAGTCTGGGGTTTTAATCTGACACCGTCAGGACTCGTCGTCTGGCAGCACACACATCAAAGACTTGTGGAGAGATTCTGTGTTCTCATAGGTGCACATTATTCAAATGGGGCAAAAAACCTGCTTCTCATAGTTTGGGGTTCTACACCTCATAAGCTTCTGCGGCTGACATGTTGCCGCGCGGCTGGGGGAATAGGATATGAGTTTCTAGTGTCACTCACGGCGGCATCCGGTGGGGGAAACTGCAGTGTCTCTGAAAAGGGACTAGGAGATGAGAAGCGGAGCAGAGATGTAACTGTGCCTACATCTCATCGTGCAATGTTTTGGCAGGAGAGAGCAGACCTCTCCCAAAGTCTGCACCGCTAGCCCCCGACTCCCCCGGCTCCGTCTGTGATGTACATAGACTGGTGTACGGGAGCGCTACATAAATTCATGAGACTATTTGGCCCTAATTAAAATCCATAAACAAGCGCAAGTGCAAGTTCATCTGCAGTTCACGGCAAAATGTCTCATTGATTTCCTGTGTTCTTGTAATAGCCAAGGAATTCTGAATGGTGGCCTTTCAGGGGCAAATCGCTTTGCGAATAATCTTCCCCTCAGGAAAACCCATTCTCCAAATGGATAGTCGTGCTACAAATGTTTCATATCTCAAGCTGTGTTTTTTGTACCCTATCATTTGGTGCTGTTTTGCATAGGAAAATATCTCTCCATGCTACGGCTACTGCATCCACTCCCTTGTTTTTAGCCACGTTAGCAGTTTAGCTCGATGTGTGTTGGCCTGTCCACCACTCTGAAATATCTCAACATTGATGGATTTCAATGGAATTTGCCTCAGATATTCATGGTCCTCAGACCATGAATCATGATGACTTTGGTGACCCTCTGACTTTTCCCTCTAACACCACAAGGCTGATATTTTCAACTTTTAGTAAAATCTCTGGTCTACTGCTGGATGGATAGCCATGACATTTGGTACAGATATTCATCCCCGGGGATGAATCCTAGAGACTTCGCTGATCGCCTTGACGTCTATTGGATGGATTGCTGTGAAATATCATTCAAACGTTCATGTTCCCCTCAGAATGAAATATAATAACTCTGGTGATCCCTTAATGTTTCCTCTAGGGCCATCAACAGGACAACATTTCAATTTGTCAATGCTTCCCTAAAGCCTCAGCCTTTTGGTGCTAATCTCCAAATGTTAGCATGCTAACACGCTTCATTTAGATTGTGTAACCTGAAGGAGGGTTTCTGAAACTATTCTGTGAATTCAACGAGCCGTTCCGAGGGAGGCAACAAGCTTCAGTCTTGTAGTATTATAATTACACTTCTTCACTTCACTGTGGTTAAGACAAAATACATAAAAGCCATCATTTTAATGCATTCATAAAACAATATATATGCGATTATGCACAGTAAGCAATCCTGTCTTGCAATTTGTTGGAAGGAAATCTATAATTTTTTTAAAGTTTAATATTGCTTAGACAAACCAGTGGGGTATAAAATAAATGATAAGGACAGTGGATTTCCTGTTAAGATGTGTCTGCAGCGTACTGAGAACATTGAGATTAAAACACACTTTGATGAAAAATGAAATTATGAACACAGGCTTGTCCTCAGTGAAGGATGCCTCACTAGAAAAGAGGCTGCCTTCCTGAGCCTTGAAGTAAATCCCTTGACATCTCCTGATGTGATTTTTAATTAATTCGGAAGTTTCTTACACAAAAAAGAACGGGAAACTTTTACCTTTGGGGGAACGTCCTGATACTGTGTTATGACTTTTAATGGCATGTCTTCATTCCATTTCAAAATGCCACAAATCTATTTAATTGGATCACGGTGAGACACGCACAACAAGTTCCTGTCGCTACCTGTTTAAGGCTAAACATCAATCCAAGTGCCTGGATGACAAAACTGCGATCAAATAAAGTGTCTGATTGAACAAATGTGTCAACCTTTTCCTGCCAACGGTTTGGATCCACTCGTCTCTGGAAGCGGAGCCAGTGCTAATTACAATTTATGTAATAATTTGGAGAGATCCTAAAGGCACCAAAACGCTGCCTAAATAACAGTCTCAGACTCCCGGACAAATGCATAAATGCTCAATTAGCATCAGGTCTGGTTATAGGAAAGTCCTTGGCAAATGGTGACGATTATAGCTGAGCTCGTTAGTGGGACGCCCACTTGTGCCTTGTTGACACCATTGTCATTCTACTAGACATTTACTCCCATTACAAATGAAATGGAGCATTTCTGACTTGTTGTGTTGGTAAGTGTTGAAGAGAGGCGACTCCATTGCCTCTTATACGAATAAACAGATAAATGCAACACTTGTAGCCACACCCACCAGTGATGTCACAGCGTACCGACGCACCCTGATGTACGCTTCTACATCCCTGCAGCAAGGTGAGTTAAACTTCAATTTATGAGGTATCTAACACGAGCATCCAGCAAAAATAACAAACTTTAAAGCCAGAATGTGTCAAATTTAAACATTCTGGTAACAACACAATGGGGTGATAATTAAAGGCCACAATAATTATTTTTCCAATAACAAAAACATGAATTATTCAAACAATAATTAGGGCGCAAAAACTGCTTTATCTTAAACAAATATTATTTGGATTTTCTTGGCGAGAGTTAAAATATAAAGAATGAAAATGATGCTCTGATGTCGTTGTGGTAGTTATGAAGCTGTTCTTAGCATTAAGACTGGAAACAGGTCAACAACAAGCCCGAATCTGTCTGGTGTTAAGACATTATTATTATTGGTTAGTGCTGGGCTCTTTTAGAATAATCGAAGATAATCTATGCTAACTTGCTTCACATTTATCGTACAAAAACTGAGAGTAGTATTGATATTTCGGGTAACATCTTTCACTGTTAGAGACACAAAGGAAACCTCAATTTAGTTGTGTGAATCTTTTTTTTCCCGTATGAACAACCCTCCATGTTTCTGGTTGTCATGCCTTTTGTTTCACTTCAATGTATCAGGCGTATTCAGTGGAAGATCCTGAGAGAATATGTTACCAGTGTTTCAAACTTTCATCTCTATCTCGACATTTCCCCCTGAAATAAACACTGATCTCTAATTGGGTTCTGCATATAAAAAATACAAAAAAGCAAAAGCAATGTGATTAAAATTTCCCACCAAACAAACAGTCCCCCGTCTCACTCAGCTGACAGTGTTGTTTTTGCGTTAATAAGAGCCCGCGCTTATCATTTACTTATCATTTTATGTAAATTTGGCAAGCAGCTGCGCGAGAGCCTTTCAAACAGAGCGCGCCAGAGACATTTACATGTTATAATAGCTCTGTGATTTACGCAGACTGCAGGAGGTGAGTGAATCCAACCATCCAACAGGCTGTCAGTCTGCTCAACCCTTGACAAGAAAAAAAAAAAGAAAAAAATCACACCGTGGTCTGCTTGGATTGATTAGCTTCAGGCTCCTGCCTCTTGATTGGCAGCTTCAATTCTGCAGCACTCGGCAGGGTAACATAGTATCGGGTGTCAAAGTGCTCCAGTGATTGAGCTCCGCAGACCACAGTGAGGATGGGGAAAGTTGGACAAAATGTTTTAAATGTGTACATGCCGTCAGGTTGATACATTGCAACCAGAATGTCCATATCATCAAAGGCCATAGCCGCCGGCGAAAACAGTGAGGTCACGGCGGGGGAACTGTGTGGGGGTTTTAGAAACTTAAAACTGTCAAACTTTTTAGGCTGATTTCTAGACACGTTGGATTGAAATTAGACTTCCTTTAGAACATTTATAAATTCACTATTTCTCTAACAGGACGGAGTTTCTCTGTTTATTTCCTTTGAATTTCTTCGAAGTTATAATTAAAGGTCTATTTGATCAGACAGTAGTTATGATAAAGTTTGTGTGCTGATCTCAGGAGGAATCTTAACACACAAAAAAATATAATTGAACAGTTAACTGAATAAACAAATTATGACCAAATCAAATAATGAATCATCACTCCTGGCTACTGCACTGCATATCTTGCACGGTAAAGTAGAATTATGAAGTGAATGAAAAGGCTTGTGTTGGTTTATGCAGATAAGAAACGTTATCGTCATTATGCTGCTGTGCAAGACAACAATCTAATTACCAAGACATTCTGTGATATAAAGGAGAATATAAAAGTCAAAATAAGCAGTGATCAAAGTGCTATCCGGTGTGCAAATATTAAATGCACATATACCACAATTTTAAGCTGTTTTGTACGTTGTAATATGTGAAGACAGTACTCTAATATGGTTGCATTCAAATTCCAAGTATTGCAGACAATTAAAAATGTTTGCATCGCTGCATTTTGTCAGATGAAAAACGTTGCACCACCCTCTTCATGCTCTAAGCTCGACTGAAACATTGCACAACCCTGCCCTATGATCAGCACTCCTCTCGCTTTTTGGTTAATTAAAGTGTTTTACGTCCTCAGAATGGACTTAAGTTTAATGGTTTGAAGAGATAACCGAGGCTATATTTCTAAGTCGCTGAATGATTGACGGTTTGGAGATGGAAGGTTGACGGGTTTGAGACGGGGGGATTTCACCTTGCAGTGAGGATTAGCTCTCCATTGACAGGAAATGGAAGTGGGTTTGGAGTGCTTGGCATTGAGCCCTAATTGTTAACCAAATGCTCAAAGTGATCATGCTAGTTTAGCAGATATACTGTTTTGCCATGGTCACCCTCTTAGTGCTAGCTTATGATCGTTTTACCCAAAGAACAGCTGAAGCTGATGGCGACGTCATTAGTTTTCAGGTGATTGGTCATAAACCAATATCGGACCAGATAAAATGTCGTCTGATGATGGATCTACAGGAGATAACCAAAGTTATTACAATTCTTCATATGGGGAACATGAATGTTTCAACCTCATTTTTTTGCAATCCATCCAAAAGCTGATGAGAAATTACGCTCAAAACCACAGACGTCAACGCCGCAGTGGTACTAGAGGAAAAAGTCCGGGGACGAACAGTCAGTGGGATTCGTCTGAGTCTGGGGACCATGCATATCTGTGCAAAATGTTGTGCAAATCCATCTAATAGTTGTTGAGATGTATCCGTCTGGACCAAAGTGCTGAAACAACCAAGATATACTTCCATCCAATATCGAACCCCACTGCTAAAACGAATCAAAGACTCTTCAGTGTCACGAACAATATCAATATGGTCTAAAGATCTTGTGCAAAATGAGTAATCTGCATTGCCGTATGGATCGATCACATTTAACATCAATTAACACGTTTTTGTTGTGTTCAATCCCCTCAGCATTTGAAGCCTGCATACTCAAGCACATCCGCTGTCTTTGTTTATTCATTAGGCTGCTCTATAGCATAGAGGTTACACCTCTTGCTTGATAAGGTTGCCCCTCTGCCCTCTCAACAGCTGATTTGATTAATCAACATCAATTAGAGCAGCTTAGGACGGCCTGCAGGGAGCGCCCAGTAAATGCTCTCTTCACTGTATATCGAAAGGAAAGTACTTTTATCCTCATACATATGGACGACTAGGCACCCATATGTATGAGGATAAAAGCACTTTCCTGTTCTGCCTGGAATCCTCCATTAACACATCGCATGTCACACGGTCGCTCATACATTAGGAATATCTGGGTAGTTCTGTAACGATGGCATTTGTCTGAAGGCGATGTAATTTATCCCGGAAAGAGGGACTTTCTACTCAAAGATCAGTTGAGGAAAACATGCTTTTCTTGTTTTTTTTTTAGCAATTTCCCATTCTTGGATCAATGGCACCAGCAGTTAGCATTTGCATGGCTAGGCAGAGCAGGCCCATTTATCTTAATCAAGACTAATACCGCCATCAGGGAGATAGAGGGGCTGAGCTATCTATCACATTCCTCCCTGGTTTTCTTGGGGCAAAAAAAAAATTACTTTCGATCAATCTCCAGAAGCAGATAAGTCTACCGCAGAGATCTGGAGCTTCATCACTTCAAAGGGAGGTATTTTTAGGGGGGAGCTGCCAGGTCAGATTCCATCTGGGATGAGCTATTAGCTACTAGAGACCACACAGTCTGCACTGAATGAAAATGATTGCCGATGGTAATGTTTCCCAAAACATGGGGATTGCTATTTTCTCTTATTTATTCTGCAGGGTGCTCTCTTAACCTTACACTATTGATTTCAAATACCATGAGATTGTGCTCGGTCTAAACCTACATTGATGCAAGCATCATAACATATAAAACCATAATGATCTGGAAAGGGGGTGCATTTACTTTTCGACAGGCATCGGGATTCTGTAAATAAGCCGCTTGAGTGCCGGAGCGGACAAAGAGCTGTTCATGTTTCCCTTCCAAACGCAGCACTATCATTTAGCAGGTAACTTAATAGCACTCTGAAAGCAATTCATTTGGAAGTGATGTGAAACTTCTATGGTGTCACTTTGGTTGTAAATTCATTTTAAGCTAAATCAAAACCACTCATGTTGTGAGTGACAATCTTTTCGAGGGCACCTTAAAAAAAAAAAAAACCTTCGATACGGTGGAGGCGAAAAGTGCTGTTGAACGCTGTCAAACGTGAGTGCTGTGCCTCGCAGGACATGACAGATAGACGCCTTTTATGGTCTCACAAATGCACATTCCCAGAAGTGGTATATGCAAACCAGCCACACACGTCCCCCCCCCACCACATCAATCGGTGCGAGGAACGCGGCAGAGCAGATGGCATATGTCAACACGGCGACGCTCCAGCATCCGGGGGAAAGTGGCGGAGTCGCCGGGACCAAGGCGGGGCAGATCGCCGTGCTTGACACAGCAGAGTGGCTCAGCGAAAAAAAAAAAAAACCCCGGCCACAGCGCCCTAGCTCTCCGGAGCCTCTCATCCCTCGTCACAATCAATCCGCCGCAGACCGAACCGTAATCCTATTTGTTCAAATAAATAATGAAATAGCTGCAGCCCCCACACGGAGGCACGCGGAGGGTGGTAATTGCCGCGTTTCAGGCTGGATCAGATGGGCTCTGTGGGAGGCTGGCTCGGCTCCACTGTGACCTTGTGTGTGTGTTTGTAATTTTCCACAAGCTTAGTGGATATGCAGCAAGCAGGGGCCCTTCTGTGAGCGCATAGGAATCCTGGCACCTGGGGGATGTGTGCCGAGGCCACACGAGTGAATGGTTCGGCGTGATGGAGCCTTTCTAACTACTAAAAAAAAAAAAAAACCTAAAAGAAAAATGCACACACTGACTACACGGAGGAAAAGATGACATGACAGCCATTAGGCAAGTGCAAGGCTGTCGAGCGAGTGTTATGTCCTTTGCTGTGCTCCGATGCACTGTAATGTGTCTTGTTCAATTTGTTTACGTGTGCTGCCTCAGTGCATTACAAGGACTTGTGAGGGGGGGGGAGGCAAAAAAAAAGATTTCTAAAGCTCTTTCCTTCAATTGAACTTGGACTTTGGCAGATTAACCTGTAATACCAGACCTCGGAGTTTTACAATTAATGTTTATCCTACCCTGCCAGGCTGTGTTTGTCCTCATAATCCCATTATCCCTGACAAAATATTCCATTATCTGGAATATTTCCAATGTCGCCCTGACCAGTCAAGCTTTGGGTCACGCTTCGCTCATCGCAGCAGCAATCAGTGCTGCTCAGCATTGGCAGCAACAGCCACTAGCGAGGTGAAATATCGCAGCCAGGTAGGTTTTCCCCATCGGTCCAAATGGCTGGTCATTCGGTGAAGTTATGGCCCGCTGTTGTCAGAAAGGTGTGATTGCAGCGACTCTTATGGCCCATCTCTCTCTATCGTGGAGACGTTAAAGCAGAGTCAGGGAAGGGTCAAGCCACCAAGTGTTCCCTGAGAAGGAATGTGACTGATCTGCTGCCACGCTGCAGCCGTCCTCGATGAACACGTCGGCCACCGAGCTCAATAACGAGATGTTTACAGCTGCATGAGCTAAGCTATCTGCTGTATGTGACCACATTGAAGCCAGCAACATCACTTACAATGGGTATTCGGATTGACACCATTTTCATGTATGAAGCTGTAGCCAGCAGCTGGTTAGCTTAGCATAAAGACTGGAACGGGACAGCTAGCCCAGCATCCGTTATATCCCATTTATTTATATCGCACAAAAACCCAAAGTGTAAATTTATGTGCTGGACTATTTATTAGACAGGTGAAGTGACTCATGTCACCACCATGCGGTTGCCAGGCAACTCCAGACAGACAGACTTGATGTTTTTGCTTATTTTTTGATTAAATAAGACAATACATGTTTGCTTTAAAGGGAGATATAGTTGAATTAGAAAAGATCCATGTTTCCAGGTGTCTTTATGCTAAGCTAAGCTAAGCTAACCAGTTGCAGGCTCCAGCTACATATTTGCCATACTACATCTTGGCAAATACATTTTTTTTCTTGAGCTATTTTCTTCTATATTTCAAAAATGAATTTGAAATTTAATGTACTCTTGCTATATTTCCTCTGTAACATCAATATAGTTTTGACTGGGATCATTATTCATTACAAACATCAAACATATCTAATTCACTTCAGCAGATATTATGATTGGAAATGTATTTCCTTTGATACAACAGTCATATGATGATCATAGGATGTGGTGATTTTTGGTTTTCATTATTCAAGGAGAAAAATTAGACTTCAAAATCACACTTTCAAACACTGTAATTAATACACATGACTGCATTTGTTGACAATCAGTAACTGGGGAAATAATGGGCGAACAAAGCACAGAGGGTGGTAATTGAAATAATAAATGATTTCCCTGTAATGACATTGTCAGAGTCTCCCTCCCGCACAGAAAGAGCTCCGGCTCCAGAATAAGGGCACTACTTCACTTAAGTGATCAGAGCAGGAACATGCTTGTCCAACCTCATTAAAAAGCTCTGAATACGGGGATCCGTGTGAAGATTTATTCACTCCCTTTAAAAGCAAATCATCAATTAAACTCACATACAGCGCTGTAAATTCAAACGGGTGTCATTGGCGGTGGAGCGGATGCTAGTTTTCCCATCAGAGTCAGAACTGTGGCGCAGCAGGAGAGACGGCAGTCGCTACCAATCAAAACCGGTTTCATTCAGATGAAGGATGAGTGGGTTTAACTAAAGTGCAATGTCATTTATCAGAACAAAAACCTGGGATCCAGATCAGCGGGGGCCAGGAACGCAACAGGTCAGTCGTACTAAAACATAAGTGAGGGATGAACTTTTTAAATATTACATATTGTCAGAGAGGTGTTCAAGGTGAAGCCTGTGTAACATTTCACCATTTGCAGAGATAATTGCTTTAAAAATAATAATAAAAAAATGCTTGTTGTGGTGTTTTAGCCAGAGGCACTCAGGAGCAATTCTGCATCGTTTTTTTTTTATTTGACTTCTAATTTCATCATTCAGACAGTGTTAGAAATTGCAGCGCAATCTGAAGATGGAAGAGAAACCTGGACGAGGATAAACCTGCAATTTTCGCTACAATTCAGGTCACTCTTTTAGCCGCTGACTTAAAAATCAATAAACAACTGGCGTTTTTTGTCTCGCCTCGTCATAAAGTATAGACTCGGCTCAACAATTCAAGAGCACAGTTCTCCGGTCCCCTGCCGGTCCAAACCTGTAATCTTGGATTCATTGCTGCCTTTTACTTCTCATTCGTTGTCAAAGCTTGGCTTTCCAATCTCATCAATCATTCATGACTTCACTGATGTCCCTGGCATCCCACAGCCCCACACCTCCATCAGCTCGCAGCCAAAATAGCAAGGCTCAATGCAAATCAATCTGATGGACAGAAACTAAATGCAGCCCGTCACGTAGAAGGCGCGTGCACTGAAAGAACCTTTCCTACACCTTTTATCTAAAGCGCCTGAACAAAACTACGCCTGACCACGAAGGTTGTTTTGGTGTCAGCTACAAGCGATTGTTGTCTGAAGAGAAATTGTCTCAAGACGGCAGTGAAGAGAAATTTCATCCACTGTCATCATCCCGAGCCATTAGCGAGGCTATTTGATCAGTGCTAAAGCCGAGCGCGGACGTGGATGCCGGCCAAGCTGCAAATCACACTCGAGCGAATGAGAGTGATGTGCAGACACGTGTACAACAAAGTGTCCAAGGCTACACCGCAGCGCCGTGGGTTAAATAAACCACTGTGTGTGGTTTATTTAACCATGCGGCGCTTGAAGAGGTTCACGGTTCAGTAGCCGGCAATGACCTAAGGGGTGCAGAGGCAGCTGAACGCACAGAGCTGTGTGCACACTGCGAGGCGGGAGATAAGCATCCCGGCCGCGGCCCCGTGGACAGGAAATGGTCAGAAGTCAAGGAAAAAGTTGGCCTGAAAGCTCTGCATTCGAGCTCTATTAGTTTCATTCTGAACATCATCTCACTGGAGCTTTGCTAGGCACACTGCAAATGTCCCATTTGCATTTCATGTGACCTGAGATTTCCTTTTTTTTTTTTTTTTCCTGGTGGCATTTTGTTCCATCACGAGCACACTGCAGCTACACAGAAACTCCTCTCCAGACTGTTGTCAATCCAGCTGCGCTAGACTGCCCTCAGAGAGTTGTGCTCATTTCAATATTTATTGAAATGTTATCAAAACCACTCAGAGCGACTCGCGGCAATCAATGCTGTTTAGGGCTCAGCGCTGCACAGGCAGGTCTCCCCGCTCGCACGACCATTGTTTGTCTCCGTGCCATTGACGCTCATCCCTCTGAAGAGGAGATGGAGTCACACCTCTGTAATTCCCGGCCCCAAAGGAACGGCTCGGATTAGATTGCACGCTGACTGACTACAATGTGTTTTAATTGATGGAGCGTGGATTTTCGCACATGAGAGAGGAGCGCAGGAACACGTTAAAGAGCGAGGAACACTATGTTGCACAGAAGGCTCGCCCTGCAGGGTTCCTTTATATTTCTGACATAATAATTTGCCAAAAAAGACCGTTTTTCCCTGATGGTAAGCAGCAGTTCGCCCTGAAGAAGATCCTCTGGCAAATCCAATGATCACTGTTCCTGTTTCTAAAGCATACAACCTACCTGACAGATACCAACAAACTGTTACAATGAAAGCAATAAAGAGATATAGCGGATAATAAATGATGAATGAAACAGTAATCCGGTGGGCGATAGCATTCACGGGAAAGAGGAAACAAGAGCACTTAGTCCCCCTGCAGCGTCAGCACCGACACCGAGATAGAAGTTTGTCACGATGGGCCGAGCCTTATGTTCCCGGCAGCCAAAATATCTGCGTGTCTCTCGCTGCACTTATGCAGGGCAAGGGGAGAGAATGGATTTGCCTTTTGGGCTTAAGTGGTCTGAGAGGGGATGGATTAAAGAATCATGAGATAAAAAAAAACTGACAAACTCAAAGCTGTAGTCCCGGCTCCGCCAGCCCCAGCATCGGCAGCGGCATGTCGCTAAATGATCCCCTGCTTGCCTCCATACTGACGGTTTTAGATGCATTTTTAGCATACATTCAAAGCCTGTGTATAATGCACTCGCATAAACCCACATGGGTATTAGACATCAGTTGCTGAAGGAACTGTTTGGCATAAAACATATTTTTCTCCAGAATGCAAATGTAAAAAAAAGGGTGCTCTCACATGGAGGTTGCATACAGTCTTCATGCATCATGTATGCAGTGATATGTTTGCTGTTGTTATGGTAATAATGAAAAAAAAAAAGTGGCAGAAATTAAATGTGAATGTAATTTAAAACTAAACTAAAATAGAGCCAAACATGAGAACAAAAGTTCACCAATTTACGAAAGAAAGAAAGAAATGAAACTAATGATAAGATTTCATTTCAGTTTGACAAACTCAGAAATACAAAAGGAAGAATCCGTTGAGCCAAACTCGGTCGTTTCAATGGAGATATCAGTCAATAATAATTAAGATCATGATCTGATTTCATGCAGCTCACAGTGAACAGTGAGGCTGATTAAAAATTAGATAAAAATTAAAAATCCATGGAACTTGATGACTTGCTAAATCCTTTCCTGTGAATCCCTCATGCATACGTGGACAATTTGGATCCAGTACAGGATTGGCAGACTCCGCCACTAGCAATGGAAACTACAATAAAAAGAGGTGATTACAGAATGTTGATACACCCAATGGCCTATCGAAAATTGCTGAACATACATAGCATTTTAAAAACACTTGAGTTTATTCCAGCAAAATCTTCACAATCACAAGGTTAAATGGAGAAAATGTTGTGATTTAAAAGAAAAAGGTACAATCCGACCTTGGATATGGACATCAATCTCAAGGGAAGCATCGCTGTGCTTCCAAGAGAAGATTGTTCTCTCTTAGCTAGCTTTAATAGAGCGGCTGTAGCGATGCTACTTCTACTGGTGAAATTGGTATCTCTGTCCCCTCTTTGATGGATTTCCCCCAGTATGATTGTGGAAACATACTGGAGATGAAAAATAGTGAACAAACTCGCATCTCGTGCTGTTTGTAAAGGATACGCACTGAAAAACGCTGTTTTAAGACATTTTCTATTGAATACCACTTGGTTTCTTTTGTAAATAGGTTAATGTTATATTATTTATTGTTAGATTAACATGATTAATAAGAAGGTGCAAAGGATATTGTGGATTTTTCTTATAAATAAGAACAAGTTATTGAAGAGCGTGTGCATGTTTGACCATTTAGAGGGAGAGTGTAGCTGAGTCCTTCTTCAGGCTACGACTACTGATCCAGATATGTTCAGCTACTGTCCTCTCCAGCAATAAGAGAAGGTCCTTCATGTTGAGAGGACAAACAGAGCGGATCCATGGGTCTTCACCTTTTTACTCATCATCCTGCCAAAACACCGATTCCTCTGGAGCTGAGCCAAGCGTAACGCGTGACCTATTATCGCAACGTCTCAGCAGTATATCTAGTGAGATTATCTTTTCTTTTTAATCTGTCCTTCATTTTTCTCATAACCCTTAACAATTATGGAATCCCCCCCACGCAGTATGTAATACATTTACTGCAGAGGTCACACTCGAAGTATATCACTGAGTCCCATAGATTCACTCCAGCCAGACAGCCAATGTATGAACGAGCCAGGGATCTCACAGGACACTGAGCAGATGGCCAAACCACACAGTGTCAGCACTTTCCCCCCGGCAACCTGAGAGACTCACTATGGTCAAATGAAACACGAGACAAAGTGGACACCTTCAAACTCTATTTATATAGCTTTCTGCAGACGGGACATTGCTTCTGAAGGAGAATTTGAAAACTAATCCGTCCTCTGAAATAAATGTTATCCTATCCGAAAAATGTCATAATGTCATAATACTGTAAAGTTGTACAGAGTGACTGAATTTGTTTATGTTGTTAAAGGAAAAGTTTAAGGTTCAGGGATGAGATGAGAAGATTGAGATCAATCTCAGATTTGTGCAGTATTCAAATATTACACTGAAGCCAGTAGTAGCTTAGCTTAGCACTACTCTCATGTTTGTGTGGCAAATAAATTTGAAGCTGAAGCTAGTAAACGTATATCTTAATTTAGCTTAGCTTAGCACTACTCTCATACTTGTGCAGTAAATACATATGAAGCTGAAGCCAGTAGCCGGCTAGCTTAGCTTAGCACTACTCTCATGCTTGTGCAGTAAATACATATGAAGCTGAAGCCAGTAGCCGCTAGCTTAGTTTAGCACTACTCTCATGCTTGTGCAGTAAATACATATGAAGCTGAAGCCAGTAGCCGGCTAGCTTAGCTTAGCACTACTCTCATGCTTGTGCAGTAAATACATATGAAGCTAAAGCCAGTAGCCGGCTAGCTTAGCTTAGCACTACTCTCATGCTTGTGCAGTAAATACATATGAAGCTGAGGCCAGTAGCCGGGTAGCATTCAGAAAAAAATGTGATGTTGTGGTGTCATAATGCCCAACATTTACCGTAACAAAGTAAATAAGCACATTTCTCAAAATGTTTTCCTTTAAATTGACCATGATATCATGTTTAATTCATTTTGAATGGCTTGCTTTTACTACACTGCGTTTGAAAAGGTTCTATTACAACTAATAGCGGCTTCTGGAGAAACAGATAGACGAGCTCCAAGAAACGCTGTAAACTATACACCTATAAATGTATAAGAGATTGGATTTCACTGCATTACATGTGGCTGTCCCAGTCAGTGGATAGAATAGTGTCTGGAGAGGGATTGTCCTCTCACCAGTGCATCGATTGTCTCCCACTCTAATTCCGTGCCGTCTCCAGTGTCCCAGAGAAGGGTGGCGTCTGTCGAGATCCATCACATGCAGCAAATGTATTGTTGGATGTGTAACAATTGTTTATTGTTTTTCGGCTTAACTTGCTTCCTGATGAAGTCCATTGATCTCTAAAGCAATCCACGGTCCCCGGCTCCACATCATCTGTTCCTCCGCTGAAATGATTTGGTTGGATCTTAAGGCCAGGCATCGGCTGTAATTACCGAGATGGGAATTCAACTGACAGCTTGATAAATGGCTATTTGACTTTATTCGTCTTGGGCTGCCATTGGCTCGCAGCGCTTCCCGTCACCGAGGTGTTCTCTTTCCTTTACTCAGCATCGCACGCGCAGGAACATATCGAGTACCTCTTCCATCACTTCAACAGAAAATCTTTTGATAATAACAGATAATTGTCAGAGCGAAATGCCCTCGGCGAGCAAAAATGGCTGGACAAGTCAAGTTCTTGTTTTTCCGCGAGGACCTTTTGTTTGTGTTTTTTGTTGCTGTCAGAAACTTTGTTTGCCTAACTTAATTTCTCTGGTCCTCCACAGACATCGGCCGAGACACATTGGGTTTTTTTTTCAGATTTTATTCCAAACCATTAAGTCGGGTTGCAACTGGAATTCACAAGGGGGCAAGATGCTTGCAGGTGCAGATCTCTTGAGGTGTTGTTGTGCATCAATAAACACAGCTCCTGGCCCTGGGAGGCCTTAGCCATTAGCCCTGAGAAAGAATCAATTGTGTTTCCAGACTCCACGTGTCAGCTGCTCCAACAGGAACACAATGCTAAAGATAACAGCGAATCCTATGAACGAGGGTTATTCACAGTTCTGAATACACTTATTTTATTTTTTTGTAATGTGGGTATTTGTCATAATGAAAAGGACCGCAGTGCAAAAGTTTTTTTATGTGTGTGAAAAAGGTGGAATGAGGTTCCTGATAGCAATGTCCTATTAGCAGCTTCATGCAATGCCCTAGAATGGCCCTTTTAGAGCAACCTATCCATTAGCTGTGGAGCATTTCTGTCTTTCTGAATGTGACCACACTTCATAATGCATTTGCTCCTCACCAAATGGTTGTCGAAGCCATTCATTTGCCTGCGCACAGCCCGGCAGCAAACAAGAGAGCCTCAGAATCTAAGTCGTCAAAATCATAATAGAGTTTTTTTTCTTCTTCTTCTTCTTTTCTGCCCAGCCTTTCATTTCTGCGTGGCAGTGCTCTTTCCAGATCAATTATTCCCACTAAAATAAGTAAGAGGAGGCCATGAAATATTGAAGTAGAGGCTGAGCAGAGGTTGAAAGCTTCCCTAACGCGGGGGTGTTGTATCTGTTTTATTTTTCATGACGGAGGAGGCGTTTGCAGTCGCTCAGGGACGTTTCCGTGGTAGCTAATTCGGTCGGCGGCCCGGACCGACCAGATGAAGACCCAATCCAGAGTTGCAAGAGAGTTTAACGCTTCACGGCCGTGGCCTACCTCCACCTCCCAACCCTGCTGTCTAGTTTCATCTGCCGAGTCAAAACTGTGTCCTCTCCTCGTAGTGAGATGTTTTTCTCTTGCCTGCCACTTTGTTGAATTAACGATTTGACCTGCGACATATTTTGGAAGCTACACTTTGCGCATTGAGGCCACAGAGGCTGACGTACTGTCCCTGGCACTAAGTCCGGCATGTTTATTACCTTGCTTAAAGTGTTGCATGAAAAAGTCATGAGCCTCCTCTCAGAACTACAATGTCCTCCCCAGGTCACTGTTTTCCCAGCTGCCATGTTTTATGTATTTAACATCTTTTTTTCCTCCCTCCCCATCGTTTCCATCCCATCTGCCTTATGAAAATGTGGCATTAGCTCCACGACTGTCAAAGAAGCACATGCTAGAGTATCTGGAGTACACTGTGTGTGTGTGTGTGTGTGTGTGTGTGTGTGTGTGTGTGTGTGTGTGTGTGTGTGTGTGTGTGTGTGTGTAAGCGGTGACTAGGCAGCTCACTGATGGGGCTTCAAAGCTTATTGTTATCACTGTATGCAAGCCAAGCATCAGTCTGCACCAGATCAAACAGTTCATTTGTCACTCTGAAACTGACGATGAGCGGATGGGATTTTTTATTCATCAAACCTACAGAGTCTTTTTCAAACACTCTCTTGGAATGCTTTTGATGTAAATCAACTAGGATGTAAATTCAGCCTTTTTCCTTTCTTATAAAACAACACTAACGGAAGGTCAGATGAGGTCACGCAGGACACAGACGGAGAGAAAATGTGTATTTAGGCCTCATTTTTCAGGTGCTTTAAAATGTTGTGTGCGTCTACCTATCTACAGTACAGAAAGTATACTTCATCACTTACTTCTCGTGGTGTTGAGCCATGCTCGTAGTTTTGGGGGGTTCTTGCTCAGGTTTTGAGATATCCATCTTGGATTCTGCCGAATAAAAATACGATTACTGCCAACACTGGAAAGTATTTTTCAGTATTTTGAGTGAATTGACCCTTTAAAATGCTGAGTGTATGTATTATTCTGAATGAAAAATGCTCCATCATTCCTACATAAACCACAGATTGCCATGTGTACGGCACCTCAGCTTGGATCTGTGGTGCACTTTAACTTGCTTATGCTCTGACAATATCTGTGAAACAAGCAGATGTAAAAAAAATAAATAATAAAAAAGCAATATTAAGTTTTGCTTTGAGTGCCAGGCCATATATCCATATATCACCTGACACCTACATATTCAGACAAATGAATGCTCAACAGGTTGTGTCCCGTTTTGACCCCGAGTATCACGCTGCGAATCTAACGTTCCGTCACCTTCGACAAATTTCATTTGCTCTCGTTTCCTGCGCAGCGTCTCTCTGCGAAGCGCGGCAGCGAGCTGTAAACAAACACCCGGGAGAAAGGTTTGCGTATACGACGACATGGAGAAGCCGAGCAGGAGTCAGCCCCATGGAGGAAACACGGCAATGGCTGTTGCAGCGTGTGAATTACACCGGCAGCGCATGAATATTTAAAGCGGGATCAGGAGAGACCTCCATTACGTGAGCTGCTGGGCTGTAATGCCACGGTTAATGATGAGAGCGACGACGGTTCACGTGCTGCAAACAGGTAGCTGTCAATTCACGCTCAACTGCAGGCCTGCTCTCTCCACACAAACAGGAAATCACAAACAATTAGAGAAACATATGGGAAAGTTTTTTTTTTTTTAAACCTCCAACGTCAATCCACCATGACGGCGCGCTCATCCAGTCGAGCCTCTCGTCGCAGCGAAGGGTGCAGAGCGGTCAGAAGCTCTTCCTTTGTAACGCCGCCGCTAATCACAGGGGCACCGCGGCAAATTAGAATTCAAAATTGATGAATTATGGCATCCGTCCACACCGTGTGCTCCTCTGCCCCCGAATCAATTTAAGTGACTTTCCCCCCACAGCGAGAATGGACTTTTTGTTAAATGACTTCATGAGGAAAAAAAAAAAAATTATAGCTATAAATTTGAAGCCAACGCCAGCTGTTATGAAGATTTATCGCCCTACTTACTGTTAATATACCGCCCCGCCTCGCCAGCTCAAACGCGGAGGCCACTGTAGGTCAGCCGATGAGATTTTTGGGGTTATTCTCTATTTCCTCGGTCCACTGTGAAATTAGTTTGACATTAAAATGGTCAAGAAAAATCAACAGCTCCGGTGATAATTGCCAGTTGTCGGATTTGGGGCGGATACATCCTCGGTGAACCCAGTTGTTAAAAAAAAAATTTTCGCCACGGCCGACATAATGTGTTTGTCCGTTTCGGAGGCAGTAAACTATGAAGGCTCTCACAGAGAAGACAATTATGTAAAATTATGTAAATGGGAAAAACCTCGCCATTGTTAACAGAATCTCCCAAGGAGAATTTCCTATAATATTCTGTATTTAAGTCAACAGACCATTTTCATTATCACACATTCATCTATGTTCAGCCATTAAGTCAGCCAGGATTAATCACCACAGGCTAACAAACACCAGGGCAGGAACCAGTGTGGCGGGCCCAGAAGCTCTAAGATCGTACGTGATGGGAGCTTCAACAGCTCCACACTTTCAAATCTAAATCAAAAACCTTCCTTTGTTGCATCTGAAGCAACTTACAACTTATTACCGCGCTATGACTGTATTTTTAGACTTCTTCATTTGTGTTTTGTTAATTTGATTCGTTTAAAATCTTAATTTATTCATTTTTAATTGATTTTATTTTGCTGTTGAGTGTGTATTGTTTTTTTTTAAATGTCATTTTAATTCCTTTCTTTACTCATTTAAAATCACTGTAATCATAATTACGTCTGCGTTATAAATGAGCTATATAAATAAAGCTGCCTTGCCGAAGGCACGCAGTATTAAATTGATTGACACTTGTTGAGGTTGGAATACTTCCATTGCATTTACCTGATAGTTTGGCGACATATGAAAGCCAAATCAGGGGGAAAGGTGAGTTTTTGTCAATGTTGGGCACAAAGCCAAGGCTATGGCTAATTTGTGAAAGCAATAACAGTAGAGAACCATTACACATCTAGTTATAAGAAAAGATCCTTTTTACTTTTTTGGTTTTTGACTGCGTGACAATTTTACCTGTAAAATAAACCCTGAACTGCATATATCAAAAGAAGAAAAGTCTTCTCCAAAGATCCAGATATAGATACCATCAAACCTATGCCGAGGGAAGTATGAGACAAACGCACGAGGGATAAAGAAGAACATCCTCACGTCAACATGCAACACACGGGACCGACTTCTCCTTCACAAAAGCAATTTGTGAGCGCCGCTTGCACGAATATGGTGATACGTTTCAGAAATGATTGTCGCTCCCAAATCGCAGGTACATTTGAAAGCCCTTCAGGGCTCTTGCACACTCATGCATAAGCAAGAGGAAATTAGCGTATGTTTCAAATTGTTGCTCGAGTGTCGCAAACTTGGTGAGACCTTGGATTTCTCTGTGGTCTGTGCTCTCCAAGAGCTCTACGATAGAACCACACATTATTAGTAGAGGGTGAACAAAACTATATGTATAAATCAGAGAGTATATATGGTATTTATGCCTAGACAACGTTATTTTTAGTGTTTACGCAGCAGCTACGGTGTTAGCATAGCCTAGCTCCGATCGATCCGATCTCTATTCAGAAAAAGCTTTTATCGTTTTTTACAGATTGTCATCCATTAATATCAAATTCAATGTGCAATTGGTGTGAACACACCTTTACACTCTGCTGCTCAGCTGCCAAAGGAGCAACTGAATGTTTTTTTATGCCTATTGATTAAAAATGCCACCTCCATGGACACTCAGGGAAGAAAACACCACCACCGGACCACAAGCTCGGTCTGTTTGCTTCACGGCGTGGGTCAATAAGGATTGTCCCAGAAAAAAATGAAATGTTTTTCCTTCCTTGCGTTGCCACTTCAGTGCCTTAGAGTTTAGTGCACTGGAGTGATGCTATTTCTCAGCGCTGATATCGCTGATGGAGATGATGGGGTTTAAGTCGGAACGTATGTGCAGCAGATGTTGATGCGATGTTGAATTGCATTTATCTCACGATCTAGATCTACTGTGAGAGAGGGAAAATACTGTCACATTGCTTTCATGTGTTAGTTTTGCCTTGAGCGTCCAACGATGAATACTTTCCGAGGATCATTTCCAACCGGGATACAAAGGCGTATTACAGCAATCCTTGGGAATAAACTTGCCTTTATTTTGCTATTTTCCACTTGTTTATTTGTGTAGCCCTTAAAGGCGAAACTTTGCAGATTTTCAACCGGCTTTGTATCGCTGCAATGCCAGCGGGAGATCAGGGAGCTCCGGGCGCCGGTAACACAGAGGGAAGCCAAACACACCGAACGCATCGCAACGATACAAAAGCTGGATGGAAATCTGCAAAGATTCCACGAGTCAGAACAATAAATGAAAAGGACCCCCCAACCCCCGACCCTCACAGAGAACATGAAAAACAACCCTCATTTAAGGAGTTGAAATCAGCACAAACAAAGTCAGAAACAATTAGCGAGCTATTCCGCGGCACGCTTTAATATCAGCAGTTAAGCAGCATGCTACTCTTTATTGCTTACGAGGCGAAACTGTTGAGATTTTGGTGAGACGGGGGGGGGGCGCTCCGAGTGGGGCTCTTGTCATTAGAAAAAAAAAAACTCAAGACATTTCATCCTGGCAGTCATACTGAGCCAGAAGCAACAGCGAGGAAGCCTAATTGAACTCTCTGTGATTCCCACTCAAGGGCTATTCTCAGTGCTCATTATCTTACCCTTGTCCCCGTAAAGATCAGATGACTTCGCTTTGACTTTGAACCTCCCTCTCCAAACAGGTCACTCAAGCTCCCTTTGTCCTTTCATCTTCCCTTTGGCTTTTATAAATAAGCTGGTCTGCGTCGCTCTCTCCGGAGGCGTAGTTGCATCACCTCAGACAGCTGCCAGCAGTGGCTCTACTTAGAACAAAGTAGATCCAGGCAACTCGGTACTAATCACTTGTGTCATGCCGCGTGTGTGCCGACTACGCCGACAGAAAAATAAATACATACAGGTATAGAAAATGGGAAAGAATTTCCGTGACACCGTTATTACACTTATATATATTTCCTGACTGTGTTCAGCATCCCGTCATGGAATGATTCGTGTGTCTCCGGTCCGATAACACCCAGGAGCCGCGATCACACACTCGTCGCACCGCCGCAGCTCGGATCATCATCGACTACGCCTCCGTCCCTGCTCACAAACACGCCTGTTTACTTATTATCAGCGAGGGATCTCAGTGGTCGACTCCGTCTCGTAGATGGATTTATTCAAGCGTGCCAAAGTAAACAGCCTCATTCAAACGCCGTCTGAGCTATTGAGCTTGATATTTGGTCACTTTTTACAACTCATGCAGTCATGTTTTAATGGGGCATGAGGCCTCAGAAGTGACATTCCTGACAAAGACGCATTTCAAAATAAAAGCTCGGGCTCGTTCCCTTCCAGATGGGATTTGAAGTTAAGAAAAAAAAGTGACATTTAAAGAGAACAAAAGGGCAACGGCTACCACTGTGTGTGGACTTTGCATCTACCTCCTGGGGTCTTGTCCCAGACAATCGTCACCAAAAGATGTTTTCCAGACAAGTGACTACTTCTACTATCCCAGCGTGCAGAGTTGCACAGAGCTGGTTGCTATTGTTGCAGATTGATTGATGGATATTGTGATATTATTGGTTAAAATTGGTTAGTACTAGCTGATTTAAATTCGCATCACATTTTGGCTTCCAGGAAGAATAAAACATTGGATTTTGATATAAAAAATACAAAGAAATCATTTTTTGGTATTAGTTTCGGCATGTATTGTTAAATCGGTGAATAATATGCCCGGGGATGTGATTTAAATGGGTTCAAGAGGCATTTTTCAAATCAGCTTTCACACCTCATCTTTTAATCTATTGGTATGATACTAATGCAAGTTTAACGAGATAGAATTTGGTTTCGTGTAATCAGCTAGATGGAATATATATCACACGGTAGGAGTTCTTGGCACTACAAAAACTCCACTTAAGTGTTGTTCCAGATTGATGTTCCTCATATCTCTTAAACAATCTTGGCTGACTAGACGTCGTCCTGCAAAGAGCACACAAACCGCCTGTCAAGTCACAGATGGAACTTCTGTTTAGTAACGACAGCTGATGTGCCCTACCGCCAGCCACGCTTGTCACTTTAACCGGTGGAGGCGAAAGCAGTGGTATAATTATTAATTAATCATCTAATAAAATATCACCCTCAGGGGAAAAATCCTTAGCGTTTTATTCCTTTTAACTGTCTCCAAACAGGAACTGCGGTTGTAGAAAAAAAAAAAAGGCTTTGATCACCGAGTCCTCATTTAAAGCTCCAAAATCAGAAGATCGGAGTGGTGCTTCATAATGCTTTTGGTGTGTGTTCAGCCATTTAGAACAATTGGTTGGTTTGAACATTTATTGCAGATACATGAATTTGTTTCTTTGGTCGTTTAAAAAAAAGGAGTCATCATTGCAGGTTTGTTTAGACATAAAAATGAATCCGACCTGTTAAGGAAACCTCACAATTCAATTATTAAAAGATTCACGATATTATTTGGGGTTTAAATATAATGAGAACTCTTCCTTCAAATCTTTGAAACACATTCATATTTGTATGATACAGTTTATGTGCTTCATTACTTGTAAAATGTGGAAAGATTGCCCAAAAAAAATGATTTAAAAAGATTGATTTAATAATCGATGGCAGATTTTACTGCATCAATCTTTCAACAAAGCTTTGTGATGCATCATAAAATTGATTATTTCTGCCGCCTCTTGTTTACTGATTGTGCAACATGCTTTTGTGCAATTCCAAACTGCTCCGTATAAAAACACTGAAACTAGTCGTGGGTGTGTGTGAAACCACAGTTCTGTGGTGATCTGTACTATATAAAAAAAACATTCCCAATCAGACCAACTTTGAACGCCTTTAGTTGCTTGGTGTGGCCGAGGGAAGAAACATTCACATGAATCATCTTTTGAGTGTTGGCGTTTAGTGGAACAGCATGCTGTGTCCTTCAATAAAGGCCGAACGCTTTGCCCGAGTTATTTTTCAGCGGCCGCGGCACCGCGGGTCATTTGTTGAAAGGGTGCCCTCCTTTTAACTCCAGGGGCCGAGGCTGCCCTGCGGTCACTTGTGCAGCCTCCCGGTGAAAGGCTTCATATCTCCTGCCGCGCCGGCACACACCCTTTAGACTCCCTAAGACATCAGTACAAATCGGCGCTGGTCCCTGAGCTTTGAAGCTCCTTTCAAGAGGGACTTCAAAGGCTGCTCGAGCACAGATACGTAAGATAACGCACCTTATTAAGTCACGTTTGATTGCAGAAATGTGAATTGTTTGCGACGGACACATAGAAACAATAAAAAAACAACACTACTGTGCTGCTACCAGCCGTCCTGGCAGACTTTTATACAGGTGGCGTTTGTCAAACAGATGTCAGACAGCTAATTTGACATTCCGAGAACATACTAGTGCATTTAACACTTGTGATGCTCAACGCCTCACGCCATCTGCAGCAACCTGCCACTCACCTGTCAGCTAAATCAACACTCACCTCTCTCTCACACACACACACACACACACACGCAGAAGGTACTTAACACTTCAGAATCCACGACAGGCAATTTTAGTGTTTAAACATACATGGGCACACACTCCAAAGCAGCCCGTGTCTCCGAGATAACCAAGTGTTTAATGGAGCGCGAGTCAGTCGAACGCCGTGTTTGTTTACTGGAAAAGCGAGTCACCAATTATGCATGTATTTTTTTTTTTTATATGCAAATTTATATAAGCGGGGTGAGGCGTATGCAGCTGACCTTCCCTCTGCTGCAGATACAAGACAAGGCGGGCCTCAAGACATCACGGTGATAGCCAGACGAGTTGGAGAGAGAGAGAGACTCATGATGGCGTATGAAATGTGGCAAACCTTCTATCACAGCCATTTCATATCTCCATGACAATACATATCACAAGTATATTTTCTGGTAATTCAATGGATAAATACTCAGACAAATGGAAGGCATTTTCTCAGAACTTTAGTGCCAAATCAACAGTTTCATGGGGAATTATAGCGAAAACATGAATATTTACAGACTATGTTTCTGAGAAATCAGATTAAAACAACAGTATGATATAACTGTACGGGGGTGATTAAGATTCTGACGACTTTGGGCTCGTATGTTCTTGTTATTATCAATTTAGACGACTTGACATATTATGATCTGATCCCATTTAAATGGCAGCGACTGATGTCATTTCAACATTCACTCAGTCGGAGTCGTGACTGCCAGACAGAAGGCTGTTTTTTTCCCTCTTTGGTAGTTTTTGTTGCGGGTTTCACCACATCGGTGGAATGACAGAAATCCACCGCGTGCAACTTGGAAAAGAATGGTTTCCATGAAGACATCCATCAGTTTGTGGAGAGGCCGATGGCAGCCTCGTAATTCTCTACGCGGGAAAAACACTGCCTCAATATTAATAGTGTTAATTAACATCCAGTTCATAATCCATTCATATACACTTGAGCTCAGCTGACAGTGCTGTGGGTCAACAACAAAGGTTGGCAACTACTGGATTAGAGGACTTAACCACATAGCAAATACCGTGATCCCCGGATACTAAAGTTAATACCTGCATGGAAAACCAGATTAAGTCGGCAGTTTTCATTTCATTTTCATCCCATATTCATTTCAAATGGGTTTTTTTTTTTTTTCTATTAAGTTTAATCTGTGACATTGTTCAAGGGATGAAAAAAGTGTTATAATCACCAAGTGGCAGATGTGGACATCATGAATGCACCTTTGAAGTGTGATACAGATTAAAAGCATTCTCACGGTTCGGATCCATGTAAACTCCTGCATGGTTTTAATCTACTATTTCCGCGAGCCCATCAGATATTTAGAAAACACATTTGTCCTAGTTACTAAGATTGTCATCGTCTAGCTGGCGGGTGGCAAACACAGCAATTCTTTTTTGAAATTTCACTCAAATGTTGTTGTTTTTTTTTCAAATTATAAAGACTGGGCTTAAGGGGAGATATAGAAAATGTCTCTGGAGTCACAGGAGCGGTGTGGGTTGACAAAACTCTACGTCGACTTCTAAACAAACCAAACGAAACAAAAGAAAACACACGAGCGCTACGTCTCGGAGAGCTACTGTGGCCCCGCACTGTATTTTCATCCAATTTAAATGGATACTACCCTCAACAGAAACGGCCCTCTAATTATTTTGCCTTTGAATCTGAAATGAGAATCCCCGAGGGACTCTGGTGGAGGTCTGACAGAGCTACAGCTGGAAGTCATTTTCTCATTCCTCTCTGCTCGGTGAGCTATTGCTCCCCGAACGCGGCGACGATGAGAATCAAGAGAATTGAACGCTGGGATTTAATCATCATTTAACACGGAAAGACCTTGAGTCAAAGTGTTATCTGGAAGTTCCCGATGTGTTTATTTGCGATGGTTCCAAATGGTCGCCGCCTATCGAATTGCTAAATCTGCTCTCTTCATAAACACTTCACCGCTGTGATACTAATGAAAATAAAATACATTTAAAAAAAGGGGGCACAGTCATTCGTCAACACTGTGCTCTCAGAGAAAACGCCTTGGCAGTCCACCGCGTCTCTGCTGAATCATTATATCCACCGCCGGAGTGGAAGTGCATGGGGGGACAGCAGGCGGAAATATCACGCCCTCCTCCCTCCAGAGGCCGACGCCAGCCCTGCAATTCTCGCCCCTCGGATTGGTGGCTCACCTTGACATTTCCAACTAATGACACTGACTGAGTGCTTTGGATTTTTCACGGCTTTGTACGTGCCATTCCTGTGATTGAACTAATAACGGATTCTTGGATTGTGCGGGTCGGCTCAGGACTGCAGTCCAAGAACTCTCGGCAGAATTACGTGTCTCCAGCGTTGTCTCACAAAGACTTTTTCTTCACTTCTTCAATGCCCTGCTGTCTATTTTACATTCAGTTATTACAATTCTGTACATGTAGTTTTAATAGACCCTGGTGGAGTCCGCCACTCCGAATTGCATATACCCGCATAAGGGATTCATATGAATGAGGAGGGATTTTATCACAGAAGTTGATTGTGGTGAATTTCCATTATTTTGTCAAGCTTTTTTTTTTTTTTTTAATTAAAAAATATTAAATAATATATTTTATGCGAGTAGAGCATCATTATTTGGGGATAATAAGCCTGTTGCAAAATACAAAATACTTTGTATTTTATATTTATTCATGGATAATAAGCTTGTTGACGCCACACTGACAACACCAGCATACACTGTTCTTTTAGTTCATACATTTCACAATAAAAGCACGAGACATTAACATAACAACAAAAAAGTAACGGTAAAAGAGTAAAATGTAAAAGTGCCGGTACTTGTAGCATTCAGCAGCGCCTCGCTCCGAGCACTGATTGATTATTAAAATAGATTTGCAAAACAAGACAATTATTATACCCTGCACTTTTAGTAAGCAGATAATTTGTGATTCTTGCAAAGAAGGAGTCACGGTGAGACGTTAGAAGAGGAGCTGCAGGTGAGGGGTGACACACACCTTCATCAGGGTAAACAACTCATTTCACTATGCCATGCTGTTGTTATGTGAATTAAATCCTAAAGGAGCTCGACATTTTGGGAAATAATATTATTCGCTTTCCTGCCAACATTTAGATCAGAAGCTCAATACCCTTCTAACATCTGATCCAAATCTCAGACTCGTGCTGCCAACTCCTTCCCAATGACAGTAGTTCCAAAAGTCTCTTAACGTAGCGACACAGTCGCCAACTCTGACAGCCCGAAAATCATCATTAGGAATGAAAACATTACGAATAACGTAAACAATAAACTATTGGCAATTGTTAGTACTCACAGTTGTCAAGCTAGCAGCTTTTAGAAGACTCAAGTTATATTATTACAATCCTGCAACTGATACTGTTTTTTTCCTTTCTTTTTTCTCCAGAGCATTTGGTTAATGTCAGAACTTAATATGAATTTAAATATGATATAATATGAATTTAAAAACATTTAATGAAAGTTGCCATTTGATTGATTGATGGATGTCATCATGTCATTGGTTGAAATTGGTCGGTAGCTTACGTGTCAGATTTTGTAATACAGGGAGAAAAAAATGACCGGATTTTGATTTAAAAATAAAAAAGGTCTGGATTTCCGTAATCCCTTTTATATCTTGCACATATATCCCTTTATGCATATATATTTGAATTCTCAATCTGCATATCAAATCGCTTAAAGCAGGTTTGTAAACATGAAGCTGGTCACTTTGTGCTCTTATTCGATGATACACTCACGGTGTCCCCGTGTCCCTTTCATCTCTGCACATTTGAACTGTGAAACACAGTCGCTCTAAAAGTTGAGTTCCGTGTTTTCTCATTTGCACTCTCTCTCCCGGGGTTGTTCTCCACTGAGTGCATGACGCCGGCGAATGTGTCATCCGAACAGCAGGAGATAACTGCTGTTCTTTCTTGGTATTCAAGCCTTCTGAAGCCTACCTTTGATTTTACTCTGCTCTCAGCTTTGCATTGATACCATCTGGCAGGAATAGAGAGCCGGTGAGTTGAGGGAGAGAGAGAGAGAGGAGGGGTGGGGAATCATTGAGTAGCTCCGCTGTCTGATTAATCATGCTAATAAGCGATGAGGGGTTAGAAGTCCATTAACCTGTGCAGCAACGCCACAGACCGCCACATTTCTGGGGGCGCACCGCCGTCGGAGCCACAGCTGGGGGGAGGGAGGGCACCGAAAAACTGGAGGCAAAGTCGAGAGTAAAACAGGTGTTTTACCTGATGAGGAGGACATCGGCCCTCCCACCATCACGACTGCTGGTGGGACTGGAAATCTGCCTCTGAGGGGTCAGCATCTACAAAACGGGAGTCATCTCATGTTTGCCTAACATTACAATAGCAGGTGAGGTAGTCTGCTTCTCTTTAAATCATAATGAGCTGTGAGATTAGGAGCACACTATGATAGTGGTTTCTACTTTCTCTTGTTAGATGCTTGATCTGGAGGCATCGAGCACGATAACACCGACATTTCCAACGTACAAGCATCATAATTACTTCTTCTATAATTACTTCAAATTGTATCCTTCCTTTGTCCTGATCTTTGCTGTGTCAGTTTTTTAGTTTTACATCACTTAAGGGTTACAGTTGAGGTCAAATTGGGATTTAAGTAATAGTAACTATTATTTCATTATTATTTTCACTCAAACAAAATATGTTTCAACAAAATATAATGTGATGCAAGTATGTTTTAGTGCCATTTTAAGAGTTTTAAGCATATTCCGTTTGATTATTTATTGAATCATGAATAGCAATTATTTTGGCCAGGGTAATCGTGACATGAAATTGAAATTCAGACTACCATGGATTTCTTTCATAGGGGATATTTGATGGAGATTTAAAATAAATAAATAGATAAAATAAGGCTGGTAGAAGGTAGTTAATGCAACTTTAAAACAGATCTCTCTCGAGTCACTGAATGTGGATTTAACCAAGTACACCTTCAAACACAAAAATCAGTGGTATCCTTGAAATTTGAAAGAGCTCAATTCGTCCCACAGCCAGAATACCACGGGTTCTTAAAGCTTTCAAGCAATAAAACCCATCTAGTGGATAAAACCTGGAGATTTCATCCGGAGGTTGGTATCAGAGTTCATCAAGCCACTCTGCCCTTGGCTCTGTTGTTTCCACCTTTGGGAGAATTGATTTGTTTACGCTCACGGATGCAAATTGGGGACAGGAAGGTTACATACTGTAAACGCTCTGGCCTCATGACCAATAGTTTGTCAGTCTCCCTCTGTCTGTACTGTGAGTGTTTGTGTGGATGCAGCAACATGCACACCCTGAACATTTCCACTGATCACTGAAACCAGGGAACAAAGTCAGCTGCTTTTGAATATACAGTATGCACTGATTATCATTCACCTAGCTTGCTCCAATCAAGGTGCTTTATTAGACTGCATACAAGTTGACCTTTACTGTAGGGATGTATTCACTGTGAAACAGACATGGTGACGATATGCTTAAAACTCCTAAAATGGCTCGAAAACACCAAACAATGCCATTGGAAAACTCGTCAGATAATGCATAAATAGCATACATATTATATATAATAAAGGGTAAATACCTTTGTGAGTGTATGCAGAGTTCAAACTAAACGATTGAGATGTCTACAACCATTTGTGGTCGTTTAGCTGCGTCAGCTGCAATGGAGACCATAAAACCATAGAAATCACATGAAATATTAGCCTGTATGCTTATATGTTTTTTTAATCCGTAGCAAGTGGTTCTGGGTCTTTATAAGTGCTGAAACTGACAAAAATTGTGTGATCTGCCCATTTCACGAGACCCGAGGTAGTAGGCCTCCTGCAGGAGAGAAACTCATAAGTGCAATAAGTGTGTTGTAATTTTAAGTAACTATATTGTTTAGGGGTCACAGAAGCAGTTGTGGTTAATGGCCAATTTATTATTTATTCACCCCTTTGGGCAAATTTGTCCTCTTGCATTTAACCCATCCTAACATTTAAAGAGCAATGTGCAGCCACAGTGCATCATCAAGGGACCGAGTGTACTTCTGAGGAAAGTGCTTTGGTCAAGGGCAACTTTGGTAGTGATTTTAATACTTAAAGTGGCAAGCCTGTATTTTAATTTGAAAGGGAAAAAAAAAGACCAGAAAACAGACGTGGAAACTCAACACAGAAAGTGCAGGGCTACGATTTCAAAGTGGGGGATCAGATTTAGATACAAATTTAGATTTTGCTTCAGTTCACTCAAGTACAGCAGAGCCTGATTTCATTTCATACCCAGATTGGAGTGGGCTTTTATTTGTGTTTGTATTGAACGCGCTTTGGTTTTTTGTACACTCAGAGTTTTTCCCATGGCTGCGCAAAAGTGAGATGCTATCACCCCGGCCCTGTAAGCAAACTCTCCACTTCTGTTCTTTCCATCAGAAAACAAAACATCTCACAGCGCAAGCCGTCTTTATGTTGGTGCGGATGAAGAGAGGCTTCCCAGTGACTCATTTCTACATACTGCTATGAATAGAACACCCTGCCTGTGAACCTGCCGTACCACTGATCTGTGTCTCTGTGTAACAAAAAGCCTCACAGTGCAAAATTATAGAAGATCCTTCTCCTGGTCAACGCTGCCGTTTATACTCATCACTTAGTCCAGCCAAACAAGCTATTTAGAAATGCAAAGGCTCTGTTAAACAGAGTTCTTATCTTTCCTCTGCAGATCCGAGCAGAACCAGATTACTGTATCTAGTCCGTCCAAATAGTGACCTCCCTTGAGGATGTGCAGGATGCTTTGATCTGAAATGAAACCTCAATTACAGGCAGTTTTTTGGACCTTTTTCCATCATTCTCAAAGTTTTAATGGCTTTTTAACAATAAAAACAGAACAAAAAAAAAAGAAATTGTTTTCCCTTTTTACACCCTCGCTCGTATTAAATCCCTAATCGCGGTCCACTAAGGCACAAAGTAAACAAAGCATACCACACAGAGGGAGTGCTTAAAAGGCAGCCCAACAGCAGTAACAACAAAAAAAACCTGTCACAAACCCAACATGGTCAATATATCACTCAATGCTCTGTGTTTCTGGTCCAAACTCGATAGGATGCAAGCCAGGAAATCTGGGCTCGGACATTGGGTCTGTTATTTATCACTATAACCGTAAAACACGGTGGCAGGCCGCAGAGGAAAGGGAGGAGGGAGGGGTGGGAGTAGTCATGTTAGGAAGAAGCCCATATCTCCATTGGAGTGATTGATGGGGATGAGGAATCGGTCCTGTCATGGTGCAATTACACCAGTCGGACAGGATGTGCTTGAAGGACATAGCAGGAGAGTACAGACGAGGAGGATGAAGGGATTCATGGTGAAGGAAGTACGGCAAAACAAATGATGTCCCGGTCTTGACCTTGTAACGGTGACTCGATATCATCTCTCTTGTTAATTTTAAATGATTCCCTGCCTGGGAGCCTTTTTTTTTTAAGATTTGTTCATTAAAACCCATCAAAATGGTCACGGCCTCATGTGTCACTGCTGGAAATGTTAAGTCTATTAGCTTGCTCCTATTTGCTTTTCCTTAACAAGTCATCAGCTGGTGGGTGGGCCGAGGAGAGGAGCAGAGCTAATGCACGTGTAGTAAAAAGTATGCGCTTCTAGCTAACATTTGCTATGGATGATACTTAATATAAAGCATGGACAAAACAAAATATACCAAAAGAAAAAGAGCCAAACAATCTTGTATTATCTTGGAAAGGCTAGTTGAAGCTCAGATATAGGGAACCGGAAACATAGCTATCATGAAATGTAATATAAGAGCGTTCACAATGTAATTAGGTCACATCGAGTCACATTTTGTAAATGACTTGGCAACAGGGAGTCGTATTAAATGTAATCTTGTCCTTTTATTACTTAGTCAGAAGTTTCCAAACTTTCCCAATACTGTATTAACACAGTGTGGATCTCAGTGGCCAAAGGGACAGCTGATCCTGCTGAAAGGAAGAGTCCACTCAGCACTTCTGCATGGATAACAGAGTTGCAAGTGACCTTGAAATGAGTTCAGCTCCCCAAGTGATTTGGGGAATTGGTGGTGGATTTACGGTATCCTGCCTCGCCTTCAAATCTGGTCAATAAGTAGCATTTCTTCCTTTTCTTGTCCCCCCCCTCCCCCCCCATCTTATTTTTTCTTCAATGTGACACACATCTATCAATTCCCTCTCCACCTGCATTGCTTCTCGTCTCCGGGATTTATTTTTCTGTTGGTCTAAATAAGCAGCTCTGGTGTGAGGATCAGCCACTCTGTGCTGCCTCAGTCAGAGCGGATCGAGTGCTTCTCATCCTCCGTCAGTGGGAACATGACAAACGATAAACAAATGAATATTGATCTTAATAAAGATCCACACTCCTGCTTCAATTAGCTTTCCAAAGCGTTGTGATATTTCACAGCGTATTAACATCCGTCACTTGTGTCACGTCAACGACATTGTGGATTATCTCAATCGGCTGTCACGAGAGGAAAACGTTAATCTAGATCTATTGCCTCCTTTCGAGAAAACATCACCAACATCATCGCGGGGATGCCATGCGCCGCCTGATATGCAAAGCTTGTAATCAAACTGAGAAAATCGGGGGAAAAGGGGAAGCTGAGTGACTTTGTCTTATCTTGAGTGGCCGACCTTTGGCGACCTCTTGTCTGGGAGAAGCTCTTTAAATGTGCATTAGTTGGAATATTCGGATAACAATCTGTCCGATAACACCAGGTGCTAGCACCACAGTTTCATATTCATCTACTGGCATTAATTAAGAAAGGGGGATTTTTGAAGGAGTGATGGAAATAAGAGTGAACATTTGATTGGATGTGGTGTGTCACATGGGTGTGCTAGCGTTAGGAAGCATTGTTGGTATTTAGATCTCTATAGCATGCCTGTAAAGTACTTTGAATTGCCTTCTGTATGATTGGTGCTTTACAAATAAACGTGCATTTTCATACCTCTGGTATCATATCCAGAAAGATGGTGCCGCATTTAATTTAGCTTTCTCTTGTCAAGGTCGTTAACAAGTATTTTTTTGCTTTACTTTAATGCATGAGGTGGATATTCTATAGCTTGCAGGATTGCTACTAAACCCTCCTCAACATTTCAAAAGCCTGAGTGCAGCAGGAACAGTAATTTGCATGACTAACGCTCTTGACGGGTCCTTGAATGAGACACGGAATATTGAGTTATTACACATCTGTACGTATCACACAATGCATTAGCGTGAATCATGCTTTACAGCCAGTCAGCTTGTTTTTTGAACATACAGAGGTAAAAGAGAATGTTTTCTATCTTATCACTGTTGCCTTTAAATCCAAGCAAGAATCTCTCTGATTTGTGATTTTCTTTTTTTCAGCCGAGCATTGAGTTTGAGCATTTCTCTGCCATGTGGCGCAATAGATTTGGGCATTAATATGCAACGCTTTTTTAGGTTTCATTATTTACCTCTAGGCTTGTGTGCAGATGACACACAAAAGAATAGAAACCCCATCACCCGTGTCGAGTTTGAGTGAGAAAATCCGACGGTGAGCTCAGGGGAAAGAACAGAACGGTTTGATAAGAGAAATGACTGGCAATGATTTTTATTTTTTTCCCCTCTCCCTTATTGTGAGCCGTCTCTATGAAAGGCCATGAGAGACTGCCGTGTTTTCATAGAGTGGTCTAATCCAGGCTCTCCACGCTGTTAGGCCCGCTGCCTCTCATTGTGTTCCTTGCCTATCTTATTATCTACAGCACTGCAAGTGGCCGGAACCACATCCCCTCATTGTTATCAGTATAATACGCTTAGGCCGTGATCTGCACTGTGCAGAGGCATGACTATGAACTACTTTGAATGAGTTCACCGAAAAGTCCACAGGGGGCTGTAATGACATTTCTAACCTTGTGTCGTGTCTCCTAGCAGCCACTGATGATGCATTTCCCTCCGGGTTCCCAGTATTAAGTTAGAGTGTATCCTCTGAGTTATACGCCTGCAACCCTCACATTCTTCCGAGTGCATTTGAATCGATAGACGACGCATTTGTTCCTTGATTTTGTGACTAGCATTGATTGAGATCAAATGGCTAGCTTCTCGGTTATGTGATAATGTTGATTCTCCCTTTTTGCGTAGCCTCGAGGTGTTTCTCAAAGTCAAGGCAGCATCATTCAGCGGCTGGAAAATCAAGGGTGCTCATCATCGAACCCCACCGAAGGACTGTTCCAATGTCGAGGACCCGTCCAATTCTACTGGCGACTAAGTCCTTCGGTCGGAGGATGTCCAAGGATGTATGTGAGGACCCTCCACGCCGCTGAACACTCGGGGTACTATTTCCTGCATTTCATTTAACTTTAAATTGAACTTGTGAAGGACAATTTGTTCTGCTGTGTTCCACCAGCAAAGTGGAAGCTAGCACGTTAGGTTAACTGGCTACCACTCAATTTAATTCAACACCCACTGAGTTACTGACAGCATCGACCTGCTCGGTGTTACGTCAGTGTTGTTGGGCTCTAACTAAAAAAATAGATACAATTAATCAATTTAAATTGCAATTATACGTCTCACATTTCTTCTTTTTGTAATATTACAATTTTCAAAAACGTATGACACAAGTCAATACAAACAACATGGATTAATATACGGATTTCTTGACATTTTAATGCTAGTTCAACTTTAAATGAAGAGTGAGAGACCGAGTGTGATGAACGATGAAGCCGGTGTCATGCTTAAGAAACAAACATCTCTGTCAATCATCAGTTTGAAAAGATAAACTCTTTTTCCCCGCCTTACCGCTCACGCACCGGAGTTTGGGGTCGTCGCCATAACAACCACGTTAACGCAGCCTGATCAGCGCTGAGCTCCGCTTCGACGGCAGCCAGAAAACATCACGCTGCAATCAGCCTGATCGCAGTACGAGCCTCTTATCAGGCTGCATGCACCGACGGGGCCCGAAGCACAATCAGATCCACCTTATGAATGAACAAACCCAGACGCTGACTGTCACTTTTAATTTGATTGGGCAAACAGTGAATTAATGGGGGCTCGCTGGGAGTGAGACTCGTTCGGAATGGGCAAGCGTGAGAAAACCTCATGCAAACTGTATTACGAATTATGTCTTTGCCCCTTAAAGGCAGTCATTAGAGCACTTAATCATAAAATATTGCTCCTCGGATACCCAGTAAGTCCTGCTGCGTTAGAGCTAAATTTGCTCCCCCGTGCACTTCATCGCAGAGCTTCCATTTTTCACAGTATCAGACCTACTTAAAGGACAATACCCCCATTTTTTACCCGCATCAGGTCATTTGTCACCCAAGCCTAATTCCTATGATCTCCCCATAGCATGCTTTTAAATCATTTACAATTAGAGCATTTATTTTGCACTGATTGCAGTTGTATCACAGGCTTGCAAAAAAAAATGATCACATCTCATTGCATTTCCAACAAAGTGCCACGCCAACTCTTTTGTGAAGTAAAGCATCTACAAAGGGGGGAATGCATCCTGGCAGGATGCAAAATCCTTTCAAAAAGGAAATAAAAGTGGTTTCAAATGGCCGTTTTCATCAAAGGACCAAAACGCTTCTGTTGTCCTTTAGACTTTCGCGGCACAGAGCTCAGATTTTGTCAAGAGCTGCAGCACGGTTGAATTCAACCTTTTTTTTTTTGCATAAACTATTTGTCTCCTCGGGGTGGAAAACATCATCTCTTCTCCCTCGATATGTAAAATATCTCTGAGACACAATGAGCGTAAGTGAAGAGGAGTGATGTTTGGGGGTGGGGAATACATTTCATCATAGTTTCCAAAACTTTCAAAACATCAATTGTTCCGACCAATTAACAGCCATCACAGACGTTGCACTTAACACCTAGTTGTCAGGATGCGATAGGTGCACGGCTGCATATTCATTTGTGAACTCCCTTTAACTGTCAGACACGTCCGTGAGAGCAATTCAGTTCATTCTACGCATGAATAAAGTACGATTCAACACGTAATAAATGTGCAGTATGGATCACATTCCGAACTACGCAAATTAGGCCGATTTTTCTCTAACTAGAGCTTTTTTTTTAACACCCATTTTCATTTATATGCACACATTCTCTCTCTGCCTTTGAAACCTCGATCTATCTTGATAATTGTTGAGACTTCCTGCTTCCTGTTACGGTTGCCGCTGTGCCTCTATGGTTGAGTTGAGATTCTCTGAATCTTAATTAAAACTCCTTCCCTCTTGTGAGAGAATGTTCAGCTGCATATTCATCATGCAATGCATTGTGGCTGATTGATCGTATCAAAGTAACTTCCTGCGCACTCCTCCTCAAAACTTCCTGATTGCTAATACAGCTTGGGGAGTCGTGCAAGTGCCGACGCAAAAGACGCTTTGCAGCTGCCTCCTCTGCTCTCAGAGGGAGATATTTTTGTGACGACACTGTACATGTTGTTGTTTTTTCTGGCATATTTCTTTTCACATTTCAGCAAATATTGCTGTATAAAAGAAATGTTGAAATAACTTGTCTCATCAGCGTAAATCATACAGTTGTTTTCTGTTCATCCACATGAAATTCACGTGTCAAAAACATAAGTATAAGAAATGACAAATGAAAAAAAATCAAATGAAAAATTCTAATTGTCCCTTTAACAGCAGTAGTCATCCACAGACAGCTCTTTATACTTTGATCACAGCTCAGTCATTGTGGTAAACAGTATTTTGTGCTCCAATTATTATCCCCGGGAAACGTGATCGTTATGTACTTAAGATCAGAAAGACTAAAAAGTTACCTTCCCGACAACTCGTCCAATCCAACGTAGCTGCGGATCTTCACTTCCTATACTTGTGGGTGTTGACATTGTGATTGACATCTCCAATTAGATCGCTTGTTTGCAAGGTAACAACAATCTGCTGTCTATCAATGCAAGGCTGATTCTCTCAATATTCTGGCAATCTAAAGCCATTATTAAAATAATGTATTTTTTGTATTCTTTGATCAAATGCTATTCAGTCAGCTGGCCCCACTGAGTATTTGGTAATACATCAATCCACTCATCCATTATCTGTATTATCCTATTCAGGGTCGCATATCAGGTATCTCTATATAAATTATATCAATCATGTGTGTGTGTGTGTATATATATATATATATATATTTATATATTCACACACACACACACGCTGCAATATTAATGCAGTGACACCATTCTTTTGGAGGAAATGGGGTGAATGAATCAGCAGCTACAGCCTGGCAGGCCTCCAGAAAATGTTGGGATTAATTGCGGCAGTGTGGGTGATTCAGCAGCTGCAAGTAACTCATCTAGAGTTTTAGCACGCACCTGTATTATCAGGTTGTGCTATCAGGCACAAAATACTGTGTTAACCTGGTTTTCGTATGAGATACATTAATGAGAAATTTCCTGACTTGGCTTTTGCCATTTTCTGCTCGTATCAACTCGTTTCTGAGCAGGATATGAAGAAATGGTGCAAAGGGAGAAAAGAAGAGCCGGTGATAACGAGGTTGCCAGCTTAGATCCTTGTACTGGCTTTGGAAAGTGTGAGTGCCGTCTTTAACTGACACGAAACAGCTAAATGTCCTCATTCAAGCTGCTTTTCTTGTGTAGTCCAACAAATCAGAAACCTGAGGTTTGATCATTTTATGGCCAGATGCACATGCTGCAACCAACAATTTGCCCCCTGAACAGCAGCCATCCTCCGGCCAACCTCCAACACAGGACGAGGCCACCTCCACAAACCCCATCACGACACATTCTGACAGATCTATTAAAGTTGAAAACCAGAAATCTCCTTTTCTCCTCTCGACTGGCTGCCTTTAAAGGTCATACTCAGAAAAGTATCTTTTTTTTCAGCTTTTGGCAGGATACCAGGATACGTTGAGATGCCCAGATGTAACAACTCCTTTGCTTCATGCACTTTTGGTGGTCTGAGCAAGCAGGCAGCCCAACCAACCCTCCACGGTAAGTACCAATCACAGGGATCGTTTTTTACCAAAATTGCACTGCACCGTCCGACAGTTAACGCAACCCACTTTCGTGCCCCTCCTTCCGCGCTGGGTGACGGCGAGACACCCGACGGGAACGGCTGAGAAAATAACCCGGGAGCAGTGGATGAAAATGCCACATGAGCGGGCGCAAAAAGCCCCCATCCTCCTCCATGCAATTTCATAAAAATAGAGCGCTTGGGATGATGTTTTCAAAAAATTTCCCAGGGTCCAACCAAGCCAGAGCTGGATAGGGTGAGTAGGAAAGCAAGGCACTTTTCTCACCACACACAGACAGTGGACATCGCAAACATGCCGATCGAAATAATGCATTAAACATTCTGAACACTTGAAGATTAATTGCATGTATGCATGTACAGTACACAAAGTACACTGTATTCCAGGATTGCACTTCTGTGGAACACGCATTTACAGGTTGGAAAGCAGAAAGGGAGGTTCCTGCTCCCTTGGCTCCCAATTCAGCCTCGGCTTTGTTGTCACTATTTCCATCCCGTGTAATCCTTGTGCTGGGTCACTCACTGCAGGCCACTCAATCACTCTCTCGCTCGCCGTGTTCTCCATGACAAATAGTTTTGTTCCTTGCAAGCGCTTCTTAAACAAATGAATGTGTTTTTCTGGAGCGTACCACCAGACCGGACCTGGGTGTTTTTTTGCTGAACCAAGCAAACCGCCCTACCGTTTGTCATCTCAGAGACTGTATATCTCACTCCTCTGGCGATAGGTATTTTTCAGGAAGACAAGCTGATACATCAGTTGCCTATTGTCTGCTCGCTGCACTGCAAATAACCTCCCTCTATCTGTACACAGTCCGCCTTGTACACTTGTTTTAGAAGATAAACCTGCACCGAACCACTGGTCCTGTTAAAATTGGTTATCTTGCTATTTTGTTTCCCTATTATTACACAGACAGAAAATCACCCGGGTTTCTTTGTATGACAAAGGCACACTTGTGTTATTGATGAGGCACATTATACTGCAGTGGTGTAAATCACCCACGCCTGGAGTCACCTAATACATGTTAACACGTAACCTTTCCGACGTGCCCTTCCCTCCTTCACGACAAACTGGGAACATGCTGAGCTCACATTCTTATGACTAATACGACACTTTAACCAGTCAGATAGCTTGGCACACTGGCTGGAAACGGGGAAACAGCAAGCCTGGCTCTGTCCAATAAGGAATAAGATGGCATGGGTTGAATAAACCAGGCAGGACAGTCTTGATCCTTCCTTTCTCTCACAAATGTGTTTTTGATGGAGACCATTGTAAGGCAAGGTTCTTATTCTGGAATAATAAAAAACTACAGCTGAATATGTCAAGTAGAATAATATTACTTATTATGTGCATAAACCACGGAGGTACAGAAAGGAAGCCATTTCTCAAATTACCTCTAAATCAAGTATGAAGCCACGTGTGAACGTGTTTACCAGCAATACGTATGTTTTATTCTATACTTTCCCACCACACCTGCATCATCACAGGTTTCACCTCAAAAGCTACGGGGGAGAAGAAGAAAAAACCACAGTGAAATTTATAAACCAGAATGCATCGTTGCTTTTTTCATTTATCAAATAGACCTTGAAATTGTATTTCCAGCGGGAGATGTTATTGATAATATAGAGCCTTTGATTGTGTTTAGGTGGGAAAGGAGGAAACCGGCTTAATGTAAAAACAACCTCCATCGTTGTGTCCTCTCAAGCTGTTCCTAAAAGGCCCATCTGTGTTGCAGCACTGCAAACAGTAAGAGATTTTTTAAAAAGGGGATGGCGGGGGATGCCATCCCACTTCCCGTCCCCTTTGTTATCCTGCCAGCTGCCGCTCTCTGTCCCCGAGTAGGAGAGAGTGCAGAGGGGTTGTTAAGTTGATATCTAATCTGTCTGACACGTTGATCCTTTATTTCACCCAGGTTTGAGCAAGTTAGAATCTCTGGCCCGGACCACAGCCCTGAGATATCAGTAGCCTCAGGGCATGTGTCCTTATAGTGGTTTTCTCTGGCAGGGCTTTATCAAAAGGAAAGCACACCTGCAGCAGGTGAGTTTCTATGACAACAAAATCTCAACAACATATCACCGTTGCCCTTTAGCTTTTTGTTATTGATCCAGGATACTAGGTTGGGACCATCCCATTAGAATAAATGAGATATATGTATCGTGGATTGTGAAAAGTGAAAAAAAGTTATAATTCTTAAACAACACAAGAATTATAATGTAAGAAAGCAGACTCACACAATGTTGCTATTTTGTATTTTTGTATTCATCCTTTATTTATGCAGGGAGATCTTATGATTTCTGATTTTGAGATATACATTTTCCATTTTTCACCAAAACGGATCTTCAATGAAAAGATGTGATTCCAGTACGTTCAAGTAGATTTTACGGATTATCGGGATTATATCATGAAATGCAATTATTTTGGCCAGGATAATCATGACATGAAATTTTAATACCGTCCCATGGCTACTATTAATTTGCCTAAAGAGGAGACATTTCTTATCAATATATATATATATATATATATATATATATATATATATATATATATATATATATATATATGGAGCTGTCCTTGGTGCTGAAGCAGCAGACAGGCTCAACTAAGCTACGATAACAAGCTAACAAGCTAACTGACTGTTAGCAACCCGTACACAGAAGAGCTCGTATGTGTTGACAAAATAGCATATTCCATCCATCCATCCATTTTCTACCGCTTATCCTGTATTCAGGGTCGCGGGGGGGCTGGAGCTGATCCCAGCTGTCATTGGGCGAAGGCAGGGTACACCCTGGACAGGACGCCAGTCTATCGCAGGGCCGACATGTAGAGACAAACAACCATTCACGCTCACATTCACACCTACGGGCAATTTAGAGTCATCAATTAACCTATCCCCATCCTGCATGTCTTTGGACTGTGGGAGGAAGCCGGAGAACCCGGAGAGAACCCACGCTTACACAGGGAGAACATGCAAACTCCACACAGAAGGAACCCGGGCCGACCCGGGGATCGAACCCAGGACCCTCTTGCTGTGAGGCGAGAGTGCTACCCACTACACCACCGTGCAGAAAATGGCATATTGATAAACAGAAAATGAGATTATGGTGTGACAGGCTTTTCCTCATCACTGAGAACACGTTGGAGACTAGTCAGTTTTTTATTTCTGGCAGCCAACAACGCAGCATCTGCATGTAGCTGCCATCCTGCCACCACTCTTAAGAAAAGACAAACAAAAACGGCATCAAAGGCGTCATTGTGTTGATTCCTCGATGCACGTGTGATTACAGAGCAGCTACATGCACTCTTGTGATCGAAATGTAGCAGAGACAGTGGGGAAAAGATGCTAATCTCCCAGCCGTTGCCAGTTTCATCCATTTTTGCTAATTATCTCATTAACTCTACTGCAGTATAACTATGACAAATCATCCAAAATAAAATGAAAGCAAAAACTGGAGACAGAAATACTACTACATAATAAGTATATCCGTGCAGAATTATGTTTTCATTAGGTAAAATATCATTGTCAAGTTAATCTTCTCTTCTAATCGTCCACTCCAGTTGTTACATTTGAATAGGAACCTCTTGGCATCAGAAGCACCAGGGCAGCTAATAAATTGAGGTGTCAAATAGCCCAGCATTACCAGGACTAGGTGAGTGTTTTGTTGATGCCTGGCAGCGCCAAGTAAAATAGCCATCGTTTAATAAATGACTTGATCTCAATAATTTCGTTTTTTTTTTTTTTACTGGCAGTAATCTGTCTGGCTCTTGGCGTCTTCCTCTCCATTCGATAATGAGGTGCCTCCAACCTCGCCCAGGGGCTTTTTTTTGTGTGGCTGCTCTGCCAAATTTGCACTTCTGAACAACTTTTAATTATACTCTCTGGTATGAAAATACACCAGTGGGTGTCAAACAGACTTGGCAGGGCGTGCGACAGTGAGCCGTTTGCTAAAGTGGTCCACAATTCTTGATTTATGTTCATCCTGTCATGGTAAGGTACGACGTCGTTTAACGGTGCATGTTTTTACATTTTTAAACCCGGTGGTTGGATGATCGAGGTTTTTTTTTTTGTTGCTCATCTGGCTCTCATCTCAAGTATTGGCTGCTTATGAACTGAACATCAGTGGAGTCAATGATGAATGGCATATCAATAGATAAAGAATGACGGATGATCGTCATTAAAAGGTTCATGACAAGGATTTGGCGTTGGGAGATTTCTCCTATTGATTTTAGAGAGGTCGCTGAATATTAATTATGCCAAAGAAAAACTGATGATTTAATGATACCGCCAAGCATAATAAATTTGAATTATAAGCATGTCAGCAACTGGTGGAGAAAAGCCGAGACTGAGGCTGAGAGTATATAGAAATTAATTATATGGATAACCTTTAAGGTTCATGAAGATATTGCGTGGTGAATATAATTCACATGCCCTTAATTATGTTCCCCCTAAGCTCACACCTTCAAAAAGGCCGTCTACGAGCTGTCACGCACAACTCGACTGCCTTTGGAGACACGCGCGTGTTGCTGTTGAGAGTGCACCGCCCATATGGTGCGTTATAGATGTTTGAGCGTGAACGCTGGCCCCATAAAGCCGTGGATCATAAAACTTAAGATTCCCCTTAAAATGTGGCTGTGATTTAATTAAGACGAAAAATCCGCAGTCAAAAGAACATTGCTGCTGACTCCAGCGATCCGTTTTTTTTTTTACCGCACAAGCACTCCATCGCCCGTTTGCCGTTGAAAGTCTGTAATTGTTTTTTAGCATTCCGGGGGAACGGTAGGCCGAGTGGGTGTTGTTGAGGCTGATTGTAAAACTGAAATAACTTAGTCTGGGCGTCACTACGCTCTGAATAAGTAAAACAAAAAGGCAATATAGTTATTTAAATGTGATGGGTAATCAATGAGGGGGGATTTACAGGAGCTTTGGAAGATATATGCAGAACAACAAAGGGGCATAGGGATTGTTTCTATTTCTTCAATTGTGTTAATTGGTAGACATTACAATATGTGATTGAGACCTAAAACCTGCAGGCATGTTTTATTCTCCTCATTCATTCATTCAAGCCCTCTGTGATGCATATGTGAATGAAAGCTTTATTTAAAGCCATATAATGTAGTCAGAGTTCCCTCGGCAACTAAACGGCTGGGAGGAGTCAGTCTGCCTCGAGGAGCTACTGGCCCATCCAAGACACTTTCATTATCCAAGAGGATTAATGGAGCGTTTTAGGGTTGGGCTAAAAGTTGTTTCAGAGAACAAAACTTTCAGGGAAAAGTACAATGTAGCTGCGATCTTACAGAATTAAAATGAACTCATTTAAGATTATTTAATATTTATATATCGTATAAAAGTTTAACACGCTGGCAATTTCAGGGCGACCACACGGATTCTTCTTCTATGGACACACACACACACACACACACACACACACACACACACACACACACACACACACACACACACACACACACACACACACACACACACACACACACACACACACACACACACACTATCGTCTCATCAGACTCAGTATGCAGAACTACATCCAACAGTGGGAAGCCTCCTCCCTCCTCAGAGATCAAACAGGATGCTTCCATTCCTCTATTCTTGCCTCCTGTCAGAAGGGCAGAGGCTGCCTCGACGCCTCTTTATCTTCCCAGCAGCCACCCAGACGAGGCGATGGGCTGTGTCTGTTGACAAACGCTTCACTTGTTACAGATAACAGAAACATGTAAACAGGAAATGGCCGGTGGAGCAGCCGCACAAACGTTTCTTGAAAACTTCCAATTCCTTTCGCCGTGTGATCGTAGCGTTATCCAGTCAACCTAAACAACCCAACGTTTCCCATCGCAGGCTGAATGAATGCTTACTGGATACGACCGATTTGATCATTATTTACTCGTAGATTCATTTATCCAGTAAAACATTTGCTGGTTCCAGATACTGGAATGTGTGAATACGCTGCTTTTCTTGCAGTGTGAATTAAATCTCCTTGGTCTTTTGAACGGTTGGGATTCTGGGCTATATATGGTGATATCTTCCTCTGATCTTAAAGAAGAAACAATTCAGTAATTATTCCACAAGATCTGCAGAATAATTCATTACAAAAAAGTTGGAATTGGATCGTTGTCAGTTAATTCGTCTTGTATCCAGATTGTGCCCAGAAGGGAATTGCTTATTTATTAATGCTTAATTTACATTAATTATGAAGGATTGCATTGTATGCTGATAAATACTGCATAACCCCCATCCTATATATTACAATGTGCATTTTATATTATGATATAATTTTTCTGTCCATGGTCATTAAAATGCTTGTTAAAATGCAACATAGAAAGATTCCGGACAAATGGATAAAGAAGCTTTCTAGTCAGATGTTGAATGACTGGAGTTGAAGTTACACTGCAATTCTACTTTTCCTTTAGTTTGGAGCAGCAGGGAGAGCAGGAGAAAAGTGGCTCCAGCTGTGTCAATACACACATGCAGATTGGAAGACAGGGTTGGTGTTTATCTGATTGGTGATCAGCCTGACAACCGAGTGATCTGTGTGGGCGAGGCAGCGCCATGAATAACACTAAAATTGAAATGTTCTCCGTTGGTTTGTGGATAGTTGCACTAAACAGATTATTCTTTGTTTTTACCACCAACCTCCAGACCAACCGGGATGTTTATGTCGCCCAGGAAGACTAAGACAGATTACTGTGATCTGGCAAACATAAAAAACAAGGCCAACTCACAGCTCTATTATATCTCAAAGCACCTTGGAAGAGCGTTTAATCGATATTAACTTGTCCTCCATGCGCAGGATTCATAGGAGGCGAAATGTAAATAAGCTCTTTGCTATTCCGATGGAAAAAAAATCCCCCTCGGTAGGCTTTACATTTCAAACAGATGTGTTGCTTTGTGTCTCGGTCACCAGGCAATACTGTCCCATGTCTTTATATAAAACCAGCTGCCAATCATCGCAGAGTGAGATGAGAGACAATGGCACATTGTGCTGGGGATGGACATCGTGATTGTTGGTATATTGCAGGCAGAAGGATGCCGGCAGCCGAGCACATTAACCTTCATTAGTGGGTTTACCAGGGCTGGTCATTTTAAATGGAGTAATTACCGGTGACACAGTGATGATTAATTGTAATGAATGTTACTAATGTGTGGCATCTGTCAAATGCATTTTAAGATGTGACCAACCTTTCCTCTCCCACTCCGTGTTGGTTTTTGACCTCCAAATGACGAGCACACCTGTTTGAATTTGCAACCTTGTCGCAGAAGGATTCCGTTTATATACTATATACGATACATGTTTACGCAAGTGGAGTTTACGCTGTAGCTAGCAGTTTTTTATGCAAAAAAAAAAAAGAAAAAACAACTGTTTCATGACCTGCTCACAACCAAACAGCAGACAGAAAAGATAGCAACTAGCTAGTGAACATTACGGAGCATTTAGCAGCTAAAATGCAAGATATTTTGAGACCCAAAACAGAGATATACCCAAAACTCACAAATTAATGTTATAATGTATCTGTTCGATGTATAAAAGCAGGTAAATAGTGATGTCAATATATGCCAAAAAAATGTAAATCATTTTTATATCAACTTCCAATATAATGTTTTCTTCCTGGAAAACAAAAATAGGATGCATCCTTATTATATCAGCAAGAACTAACCAATTTCAACCAATAATATGACATCCATCCATCAATCACTGCACAGAGATAGAGAAGGTGGTGAGCTAAGCTTCTGAACAATCAAATCAAATTCCTCCCAACATGGTGTCCCACCTGCCTTCCCTGTTTCTCTCAGAAGTCACCATATGGAAGCTCTAATGCACTCAAACCTGATCAGGCGGTGCGGCCCAAAGGGTAAAAAACCACACACACAAGCACTTTCCCCAACTGCCCATGAGCTGGAGCAGCTGACGAACTTGGTAGCATGTTTCCTGCAACAAGCTCCGGCACAGTCCCTCTCTCTATTCTCGTCTAGCGGCTGTGAAATGAACCGCGCTGCCTTCAAGTGCGTCTGAAATGTCAACATCATAAAAAACGCTCTGAGGAAAACAATTTTGAAATAGAAAGTCTACTTGAGGAGTTAAACTTTACAGCATGACGTCACACAAAAAGGGCCGTTTTAGAGGCACTCCCACACCGCCGCACACCCACGGCCTCACCCACCATTCAGCCTGAGCGCCTCCCTACTCCTTGGAAGTATGAAAAGGTCTTTTCTGAGAAAGAGTTGAAATCTGATGATGAACAGTAGGGCTGTTCGATTAATCGATTTTAAATCGTAATCGCGATTATGTATTTAGAACGATGTTAAAACGTGAAACTCGTAAAATCGATTTTTCACACACCTCTACCTCCTTCATGGGTTACATTATTATTTAGCATGCAAAGACCCAGTTTAGTTTAATTAGAAAATGTCTTGTTTTATTTAATTGGAAATATAACTTACTGTATGTTTGCAAGTGCTGATTTGCTGATTTTTTTTCTTATATTTTTTCAAACTTTATTTATTTTACAAAAAGAGTTTTGCACTTTATTCATTCATTTTTTGTTTAATAAGAGCAAATTGCATTTAAAGCCCAATGGGGGAAATGTTCAATAAAAAAGCAGCATATTTGAAATAATTTCTTTGCCTTTTGTCATTTCACAAAATAATCGTAATCGTAATCTAAAATCGGATTTTGAGAGAACAAAATCGAGATTTTATTTTTAGGCAAAATCGAACAGCCCTAATGAACAGTAAACACTAGATTTCCCCCTTGACTTTCTTTGCAATCCTGCTGTCTCTGGAGAAACAGGGAAACACAGGGAAAGGAATGATGCAAAAATCTCAAACTCTGCAACCCACGGCAGAGCGAATGGAGTTAATGTCACATCGTATTCAGATATGCATGCAAAAAGCTTGTGAATGTATTTTCCCTATGATGCAACGGCGATGAAACATCGCCAGTCGTGGCAGTGGTGGGTGGGTGACAGTTATGTCCATATTGACGTATGGTGCCATTAAGAACAAAAGCTCCACTCTGCCAGAAGAGGCATGACAACAGCATCGCCACAGATCTGAAGGGAGCACCCATCTTCCCAGTGTCATGTCTGACCTCTATATCTCTTAGCTCAAGATAGATGCATTTTTATGCCTGACTTCAGGCCCTAATAGTCCATTGATTCATTCGCAATATGGCCCGCAGTCAGCCAGGTCTCTGATTATTTATTTTCCTCTTGAAAACACTCCACCCCCGTCTCTCTCTCTCTCACACACACACATCTGTCTTATTAAAATGTAATGGCAAACAAAACCCCAGTCTCCCTCTATCTGATGGTGAAGAGAAAAACAATTTTGAAGGGATTCGCGACGGTTTATAACCCATGGCTTCACGTGGAGAAAACACTCAGAGGTCTAAGATTAGATAGACCTCCAAATCAATCACTACCGCCAGAGGATTCCTCACATTAATGCGGCTGCTGATTGACTGGCCTCAAATCTTCGCAGATACAAACAGAGCGCCGACCTCAACCACCTGCTTTGGCCGGCTCGACTTTATGTCCCACTGGGGTGACGTTAGTGTGGAATGTAGTTGTTGACAATAAAAAAATTTGGGAGGGAAGAAGAAGATGGGATTATTATAGCGTATGGGATGTGATTTACAGAGCATTAAGTGTGGTGTGGACAAACCTGCGTGACCATTTAAACATCCATGGCAGAGAGAAATGTGTACCTCATGGTGGCTTTAGAGGAAAAGTCAGGGGCTCACCTATTTCATTTATTGTCTGGAACAATGAAGTCAATAAATATGAATGAATGAAATGAATGAATTAGACAAGGTGTTATGTGATCAAATAGTGTGAATATCCTACTTTTGATTTGATCCGTGTCAACAAAAATATGTTGCAAATGACACCTTCTCTCATTTGTTGTCAGGATGATTTCATCTAAGCTCCATGACACTATTTAAATGCTGTCAGGCCAGTGTTCTACAATATAGGGCTGCTGTGTTGAAGATAGATAACGTGATGTTTTGCAATGCAGATGGTTGCTATTGGCAACGTAGCGATGGATACTGCCAGAAAAGCCTTTTTTGAGGATGGTTTACATCTCTTCCAAAAGCTGCTGGGATTATTTTATAATTATATTAAGCACCCACAGGAAAGACTGGTGTTTGCATCGATTTTCTTTTTTTGTTTTATATAATGATGTTGATCAAACGTATACAATGCAATACACTAACCATCTATCTGTTTAGCATAATCTGCTGAGAATCACTGCCTCGTGATAACCCTGTCAAACGAACCTGGCGTAATGCTTTCCTGGATAATACGCTGCAGTGTCCACACAAAGGACAGGGCAAAGTAATAAATGCATTCCAATAGACCATGCATCTCAGGGTTTTTTTTGTGCGTGTTTTGCTGTCAGCGACCCCTGTGAGAGGAAAGGTTAATTGCTGTCCCTGAGAACCAGTCAGGGATGGTTAAGTTGGCCAAACACGCCCACTGCAGAATCTTTTCCCCCGAGGCTAGGGCTGAATTAGAAGAGAGAAAAGCAACAATAAAAAAGCTTTCGGATGAGACAGGATAACTTGTCTGTTGCACATGTGTTTAATTACTCTTCATTCCAAGGCTGCCGCTTTACTCGTTCAATATGAATACTATGAAAACATATTTTGTATCATTACACATGAACTTTATTGCCCATCTCCCACCCTACGTCTAGTAATATTTGACGGCACACAATCTGCCTCAACTCTAGCCCACAGGAGGAGTTATAATGGTCAACAACCATTTATTAAAAGTTTATATGCTGTCGATACCATATATGCAAAATGGCGAGGTTAAAGTATTACGAGTGGGTGTACCAGTGAGGTAACCTCCTTAGGAACAGTAAGTTAAACAGCAGTAGACTAAGTCCACAACACTAAAATACATGTTTGTCCATGCCTTCCCTTTTCTGATCCGACGCCCAGCAGGATGACATCATTTTCTTCCATGACCGTTACAAATCCCTCTTGAAAAATAAATCGTTTCATAATGCTATAATGACCAGTGGTGGGTAAGTAGCTCAGGAAGTGTAAGAACCTGTTTTCCTTATTAGTCCTTTAAGAAAATAATGTTACTTTCTTTGTTCTGAAAAGTAATTAGTAACATTACTTTTTATATTCCTATATTATTTAGCACCCCCCCTCCAACCAAAATCAACACAGAAAGTAAACTTTACGTGGTTAAAGCAGGGAAGTGAGTAAATCAGTCTGCATTGATCTATGAATAAATGCGGTGGACTTGCAGTATCTGCTCTTCGCAGCTGCTTTATACTGTATGAAAAGCTTCCCCTTCAGTTAAATTAATCCCTGCAGCATCTGAGTAGCAGCACACGCATATGTTGATAAATCCGCAGCCTCTGAGAAGTGCAGAGCCGTAACGCACGGCTGTTCTTTACCTTCATTAAATCGATGGAAAAACAACAAAAGGCCGCTTCCTTGGAACCACGCAGACATTTACACACGTCAGGCTGGTCAGTTATAACCTGATATTCTGCTTTTTAAACGAAGGAGATACCAGAGCGCATCATAGCCTATTCACCAATGTTCACCTTTAACCAGCTGTTTATACATAAACCAAAACGAACATTCAAATATCAAACGAGGGTGCAAAAATATGAAACATATCACGTTCTGGTAATGCTGCGTTCCTTGGATTAGGAACTCGAATATAATTACTGTTCTGGAAATTGCATTCGTATACAACTCGTAACTCGGAAAGCAATAATATTACAGTAAAGTATTACTGAGTAAAGAGCAGTACCACCAACAAAGACAAGGATTTGATTAAGGTAAGGATTCGTCTGGGAAAGTTTGTGATATGGGTTAAAAAAGCTACTTATTCATAATAATAATAAATAATAATAATCATGTAGTTCAGGTCTTGCTTTAATGGCGCACCCCTATGTTAAAGTGTTGATTCATCCATAACTCCTACATAATTTTACAACAAGGTCAGCTGACTTCCTTCATCCTCCTACTCGTAAATCATTCATTTGTAATGTAATATGTACATTTACTTTTCACTTTGTGCAATGGAGGTGGAGTGCGCCGTGTGATTCTTTGTTAATCAGCACCAGATGATTCAAGACAGATGGCAATCAAGCCCAAAGCGAATCTAATGAAGCAATATACCAAACGCTTAGTTCGCTTTCTCTTGTTTTGAAAAAGTAATCTGTCAATTAAATAGCGTGTATACCTGCACCCTGGTGTGCTTCAGCATCCCCGTGTTATTGGTTTACCGTAAACATGTCGTTTTTTGGGGCACTTGTTCTTTTTGGGAGTACACTCCCCATGGCCTCCCCGAAAAAAGCTCATCAAAGTTAGTAAAGTATGGGGTTTTTGAGCAGAAATTATACATTACGCAGCATGTACATACTTTTTTGGCATACCACAGACTCCCGTCAGAGGCCCTAATGTGTAGCACAGGAACAATAAGATGGCACCCAATTTAAGTTTTGGTTAACGTATATGTCAGAATGTCGGGTCAATTTTGAAGCAAAACGCACGGAAACAAAAACAACATATAAATCAAGAAATGTAAAGTCACCTGCACGCTCCAGCTGAAACTAGCTGGTGGTTTGTCGTTATCTGTCTGCTTGCCAGCGGCGGGAATTACTGCTCTCCCTCCGAGGCATGCTGCCTAAGGCAAATTAGGTCTCCAGGACAGTGTTATGGAACATAATAGACACAATGCATCCATCACCGTAGACACCGACTCCGTATCCAAATTACAACGGTGCAGGCCCAGCAAAAGATACCTGTTGCTAAGGCCAGTGTCCTGCTGTGCAGAGAGCTGAGAGAAAACCTCACTGTGTTACAAGCAAAGTACCGACAGGAAGAATCGCTTTCACCTGGGGCTCACCGGGACAACAAGTTCCCAGATGCTGCGCTGCCAGTGGCATTTTTTCCTCTCATTATCAATTTTCTACACTCTCAGGTGGCCAACAACGGGGGTTAATACTCCTCAGGGTTGTCTGAGGATGTTTGCAAATAATTTAACGCTGTGGATTTATTGTGTACAGTAAAATGAAGGATAAAAAAAGAGGGCAGTAAATTTAAAAGACAATATAGTCGGCCATTTATCAAAGGTAAGCCTGACTGCTCTGCCAGACCTTCCATTAATGTTAGCCTGGCGACGCTCAGGTCTGTCGAGGGTTTCCTCGGATATTAAGCCTTAAAATTGTTTAGGTTCTGGAGCCCTGCTGAGGGTTATAATTACAAGGGCATCATCTCCACAGGAAGTAAATGGGAAATAACTGGAGGTTAAAATGGCTTTCCACGTGTCTTTGCTCCGGCTAAATAGTATGGATCAAGCCTAAATGTAACCCAAATATTATTTCAGATTAAGCTTTTTAGCAGCCTTGAATCCTAATCACGCTCCTCCATTGCTGAGTGAATGCCATCCACCATCACGTAACAAAAAGGCACTTCGGTCCTTTTGTACCATCTCCTTTCTCTCAGGATCATTTCTCTCTACACCTCTGTTTTACATAATCCACAAGCTAATTCCTGCTACAGGCCTACGGGTTTAGGTAGTGCCTCCCACTGAAACGACACACCTAACTGTACTGACATTGTGTGCCAACATAATCTAAAACGCCAAGCACAGCCCCAGTATAAACAATCTGGATGGAACCTCAACTTGTTATCGGCTGCAACAAAAGCCACTGTTTGCCTTCATTAATAATGTTGCATATCAAGGAACTTATATGACAAATTCATCCTCTGAAAAACGAATGCTCTTGCTTACAGAATTAATTTGTTTGCAGTGGTGGATTATAACTTTGGATGAGTAAACTTTTCAGCGGCGAATGCTAATGACATAAACACATTAAAGCCTCTGGAAACTTGGCTTGAAAAAGTGAAGTAGAAATAGTAAAATATACATATATACAGTATTGAAGTTGAGTGTCTCATTAAGCATGCACACAAATCTGAGTGAAAATAAATGTTCATGATGAAAACTTGGTCCACAAACGGCTAATTTGGCGGCTCAAAACATTTTTTTAAGTGCTGTGATCAGATCAGGTTTGACTGACAGCTCCCTTTCAGCGCAAACACCATTTTATATTCCTTTTAATCACTAAAATGTTTTGTTGCCATGGAAGAAAATACCAAATGGACCCTACTTGGTTAAACTTGAGGTATCGACTAACTAGCAAACTAGGCTCAGACTGAATCTGTGTTTTTATGGGACTATACCTCCCACAGTCAAGTCATTTTAGCATTCTTCATTCAGATACATGAAATGGTTAGTATAGCTTCAGGCAACATTTCAGATGTTTTAAAGTGGGGTTGTAAGAGGTACTTATCCAGTCAGCAGAAGGTAGAGAGATTTTTCCAGATAGTTTAGAGAAACTGAAGGGAGTACCAGGACAGGAGCAAAGCAAAGCCGCAAAACCTGTTTTAGACAACTTACTGAAACCCAGTAACAGGAATGGGAGAATAACTATGTCAAAGGATATGTCCTCCTAGGATTAGGGTTAGGATCTGCAGATGGGGTCATGGAAAATTTACATTCTGATTAGTAGCGGATGGGTTGCGGGTGAGGAGATGAGGAAATATGGTAATTATATTCTTTAAGATGTTCACATAGCAGGGAGCAGAGCTGCTGTCCACTGATGCTAATATTGTGATACACTACATCATTACCAGGGAGAAATAAATGGAAGCCCTAATTCAGTCTCGCCATTATTGTCGCTGCAACAAATTCTAATGAAATACAGTTGTATTTGGCTGTGTAAATCTGTTCCCAGCATATTCAAAGAACCAGCGTGTGCAAACATGACAAACCGGCTCCGAGCACACAAACCAGCTATATGGAGCACATTGTGAAAAAAGCATATTACCTTATTGTAATGACTATACAGCTCACACAGTCCTAATGTTTGTTATATTACATGGATATATACGAAAATAGCATGACTTCATGAATACTAATGCATGTGGATGCTTAATAGATTTGCAGCACAGGAGCCGCTGTGGAGATTTTACAAGTCTATAACATCTTAGTTTGCCAGAACTCCTGCAAAGATTTCCCATCCATCATGACATGTAGGGATGGATTTTTTTTTTTTTTTTTAAACATGAAAAGGCAAGCCTATTTATGAAAAAGCTTTCTGGTAAATTCTGGAAATTCACCATAAATGAAAAAAATATCACTTTCTTGGCAACCATTGTTAAAAAGGGGTCGCTTCAGGTCCAGCCATTGTCCCGCCAATGCACTTTCATGGAGGATAATGTGCCTTAGTCAATGCACTTTGACACTGATGTACAATGAAAAGACATATTCCGTCCCTTCACTTTAGTCTCACATGGCCGTGAAGATTCACAGGCAGAGCAGTAATGAAATGAAACGAGCAGGGTTATTTTTACCCACATCATAGTCATTCTGGAGTTATGCGTTGCCACATTGTATCCAAATGGAATTTTACTATATGTGTTTAATCATCCATCCATCGTCTACCGCTTATCCTGTATTCAGGGTGGCGGGGGGGCTGGAGGATCCCCGCTATCATTGGGCGAAGGTAGGGTTCACCCTGGACAGGACGCCAGTCTATCACAGGACCGTGTTTAATCATTTCATTAGTTATGTCAATTTAGGATTAGAAAAACACTGCCGAAACAGGTCGGTTGGTCCGTAACGTTGGCCCAGACTTAAAGAGGACATTTTCAGGTTCATACTTGTATTTTGGGTTTTCTACTCGAACATCTCTACATCCTTTTCGTCCAATGCTTAAATGACCAAATACATACATTAATAATTGAGTATTCAAAGTGACACAAAACTGTTGTTAGTTTCAGCCCTAAAGCTAATTAGTAAATGTTAACAACATATTGGAATGCTAACATGCTAAATTAAGATTGTGAACATAGTAGGCACCCAGAGGTTGCGTTAAACCGAATATATATTCCGTCATTTACCAAATGTTTTTTTAAATAACTGAAAAATCTGAAGACTGTTCCGTCATTCTGATGGACTGGCGACCTTGGAGCGCGACCTGTGACCATCACGGCTCGCAGAGTGGCGCCAGTACATCTGGCCCACTGGTACAGAAGGAGCACATGTTGCAGGATTACCTCCCGGAAAGTATGGCTGAGACTTGTTTGTGCATAACAAACCCATATTGGGTTTTTTTTTTAAACCGTCTTTGGGACCCCGTGATCCAGTTAACAATCTTCATAAAACATTTAAAACCTTTTTAAAACCCAAATGCTCTGTTTGTTTGTGCCATTTAACTTTTAAAAAGAATTCTAAATGATCTCAGTTGCTCTGCTCTCCATTTGGCATAAAGCAGCAAGTTATAAGAGCTTTTGGCACGACTGGAGAGTATTCAGATCCCCCCCTGTTGTATCCCAACACTGAGTATTGTCAATATAGCACATATAAACAGTTGGAGACTGGCTCAAGTGGTACCTAATGAAAGAATGAGGTATTGCTTCACTACAACTTTGAATTATACCATCTCCCTAGAGTTCTGTCAGCTTCTGTTTGACAACCACTTTGAAGTGGCACTTTAGTAAAAGTCGATGGCTTGCAGCACATGCCAGTTCGGACTTAATTGCAGGGAAACAACAAGACATTTTAGAGTCATTTTTATGTGCCATCGAGCATTTCCGGTGAACCAAATAGGATGAAAAGAATGTGCCTGGTACATTGGTTCACTAATGAATCCTTAATGGGAATCACATTTGCTGCAAACTGTACTCGGACACACTATTTGCTGCAAACAACTGTTGTGGGTGGTTTCCACTCATTCAGGGAGGACAAAAGATTGGCTCTTCTAGACACATCGCTGTGTCGCTCTTATCTAATGCACCGCGATTCATCACACTGACTAATATAATACTCACTCATTTGCATAGTTGATGCTAATGTTGTGTTTGTTTACGGTAATGAGCACTGGTAATTGGATTTTAATTCATGACACAAGAAATAGGCTATTGGTGCAACGAAAAAAAAAATGAAGAAATGTCAGTGAAGGCATCAATCTTAATGTCAGTGCACTTCTCGTGGTGAAAGGTGTCTCTCGTTTCCAGTGAACTAATCCGATATCTGCAAATGCAATACCTCCCTTTAAGAGCCGTTTAGGGTTGTGTGTGACTCCGTTCAAATCAAATTAAATTGCTCAGATCTCACTTTAAGTATCTCCCACTTTGTGTTGCAATTCATGCATCATTTGTCTGTACAACGAATCCTCCCGGTGCCGCCGAATCGATGTAGCCACACAACTTCCAGCGGCTGTTAGATGAATATCTCTTACTCCCCCCCCCAACACGGCCACTGGAGAGTTTCCGCTACATCAATGGGAGGCGACCAGAAGAGCCGCACTGTGCCGCGTAAATTAAAATCATCGTCTGCGGCTCCTTTAGTCACAAAAGAAAATTGTATTTCGACGTACTGGAACACTCCAGACTGAGATAACCAAAATTGGTTGCCAGCGATGGTGAGAACACACGGTACAGTCTGATATTTGAGAGAATGAACAAGTGGATTCTCATTTAATTTTAATTATGTGATCCAGATTTTAATTGCAGAAAACAGAATTAAAGCAATAATCTGACAGCGCAGTCGCTACATGCATTTGATCTACTTATAATTATTCAGAATGGACCAATGGAGGCTTTAAAAGGAATAGTTTTTGTAAGTCTTCAGCAAGAAAGCAGTTAAACATATTACCCAAAACGTCCCAAAAGTATTTTGATTCAGCATTAAAAGTAAATTACTTTCTCTGATATCCTTTTGTCAGTTTTCCTGGCATTTCATCTCCTCTCGGGATCATTTATCGGACAATTTGACATAATTCCGTTGAAAAGTGAACCCCTAAAATAATCTTTGAATGCCACTCGCCTGCAGCTACGGCAAATCTGGGCCTTAAACATTCGGAATGCGGCATGACAAGACATCAATATCTAATAACCATACGCTGTTGCAATCATCGACTGCGCACTTGGGGTCGACAGCTCCAGCTGACACAATTATTTGATAGAAAAATACATGTTTACTGAATGGTCGCTGTATGCAGAGTCCTTATGTGAGCTTTGTTGTGACGGATGTGAATTTGGGGTAAACACAATATACAATCTGACAGCAATACCACCTTAACTAGCATACTTCAATCCTCTTCTAGAAAAGTCAGCTTCAAATGCTTTTTTATGATCTTTATCCTTTTGATTATAGCGTCATTATGTTATGTATCAGAAACAAAATCTCTTTTGGGGGGCTTCAAAAGAAAGTCTGTGGAGGCTGAATTTTTCCTGAAATCCAGCGGTATACCCCTTTAAAAACACCTCTAAAAATCTTGTTTCAAAGCTTATTTCGAAGCCCTCGCCACCTCTCGTAGTTGAGATTATATCTTCTGAAGGCTTGCACATAAAAAATGGGCAATGCTTTTATTCCCTCCCCATTTTCCAGAGACACAATGGTCTGAACTCCCATCCTCTTAACAAGAGTGAGATGAGCCTCTGAGTGCAATATCAAACCGCCAGCTCGCACTCCCAGCCCCCGTTGCCATGGCGATAATGGCGGAATCTATAGTCTCGCCTTTGCCATGTCGGTAATTCGGTTATTTTAGTGTGAGAGATAGACCTTGTCAGTGATACAGCCGGGCTGCAGAGACCACAATGAAACGGGGAATTAAATTCTAATGATAAATGTGTTCACTCACTACATTCGGCGTGATTGAAAGATACAGAGAGAGAGGGAAGAGGTGTAATCTTCTCATTATCTACGCCCATGCCACAGTCATCGCAAGCGGAAAAAAAAAACCCACGCTTCTTTACCCCAAACGTTTACAGAAGCTATTGAAAGTGTTGAAAATTGTGTGAAAATATAGAAACAACCTTCTATATTGTGACAGAAATAACTCATCCCGTTAAAGGTTGTACTATATACATACTTTCCTTGAGCACAGACCAACAGGACGCAATACGTTAGGACCTTGACCTAAGTCAAGGTCCTGTGTTAACTTGAAGCCTTCTGATTAAAGTGAATGGAGTTAGCCCTGAAGTTAACAACAACTTCATCCCAGGCTTCTTAAAGTGGACTGACCTTTAAGGTTTCTCAGCCAATAAAGCACATACCGACGAGTTTATTGCTTCCGTTGACTCCATTTATCATCAACGCGGATGAGTATGCACATAAAAATGCTGGTGGAATTTCCCTTTAACGGTTAAACTGCATGTACTTCTGGGCCCCATGCCGTATGTGACGGAGAGCCCCAGAGGGGCATTCTGCTCGGAAAACAAGGAATGCTCATAAATGTTGAATCGGCATACACAAGAGTTCAATTTAAAAGAAATCCGGCAGCACGGGAGCTCCGCAGCCTTGTTTTTCCTATGAACATGTGTAGATACATGCTTTTGGAGGGAAGTGTAGCCCCTTGACCATTGTATGGTTGTTCTGACCATTTGTAAGGAAGGTCAGCATATTGTTCGACTTAGCCTCATGTCTTATAAGAAATACTAGGACCTTTAACACAAAAGTAAAAGAAAATACATCAAAGAACTAATACCACGAAGTCTTGTGGTGTAAAAATAAATCTGGAGCCCTGTACAAGCCACTTACAGATAGTGTTAGGAACATAAAAAAGTCATAATTCACTCTCTTATATTCACATTATATTACTGTGAAAACATGTATCTACTGAATATCTCCAATAAAAATCATGTATTTTTCGCTTTCCCGATCAGACAACTGCGTGAGGCTTACCCAACACAGACTTTACTTGCCCTAGGCAAGCATTAATGTGAGGCTCTGCATCAAATGTTTCAGCAAATCTGACTGCAAATCTTCATAAACCCAAATAAAATCCATGTTCAACTACAAATACCTCAAGTCTGTACTAAATAAGATTGATTTCCAGTGAGGCAGGTATGTGGCACAATTCAAACAAGCGCTATTTCACAGTGGCCTGCTCTAATAGGGATGATAGTGAATACGTGAGCATATACCATTTATGTAAAGCAAAAGGAAATACAGTATCCAATCCAAAATGACCAATAAATTCTGCACATTTAATCTTCTTAATTAATAAAACGATCATTTCTAAGCCAACAACCATCTCTTTGCCAATTATGAGGCCCATTAATCTCCTTTGGAAAAAAAACTCTGAGATGATTCAAATACAAACCGACTGCAAATCTTACAGTCAATATCAGACATTTAGCTGTTAAATCTGATTTTAGCTGTACATACAGTACCGTGGCTAGTAGCCAGATGGCCTTTTCCTATCCTTCAATTGAATTACAATAAATCATGACAGAAATGGATAATTGTCATCAAGGAAAGCTGCAACAAATTCTGGGAAGTAATTCCATTAAAAAAGATGATAGTACTCCATAACTGACGTAGTGGATCAAGCTATGAATACATGATTTGGCCATGACCTGGATCTTTGGAGACTGTGGGCTCTCACAAAAGACCGGCGAGGAGGCTTGGAGATCAAGCACACTTGATACTCCTCCCCCTCCCCACTGCCGCTGCATTCAGTACCAGCTCTGTGAAGGAGGCAGTGACGGCAGTCTCCTTCTCCCTGGGTGCACTTGAATCATCCGCCCTGATAAAAAAAAATGGCAACCGGATTGAGCCTCATTGGAATTTTAAAACTGCAAGCTCCACAACCATAAACAAGGAGCATGCTACTTTTAGAGGTGGCGGTGGAGACGGAGCATGAGCTATTACTCCAGGGTCCACCACTAACTGGCCGGCAGTCCTGTTCTCCTCAATTATGTTCCACCCTCGCTCCCAGCTGGGAGGCAACGAAGAGCTCTGTGAAGCTCGAGAATGCTCCGCTTGCATATATTACCGCAGCATTCTTGCTTTAAAAAGTTAGGTGCTAGCATGTAAGAATATAAAATCCTTCACGGAAAACTCTTGATACAAGGTGTAACATTGTGATAGCACAGAGAAGCCAACAAAGATACAGCAAACGTGACAATCTCCATATGCAGCTGCCACCTTGCCTGCGTGGGATTAATGAGAAATAAATAAATAAAGTCGGCGTTTTCGCTCACAACCTCGCCCCGAGGGACGTTATCAGTGCGACAGGCCTGGCTTCATGTCGCTCTGAAATGTCAGACACGCAGACGGCAGTGCCGTGGTCCATTCTTAATGATTCGAGACACCAATCAGGCTTGCTCAGTACCTGCCAACTTCATATTTCCTCCTCTGAAAACATATAATGGGCAGAGAGCGGCTCGTCGCCAGCAGAGGATGAAAAGCAAAGGGAGCGTGAGTTTCAGAGCTGACATGATACATCTCGGAAATTGCCACCATCTCGGAGATACTCTCAGAGCAAAGAGGTGCGGATGAATAAAGACGAAGCGCCGTCACATGTTTCCGGTCTGTCTTCTTCTCAGACGTGATCTACTTTTACAGCCCGATCGCTGTGGTTTGAATGTATAAACAGGCAGAAGGATGTAGGGCTGCTAATTTGGGCATTGTGTGGAACGCATCGGGACAACGCTGAAATACGGGTTTCCGTGAGCTTTAATCATTGTGTTTTGTCAAGATTGAGGTGCATCCTGCCACTCTTCCTCACGCCGGCTCAATGTCTCACCTCTAATTCAGGCCCATTGAAGGAAGAGCCGGAGACCGTGGCAAAGCCTCTCCGGTTGAGTACCAGTCGGATGGAATTTTGTAGAGAAGCGACCAAATTGGAGCCTTAAATGTTAAATTGCTCAGATGACATGTTCTTCACCCAGACCCACAGGATAATGTATGCTCCCAGAGGATGTGTAGAAGTGGTGAGAGTGGTTGGAAATGTAATGGGCCTGTGTCAAACAGGGTGGCAGTGAGTCCTAGTGGTTGCAGGCAAAAATCAGTGGTGCGGTGCCCTGCATGCAAAATACAAGATTGATACCTGCCTTGAGTAGTACCACTAGTTATTAATGTTGTCAAGCGAGGACACAATTTAGTATCACAATTTTATTAATAAGGGGAATTGATGAGAGTTAGATTAAAAGAAGAATGTTTAAAATTGATGTGGAGGCCAAGATATGCTGATTTTGAGTCCCTTCAAGTCAAATCCTTCCATTGTTGATATTCTTCATATGTATGAGTTGCAAAACGTGACTCCTGTTTGGCTGAAATCCACGTGGCTACTGCTCTGTAGTTGACCCCGATCTCTGCTCTCCCCGGAGGACAAAACGTCTGACGTCGTCTGCGACAAGCCGTTGATCTAACAAGGCATATTCAGCTCAACTGACTCAGCTGCTTTTAATGTTTTAAGTAGACGACAGCTTTACCTATCGGGACATTTATCCTTACTGATGCCACGATGCCACATGTGTCAGATTGACATTTTGATTTCCCTGTGATTAGCCGAGACAACGCCACATCTCGTTTCAAGCTATCCGTTCAGGAGGAATATATATATTTATATATATTTAGATAAAGCAAGGAATATCTGAAGCTTTGAAGATAGGATATAAATAAACAGGATATTTTTGTAAGCCTCCTTCCTCTCATCATCCTTTCAGGTGCCCTCAAACTAGAATTACTTGTGAAAGTCAAAAGGCACTCTTTCAACAGGAGTACAAGGTGCAATGTTCAATGTGAAAGGCGGCAAATGTCAGACATTTGTTTGTGTGAGGAAGGTAGCGGAACGTCACTGCTCTTTTGCAGATTCTTCGCTGCGGAATTTGTGTGTGCTGGTGTTCAGGGAGCACCGTTGGGGATCAAATGAAGCCCCTTTGTTAACGTGTATCGCGAATGGCGTATTAGTGACGCTTTTTGATCACACACACGCACACACACACACACACACACACACACACACACACACACACACACACACACACACACACACACACACACACACACACACACACACCTGAGAAGAAAAAGACATGAGAGCCCTTGACGTTCTTGCCAACTACCCCCCCCCCCCAAGTGTACTTCCACACGAGGAGCCATTTCAAGTGTTTATCCCCAAACAAAAAGACAAAGTTTGAATTGTGTTGGTTGTCTGGAACTAAATGCATAATGCATAAGTCTGCCACAACAGTGCTGTTATTTTCTCTTTAGAAATGACATGCCCGGCTGCAGTGCTTCTTCTCTGGTCACTGAAGCTGTAATCTTGAGCAAGTAACACATTTTTAACTGCCATTACGCTGTTAAGGTCTTTTAATTGGCTTCAAAAGTGCCAAGCAGCCTTTGTTACATTATTTAAAGGTTTACTGCAGACATGCTTGTTTACATGCCATCAATTAGAAGGCTGAGAATAAGAACGTCTTCTCACTAATAAATGTTCATCCCGGATCAAAGAACAAGACGGACAATTGTTCAAATTACCAGTGAATCTGCAGCGCTGGGACAGCGTGGGCGTCTTCCCTCGGCTCGCGGTAACCTTGCGCACCTCCGACATGTAAATTGCACAATCTGCAGATAACGGTTCCCTTCTGGAAAATATGTAAATGTGTGCATTTACACAAAAAAAATAGCAGATCTCACATTTCATCTGCCCGAGGTGTGTGTATCAAATTCTGCCGCCTCGGCGAAGGTCTATGAGCAGATGGGGAAATCTTCCCTTTCGCAGTGTGCGAAGCCTGGAAATAGCAGACATTGCGGACGCCGTGTTTGTTGCGAGTGTGACGCACTGCAATAAACATGGGAAGGTAAATACTTTCCGAGCGCAGGAAGAACTATCTGTAAAGAGCTATTGTTTTCCTATTCTAGTTCACTTGCTTCTTATTATTTCCACCGCTGACGTCATCACGTCCTCGGGCACCGAAAACCACAGTTCAGCCGCTAATACACACTACAGTTGACCAGCTGGCCGCAAGATTGTTATACTCACTTTTTTGGCCAAATAAGACTGTGCTTCGCTCTAATCCGCCTAGCCCTCGTGTGTGCTCCTTGGCCTGAAAACTGGGTATGTTATCATTTCTCCTCAGACAGCTGACTCGCTCTGCGGTCCAATTGAAGCAGGATCCCTGGGCCCTATAGTGCTCAAAGTAATGCCACTAATGAGCACGAGGAGGCTCGGTAGCAGGGATCAATGTTCTCGGCTTTGAGTCAGAGAGGCAGCTGCCCCAGCCTGACCGGCCCGGCTGCTGCCCCTGCATGCACCGCAGCCCTGCTGACACCAGCACTGCCGAGACTGCCTGGGTGACTCGGGGCCTACGGGTGGAGATGTTTCTATAATCACCTGTTATCTCTCTGAAACCAGCACCTGAGCCACTGATGCTGTGAACCGCTGTACAAGTACTACGGCGGATTTCGTATGCTGCCTTCTCGCCTCTGCTGTCATTACACCCACAATACATTCTGGCACAAGTTTGCTCCATACAGTGTGTACTGAGTAGTTTATGATACAATGACAAACCTGCACTCTGTAATGGATTTTGTTGATGATGATTTGACTGACTGTGCTCTTCTCGCTGCAATAAATACCCAACGCACCTTTTTCTTTTTTATTATGGCAGTTAAGCAGTGTAGTTAAGCCGTTAGTGCTCATTCTTTTGCTGCCACGCTGCTCACATGAGAGCGCCACCGTCACTTGCTGACTACTGCTGCTGTTCATTAAAGCCTCCCCCTCCACCCCAGCCTCCACCTATAGGCTCCGGGTGGACCGTACCCTGGAGGGGAGCTATTAACATCACTCCCCACTCCCTGCTGTCCTGGCTCCAACACTGCACATATCTTACTGTGTGCTCAGACGGAATGTGACAATGTGGCCTTATGAATCTGCTTTCTAAACAGCACATATGCAAGACGTAACAGCCATGAGTGACACTGGGAATCAGGGGATTTACTTATTATGGCAAATGGCTATATAGTTATATTCAGGAGGAAGCTCTCAACAACTCCTAGGAATCCTAGGCAAATGTTAATGCCCTCAAAAATAATAAATACATATAAAATACCACATAGGAGCAGGTGGAGGAAGCTGCATCAGTGAAACATGAGTGTAATCAGTCCGTATATAAGTATATAATGTGTACACTGTGTACACTACATGTTAAAGATTGGAATGTTGATAAATAAATATTTTGGTCAGGACATAGAAGATAAATCAATAACCCTTTGAGAAGAAACTGCAATTAAATGAGGTAAAAAAAAAAGTGAAAGAAAAGAGGGAAAGAAAAGCTAAGCGAAATAACTTCAAACAATAAACCTAATCTACAAAAAATATGTTATTTTCTTATGTTCTTATTGGGTTATTGTGTCCTCTCTTGAGATGCTGCGAAAAATAAATCCTAAGCAACATTAGCTTCACATTTCAGCAACCAGATTCTCTTCGTGGTCTTTTGCAAGTGATGTGTTCAAAATCAATAATGCATTGAATATGAAAACTTCATCAGTTCATTTCCACTGACATTTCTGACACGGAATCCAATAGCCTTGATATGAAAGTAAAACGTGAAAATAATGACCTGGGAATACATACGGCTGATGCACTTTTTCCCTCGCGGTTGCACCATTTGCTGTCCCGAGTATTTCCCCACGAAAAACAAACATCTGATGGCAAACACAGTTTGGAAACCATAAACAAACAATCCGTCACACCGCAATGTTAAAAACAGCCACTTGCATCAGGGCCAATTTCAGAATGGATTAAGGATTTAAGTGCCTCTCAAAAACAGATTGTGATTCCGCCGTGTAACTCTGCTGAATCATCGAGCAGTTCAAGCGGCTCACGTAAGTGGGTGGATGCGTGCTCCATGAGTGGACTGTTGCATGGAAAGAACAAGAGAGTGAAGCTTGAAACGATGTGTTGAGAGATAATTGCAGGTCACCTCTGTTCACATTGGTTTAATTGTGGAGAATGTTGGGCTTGAGCATGAATTGGTCAGATTTGTTACTCATAGCTAGGGGTGGGTAAAAATATCGATACGGCAATATATCGCGATACTTTGCTGCCCAATACAATATCGATTTTTCAAGTCCAAAGATCAATTAAAAAAAAAATGTTTAGACGCGTTGTGAATGCAGTACTTTATCCTTTTTCATTTTATTTTCAATATTTATTCCAGTGAATTTCATGGGAATTAATAAAATGGAGAGGCTGTTTTGAATGAGATAGTTTTGACTCAATTTGTCCTCTGATCAATATCATCTGATGTACATATACAGGTACTTGTGTTTTCATCTTTATTTATATCGCAATATCGTGATATCGTGATACGTATCGTGACCAAAGTATCATGATATGTATTGTATCGTGTATTGTGTATTGGTTCTTGCCAATTGCAATTAGGAAGGAAATCAAGTGATTCTGCCATATTATGATGATTATGGGTGTAATACTCACCATGCCTATCCTTATAACTTGGATTTAAAACATAAAACAACGTATACATTACGCATCACATGCAGTGATGGAAAGAAAACAAATATCTTACTCAAGTACAAGTAAAATTACTTATGTGTACTTACAATGTAAGTAATAATGTAAGTAACAGTAACAGTTAAAACAAAAAGTGAATTAAAATGTACCTTTAAAATGTATAACTAACACATTATGGACCATCTCTAGCGTACAAAATATAGTGAATTAACATGGAAGGTATGTAGTGATAGAACATAATGCCATCCCTACACCACAAACCCTAGTGTCTGAAGCAACAACACATTTATTTTCTACAGACAAGCATTGGCAGTCTGTACACACAACCGACCATCAATTATAGATATACAACCGTCTTCCTTAGTGTAGCCTCACAAAAACAATCACCAACAGTAAATAAAAGAGCTCTGGACACCTCGGAGGACGCAACAAGCATCACTAAGCCACAAATGAATTAATCACTTCAACAACAGCACATCACCGAGGGAGACGACATAAGAGACGTATAAAAATATAAACCCAGCAGAAGCTCGGCCCACAAACATGCATGCTACTACACCCTGCGTTGTTTTACACACCAGGCTCCACTACCAGCACGTCAGCAGTGTGTATTTTAGCTAGACCAGCATGCACCTGTTGTTCGTGGCACATTGGTGGGCGTATTTGATTTGGGTCACTTAGAGATTGATGCAACAGAATCAGGCAGACAGACAACACTTCCTGAACAGCACAGGAAAAATAAACAGTTAGTTCAGAGTAATTAAGGGGAAGAGAATTAGCACATAGTCGCCAAAGAAAACCCAGAATAACAAAGAGGCTACTAATACAAAATATCTGCTACAAGTGAGGATCGGCAACCAAATGTTGCACCAGCAGACTACATGAATAAACTAACAAGATTCTTATCAACACAGGTTGAAAATGTCACTTTTTTTTTCTTTAAGCAGCTGTCCCAAGATTTATATCCAGCAGCGGATTAAAGGGATGGGAAATATAAATGGGGTTTAGACATCGGTTCACATGAGACAATATGAATCTACAAAGTGTCCTCCATCGTGGTAAACAGCTATGTTAGTTGACATTTCCCATCCACTGACACCATCATTGGTTCAACCTTTCAGGGTGCTTTGGTCTGACCTACACAGGCTCCACAGGGAGGCACAACGCCACTGAGCCTCACATAGAGCAGCCTCCTATCGATCAGCCCTCGCCTAAAAATAAAGCCAGGGCCCAGCTATGACGGAGAGCCCAGCAAAAAGCCCTTGTCTGCTAATCAATGGCGACCTGAAATTTTATGTCCTGAGTCGATAAATCATGCTTTTCTCCTGTGATCTAATGATCTTTTTGACGTGTCCGTCTCTCACACTCTTGAGGAGTGCACGGAGAAAATGTCAGGTGGAAAATCCATTTTTGCTTGTAGTGTTGTTGTATTTGGAGTAAATTGCTGACTTTTTTTTACCTAATGGGTTTAGGGATACGTTATGACCGATTGATGTGTGATGCCTCTGCAAGGATCGAGTGTCCGGGCGTCCAACGTGACATCACACATATCAGACGCATCTCCAACATTTTCAGATGCGTACGGCTGGAGGAAATGGAGAACTCTGAGAAGTGAACAGCCGCTTAAAAAGATCCAAATGTCTCTTTGCCGTGATTCAGCCTCGGCTCATGTCCAGGCCACCGTCCGCTCAACCCAGGCTTTGGACTCCTTTTCACACATTCTCAAGCAGATGAGAAGTAAAATGTAATAGGCACTGAGCCCGATTAGCAGTTTTCAGGGGTTAAGTGCCTACTGGTCGTTCTCTCTTTATCTGCTCTTCAATAAATCTTTCACATTGCCGCTCACTTTTCATTATTCCCAGTTTCTCACCATCTTCTGATCGCCTCCTCTCCCCCTGTATCTCACACCGGGAGCCCGGCTTGCTCAAGGCTATGCGCTATATCTCCCCCGTATTTCTCTCTGGTGAATATTTTATCTTGCCTTTCAAGTATCATTTTCATACCGAAAGAGGGGCCTGTATCCCGCAGTGGTTTCACTCGCACTCGTTACAGTGAAACATCTCTGTTTGAGGCAGGGCGACAATCTGTTTGCACGTTTCAGGAGAGCTTTTGATCAGAGAATGCAGATCAGGATTAAGAATTTTTATTAACAGGGGGGCTCATGAAAAAGGCATGAAGCCAAACTGTGGTCATCTGGCACAGAGCCGCAGATGACAAGCTTATATTTAAATGCTGTTCATATTTACTGTGGCCTTTGTGGCCCGACAGATAGACTACTACAGAAAAACTCATTATTTCTTTCCTCTGTTACCTTCTTTCTCTTTCCGTCTCCCTCCCACCCGGTCTCTCTCTGCGTCATTGCCCAGAGTGACAGTGATTTAAGCTGTCAGACATTTCCAGGCCCAAAATTCTCGACTTAGTGGCTCACATCCGAGGATCAGCGGATCCCACTTGTTTGCATTTGACCGATTTATACCCTCAGGCTGCATTTCCTCAATGCATGATACTAATAGTCTAATCCATTTTTTTTTTTTTGCAGATAGGAAAAAGGGTGAAATGGGAAAAAAAAGAGAAATACGCTAACGTCAGTGATTACGGAATAATGGATAAAGGGGAAGGAAAGGAACAAAATCTCAAGAGCAATCTATAGCGTATTCATAGAGTTATATTTAAATCAATATATGTGTTTATTCACAAATGTATTATTCAACGGGCACATTCTCTACGGAAGAGAGAATAAGCAATAACTTGCATTTGCAATGCTCGGGCCGGTGCATTCATTCAGTTTGACACTGTCCTGTGCATGTGTGCTTCTGTGTGACTGCATGTTTCGTGTTCATCCCGCCATGAAATGCACGCTGGGATTGACGTGCATCAGTGTTGCGAGGGAGTAAACGTCACATACCTCCGGCTTCTGATCAATCAAAAAGCGCTGGTTGGGATCAAGCGAGGCTTCCCGGACCTTCAGCATACATTAGGGTTGCCTATCAAACTTTAAATTACACCTCACCGGCGTGACCTCTAAAGGGGACGAGACAGAAAGCAAAAGAGACAAGAGAGAGAGAGAGAGAGAGAAAGAGGAAGAGTCAGTAACCGAGACGGCAGCAGCCGTGGTGACATAAATAAGATTTGGGTAAAAAAAAAAGAAAAGAAAAGAAAGAGCTGAGCCATAAATCATTTAGTTTTCCACCACTCCAAGAACTGATAAATCACCCATTCAGCTTCCTGTTCCGTGGCTAGCCAAGGCACCAGATCTGGGTTGGGATTCAGCGGAGACCAAATCTGGGTTAGCAGTGATTCAAAAATGCTGAAACCACTGGAAATGGGCCTTTGATAGAATCACATAATCAGCACTTAATGTAGGGAAACTGGGATACACACAGTGCCTCGCCATATACTGAGAAGTCTGACTGGAATTGGTCTTTAAGGTTCATTTAGCTCCTTTTTCCTCTTTTCTTTTGCCTCATTAAAAAAAAACAATACAAGTTTGGCAACCCGTCCCTTTACTTCAAACTCAGTTAATACACCAAATAAGGAAATATGTCATGTTAATGTATGTCATATGGAGTAGTTACAACAATAAACAACTCAAATACATTTAGCTTCAATCCCACAAATCTACACTGGGATTTGGGAGAACTTAAAACAACTGTCACAGAGTTTATGGGAATCCAATGTATTTAAGCATATGTTAAAACATGCGGAAAGCTATATATTTGGGCTGTTGGGCGTCACATAAACATTAAAATAACATGAAAACGCTTTTGATATGAGGAACAGAGGAATATATTAGCCAAGTACCATGAAACCAACTGAAACCTATCCGGGATAAACAATGTATTGAGTCCACTTGAGTGGAAACTAGCATAGCAACAAGTAAGCAATAGCACAATGGTGGGCCAACAACTACTTACCGGACCAGATAATTGACATAATTCGCTGTTTCGCGTTTGCCTCATAGTTTATAATACGTGTGGTAAGCAGACCTTCTCCTCGTATTGTTGCTGTAACGTGTACGTCGTTCCTCTGCTCGCCGTGTGCAACAGTGCACGCGCTGTCAAACTGGCCAACGTTCGCCGTGCTGCGTTCAAGTTTGAAAACCCACCTCGGAAAGACGGCCGAGCGCCATGAAACCCTGTGGTCGACCAGGTTAAGAAGCCTCGTCACTGACTGAAATGGCTAGCTAGTAGCTAGTAGCTAGCTGTTAGCCTTCCCCCCCGAGAACTACTGCGCATTAAAGCGTAGAAAACCAACAACATCGTTCATGGTCAACGCGGTGTCCTTTTCCCAAGCAAAACACGCAAACGCGACAAACAGTGGCAAACGGCCAATCAAATTGCAGTCCGGCAACAGGCAATCAGCTGTGAGCATGCGTACTGTTGTTTTCGCAGCATGTGACATGGCGAGACAACTTATATTCAGCCACTGACCTTAAATTGTAGATAATGGTAAATAACAGCAGCAACCTAGGATCTTCGCCATGCACTAATATTAATTTCCAAATTAGTAATTACCACAAAAACCACACCGTTTTCCTCCTGCCAGCAGGTGGCAGCACTTGCCCCAAATGACAGCATTAAAATGTAGCAGTAATGTGGGCCTACATGGATATTGTCAGCAAACTTTACTTTTGTATCTAAAGCAGTAATACTTATTATGGTGAACGGCCTCTTTCAGTGGTATTATATGTGGTATTTGTTATTTGATTATTGTAATTATTGAAGCATTTACACCTAATAAGCATTTTATGTTTTTGGTTAGCTGGTAGTTTGTATGTCACTTTGTATACTGTTGGGTAGTTTAAACCAGCATACTGAATTTTATAAGTTGATTGTGTGTTGTTCAGCAACAAGTAAGTATATACTGCCAACGAAAAGCAGAGGGGAAAGAAGTAAAATATTCACCTCTGAATTATAAGTATACATATAAAAGTAGCCAAAATTGGAAACTTTAGTTTCAAAGTTGTTTTTAAGTTACCTTAAACCACCTTATGACGTATGTATGAGATGACTTGCAGCTCCCATATCAAATTTCATACATATTGAAAACTTAAATGACTCTATAAAATAATATAGGATTAAAGGTCTCTGAAGCAATAAGAAATATTGCCAGGATTATCTTCTTTTAAATATTTAACATCCCTGTTAATTCCTAAATGTACTGTCCCTATACTGAATAGTGGTCATCCTGTCACGCAGCATCATATTTACATTGCACGTGAATGTCAGTCTTTAGTCACATCCTATCATGCGGTACACGATAACTGCTGAGGCTGTGAAAATCAGCGGTGGCTCCACACGGACACCCATAGATTACAGCGGATATCTGCTAAAACCTTCTGCTTGACTTGACACAAATCCAATCTCTGGGCAGTTCTGTAACTGCCATTGACACTGAAGTCATCCAGGCAACGCGGCGGGGAGGCCAGCCGTCGCCTGATGTTCCCTGGACACAGTGTGTGGAACCAGGCTGGACCGGTGATGACAGATGGGCGCTGAGATACCAGAGACCTGTGTGGCAGTCATTTCCCCCCTCGCAGACGGTGTGTGGTGACAGCAATGAGCCACCTATAAAGCACGGGGGTGGACGGGGGAGGAGAAGAGGGAGGGCCATGCGGAAAGAATGATGTGTGGGCGATACAGCGCATGGCAACAGGCTTATAAATCACCCAGGGGTATCCATGACATAAGTCAGGGTCTCTGGATGAGAGAGGCTGCCAGGGAAGAAGGCGTATCTTGACGTCCAAATTGGTGCCATTTGCATTTGACCCTGTTTAAGCATTTATTCATTCTTATTAAGTTTGACTCAATGTTGACGAATGTTTGAGGCGGGAAGAAGGTCTTTAAATGATTAACTCAAAGCCATCGGCTCCAAAGCAACCGCAGGGAAATCACACTGTGAGGTGACATTATTGGAAAATACTTATGCTGGTCAAAAGAGATAAATATAGAGATGGACGAAATGCCAGAGTCCTATCTTATCTAGTACATGACTGATATGCTCCACATATATCAGTGGACCATAAGATTAAAATCCTAAATCCGAAAATCCATCCATCCTTGTAAATTTACTCAGAAATGATCAACCTAACCATCAACCTGGAGGATTTGACTGGTTTGTTTCATTTTTGATTTGATAAGCAGCACTTTATGTTTTATTTATAGTATCATATGCAACTGTCTCCATTTCTAAATGCATGTCTTCTATCTTTGTAGTCCACACATGCCAAAAGGACTACAAAACCTTGTCTCGGAGACGGAATGTAAATACACCTCCGCTTTCTTGCATTATAAAAAAATAAAAAATAGAAAGAAATCAAAAAGAAAATGCTCCAGTTTAGTTCCAGTTCCTCGCTGCTTCCATGAATGTATTGTGTTACATTGCAACCCCATGGCAATCCCAGAAAAGCTTCCACAGCTGCTTATTTGGTAATGAGTTGCTGCTCCTACACCTGGTAACAATCTGTGAATGAAAATGACTTAAAAGCCATAATTGCTCGGTGAACACTTTCCACGGAGCTGCCTACATTACCACCATTGTGCCAAATAAATACAGAAAGTTGTCAGCATGAACACGGAATTAAATATATTATTCGTTTTTCACTGCAGACTGGGCACGGACATCCTTTGGGTGCCTTTTTTTGGGGGGGTTTAATAAAAGTGTCCACTGGCTTCCAAGAAATATGCTTTAAGATGAATGAGGAAGTGCGGCACATCCTAACTCAGCCGTTGGAGCCTTTCACGTTCCAGAGTGTCAGCATATTCACGGAGTTAACTCTATCAGGGTGTTTTATTGCTACAAAAGCTAGAACAGACCTGTGATAGCTTATCATTACACCCCCTGAATGATTTCACAGCTCATGGATTCATTTGGTCCGGTGAATGATGCCGCGGCGTAGTGCAGCCGTGCCAATAAAATTCCTGCTGAGGCGCACAATCCGACATTAGTGAAGTGGATACGGAAGTCACACCATAGCGATGTATGAGTGTGTTTGTGGGAGATATGAACCGGAGGGGGGGGGAAGGGGCGGCGGTATCCTGCCATGATCACAGAAATGTCGCGGCACGGCTGTTGCCATGGAGTCATTATTCGCCTTCTGATCATGGGCTGCTAAGGGTTTCATGGAGAGCGGGAAACGTCGGTGGTCAGAGAGTGCTTGTTAGCCGAGGGAACAGCACTTCATTATCGCGGCCCAGACACTCCACCATTTGACACCCAGGATGCGGTCGCCTTGTTTATCATGCTGATGTCTGAATTCTTACATTCAGAGGCAGCAGACGCACCGACGGGGCCTTGGCGTTTGACGGAACGCCAGGCAGCCTACCGGGGCCACTGCCGTTTCATGTCTCTCCATCATCGACACTCCCTCAAATGTTTGACAAGACGATGTCTAAAACCAGACAAAAGCCGCACTAAGCCGTCCGTCTCTGTCGTCGGCGTTGTGAGTGGTGGCGTCTCAGCTCGGGGGCCGTGCAGAAACAATTTTCGCAACGTCCAAACAAGGCGATAATTCTCACGAGGAAGGGCCCAGACATGCATGCCCCGAATCTTAGAATCTTTCAGCCGGTTGTTTCGGTTCTCCAACACCTTCAACTGCTTTGGTGCAGTTGCTTTACAATTCATCTGGCATGTCGACTCCATTCACTCCCCCCACCCCCACCCCCAATTTAGTTTAGCATATTCTTATTATCCCTTATTCTTCCTCTCCTTCCATTTGAATTAACACCATTCCCTCAGCTTATTCTGCATCAGCTGCTCCTTTATTTGAGGCTTTTCAAGCAAAACCCACGGAGCAACCCCTTGGCATTATCTTCAGTCTGTATTCATTTCTTGACAAATGTTGATCAATTATTAATACATGCTTTACACATCAGTAAATGCATTCATATAACATGTCAGCGTGTGTGTCGACACTGGTTTGCCTTCGAATCTGTCTGGATTTGACGACAGGCCCACGCTGCATTTACTGACAGGCAATGAAGAAGTAGCGCGTTTTACTTAAAGGCTATGTAGACAAACTTGTAACCGTGACAACCTAATTATGCACAGATTCATAAATCAGAATTAAATGTTAACAAATCCATTTGTAAAAGTGTATAAACTACACACATTCATCTTTAAGTGATAACACATTTGGCTTTTACGCTCTTCGTGCTTCGTGACGTGAAGCTGGTGTTTTTGGAGTTTCAGCAGCAGGACTGATGCTCGCCAACGTGAGCAGTTGAACCCGGGTCGTCCAGTTGAAGGTTATCACTGTTCGGCCAGGTTGCCCGAAGGTACAAAGTAAAATAAACACAGTTATTCAAATGTCAGGGCTTTATAAATGGGACCAGAAAAGCGTCCGGTGACAGCGACCGTTTACTCTTTGATCCTCCTGAGAGAAAGAAAAAAAAAGACGGTGTCTCTCCTGCATGCTAATAAGCAAAAGGTAGCAACTTTTCAGCTTTATTCTGACGTCAAAAGCAAAAAAATGATTTTAATAAATAACAATTCAGTTCATTTATATGCATTTTTATCCATTACAAGTTGTTTTACATCAAAAGAAATGTTTAAGTCAAGCCTCATTTGTCTCCTTTTAAATGAGTTTCTCTCTCCTTTTGTAAGTCCTTGCTGCTGTTACCACCTCCGCCTCCACCTCCGCCTCCTCCTCCCCGCCCGGTCTTCGTAAATTCATAATTTCATCACTTCATCAGCCTGCCAGGCTCCACAGAATCATCAACCACCAGCAGCTGTGTTTGCATCATGAGTGGGCTTTGGGTTAATTCACAATGACACCGTTCGCTATTTATTTGGCACAATAGTGGCACCTAGACAGCCACGGGGAAAGTGTTCACAATTCCTGATAAGCAATTTTGAAGTGAAAGAAGACAAGGTTGTTTTCCACATGGGTTTCCGTGTGTGTGTGTGTGTGTGTGTGTGTGTGTTTTCCTCCCACAGCAGAATAAAGTGGACGTGTCATCTACCATAAACCACAGAGAAGTCTCACTTGCTCAGGTTGGTCGTACCCGTGTGAATAAAGTAGTTAAGGTGCTTTCTGAAACCTGTTCAGACCATGAAAATGGACAATTTTATTTGTGCCACATTCATTTTAGGGGGTCTTAAATCATAATCGTGGTTATAGGCTTCTCTCCACCATTTTCCATCAACACCGGCGGGAGCGAGACCTTAAAACGTACATGAACGTAGATATTTTTTAAAGACAGCAAAACCTGGTTAAAAAGTTAAATTAGAGAATTGACTATTCGCTTTATCAATCTCCATAGCAACCGTTACTAGGCACAGCAGGTAGCCTTTCTCCTACTGTCATGTTTGTTGATTTTAGCCCCTTTCACTTTCCTCTACAATTAAAGCTGTAATGCATTGGATGTAAAAAAGTTCAATGTGAATGCATAAATTTGTTATTTCTTCAATTTAGGGGGCTGAGCGACTACAGGTAGAACATTTTGCTTCAACCTGGCATAATGCATGCTTTCTTGTTGTACAAGATTCATGTCTTATTGTACATTTTCCCTGTCTTGAAATAAAATACATTACAAATTACCAATAAAATTAAATATTACAATAACAGCCACTGGGCTCAGTACATTCATTTTGAGTTCTGGGCCTTTTGTGATTAGTCAACTATTTGAGGAGTTCTCTGCCTAAACCTCCAAGTCGATAATCCGCATATGTGATGCATTGTATTGATTCCAGCCAGCTGATTTTCATTAACCAACACAAATACAATGTGGGGAAAGAACACTAAACAGTATAAATTGCCTCCTGTGTCCTTTCAGCGCATCTGATGGAGAGGGCTGAGAATATCACTGCAAAACACTGCGTCATTTGCAAAGAAAGATAAATGGATAAAGCAATGGAGCAGGAGCATAAACATGAATCATTTTTGGGTGGATCGTCATGTTAATCGCATTATGCTTTTTATTCCATGTAACACAGAGGAGCGGTTGCGTGCCGGGCATTTTCTTGTTTCGTGTCTTTGTCTGAGAGATGAATAAAACATCAGCAGATCCTCAAGAACACACGAGTTGCTACGGATGTAAAAGCGATGCTTTATTGAGTTTGTTAACATACAAGGTGAGTTACCGTCTGAAAACCAGCTCTGATAACTGCTATTAAAGGGAGTTATGTCAGTGGAAGGAATATTATTTTTATAGTATTTGCTACCCAAGTTTCTGAGACCTCTATCTTATCAACATGATCAATACTTTCCTATAAAAACCTGTTGTATATGACCTGATACATGAATTCTGTCCTCTAGTGGATTATCATTCCACTGCAGGCAAAAATGGCCGCTGTCATTAAAGCAGGAAAATCTTATGGTACGAATAACATTTATATTGTTACTCACTTTTTTTTTTAAATAAATATGTTCTGTATTGAAACAATACATAATTAATTAACAATTTATTATTTATAATACAGTAAAATCGTGTTAAAATGTGCGTATCAAATTTGATACTGCAGGTATGGTGCGTTATCAATAAATTGCAAAATTTGCCATCTTAGTTCCAAAAAATTTGAATTTTCTGTGCCAGGCTTTAGAGGGCTTATTTAGCTTAGCATAGAAATGTAATTCCTAGACGGGTGAGATATTGAGGGAACTGCCTCATCACCCATGACTTCTAATATCATATAAATCTAACACATATACCTCTTCTTTTGAAAGGTTTGGACGGTTGGCATCTGTCCCTCTTCCCCCCTTGCTGTCGGGACGAACTGATTGATACAAACCGGTGCAGCAGAGGACTCTCTTCCCGCCTGCTTCCCGCTCTTTGCTCGTGACAAATGTAGCCTCTAAGTAGCAGTGGCATGCCGTCCTGCAGGACCCTCCGTGTTTCGTATGAGGGTTCAATTTTTTTCATTAACTCCAGGTACGTCGTGCCATCTCCCTCCCCCCCCCCCGTCCCCTCCCCTGTCATCTTTGGCCCGAGCAGCGCTTTCCCTTTCCGCTCTGTTTAAACCGAGTCCAGATAGGCGGAAAACGCATGACAGACAATCCGTGCCCTACTTGCAGCTACACCACACGGGCACGCTACATCATACGGAGAGAGAGGCACTTTGGGAAAAAAGCAGGGCTGAGGGCCAGTTCTGAATCCGCCTCTGGCTGTCCTTGACGAACCTCCGGGCCACATCCTCCTGGGTGGTCTGAAGCGGCGTGGAGCTCGGAGAAGATTTATCCGGATGGTTGACAACTCCTGCACCGCTCATCGCGGCTGCCTGCGTCCCCACAGAGAGCACATGTCACTGCCTTCAAAGCAACGCTGCTTGACAATGACATTGTAGGCTCTTTTTAAAAAAAAAAAAAATCTGGTATTCTCTTTATTTTGGAGTTCAGAGGAAGTTTTCAGGAAGTTTGAATGCCGGTGTGATTACTGGGAGATATTAAGCTTTGTGGGCTCCTGTTTGTTTATTTGGATCATGGAGCTGTGGCGTCACGTGTTTAAACCGAAATGGCAAACAAACGCCACATTACACACAACTAACTGAACACGGTTACATAATGACAATAAAACACCCAGAAGCTACACTTTGCGTTTTAGCTGTGCCGTTCAGTTGTCTGGTTGACTGCCTTTTTATGTTTTTTATTGGTTTTATCTTGTTTTTGTACTATTTTGATTTGTTTTTATTTGATTATTTGGGTTTTTCTTAGATATTGTAACTGGTTGGTTGCTGACCTTGAAAACATCTTGATTGTTTTAATTGTTTATTCTTTCTGGGTTTAATTACGTGCATCATTTATGAGTCCGTTTCATTTTATGTCTGAAGTTTTAACTTTGTGCAGATAAAAGTACAGTGTTTTTGTTCAAACTATACCAGTCTTTGTCTGTATGATATGTCTAACGAAAACAAGTGGAATAATTCATACAAAATTCCCTTTCATAATTTCATCTGGACCATCTTGCTCAAATCAAAATGCACCAGCATCACTCCTGGATGCCATGCCCTAAACAGGGGGGTTTAGCTCAGGAGGTAGCTCAGGAGGTAGAGCGTTTGGCTGGCAACCGCAAGATTGCCGGTTCGATCCCCAGCTCCTCCTAGCTGAGTGCCTGGTGTCCCTGAGCAAGACACCTCACCCTAATTACTCCTGACGAGCTGGCTGTTGCCCTGCGTGGTTGACTCCGCCGTCGGTGTGTGAATGTGTGAGTGAATGGGTGAATGTCAGTCATTCCTGTGAAGCGCTTTGAAGAAAAGCGCTATATAAATGAGGCCATTTACCATTTACCATTTACCATGCTGTGGGGAGAAAGGTATAGCAAGATGAAAAGCTCCCCAATTAGCACAACCCAGGGCATAACTTTCACTTTATTAATGACAACATATCATAAACTTACCAGGACAAAAGCTGGAGGAACATGATGGTGATAAACCAGAGTCTCCGGCTCAACTTTTGACTCAACTTGAGCCTTTACTTGTCGCGGCAGCAGATGTTAAAACAGGAAGATGACATTCAGCTGTCCGCCTGTTTTATTGTTTTCATTAAAACTTCAAAAATCCCCCTTAGATTCTTTTCTTTTGTTCTTTAGTGAAGCCGTACCGCCAACAAAAGGTACTGCGTTGCATTATGAATGTGGTTTTACACTTGTTCTCTTTGAATTTCGCCCTCAGTGAACAAATATTAAAGGCACTTCTCAGTGCAGCCTCATGCAGAGGCAATAATTCAATGCAGCAACCAGAAGAAAACCCCGTCTTGTATATTAACAGAAAGCCCAGCGGACTTGGTTGGAATTGGTCCCTACAAACAGTAACGGACCCCCAGCCTCATTATTGCTTGTTTTTATACGTGTTCCTGCACCATCTATCAACAATAATGTATTTTAAGAGATTATTCTTGCACCTCTGGGTCATTTTAAAGCAAATAACTGCTCACAATTATGCTTTTCCTAATTATGATTATTTCATGATTACATTACAGAGCTCCCTCACAACACGGTCTCAAGGCTATTGAGGGGGCGAGGTGACAGTGTCACTGGAAGCAATTAAAAAGCTATCAGAGGGAGCTGAAAGACAACATTTCCTGTTTGATTGCAGAGTTAACGACTGTCCCGAGCCACAACGTGGCCACAGGAGCACCGAGATGTTATTGCTCTCTGCAGGCGCGCTGCTGTTAGTCCTCCGAGGCGTCGGATGGTAAAGTGGGCTCGGCGATGACTGTTTGAACCTCCGTTTCCAAAGAATAGCACATCGGGAGCAGGCGTCTCTCAAATCTCTACATTTGAAATGTACCATTTACCTGGAGGCTGTTTGATCCACCTTCAATTAAGTCCCTTCAAAATAAAGCTTTCATGCATCTGCCATAAGTGCAGCCACTATAGATCCCTTACCAGTTTGTAATCAAGGGTGGTGTACACATACATATACTTGGATTTCCCTCGGGATCAATTAAGTATCTATTCATCCATCTCAATTGATAGTGAATGCAACCTGAACAAAGTGACTCTCCAGATGCGTTGGTTTGATCTGATTGAACAAAGCTTCTTCTTCTCCTGTTAAACTTCGCCGTGGCTCGTCTCCCTTTTTCGTTACGGCCACTTGAGGCGAGTCGTAACAGATTAATTAATGTTAAAGGAATTGTTCAACATTTTGAGAAACACAGTAATTAACTTCCTTTGCCAAGAGCTAGCCGAGGAGATTAATGATATATCACATCACACATCTGTCTGTTCAATATGACAGTAGAGCCGGGAGACTGTTAGTCTAGATTAAGCTTTGTGTAAAGACCAGAAACAGATCTTCTGGCTCTGACTGAAGGTAGAAAAATCCACCTATCAGCACCTCTAAAGATCACTAATTAACAGGTTATATTTCATTTATTTAATCAAAACCAATTTAGAAGTGGCTAACATTGCATTCTCTTTACTGGCCATCAGGGGGCGACTCCTCTGGTTGCAAAAAGAAGTCAGATTGTATAGAAGTCTATGAGAAAATTACCCTGCAAACACGAGTTTATGGACTCAATCTGATAAAAATGATAATCTGCCTGCCACATTGGATTGAATCTATATTTTTTCCTGTTGTGTGAATATTTGGTCGAGTTTTACATGTATGTTCAGCACAGAATTAAAACTAACAAGATAAGGGGACTTAAAACTCATCAGTTGACGTAAAAGATGAGAAGGATAAAGAAATAATATGCAGACTCCAAATAGGCGATGAATAATTGAATCCACCAGTGTGGTTCCAAACCTTAATTAAACCTAAAGCGTCATATATAACTACCCTCTCAGCTACATGTATATTAATTAGAGAGGTTCATTAATATTTGAAGACCAGCGCTCTCCACAACGAAGCAGTCTGGAAGCTTGTTTGTGTCTCTGCACTATGGAAGGGAGGTAAACATTTTCCTATACGGGCTTTATGAACACATATATATATTATATATCTATATTCAACAGAGTCCAGCCCCTCCCTTTCTGGTTCAAAATGACATGCCCCCTGACAGGATTATCGTGCAAAAGCTCTTAACTTAAATAAATCCCCTTTTCTTCACAGAACGTAGCGCTCGGCTCCTCGTGCCCCAGTGGTATTTCCTGAGATATCCAGCTTTTACTGACTGTTCCCAAGCTCTCCCATTTCTACGATGGTCCTCCCATTACTGTAGTAGAAGTGTGTGTGTGTGTGTGTGTGTGTGTGTGTGTACAGTTGTTACTGTACCATCATTAAAAGCTGGCTAAAGCCACTATGGGGGGGGTAAGCTCTGGACCCAGCAGGCCAGTCACATAACATCCCTGAACATCTGTGTAAAGGGACTGAGGATCTGATTAAACACAGGCTGTGACACACACACACACACACACACACACACACACACACACACACGGAAACAGTGTGTGTGTTGATGAACCTGCTGACTTCCTTGACGGTGGAAGCTGATTTTGGGGGGAGTGGAAGCAGCCCGTTGGCATGTTGATGGGAGGCGTCAGGCCCATGTCACCTGCTCCAGAAACACTTAACATCTCAGGTACTGTAAGTCACCCTGACCCCCCCCCCCCCCCCCTCCTCCCCCAGGGGACAGGGCCCCTTCAGTAAATGACGGCGGCCCCCGGCCAACATCATTAGGCAGCTGCTGTGTGGCAGCAGCTCCTTGGCAAGAGTGATAAGCAGAAACACTCCAGTGGGAAATGCTTACAGTGCACTTAGAGGTGACGGAGATAATGTGGGCCGTGCACTTGTAATTCTCTGCAGAGCCGCGCATCACTCGTACGCCCCGGCTATAAATACAGATTTGTCACGGAGAGGAGAGATATGGAGCTCTGGAGGAGCTGCAGTCGTCTTCGGGCGTTGCGACTTCCTAATTGACCGTTTACGAAAACCTCGCACTCAAAACATAATCGTCCAATCAAGGCTCGGCCTTGAAATTTGGTTTCCTTTCCAATTGTGAATAATATCAGGGGTCGGGATCTCCAGTATCGATGGCAAATTATTCTATTTGTTGTTCAAAAGCATATAAGGGAGAGGAATATCTCAGGGTTTATGAGGTGAATACATATTAGGTGGTTTTAAATAACAATCCCAACTGAAGTAAAGAGGTGATCACGGCTCGCCTGCACACAACAGCAGCAGCAGCAGGGGCAAATATCACACCTTGATATCCTTTTTTAAAAATGAAAGAATGACTAATCGTTGGAGCGAATGGTAAATAGATGTTAGCTGCAGACGTGACTGGATTATAATAATATAAAATGACAGTTCAGGTTCAAACACATCATGCATCAGCATCATGTTTAAAAATGTAATAAAAATGGATGCATTGTTGTTTTGTGCATCTACTCGATATAATCAATTATCAATATTTCATTTTGATTGACGTAACTGTGTTCCAGAAATGGGGTGATTTACTTTAATGTCTGGTCTTCTTTGCAGCTGACAGATAAAATGAGTGTGTTTGATGATTTTTTTTTCTTTTTGGAGCAGCTTTGATGGGTGTCTTGGAAGTCAAATTCTCTCCCCGCAACTCAAGCAGAAAAAAAGTTGCCCAAGAAAAAGGCAGGTCAACACGACGGCAACAAGCGCCGGCAACCGACTGACAGGCCGACAAGCAGCTATTAAACCCGGTTGAACTGTCGACGTGTGAAGTCGCAGCGCCGGAAATAGTGAATGATGTCACCGCATGAGCTCAGGAACAACAGAGGCGTTCATCAGGGCGCCGCAAATAGGGCAAATTTGTCGACATTGTTTGTGTAATTAGGCGTTGAGGTATTTGTTGCCGTACACACAGGCTTCAGCCGCCGCAGCCATCAACCAGCCATAATGGCAACATGAGCATGGGTTGGGTTTCCATGGTGACCAAGCCTAATCAGCCATTGATAAGCGACACAAGCCCTTAGAAATACAGGCTTCGAGGCATTAACTGAAATTACCATCAATCTCTTCACCTTGACCCTTAGACACGTGACCCCCAGCGCCATCAAACCGCCTCCCGCTATCACCCCCTCGCCTTAAAACGCCATCGTAACGTGAGAAGGAGCAGTGGAGTATAATTGCCCTTGTCTGGTGCGTTAGTTGGTTGGTTCTCCAAAAGAAAAGAGACAGGAGGCCTCCTTCCTTTGCCGCGCCACGAAATTGGCTCTCAAAATATGCGGCGGGGAAATTGAGCGATGAATTACTTTTTGCATGGCCGCCACCCAATGACACTGATCCTGATGTAGCCCAGTAATACATCATCTCCCCCCCTTTGTGGTAATTCATACCCACAATGCCACCCAATGGGAAAAACGGTCTCCTCTTTGATTAGATCTGAGAAAACAACCAGATTTCACAATTTCATTTTTTTTTTTTTTGTAATTTCTGCCTCAGCGTGAGGATCAGAAAGTGCAGCGTGACACGGCGTTTTCATTATGCAAAGTCACGTCTCCGAGTTTGACTTTCACGCGCAGTCATTCCCCCAAAGAGAGGAAATAAATGAGTTTCACGTCAAGCAATGCAATCAGCCGCGGTTACACCGACATCTCCCAAAAAATGTGATTACATCTGCTTTAATTGAGTCGACACCGCTAGCTCGGATTATGATAATAAAAAAAAAATAACACATTTAAATGTGATAAGTGGAGACGGATGGAGACGTGTAAATGGAAGACAGGCAGCTACATACTAAGTTGGACAAACGCACAAAAAAAAGCCAGCCAACAAGACAAAAAGAGGACAATCTTTATTTCAATCTTTCAAACCTGTAATAAAATGTGACAATCTCAATTCAAACCCAAGAAGAAGAAGTTTGGCAGAGAATGGTAGGCAACTACAAAGACCAGAAGGCAAGGCGAGGACATGGTTTCCTTCAGTGCAGCTTCACAGTAATAATACAGATGACCTCTGTATATCAACAACAGCAGGTGTGCTTAGGTTGGGGTGCCTAAATCGATTAAGATTGACAGAACTACAAAAGCAGGATGAAATGAAGATCAACGGGTGTTGAAGGGATCTTGTGACTCAGCTACACTTTTTAAAAAAGGATTACATATTGGGGGGGGATTACCTTTATAATAACAGCATAAACAACTCAATACGCTCGTTAAAATATCTTAATCCGGGATCTAGAATTAAGATTATTTGGAGTCGCTTCTCTTCCCAAAGTGAAGGTTGAATTTAATGCTCATTCATCACCATGTGTTGGAGTTCCCTGGAGAGAAAGCCTGTTACAGAAGCCGTCATTGCTCATTTCAAACCTATAATTACTCTGCAGCGCTGTACGTTAAATAGAATACATGAATGTTTCGGGTGAATAATGGGAAACAAATGCAGAGAGAATAATAATCCTGTTTAGCACTCCGGAGGAAGAGTTTGCCATTTTTGTGACTTAGAGTCGGAGGAGAAAATTGAAATATGGTAAGTAAGAAACTAGAGCCAGCAGCCAATTAGCCTAGCTTAGCATAAAGATTTGAAGCAGGAGGGAACAGCTAGCCTGGCTCTGTCAAAGAGGAAAAACTACACCTAAAAGCTCTCATTTGTTTGAAATCTTCCCCATGAGGTAACCAGAGAAGACTCCCAGGAAGTTACTTCAGTTTTGGAACAGATTATACAAAAGATTTTAAAAAGTTAGCTTCGGAGAAAATGGGTGATTTCAGGGATTTCCATGCATAAATCATGAGTGAGAAACTAAGGCGGTTGTGCTTCCATTTTCCTGGAAACGCAGCAAATCGTATCAAACCTTAAAATTACACTAGAGTTTCTGAACACCAGCTGTTTTACCGCTTTCTTTAGTCACAAATATTTAATTCGTACTGAAGATAATGTTAACAGGTTCTCTGTTGCTTTAACACGCTTCACTTCCAGAGAGGCCCCCCCGACTCCAACAAGGTGCACTCCACTGTGCGTTTTCATCAAAGTGGTATCACACCGGGTGCAACTGATTTTTAGGAAGGCTCGCTCTCGTTATGTAACAGGCTGGCCACTTAAATCCGAGAGGTAGCCACGACCCCCTTCTCGAGTTCAGCTGCTGCACACGCGGTAAACACGAGGGGATGAAAACAGGAGCCAACAAAACATGACACATGGGTTATGACAGAAAAAAAAAAGGGGGTGAAACTAAGTAGTAGGAAGACTGGCTTCATATTTGTTTTGTTCCGCTCATCGTACGAATTCAACCTGCCTACGGAATTCAATATAGCAACCGGTGATGGAAGACAGATTGATATATGGAAACAGACAGAGCTGGGTCTATGTGAGGAACAGGACTTGTTAAAAGCAGGGGAACTACTGAGGCATGTGATGGGTGTCAGCTTTACAGGAACAACCCATCCATACTGGGGGATTTTGAGCAGGTTGGTCAAAAATGTGCATTTGCCGTATCCCACTATGAGACGCCAATTACCAGTCCGGCTTTTTCCTTCATAAACGGACACTAACAGGTGGGTTTAATAAGTAAAAATGCACTTTGCTGTCCCTCGAAGAAGAAGAAATATTTTCAGGCAATAACATACAATAGAAAAAGCACGATTCATTTATGGCAGATTTTCCTTCTTGGGCACTTTCCTTTGCTTTCTAATATAACGATAATTCTACACTTTGGGTCGGGGGGTGGAGGGGTGTTCATAGTTTCTACTGTTCTAGGATATCATAGTAAAGAAAAAAGAAAAAATAGAGATTGGCATACGACAAAAAATAATAAAAAAAGAGGATTCATGGGGGGGTATTTAAGTGGTTACAAAACAACGAGAGAAAGGAGCACACGTCACATGGAATAAACCACAGGTTGGTCGAATCATAATAAATAAGAGGTTTGTTTGGTTCGCAGCCAACCCTCGTTCTCTTGAACGCCGTGTGTTTGCACACCGCCATTAAAAAAAACAAATCAAAGGGCTGCTAGTTTGTAACGGATTCCATGGCTTCACTGAGCAGCTGACCTTTAACACAGAAGAGTCTGCGCTAGAGGGGGCTTCCAGGGGAAGTGATATGAAAGACAAAGAAGCGGAATAGTAATACATCGATATGTCTTTGAGTTTCATGTCACTGCATTTGACTAGGCCTATCATCCTCTCTCCGGCGGGGAGCCCCTGTGTTAATCGGTTTTCTTCTCCTCGGGATCCTTCTCTCCGGCGTCGTCTTCGTCGCCCTCGCCCTCCTCGGGGCCCTCCAGCTCAGCGGCGCGTTGCCTCTCCTCGTCCTCCTCCTCGTCCTCCTCTTCGTCAGTCAGGCCCTCCCTCTTGAGCGCGTCCATGTCATCCGAGCCGTCATCCGACTCAGCTGTGCAGATGCCATAGCACATCAGGCTAATTACGCCCAGCGGTAGGCCGAAGAGGAAGCAGCCCAGCAGCGGAGAGCTGCGAAACACCGACTGATGTCGGGAAGGAGACGGCGAGGAGATGACAGCGAGACAAGGAGAGGGGGAAGTGCGAGGGGGAGATAAAAGCAAAGAGATGGGGATGGTTGAAGGAAATAAGAAAGGGAAAAAGAGAGAATATATTCATTTTTCTGTCACAATTAAGTATTTGGCAGAAGATATTTAAAGTCTTAACCCGTTTTCGGAACGGCAGTATTCTGATATAAATGAAGACGTACAAGTTAAAAAGCATTTCCATCATCCCTCAGAATCCCTTATAAGTTCTCGTCTCATTGAAGTCTGGATCACCACAGCGGGGAACCACAGGGTGCTGATTAGTTCGACATCATTGGATTAATTGCAAATTTGCTTGGTAGTAAGCAAGTGAAGAAGAAGTGACGGGGACCAGGAGGCTGGTCCGGGTTTCTACGCTAAGAGTCGCACTTAACCCATAAGAACCCAGACCCATTCCTCCTTCATGGAAAATACAGTTCATTAATCATTTAGTTAACATTAAATTATGTAAATTTTCGTAGCAAATTGTTTTTAAATGAACTGGTTAAAGTCGAGGGTAACTTTCCGGGATATTTAAAGTGTTGTGAAAAGCGTTAAGGGTTAAAACCACACAACAGTTCTGATGTCACGGTGTACCGACACACCCTGGGGTACGATTCTGCATCTTGGACTGGTTTTAAAGTACTCTACAATGTTATCACCACGTCAAAATACAGCGTTAATAGGACTAGTGACTAGCTTCATCCGTGAAAGCTCACATCAGAAAAATCACAGCCGTGGCCTCCGTGCAGGTTGTTGTCAGTCAACTAAGAAGGTTCAAGGAACTTTAAAATGTGGAGTCAACATCAAAATCATCTCCACCCTGGAAAAGAAATCCACTAACATGGAACCAGCTCCCACAATCTGGAGGTGTTAGTCATCCAACAGAGCAGAACTGGCCGTGGGCAAAACATCAAGTGGTGGATGATGGGTACGTAAAAAGGCAAAAAGGGGATGCATGTGTCGAGAAAGGGGTTCAACAGGGGCTAATTTCTGCCCCCCAGCCTCCCAAATGGGTTAGAGCCACTAACATTGTATCCCTCTCTTCCATTGCTCTCCACCGATATATTACAGCGAGCATCTGCCTGTTTAATAAAAGTGTTGCATCTCTCTGAGCAGCCAGTGTTTACAGCAGTAAAGAGCCTCCCATTAGCTATAAGGTAGAGCGCATTCAAAAAATCCTATTTACAGATCCAAACATATTTGTGTGAAAAATTGCAGACGGCCTTTTATGTTTCTTAGCAGGAGATGCAGCAATTTTATACATTCATTTATTCACTCATTTGCATCACGCCATTAGGCTACGCGAGCGTGTTTAGAAGGCAGGTCACAAATCATTTGCAGAAACGCGGGCAGGCTTTAATATTTTAGTGTTAATTAAATTCCTGTCATGTAATTCCAGGACGTCTGTATTACGGCGTGCTCTTTGTGTTCCCGTCCCGTAATGTTGCCGTCTTGTTTGCTTTTGTTTTACGCCGATGACACTTTTAACTACGTTACTTTGGGTTTCTTGTGCTTGGATTGTGCTGCTCCACCTGAAATAAATAAATAAATCTCAAAACTTCAAATGCGAGGAAAAGGTCCACCTTTGTGCGCGAGTCTGTCTGAAGATATTTCCTGTTCTTTTTCCGTCTTCCTCGCCTATAATAGGCTCACCTCCCGTGGCTTCACGCGAGCTCAAACGCGGCCTTGCATCTACATGTGTGCAAAGGTTGCAAGCGCACACGCTGCATTGCAAAGGTTGCAAGCGCACACGCTGCATTGTTTTATTAGAGAGTGAATTATAACGGCGTTGTTTTCTTGCAATGCCTCAGTAAGAGAATCTAATCTAGACTAAATTGTTTTCTCTTTCGTTTACTGCCTGTAGATTCAATTTAACAGTCTGCACATTTTTGTTAAACACAAGTGGCGACGCATTAATCCGTGAAGATCAATTCCATTAAAATACAGTCGATGCTCAAAAGATCTCACTCGCATCCGCGCCCTGAAGCTGCATAATAAAAGTGAACATTTTTTTGGGGGACGTGTACCACCCACGTCCTGCGTAACGCGACCCCCTGCGGGTACGACGACGCCCGGGTCGTCTTCTTTAAATGATCTCGTGATAAATGAGTCGTTTGGCTTTAATATAGCACGATGCATCGGAGACAATGTACCTAGAAGGGAGTATTCGGTCACAACTTCTGTCAGCCGCTGAGCTGAGAAAAAGAAATATCCATCCTCCCTCCAGTCATTGCCACGGGAAGAGGGATGGTAATTGCCAGCACTGTGTGACGCTAGATGAGGTAGCGATGGGTATGCTATGCTAACACAGCAGGCTATGAGTCATTGGGCCTAATGTGGCTGCTTCCTCATGCTCCTGTCAGATGTGCATTCAGATTCGGGCTCTCCGGGGGCCGGGTGATGGCTGCCGTCTATCTGCATCGTTCCATATCATGTCATGCAGCTCGCTAAAGTGAGAGGAAGCAGGGAGAGAGAAAAGGCCATTTCCTTCCTCTTACAGGTGCAGGACAAGCCTTTTCACTTGTGGATTCATACCTGTGTGCGGTCGCTTATGAGAAACAAATAACATCCTGCAAACTTTGCTTTTACGCAGCCCAAAGACACTTTTCTCGCAGGTCTTATCCGCCCAGTGATTTAAACTGTCAAACCAGACCTGACGGCTAAAAAGGAAACCCTTCAATAGAAAGGCTTTCTTCCAACCTCAAGGTTAACTTCCAGAAGTCACCGTACCTTCCGTTTCAACATCTATAATTTTCCTTTCGGAGTTCTCTTCACCCCTTTCAGGCCAGGCTTGGGCTTTTGCCGGCGGTTACAGTACGAATGGAGAATTACAGCACAGCTGTATTTACATTCCCATCACACCTGTGGTAAAATAAACACCAGTTCCCCTCAAAGAACCGACTACTTGGGGGTCAGGAAGGCTGAACTCGCTCCTCCTCCCAATTTTACTCCGTCGACTCTCTCACCGCTTCGCCTCCTCACTGTCTGTTGCCGGTTTCCCTGTCTCCATACTGTGTTTACTGCCTGCATTGCATATTCTCCGCTGTACTCCCCGTCTCGTTGTCTGAACGCTGTTTTTCTCCCACGGAAGAGGAGCGGGGCACTCGGGCGTTTGTTTCACAGCGCTACCGAGCTCGGCGCATTTGCATACAGTATTTACCAAAGAGTGGAAAAACACAGTCGAGGTGAGGAGCGGTGTGGAGCATATCAACAAGTGCGAGGCGTTCTGCAGCATCCTAATAATGAGCGGTGTAACTGTAGAGGTGAAGAAAGACTAAGGCTACAACACAAGTATAGAAATTAGGAAGCAGGCCATTATACCAAGCAAAATAATAGCCTGAAACTAACATAAAATAGAATAAAGCTGCACTTTTGACGCCCCATACTAGAATGAACTGTGACCAACTTACCATAATGGTGGATTTTGCATCAAAGGCCACGCGTTTGATCCTCTGAATGAAGCCATCACCTCCGTTCGCCTGCAGGGAGACAGATCGTTTAACAGAGACGCTGCTGTGTCTGGCCCATCCCCGAAACTTCTCAAACTCCTCACGCAGACTCGTCTAAACCCAAGCATCCCGTTACGTGCTCGGCATATCCCAGACGTTTAAAATATTGTTTAATTAACCGCCTCTCTGCACAGAATCATCAGATGTGCCAGACTCTGGTTTTTGTTCGCTGTCCAGCAGTTCTACGCCGTCTGAGCTCATTTGTTAGCAGCGGCAGCACCTGGGCGGCCAATGGGTGATGTGTCCCGACGCTAATTCATCAGGATGGCCAATTAGTGAGCTCTGACTGAGCGGGGCTCCCGTGAACGAGCCGACGGTGGGCATCGTGATGGTTTTTTTCGCGGAAGCAGCTGTTGAGCAGACTTGTGCTTACGCTGTGTGAGGACTGCATAAGTAGTTTTAGAAGTTTTAGCAGACTTTTCTTTTATAGCACGTTGTTGGATCTGTTCGTTCTTAAAGGATAGAGGACTGAGAATGTATGCGCCACAAGAGCAGCGAGAGAAATGTAAACTATTTAAGTCATGCCTTCCACATTCCCACCTCTGAAAAGATGATGAAAAGAACACCCTTGGAATCTAGGGCTAGCTATATTTACCCTTTTGCACCAGCTGCATCATCTTAGATATCATTAACACACATTATTCTGTGTATTTCTTGGTGAAGTACAAACAAACCTCGAGGCAAAGACACTGCAACTAACTGGACAGCAGAAACATGGAGGTTTCAGTTGCGGCTTATTTGGTGGGAGGTGCTTTGTTTTGCCAGGCGAAAAATAGCCCGGACCTTTCTTGGAAAATAAAAAGGACAGGACCTCTGGCTGTTTGGCTTATGGCTTTCATACATCTGGTGACTCCAGTGCAGACGAAAGCGATGACATGTCTTTTTCCAGATTAGTATGTACGCCACAATGCAGGCTCCTGTAGTAATCTGACTTACACAAGAATTATTGCTGATAATCCATTCAGGAAGGACAGCAATATGAAAACTAAACATGCAAAAGGAGATTGCAAAAAAATACCTCATCTGCTGTAAAAATTATACTCCGGGGAGGATTTAAAATACAAACGTGGTTGATTAATGAAGACTACTGGTGTATTACAATGGTACAACACAAGGGGAAGGGAGGGGAGCGAGCTACACTGAGCTGAATGTATAAACAGAAGGAGAAAAAAAAGGAGAGGAAGGAGGGAAGAGGAGAAGATTTGGACCTGTGCAGAACCATTCAAAACACCGTTGATGAATTGGACCAGCTGCTCCATGGTCTCAATCGGCTCGCTGGGCAGGAAGTACTGCTCGTTGGATGTGTTGAGGATGATAACGGAGGGCACCGTCACCTCGCTGGGAGGAAAAAAAACACAAACAGGAAATGCAGCTTTTAATCTTGCTCACCTCGGCGGCCTTGGTCTGCCGTTATCAAAGCGCATCATAAGATGGGAACAAATTGTGGTTTCTTAAAGAGCAAATTGTTATCCGGAGAATACAAACCCTGAGATAAACAAACCTTTTGTACTTGGAGCAACGTAACTTTTCCCATGGGCGTTATTTCAGAGGATTTTATAATTTGTTTTTGGTTTTTTTGTTGTTTTTTTTAAGAAAAAGCCGGCCCGGCTTCTTTTCTTTTTTTCCCCCAATTTCTTTTATCTTTTATGTATACAGCGAGCTTTATGGGTCGGTACCAGTCACAGTTAAAGAGACCTTTACAAATTACAGCTGGCAACCGAATCGCAGGGAGTCCAGAAGAAAGCACCTTCCACGCTGAGATATATACAAACCATACACAAAGCAGCCCAGTGCCACATGTCACAGAAACAGAAACGCTGCACGCGCTCCGGACCGCTTGTTCCAACAAATTGGCGAAGGAATTACAAACCTCCGTGAGATAACGCACAAGGTCACACAAACAACCAATCCCTCTTTCGCATGTCTCTCACAACACCAAAGCCTGGTTTAGATAAGGTATCCTGGAGCTTAGACCCACACATATGCGCACACACACACACGAACAGTCCATCAGGACGCTGCCACCTCACATCCCCGCAGTGTTACTCAACCCCCGCAACAAATTGTGCGCACACACGTATCCATCAATGTCCCGATCCCCCACCCAGCTGAGATCAGGACACACACACACACGCACACACGCACACACACACTTTGCAGCCCATCTGACATCCTGCGTACTCCAACAGATGGCACCCATTTAAAATAAATATGGATTAGCTTATTCACCTCTGTGAGTGGAGTCTACTGGGGGTTTACCGCCCATAATGAAGGGTCATACTGTACTCCATAGAATTAGAGTTGGCAGAAAACACACATTTAAGACATTTCCTCTTCCGCTGCCAAAAAACGGCTGCCACACTGTATAATTAGGGCTAATTATCTTTTCGATTATTATAGAGGAAGTTTATCCTTGTTTGTTTGGATTATTAAAAAAAAGGACCAATTTGACATTTTAGTAAATACACTTGCTTTCCTGCCTGCTGTTGGATGAAAAGAAATCGATGCCACACTCATCTGTGCGTTCACTATGGAGCTCATTGTTGTGTTAGCATACAGATCAGCCACTTAGCTTTAGCTCCACGTGTGTGGTATTGATCTCCTCATTTAATCATAAGCAAAAATCTCAGCAAAAACACTTGGAACTATTATTCAAAAAGATAAACAAGTAAAAATAGGTTTTAAAAATGCCATATAGGACCCTCAGGTAGCTCACTTGGTAGACGTGGCGCCCCACATAAGGCAGAGAATTTACAGCAGTCTGAGCCGCCGCCCTTTTACTGCATGTCATTCCCGTTCTTTTCCCTTTCCACTCTGTTAAATTAAAGCGAAAATGGCCCAAAAAATAATACCATTTAAATGTTTTTCTTAACTTACTTAGTGCGACTCTGGCTCATTATCAGCAGTTCATTAATTCCTCTTCCAAGTTTTCGTTTCACTCTCTGTTACAAGAGGCAATTCTCGAACTTTTTCTATTACGAGAGGATGTCATTTGAAAAAAAAAAATGCGATAATGACTATCAGTGTATCCAGGAAAAGTACATTTTGGAAATATGGGGACATAAAATCTGCATGAGGCACATTTTGATTAAAAAACAGAAAAATCGGAAAAACTAAATCAAGAAAGTGACTTGATTTGTGTGTGAGCGGAGACTTGCTATTATATATCACACGTCGTCACTGTGGAAAAACAGCACTATTCCCACCGTATATTTATTACAGGTTCCACAAATCAACTGGCTGGTTTGTGTGGTAATAACCCTTCCACTCATTCACCTCCTATGATTACAAGTCATCCCTTAACGCACACTTTTCCAGGCCTCTCACATCTTTAAGTCTTTCACGGCCCCGATGCGTTCCGTATAAGGGTCAGTGATAAACCTACGTTTTAACAGAGACAGCCTCGGGCTTAGAGTGCTCATGTTCCATGTGTGTGTATTCATGAGTGTTTATGTGCCTCTGGTGAATGCAGGGGCAGCCTTACGCCAGACAGACCGCTGCCAGAACACAGTAATCGCTGTGATGACAGAACGAGGGATAAAAAGCCATCAGATTTATTTCCATGGTTCTCCTAAGGGAGAGAATTAGTGGACAGTGACAGGCCAGGATTTCATTCCTCAAAGGAGGGCAATTAATCCCATGCTGCAGCGGCCAAAAACAGTCCTGAAAAACCCGGCGAATACATATTGTGTCTACTCATACAAAATTAGGAAGGCTAATCACCCCTTTTATCCTTAAATATAAACACTGCCTGTCTAATTTCAGCCGTGCACCGGGAGTCTGTTGTTCCAATGTTGTCGTGTTTCCAGTACGACTTCTACTGTACTCACCGACACACTCTCAATTACACGGGACATGGGAGACCATGTCTGCCATAATCTGCCTCGTACAAACAATAACGTGCTCAAATTAAAACAACATCCTGCAGCGGTCTCGTATGCACAGAGATTCTCACACAAACATCACACAAAGACGGACATAATTAGACGCTGTACGTTGGTAGAAATAAAACAGGCACCGCCAACTGGTATGGCCCTGCTGGCCCATAACAGCAGCGCGGCTCCGTCTAATTAAAAGTGTGGGGTGTCAGTTGCGGGGCCTCCGAGTCCGACGCACCAACCAAAGCTACTGCAGTGGGGCTCTTTGTATCATTAGTGCTGCTCTCTGACAAGCTATTAAAACACATGACTGCTATAGATTTAATCCATGCAAAGCCTTATCCTCATACATTTCCCACACTATCCTCGTACAAGCAGATTTGCAAGTGCGTGTGTGCCATTTGGTTCGCATGTGTGCGTGATGGTGATGGTTACAATTTCCGAGCGCACTAAAAAAAAAAAAAAGAAATGACAGTCTGTCTGTGTAATTGACTTCTCCACACGCGAGCATCCTTAATGGCAGAGGCTGACATTACAAGTCAGTCCAGGCCTGGATAAGTAGCTGACAGAAGGTGATATGATGTAGAGCAGAGAGGAGGGCTGACATGAGAAGGGAAGAGGTGGGCTGGATTTGAGACACTCACCCCATAATGAGGCTGTTAATGTAGTCGTTCCCGTCCATGTGGCCAAACTGGAAGTCCCTGGGGAGGCAAGATGGAAATCGGTGGCATGAGAAGGAGCATCGGAAAACAACGTACAAACACAGCAAAGTGGGAGGTTTATCCCGTCGTAAAAACTGGCACACTAACTTCACTGCACAAATATGACTACACATTGAATTGTTTTCGCTGTGGAATTTGTGTCGCTGCAGGAAAAAAATAAATAAATATCCCCAAAGCTCCATCCTGTGCCGTCTGTTTCTCTTCATCTTTTTCCATCACAGAAAAGACTCAGGTGATTTATCTAAACGATAAGGCAGGAGGAGGAATTCAATTTGTATCTCATTGTGCTGCACTATGTCTGAGCAGAGTGTATTGTGGGTAGATTGGAGATGGGGGGGGTTTGCAGCACAAGGCACAAGTCCAGGAAAGCCAGTGACTTCCCGCTGAATGACTGATTATGTGGACCTCTACATATATATTATATTCATACTGAATCATAGCTACATCTCGCACGCTTGTCCCCTGGGGGGCCACACAATACCGCCTGCGCTTATATCAATGACATGATTATGAAGAGACTATAATAAATCCAGCGCGTGCAATATAAAATCAGTCTGCGTTAGTGACAATCCTGCTGACAATAGTGGGGACAAACTGGGAATAAAGCTCATCAAAAAGTCGGTTTGGAACTTTTGAGTGAGTGTTGGATTCCTTTCAAATATATTTTTATCAATCCCTTATCTTTAATTTGGATATTGACGGGGCTGTTTCCCCGTGCGTGTCGTCTTCCTGCTCGACACCTCTTGGCCAGACTGCTGAGCAGACCGACCAAGAGGGGCGAGTAAACAGAGAAGCGTGTGAGAGGAGGAAAAAACAATTATTTCTTTCACATTTGTCCATAAAAGGCTGGAGATTTTGTCAGTTTATCCCTTCCCTCTGGAAATGCGAGTCTGTTATTCATGTGTTGTAACCCAAGGTGATATGTATTGATTGTTTCGGTCACGACATGCGGTTTATGAAGAGAAGAGTGTATTCCGAAGCCAGATTCCTACAGAATTAAGGCTCTCCGGGGAGTGGGTGTGAACGGCATTGTCCCCTTTGTGAAATTATAGAAGGTGGTTTATAATACGCAGGAACATTCTACAGCAAAATCAAGTCCCCTTTATCTCCCACAGACACATTTAAAAAAAAAACACAAGGTGCCATTGAGGACAGGAATTCATTATTAAACAACCAATGATCATAATAAATACCATAGTGGGTGTGGGGAGGAATATCACCCACATATGCACTCACATTTAAATCACAGATGACCACATACAATATTAAACATCACCAAACTTAAAGCAACTCTTGGTCATATTTTTATATGATTTAAGCATCCATCAAATATTCAGAAGGCTTAAAAAATGAGCTTGCTTTGCTGTTCGACTCTTTTAAAAAGGCACTAGATATGGGATCGGGAACATTTCGATGGCCTCTAAACATGGCGACAGCTGAGCCGGCGGCTCGCAGCTAACGGTGCTAAAGGCGGCAAAAGTGCTGACAGAACTGAGAGAGTTTACCTGAGGGGGGACTAGAGGGTTTCCACGACGACGTGGTCCTAAGAAGAAGTACAGAGCAGCAGCTGTAAGCTAGCCAGTAGGGCGCTCACGGCGCCACGGCAAAGAGAATGAAATGTTAAATACAGCTCCTTTAATACTACCACTTTTAAGATATTCTTATGTATTAATTGATTTATTTGGGCGTTTTACGTTGAGGGGAAACTGCAGAATCGAGTGATCCTTCTTTGGGTTCACATTTAATACATTTTTAACATAAAAAGATATTGATTAATGCAGGTTTAAGATGTCCTGAAATGTTCAAAAAAACGTTGCTCAACATCCAATTGCCTTACAGCAGTTAAAACCATCTGACAGCAACAGATTACGGGGACATTTACGGACAGAAAGTCAAAGCTTTCAGTCGGAACACGGTTTCTTATCTGGTCTCGTTGCACCAACCTTCTGTGCAGCGACTGGCACATTAAAGCAAAGACAATAATGACTGGTGCCGAATTTCAACCCAACACACACCCACTAAAAGACTAAAATCAGACTATCCCGCAAGTGCAATTTGCACAGTGTGCCTCAGCCCCCTACACACACACACACACACACACACACGAGTTCCCTCTCAGATCTGCATTCATTGTTCTGTCAAAATGCTACAAATGGTGGATGAGCTGAACACGCTATTTATAACTGCATCAAACGGCGTCGGCTCATCCCCGAGTCAGTCGTCACCTCTGATCTGCTGACTCCACGCGCTGTTGCCGCCGCCCACCACCGGGGGCGTCGCTCGAGCCCCGCGACATGGTAATTACAAGCACCGTTTAGGTGTGTCAGAACACTACAGGCTGCTCTGATCTCAGCGGGGATTCTCAAACTCAAGTCTTCAGAAAAAAAATTAAATAAATAACAGAAGAGTAGCGTGGCAGATCGTAGTCGAATTGATGAGAGGGAACTGTGTAATTCAATCACTCCAAATGGGAACGCCTGGGGAGGGGAAAACACTTTGATCATGGTCGGGTTTGAGATGCGCCTCTTCAATCAAAAGCAGAAATCTCTCGACGGAGCAACATGGTCAGTCGCAGGGCGCAGCGAGCAACTTAAGCACAACCCAATGATGAGCCGCTCGTCGCCATGGCGCCCACGCTGGGAGCGATCAGAGATAAGGGTCGTCTACAGGACGGTGACATTAGAGCCACTTCAAGTCAAGCATGTTTGCTTTTAACCTGCGTCCTCCAGCTGAAGGACAACCTGCCTACTGTACTCCTGAATCATGGCTGCACACACAACACCGCCGTCCCAGAAGCCCTACGTTACACAGTCGGCTGCCTGTGTTCTTGCATCATCTCGGTTTCCCATATTCTCATTTTTTCCATTACCTTTCTACCCTTTATAGTTCCCTTACAGCGAGAATAACTATAATACGCTTATGAAATTATACATTTCAAGTGCATTTCCTCTTTGTATTGAATGCCTTGTTTAATTAGTTCCTCTCCAGTAAAAAAAAGAACAGGTTGAACAAGGCGGCACAACACAAAGACCAGTTTCCAGTTGTTATTGCACAACTGGAGCGGGGAGAAAAATTATGCATAAGTACCAACCAAGCTGAGATTTTGACTGACAGCTGAAAAGAACACCTATATTTGGAAGCTGACATTTTGCATAATTACCTTTCTACTGAACCACAACGAAAACAGACGTGCCCTGACAAAGGCATAAACTTGCTTGCAAACAGACAGGCGGCGCTCCCCAGTGAGTGCACCATCCTCGAATAAATGTATAAATTGGATATTCATCTTTGACCTCATCGCGTAGCCGTGTCTTACCTGTTAAAATGTTCTCGGTATTCCTTCGCCACCCTCTGAATCAACGTCTTTAATCTAAAAGCAAATGAGAGGAGAGTGCCACATGAGTCAAAGTCTAACGGGGGGGGGTTTTTCTTCCTTTTTTTAGACCAATGCCTGTAATTTGGGAAGAGTCAAACAATAACATCAAGCCTTATCTTTATTTCAAAGCGGTGTGCACTTGAGCGCAACCATAGTGGTAACCGTGGAGAGTGTGTGTGTGTGTGTGTGTGTGTGGGAGTCATTTATACGGCGCCGTGCTTTTTAATTCCAGTGTTCTTTGTACCTGCCACTCTCCTCTGTGGGGTCCTTCTCATCGATGACTGCAATCGCTACCAATTTGCCTGAGGTAGTAGACAGGGATTACAAATCACAATCACACACACAAAAAAGAGGGCGAGAAGACAATGGCAGGCAGATAAGAGGCTCTGGAGGAGACGAATCACCTCTCAACCGCGGAAGAGAAAGGAAGAGGCACCGAGAGCGCTTTATTCATTCATCACTCAAACATTAAGCTAGCTTAAGCTTTCTACTTGGTTGAACAGGAAACAAGTGGTCACTTTATGGCGGAGGAGCTATTTCGGGGGCCATTCAAAACCCAAACCTACGACACGACAAATAGGTCTACTTAAAAAAAAAACTGTTACGCAACTCAAAAGGTCTGTCATTCAGACGGATATTGGTTTGAGGCCACAAACCCCTTTCGTTGTTCGGTTGAGAGTACCAGCCTGCCCCCTGGTGGTCAGGGATGGTGTCAATGTGTCAAGGTTGAAGGTTATGTAAAGGTAGTGGACAGTCATTTAAAGGAATTATATTTTAAATGAAGATTGTGGAAGAGGAAGTTAAGGCACAATAACCTTCATTTTTAAATGTATAAATGTGTTAGGGGGTCATCGCTTCTGTATTCGACATAACACTCCAAAAATAACATTGCATTTTTCTGTGGCGGGAAAAAAAAGGAATGCAGTGAACAATAATTTACTTTGTGTTATTTCTACACTACTTGTTCATGGGAATAACACCTGTGAGGATGTGCATAATCAATGCTTTGAAGTGCTGAACTAGGCGCACAGGATGTGATACTGATGTCGATGCAGCATTCATCGTGTAATGTCTGAAGAAAAATAGATTTTTTAGAATCCGATGGTGTTGCTAAACTACGCCAACTGTTGTCAACTGAAGGAGATCCTTTCACTTCCACTACTGGGGGCAAATAATCTAAATTTACAGTCATGAAATTACAAAAAAGGAAACTACTAACTAGCCCTCACGCCTCAACAAGCCCTCGGTTCAGCTTCTGTTGGACTGCAGGCAGACTGGATGCTGCGGTGACTCACCACCGCTTTCAAGGAACAAATGGTATAAGTGGACAGGTCCGGTCGGGACTAGCTAGAGACGTCTTTTACATAACGTCAACACTTTCACCTCTTCACATTCTACCGATGATGACAGTTCTGGAGAGATCTGACACATTGCACCTTTAAAAAGCACATGAAGAGGTAAAATACTGGATACACAGCTTTCTCTGTGCAGAGCATCAATTTACTGCCGCTTAAAACAGCTTTTCTATTTCATTCTTCAGCTCAAATTCCCTGTGATAGAGACAGCGTGTGCAGTAGAGCAACATGGTCTAAATCAAGAGGGGGGAGTGACAGACTCTCCCATCACCGCCCCGACTCACAATTAATCCTGATATTTATTACATTTTGACGAGAGCGGCTCTCAGATGTTTGACTTGTTTTTAATTATAATGCCATCATGTGGTTGACTGAATATTTGGGGGGCGGGAGGCAAAAATAATAGGGATTCTAGCATGAAATAGCATTAAAGAGGTGCCGATGCACAAATAATATGTGCTGATCATCATTTAAAAATGTTGACTATTGACGTCTCCATAATCGTGAGTAAAAAGCACCAAAAAATAAAAAAAACATAAAATTGTATGGATGTGTGTAGGTTCAATTGCTTTTCGTGTATCATATATATATATACAGTAGGGACAAGTCATATGGGAGTAAGGAACTTATTTGCATAAATTTAATACGCCACCTGTTTCTCCGAGCTCATACAGTGTAAAGCCATCAATCTGGAGGTAGCCCAGGAAGCGCTCCTTGTTCACCCATGATGACAAACTAGTATCCTCGTACTCTGCAACACAAGGAGAAATCATCTTTTAGAAGCAGGAGCACAAGTATCGACATTCAGCACAATAACCATCTGTATTAAAAGGAAAGCACAGCAGCGTATTGACGCCTGGATTGTAAGGAGACCACGGTGTTTACCACTTGTATGCTCTCTGGGGAATAAAGAGCGAGGCACGAGCTGAGCTGTTATCGACAGAGGTCAGTTAAACAATGACCAGAAACTGTTATGACAGCGGGCTGCCTCTGGGTTAAGTAGTCAGGGAGGCTATTTTGGGTCTGAAAACAGCCAATGGATTATGACTCAGAGCGAGCAGATTGGAAATCAATCCAGAGGTAAACAAATAAATGCAGGAGTTCGGTTGTCAAGACATACATGGAAAAAACATTGGTTCAACCTTGATTATACACCATGAGCATGGGTATCTTATTTATCAAATTTGTTAAGATATAACAAGATATATGTATTCAAAATACAAATAGATGCCGGTTTATTTCCTGGATTACCTAAAGCTCATTTTACTGCTCTTATGCCTTTCTGTCCTAAAAACCCATTCGGTGTATAAATTATTCTCTGCATACCTACATATATTTCCAGGATAGTTCAGATTTTTACACAAATCGGGGGCGAATGCATAATTACAGATAATAACAGATGCATTAGGTGAAGAAAATGAGATAAAGTGCAACAAATAAAATAATAAATAAAGTGAAGTCGCATAAAGGATCGCTTCCTGAATTTGAACCGCAATGTTGTTGCTACCCCAACATCTGGAGGCGACGTGCAAACGGGAACCGGAGTCCGTCCCTCGAGGTTTGAAAAGAAAAAAAAAATGGGTGTAGCGAAGCTGCTTAAACAACAGCGTTGTTTCTCCGGCTGGGAGAGGCTACAGGATGCTTGTAATTGATGTCAAATGCAGCTGGGACCTCGTTATGACACGTTCATAAGTTATCATGACCTTTTTCTGCTGCCGTTACAGTCATTACGGCAACGCTGATGACTTTAACATGGTACACGATACAACCTGAGCACGCTTTAAACCCCCCCGGGGTAGTAGCTTGTACTATTATCAAATTGACCTTAATGCAATGCAATCTATTTCCTCGGTGCTGCTGCTGTGCAAAGGCAGAGTTGTTGTTAATGCCGCTGGATCATTCAATCTGGTAGACATTCCAGAGAGTTCTCGCCACAGATGTTTCAGCTTTATAGACAGCATGCCGCAGCCCCGACTCTCTTCTTCCAGATGCAGGAGGGAGAGCTGAAGGCCTCACGCTGGGGTTCATGCAGCCCGATGAACCTGCTTCACCTTCAAACAAATTAGAGCGCCTCTCTTCCTGGGAGACAACCTCGCAATCACCATACTGCCCTACAGGAGACCAGAGTTCACACAGCTGGAGACGAGAGCGAAAGTTGGGGGATAAAAAAAACAAGATGCTAGGAGGAGGATCCAGTGTCAGGGCTTTGAGTGCAGGGTGTGAGGCGGTTCCGACGCCTTTCATGGATGAAGGTTAATGTCACAGGGGACTTCCAAGGCGATGCAAATAGCGCCGAAACAAAAAACCAGAGGGATAAACGTCGAAGGAGGGGCGGGGAGGAAATATCAAAGATAATTTGCACAGTGGTGAGACACAGAGGGAGGCAGAGGATGAAAAGACTGATGAAAGGAAGCTCGGGGAAATGACAGGACAACATGTCTCCCTTTCTTACTACTGTATAAACAACTTTGAAGATAAACAATGAAAGTGTTTTAGCTAGTTGCCAAACAGCAAAGAGAAGAAAAAAAGCAACAGTGAGGAAAGGGAAGCATGTGTGGAAGATATGCGGAGCTCAGTTGTGGAAGGAGCTACTTGGAAGAAAGCAGGCTGGTTGTTTATCACATCCTCCAGCTTACTTTAGCATGTTAGCATTATGACTGCTAATTCATTGCTGTATTTGGTCAAAAACAAAAGTTTTGACTTTCATGACTTTCATGACCGGGTGAGGAAAAGTCAGGGGATCCACACGTGTATGCTAGTTCATCCTCTGAGGACCCTGAATGCATCACACAATTAAAAAACTGACAACATAGCTTGATTATGATACAGTGAGATATTACATGCATGGGGAAATATGGGCAACACCTCACCACGTGATCCACAATGACCTTGCGGTCTTTTCCAGTTCAAATAACCCGATGAAGGGAAATACTTCCCGCGTAGGCCGTCGCATCACATCAGCGTGTTATCACCTTCCAAAGTGCGATTTCGTCTCGTCATCACCGTCATGGCCCGTTAATCCACCCGTCATTTAAGTGCTACCAATAAACACATGCAAAGTAGTGCCACCACAGAGCTGGCTGTGTTCTGAACCTTTCCATACAAGGAGGGCGAGGCCCAACAATGAATCTCTAGATTCACATAGAGTCCGATGCGGAGCATGTGTATTAAAAGGGAAAAAATCGCCACCTTTTATGTGGATGTCCAAGCAGTCCTGATGGTAAATGTAGTCCACTGAAGACATTAATTCCCCAGTGCATGTTATATTGACAGAGAAAGCTGATTTCTCCCGAGGCTGCCAGCACAGAGCAGCGTTTGCTCTGTCGGACATATCAATAAAATAAACTCACACAGTGTCAATGACACCTAAACTGAAAAAGTACAACCTTATGAATTCAAGTTTGTCCACCCCAAACTTAAGGCAGACTCAGCCTTGTTAGCTCTTCGTGAAACACTTAATTCAAAACGGGACAGAAACTACATAAAAGTATTTCAAACAAGCAGCAATAGTTTGGAGGAAATAAACCCTTAATTCCCAGAGCATGATGTGAAAACATGCCTCTCTACATGCCGTTCCCCCCCTGCTGTATCTCTCTGCCATGCCATGTTTGAAAAAACATGCAAACAGCATGCTGTAGACCGACATACATCCTAATTCTATATTTCTGTCGTCCTCTTACAGCACTAACATGCACGATGATCAAAACCATATGGCCCTTGAAGCGCAACAACAGTGCAGACCTGTACAGCAGTATGAAACTGAGGATTCGAGTCATTAAATATGCATGAGCTCGAGCCTCTGCGCTACACTATATCTTAACGGCGCTCATCAAAAGGGACGCAGCTGTTTGTGATGTGCACTAAACCAATCGATGCTCAACTAAATGTCAAATATCATTTTCTACAAAGCAAGAGGACGTGTTTGTACAGTGTGGCTCTGCTCAATGGCATCAATTGTTTAAGAACACAAGGCAGACCTGCACATTAAAAACATGTCGTGCTCGGAATTTCTAACGAGTATTTTGCAGTGTGAGTCACAAAATATATGCAAAAACAAATACAAGAGGGGAGATGATAAAAGTTGATTTAATATTCTAAGAATATGCAAGCCTCTGTAGCTGGTGGATATTATATATTATGTATTAGCTCTATTGTATGAGCGCGTTGTACATCCCCACGCTTCCATAAACAGTCATAAAACAGCGTCACTGGGTGTCTATGCAAAAGTTCAGCCAAATAACGTTCGATTAAAAAGTGTCTGACAGCACTTCATGCAAAATATGAGTTAAAGAAACCCGCTAAGCATCCAGGCAGTGGATATTCAGCGAGACCAGTCCTCTGAGAAGAACGGCACAGCTGGAGAGAAACCAGATGCTGAGGACTACAGATGGTGTAAAACGGAACAGGAAAACCACTTTCTCCGATGCAGAGTTGGGCAATTTCTTTGCTGCCATTGTGGGTAAGTGCTTAAGTAGCTGTACTCATTATTTTTCATCCGTTTTCACCTCCAATAACCGGCCTTTTTCTTTCAACTAGGTAGGAGAAATCCACCATGAGAGGAAGGACACAATCATGTCATTTTGCTACGTTGCTCCCCTCCTCAGTCCTTGCCGAGCTTAATAGCCCATCACCATGGCAATGCTAGACTTTCACCACATCCTCTGCATCAAGGTCCTGGAGGGGTGTGGAGTTTTTGTCGTCAACGTCTGCTGTGGCGAGCCTCTCCTGCTGCAGTTCTGGTGCAGGAAGCCCCCTTTTCAGAATGGTCAGGTGGAGCAGACGCAAGCGAATTCGCGGACAGTGGAGGAGATGGATTTCGTTCTCCGGGCGCCACACCGCGCACCAGACCTGCCCAATAGCCACTACTGGGGTCCGTTTGTGTTGTCCCTGTGCCTTGACGCTCTTCCCTTCGGTTTCTGTCTCCCGGCTCGGGCCCACAGCAGCAGCAAAATACAAGACATCATGGAGGAATGCGGTGAACTCAGGTTGTTGCGGTGAGCAGCTTGGAATAGGCCAACAGAAGAAAAGCAGCTCCTACTAACCCTCTTATGTGACTCTTTTGCGGAGACTTAACAGCTGCTTCGGTGATTCAGTTCTTGGCTTTAAATGACTGTAAACACAGCACCGGCTCTGCACTGATTTCTTTGGCCTTAACTGTGGTCTCTGACGCCCATCCACCCTGACCTGCTATGCATGTCCGCCCAAAGGCAAACCACCGCAACATCGCTGGCCTCGCCGCACACACAATGGTAGGCAGAGCCCTGGGCGCTTTACGATGGGCCCGGCACACCATAACTCAATGTGGTGAGGAAGATGAAAGAGCAGCGGCCGAGACCGGAAAACTAGAGGAACACAGCTCGAGAAAACCAGGATCGCAGGAATGGAAGGAGGCCGTACGCAGAGTGCACCCTACTGGCCCAATTTGTGATGCCTTTTATGGCGAAATGAACAAAACTGCCCCGTGACAACGACGAATGAAGACATTTATCACGATTACTCACCATCATAGGTAAAGTAGGCCCCGTCCTTAAAGACAACGACCGCAGGAAGCTCCGGCAAAGTCACCGACTGTTGAAAACACAGAGTAAAATGAGGGTTTTGAATGAGAATATCTTCTATGAATGTAAGATGCAAGATGTGGGACAAGGCTGTTGGCAGCAGAGCTTTGCAGCAAACAGGGAAACTTATATTGTTTTGCATAATGCAAAGACAGCATGCACGCCTGGATTCTGTAGATGTAGTTGTGGGAGGCTAAATATACTAAGATAATTAATTATTTACAATGAGCAAACCTACCAAGAAAAGAAACATCAACCGGTTGCACATATTATACAATAAAATATGACGACAAAAATATGGAACTCTCCACAAAAGTGTTTTTCTGAAATTGAAATGGATGCATATTCGAAGCGTTACCTCGGGAAAGACTTCTTCTGAAGCAGAGAAGAAGTAAGTGTAGACAATGAGCTCAGAGGCGACGTCGTTGTACTTCTCCTGCAACGGTAAACAAGGCTTTCAGCACGTAGGCTACACAACAGCTCCCAATAAATCAGCTTTACACAGTTGTGATTCAGGTAACTACAAAAGGTTTTTACACACAACCCATTCTTTGTTGGAATCAGTACAAGTGCAGCAGAGCGGCGCTTCCATCGTTCAATCAATACGCAGTTATAGCATTATGGATCTGAAGAAGCTGGGTGCTCCGAAATCATCCTGATTCATGTGTGGGTGACATAAATGGTGCTTACTTTGAGGGGAGACTCCCCGCCGACGTACACAAAAAGCACATCATGTCGCTTCATCATGTGCTCGAACATCTGCTTGCTGGGAAGAGCCCTGACAGCCGGCCTGGAGAGGGAAATAAAACCTAGATTAGTTCCTTTTAATGAGCGAAATACATTCAGCATAAAAAAAAAAGCACACTAATGCAATAACCGATGTAAATGTGTTCTCATTTTCTGTGCTGGTGGCACCACCCAGTGGAGACTCAACTACTTGCAGCCCTGGAGTCAGAGCCAAGCTTTTGATCAAGCCCTCTGTCACGGATCTAGCTTGATTTCCCCCAAGGAAGGGAAAATCTGTCAGGCACAGTTGATACGTGGCTTAAACTGGAACATCAGACGGGGGGGGAAACCCATTGAGCTTGGAAAACAAATATGGCCTGCATTGATAAGCTTGCTCGGATGGTGCATATTAGTGGAGCTGTGAAATAAAGTAAGTGCTTCCCATTTTGTCAGTATGTTATTTTGCGTTTGAAGTGACTGAAGGCTTACCCCGCCACCCGGTTGGTGAACTCCACGATATCGTCTTTTGTCCTCGGTCCTTTGTAATTATAGGCAAGATCTCCCTTTAACCTGAGGAGGAAACAGAGCAACAAAACATGAGTGAAACGCTGATGATTCAAACATAAAAACCCCATTCAGTGCCGTTCATTATTTTTGCGCTACTAATTCGTTGCTAGGTGAAGACATTCATGTGGAAACAAAATAAAACTGAAAGCAATTACGTGGCATTGAACTTTGCATTCAGGATATTGGGTTTGTGTGGAAAAACATCATTGATTGAGCAAAGAGGGAAGAATATTACAGTAGAGGCTAAGCTCATATTAAATCATTTGATTAATCAGTGGACAGAAAATTAATTAGCTATTACATTGATATTCAAATAACTGCTTTTGTTGGGTTATAAAGCAAAGATGGGAAACGTTAGCAGCTTCTCAAATGTGAACATTTGCTGCTTTTTCTCTATTTTATACACGTCTTGTTTGCTTTCTGCGGTACACCTTTCTAATACGGAGTAGGTTCCAGACCCAGGTATTAGACTGCACCGAGAACAGGCTGAATTATTTGTAGCATTGATTCGGCGAGCAGCTGGAAACTGCAGATTTGTTTGCTGCAAATCTCCAGGTCCACCAATTTCCTAAAAGGTGGACCTGACTGCTAAAAGAACGAATCAACTTCACTGAAAACAGAATACTTTTGGGTATTAGACACGCGAGCCTCTCAAAGATTGGTTTAAGCATCTTTCACGTTCTTCTGGCGGGACCCATGTCTACGTGTTTAATCAGCCCCACCATCGAATCTTTAGATTAAAAACATTTCACCGGCTTCTATGTGTTTCAGGTACGTCAAGATACGTTTTTGTCATTGTGTTATTTGTTCATTTCTGCACCATTTCTTTCTTTTTACTGTTTAAAGCATTTTGGTCAACCACAGGGCTGTCTTTAAACGGTGCTACATAAATAAACCGGCTACTAGACATTTCGGAGATTCAACAACTGATGAAAACAAAATACAAAAATCAGACAAATGAATCGATGATTCAAATAATCATTAGTTGCACCAGTCTTTGCTACGAGCATGACAACCTGTCTCTTTCAAGGTGTTCTGATGAAACAGCAAATCTATCAAGAAAAGCGTATTCATCACAAAAGGTCAACGTCAACTAAAACCCTCTCAGCTCCAATGAAAAACAAATGACTGTCCCTAATTGAGTTCCCCGCCACAGAAAGTGCTCGAGCTCCTAAAACAAGCAGAATGCATTAAGGACTGCTACGGTTGCATCAGCCCACAGGGCTTAATGAACTCTGGGGGGGGAACAGAACTCTAAATCAAGTCTCCTCCCTGTCACCGAGGGAGGGATCGTGTTCTTCGATGGATGTTTCATCACTTGCTTGGTTTAATGTTATGAGCCCTGCCGTGATCCTGTGGCAGTTTCCCCAAATGAGCTTGATGGGGCGCCCATTATGGCAGCGTGCAGATAAATGATTCAGCATCAAACGCATGGGAAGAAAGTCTGCTATGTAGAATGATGATGTCTCTCAAAGTCGACAGGAGTTGTGGTGTTGAGCAACTGGAGTCGACCTAAATTCATTCATTTTCTATTAAAAAAATAAATAAAAAAATGTCGCTTTCACTTCAAGAAAATGTGTCGTTCACAAGTGGATATTGATTTGTTAATAAATCAGAAGGCGGATACATTCAAGTGATTTGGGACATACCTGAGAAACAGATTATTAAAAAAGCATACATTTAAATGTTAACACTTTACAGGAAACAGATAATTAATAGGGCGGTGAACCGAATGCAATTTAAACCGAAGGTGTGAAGAGAATTTGTCACTTAGATGTGCCTGAAGAAAGGTGCAACAACACCTCGCTCCCTCCGGGTTAAGTCATCTAACGGCATCTCAACAGGCCGAACCTCGAGGGGGTACAAAAATACCCTGGGGTAAAACGAGCCTGACAATAACACCATACATACTTAACTGATGACAGGTTACACAATAGAGCATAACACAACACCAAATTACATCAGAAATGACTCTCTGACACAAGCTTAACGAACACTTAACACCCGAGGCCTTTCAGAAATAAACCTTGTATTGAGCTAATTATCATACTGTGTCCAGACCCTGTAGGTCCATACAAAACTCAATACGCCTTTTAATCTCCTATGGATTTCTTTAGGCCCGCTGCACAGAGTGGACAATTACAGCAATTTGTAAAAATAATAGTGAAAGTGTGTGGTGTTTCATATACGATTACACAATCAAATAAACACAGCCAACTGTTAAATTTACAAAACTTTAAGTTAAGACGGGGTAATCTGTCGATCAAAGTTTATTGTTGTCACTTACAGTTTTATTGTGGGGTAACCGCGAACACCGAACTCCGACGCCATTCCTGCAATATATATAAATATATACATTCAGAACATCTCTCATCTTCACACAGGATTCATAAACCTTCATTTTAGACAAAGTGTTAGATCTGGAAATGTTTGATCATTAAAAAGGAAGTGATCGACATTTTGGAATAAATGCATATTCATTTCCTTGCCTTGATAGTTATGTGCAAAAACAGATAGCGCTCTCACGTCGCTATGGCAAACATGAAGCAATCTCTTTAATAAACAGATAATAATAAGAATATTTCAAAAATGATTTTACTATTCTTTCAAAAGTCCCGTGAATTTTGTAATCCTAAAGCACTTTCAGCATCATTTCATAGAAGATTATTGTTGGTTTATATTAACATTAAACTCATGATTAGTGGCAAAAAGAGTTATAACAACAAAAACAATAATATTAAATCATGATATTGTCATAATAAATAAACCAAATCTGTGATCCTGAAAGCCTTTTACATACAGGGCATCATCACCATGTTGTTGAACAAAACAGTCAATTAGTTTGATCGTCTCGAGCACATGAAACAACAACCGGGGGACAAACTAAGCACCAAGGGACACCTTGAAGAGCTCCGTCTTTACTCACCGGAGTAAGCGGTGGCGTCCATCTTCCCCACGCGGACCGGCGACCCGGAGGTCTTCAGCTCGACCCCCACATCGTGCCATACCGGCTCTAGTTTTTTACAGTAGCCGCACCACGGCGCATAGAACTGAAAACAAGCAGGAAGCAATCTTTAGATCATCCGCAACATATTATTTACGTTTCAACATCAAGTTTAATCAGGCAAAATATAACATCAATATCGTAAATAACAAATCTCCGTTCTATTTTTTTAATTTCAATTGTATGTTATAGCAGAGAATACATTCACCAAAGTTAGTTTTGACAGTTAAAAGCACACTAACCATATGAGATACTTGGCTGTGGTGTTTACTGTTGGGTTTAAACGACTGTCTTGCCTTTTTGCGTGTATGACCTTGAGCTTTGTTTGTGCTGAATGGATACTTTAAGTACAAAACGACAACGGTGGAAACTTAAGTAATGGTTACAGCAGTAGCTGGGACCATTTCAAGGCACTACTGCTAGTTGGGACCAGATGAAGGACCATTTAAAACACATCTTAGACCTGCAACAACTGATTTTTTGGCCATTTGGGTGTAGCAGATGTCAGCACAGGTGGGTCCGCCTGCTGGGCTTTTCTGGCTGACGCACCGACAGTGGCATTGTGCTGGCTTCAAGGACGTCAGTCGCCGTTGTCGCAGTGGCAGTGACGTCTTCTGTCCTCGTCACTGTCCCCACGCCTTGTCCTTTCTTCAGAGTCAGAGCTCCCTTGCTAGCTTATGCAGGACCCGGTCGTGGCACCATCTGTAACATCAATGCTGCCTTGTAGCCAAAGACGATATGCTGCAATCTCGGGTTCTGGGGAGTTGCGGAGCCCCAGGGGGGGGAAGGGGGATCGCACGTGACAACTAAGCTCAGCCTCGCTTGGGGTATCCCTGACATATCCGCCCATGTATCAGCCCTGTTAATCAGGGTCGTCCATCTCCCATGTTGCTACAGAGATTTCAGAGTCTCTACAGAGATCACAAGGTCTTTCGTCCAATATTCGCTGCAAGTTTAGCTCCGTCTTTCATCATCTTTCTTCTGCCAGCCGTTTGGTGTTGAGCAGGTATTCTACAGTGGGTTTAAAGTCTAAAAGCTGACTACTTCTGCGAGGACTGACAACAGCCGGTACTAATCTATGTAGTTTATGTGGTATAAACCCAAAACCATTAGCTAAGCTAGGCTGATAGACTTCTTTTTTTTATGAGATGTAAAGGTGGTTGTTTGGGTTAATCGCTGGAAATGACAACTTGCACATTACATATGACATTTGATTCCTTGTTATTATGTAAACACTGATTCGTAGAGCTTTTAGAATACACATACAGCAAGTAACTGGCAGTAATTCAAGTCAAATACTCAGTAAAACGAAATTAGATTAACAGAATTTCTTCATTCCCACCAAAACACATATTTTTCTAGTGGATTTGAACAATGAGGTCCACAGTATCGAAACCTCGCGGGGGCAAGGACTCAGTCCTGACACCCCAAACTAGGCGTGAAGGTAGCTTTGGGCGCTCAAGCATGATGTGCTTTTATGGACCCAGACACAAACTCTGATATAAACCCTTCCGAGCCCCCTGGCTTTGCCCCGCATGCATGACTTCTCATTCTCTAATCACAAACACAGAGGACAGTCTGCACACCCGCCTCCGGCCCCCGCCCTGCCACATCCCTCACCCGACCGCCGCCACTTCCGCAGAGGATGATCCAGACAGTGGCGTGCTGGATATTGAGTAAAGCATAGCTGAATGGACCCAGACTGGATGTGTGTGTGTGTGTGTGTGTGTGTGTGTGTGTGTGTGTGTGTGTGTGTGTGTAATGTTAGACTCACATCAACCAGCCAGATATCATTCACTCTGGTATCTTTAAATCTGTCAAAAAGAAGACAAATTCACATTACGATATGCATGTTACATGCTATAAATATATAAACAATAATGATACAGTCAGACGCGAACAACTACTATTACAGTTGTGTGCCTAGGAGTAATTACTCATGAAATGTACCCATTTAAAAAGGGGACAAATTAGTGACACACTAATGCACAAGAGACAAAATCTCTACAGTCTTTGCACGACAGGTATCCCAATTAAAAAGGCACAGTGAAACCTGAGATACTCAAAGACTACTTTTCTGCTTTAAACAGCCATCCTGTTTAATTGCAACTATATAGACCTTTGGAAATGTGATGTATTGGTTAAAATAAACCCACACGCCAAACTAGAATGAGCTCTGAACTGTGATTTTGCATGCTTTTATACTTTGAAGTCGCACAAGCAGCACACATAATGTACAGTAGCAGGAGGCTGAGACATGGAAGTAGGGGTGCATCACTTACGTGTCATCGAGGTCTTCAACAAAGGCGAGCACCGCCGAGGCCAGGACAGCCGCTACAACTGCAACATGAAAAACAGAGAAGTAGCTACACGTTAACAGTCAACAAGAGCCGCACGGAGTCGATTCTCCTCATGAACCCAATGACTGAAGCATCCCCCTCGGCTATAGCTGGTCTAAGCTAACCGAGCAGGCGTTCCCCCGTCACGGTTTCGCCAACGGGAGCTTCCGGGGCTCGCTTTAACACACGCAGTGATAAACACGTAATGGCGTAGCGTTAAATACACGCGAATTAAAAAGGGAACGTACCGCCACAAATCAGGGAAGCTTTCACTTCTGCCATCGCTTCGAGTGGAAACGGCAAGCAGGAAATACAGCGTCTAAATCGAGCCAGGCTGCGCGTGCGCGGCGTTACGTAGACTCCCAACGGCTTCGGCCGTCAACGGATGCTTTTAAAAAATAAAGCAAATGGTGTTCATTTTCCCATATTCTGATTCTTAAATAGTATTATTGCATTTTATTTGACTTCAGAGCTAAAAAAGTCCACTATAAAAATTCATCAAATGTGTATTGTGCATGTAATCATGTTGTCTTTATGATAACACCACAAGGGGGCGCTCTATGCTAATTAACACGAGCATTAGCCTGCAGTGCCTTTGTCATTTACTTACTGTAGGTGCATGTAGTTATTCTAAAATACACAAATACTCACAACCACAGTACTGCATTCAAAATTACACTTAAGTATTATCAGCAAAAATGTGCTATGTAGATATTAAAAGTATATTACAAGTGTTTTATCATGAGTACTTAGCAATTGAATGTAGTTTTATTTTACATACTGTTATGTTACTGTTATAAAAGATGAATCTGTAAAATAACTATTTGTCAGATAAATAAGGTGTTAAAAGATGCTCAATATTTTTCACTTAAATGTAAAGAAGAAGTATTTGCATAAAACTAATATACTCACATACTGTAGGTACTGTGAAATTGTACTCAAATACAATACTTGAGCAAATGAACTGCCCCTTGGACCACTTGATTGATTTCCACACAAAAAACACCACCATATGATCATTTCTTTTATTGGAAACATATTGGTTTTGAGAAGCCTTCAGAGTGATAATTTGTATCCAATACTATCTGAATAGCTTTACAGTTATCAAACGTGTTACCACACATTTCAAAAGGTTATAATTAAAAGTATCTTCATTCAAGCCGACATATTTACACATAAAAAAGATCTCACATCACACATTGGCACATTTAAATGACATTATAAGGCATATAATGGTCAGCCTCAGAGTGTTGCAGAAGGTATATATATACATATAAATAAAATACTTTGAATAATATTTTCATATTATCTGTCACCTCTGCCGGCATGTTGGGCACATTGATGCGTTTCATAAATCAGCTGAGTACCATTTAATTTATCACAGAGCCTGCAAAGGTGCTTAAGATAGACGGGAAACCTAATATATATTTAATCTTTAAATATGACCTCATCATCAAGCGGTTCTCCTAAAGATAGCACATTTAACCTTGGTATGAAAACTTCAATTTCTCTCTATTGAATCATATTAATCATTACAATGTTTGCTGGAACTTTTTCAACTGATGTCCTAAGACTCGATTCAAGCCTTCGTTCTCAGAGAAAAGAGAAAAACAAAACGCACGAAATAGTTTCACACCGTGAGAAAGAGCTGTACTTTCTCATGGGGGTGAATGGTGGGCATGACTGTGTTACTAAATAGACTCATGCGGAGGTTCGTCCTGTTGGAGCCCCCGCGTGCCAAGTTTGTGAGGCTTGAATGCCTTTTGTATTTGGAGGGCCGGGAAAGTGGACGTGAGCGATTGGCCCACATTGACTTCTCCCTTCTGGCAAAACTGTCAAAACAACAAATACAGATGGACTTCCTTACAGTTAACTACACAAATAAACTTCCATTTTGCCTTCAACCTGCATTCAAAACACACGCGACGCTCCGCTGAGTTCCACGGTTTAGAAAAAAGCGGCACGGCAAGTGAAAGCAACCCAGAAAACATACAAAAGGCTCGACTTTTAATCCATTATTTGATTATTTTTACAACTTTTTTCCTATTGAAAGTTTTAGTACAAGCAAGGTCGTTTGTCTTAAGATAAAGAGAGGGCTTGTTCCCAGCTCGCGGGCCGAGCCGCAGACTCCCACATTCAGTAAGACAGCAGTCAGCTGTCTCACTGAACCCACATACGTCATCTAACAGAACGGGTCAGACGTGACCTCAATTGACCCATAAAACAAAGCTTTCTTTGCCCACATTTTCATCCCTCATCGCATGGAAACAACAGCGGTGAGATGATCCAGTCGTCCACATAGCAGATACATGTATCAAATTATTCCTTTATAAAACAGAAAATAAGCAATTCTATGAGCTACATTACAAACACGTATTACATTGTGATTTATTATTCAGACAAAACTTGATCACAGACAAAAAGGCAGCATTAAGTTCTCACTTTGGAAAGTTGTAACAAAATAATTCATGTCTTTAATTAGCTGTAATTTGAAAGTGATGCAAGAACCAAGTGAACAGATGCATTTATAGTATACTTTATGTTTCTATCTATTTCTAAGCATCAAAGCTTCATTATTCTCACTCTATTTATATTTTCGTTTTGCACTAAAACTCTTTTACTGGCAGCTAAACTTCACACGTTTGTGTCTCTGCAGCACTCTCAGGCCACAGAACCGTCTGCATACCACAGCAACAAAAACAGGAATCCACCCACCAGTTTCAAGCTGCTATTTTACAAACAAACAAAAAAACATTCAGACATACTGGTGGAAATCGCACCATCAAACAAAGACCGGACCAACAGGAGAATGAATGTAAGATAAAACAACTGAGACACGACTTTAAGTAGCGGTGAAAAGGTCCGATACTGTAAATGTTTCTTCAGAATCCAGCTCTCCTCTCACGCTCCAAACCACAGACTGAATTCTTTTGAAGTGGTGAAGCTGCCTGCTTTGAAAGCTCTCCATGTGTTTGCGTCTGCTCCGGGACCGTTTGTGTGAAAGCACTCTGCAGACAGTTTCATCTCGACTCCCTCAGTAGGGCTCCGAATGAGGCACGCCGGTGACGTCGCTCAAAGTGTCAAAAACAAAAGCGATTACAATATTTTGGTGCACACCGGAACATTTGTCCGACTCCAAAAAAAAGGGCCGCTAGCAGCATGTATGTGGAGCAGCTGTGTGCAGCGTTGATTAGCCAAGTTCCTTTTAAGAGTACAAATCCCTCAACGGTAGCATCAGATGTCCATCAACAGGCATGGCTTCATTCCAGGATGTCCGTCTCAAATGGGACCAGGTGGTAGTAAGACAGGTTGGTGACGTACGCTTCCGTCTCCTCATCACACAGGTCGGCTTCCATTGGCAAGAACTCCGATCCGTCCTCATACCTGGCAACGACACGAAAGACACATTAGCCCGAGGATGGATCTCTTAGTCGAGATATGATATGATTTAACATCCCCGTTTTAAATGTGTACGTCAACACAAAGAGTGGTACCAGTAAAGAAAAATGTCAACTATTTGAGAGTTATGTAAAGGGTTGTTTTGTGTGAAGAGGAATGTGTTCCTCTTTGTGTTTCCTCCACACACCCAGGGAAGGAAGAGGTGCACAGACACACTTCCTGTGGTGGAGGAGGGTCCTGGGGTTGGGTCACATTCTAGGACTTCCGCAGTGACTTAACTGTACAAGTGGAAACATGGAAATCCTAATATTTGTTGGATTTTAAATGTTTAACTCACGTATGTTCCACTGAGTCCGTGGATGAGGGTCTCTCTTTTTCTTCGGGGACACTGTGATCAAAGACGATGGTTTCTGTATTGGCCAGGCAGAATCCATTGGACCGCATGATTTCTAAAAAAAAAAAGAGTACAGAGCGCCGGTTAGGTCATTATAACATCAGCAGTGGCTCACGTCATCGTGTAACAATAGAACACGAGATAATATACCCGATATGTTGATTGGAGTCTGAAAGCACGGCTGGATTCTGTGGACTTTGTCATTTCTCAGCACCTGATCCAGCGGCGATCGCTCAAAGAAGGTCAACATCACCTCTGACCTGGAATACTGGGGAGTCAAGTTGTTGTTTTTGTTAGCAATCACGTTGTACATGTCCAAAAATCTACCTTTTACCCTCAGATAATAGTTAATAAAAATCTTATAATGCAGAGTGAACTTGCTAATGTATAATTAGTTAGTGACCAACCTTGCACGGCATGTTGATTGCATTCTTTAGAAGTCTTTCCACCTCGTTCAATTTCTCCTCTATATCGCTCGCCTCTTTGACTTTTACCAGCCCTGAAACAAATAAATGAAATAGACCAATACATTATAAATAACATCTGAAATCATAAGCTCTTGTGTGAGGATTTTAAACAAACTTTATTGGGATCCACCTGTGAGATCTGCAACACAACAAACTTCAAAATTAATCCTATCTTTGTGAAGAATAACATACAAACTAATCTTCAAAAAAACATAAACACCTCTGAATATATTTAAAGAACTAAAGTGTTCCACAATCAAAATGTTGAGTTCAACTATTTCTGGGCCTGTGTGATAAAAAAGAAAAGAAGGGCATCTGCTTTGACCTTTACTGCCACCAGACTTTTATCCATCTCCACAAAAAGCCAGACGGGTCTGAATCTATTCTGTATTCTGTCCAACAGTAACCTTTTTATTAACAATGATCCCTGATATTTAACCCATAGCTGGAGGAGGGAAAATAGACTACTTATAGTGAAGTGTAAGAAGTGCTGTAAAACTGCCAGTGAAAACATTTATACGACAGCCGTAATAACAGAGAGAAAAGCTCCACGATTCCATTTAATCCTGAATATCACGAGGAATGCAGTTGACGAAGCGGTGGGAGAGTAAAATCAGCACTTTCAGCAGCTGGAGGCTGCTGCCCACGCCGGCGATCCGTCAGCGAAGCATCATTTACCGCCACGCTGACAAAAGGGGATGTGGTGAGGAGAATAATGATGAAGAGCACAGCGACACTGATGCGTCTCTGTCTGATAAAAGTGGTCCCGACGAAACGCAGACACACAGCGGTTACTGTTACATGGAAGTACTGAGTAACAGCAGTGCACGGCCACAGCCTCATCCATTTATAATGGCCAGCAGTGATGACATCATATCCCAACGGGGACGCGAAGAGTGACTGAGCAGTTAAACCATCACTAGGAGCAAAGCCAGACTCCCACCCAGTCTGAAACCTCATACCGCCCCTGGGTCACGTTATTTCCTTTAAAGTCCCTTTAAGACCCGTTTGCCAGTTCTCTCCATAAATGTGATGAATCATACGTAAAAATTTAGATTTTTTTATTACATTTTAATCAGTTTAAGTAATTCTGCTTTAGGCGAATAACAATAGATATTTTTGTGCAAAGATACTTAATTTATCCCCTTGAGGAAACTCAGATGTCCAATAGCTGTATATAAATACAGATTAGGTTCATTCAAATCCATATGAATAAATATGCATATCCATATGAGACACACATATATTCAGAGTTCAGAGGTCAGCATGTTTTGTGCGAGGATGCATGACTTTTTCATTCATTCGGAATCAAAATTAAATGCATTAAAACAACAAAAGCATGCTCTTGTCGGCTGGATGTGCGAGATTGAAGCATGCGTGGTTATTTTTGCAACAGCTCGGTGTTGGTTATGCGAGATGTAATCGCGGTAACCACAGTGGATCTGGTGTGTGTACGCCTCTCCAATCAGAAACAGCAGGTTCAACACATACCATGAGAAGGGTAAACAGGCTGCTAATCAGTTGCACTATATTCACATACAGTAAGCAAGCTGTTGTGGATAACGGATATTAATATTCATCCCGCATTCCCGGCATCACTGCCATAATCATAACCAGTCAGTGCAATTAGACATGGCGACGGGTTGCAGGATGAAGGCAAAACACTGACTGAAGGCGGTTTGTGTGATTTGGAAGAGGTTAATGTGGGTCGCATCCATCAATTAAAGTGGATGAAAAAAGGAACAAAAACCCGGGTGTGCAGTGCCGACTTGGAGGGCGGACACATGATACAATCAATCTCGACAGCATCCCGCAAGTTAAAAACAGCTATTATATATAAATACGCTGTGTATATTTCATCTCAGATATGCTGTTTGTGACAATTACAGGGTTGTCCTCTTGAAGATGCTTTCAAACACACAGACAGAAAACGCAGCGATGTTGTTTTTTTCTACCAGGGTCATTAAGTGTAAATTTCCTGCAAAAGAAACCATTTCCTGGCCACAGTGTTCTCCTTCCTGAGAATAATTCAGTTGTTTCTTCACGGCTTTCACTTAATCATCTTCTTTTTCAAATCAGTGGCAGCGTTTATCTGCCAACTGCAACAAGTTTGTCAAATAGAATTTATAGGAACTACATAAACGCCATATGGAAATGTATTGTATGCGTCAACCTTAATTTTGTAATTGCACACATAAGTTCCCCCATCCTGTGACAGCACGCTGTGTTGACAAGCCACTTCTTCATCTATTAGCTGAAAAAACACAGCAAGTAGACGCACAACAGGAACTTAGTTATCTCTGCACACGTTATCTAAACAGTCATCAGATGTTGTAAGCAGCAGCTATTTCACAGCTATGTTCTGCATGGATCTGATAAGCACATGTCAGCAGAATAACGCTTTATCATCTTCCCGCTAACTCCCCGCCGTTTCGTCAACGTGTTATTTCTGGACGACTGCGTGAAAAGGACATAAAACCTCAGTGAACATCAGAATCAGAAATCAGATTACCAAAATCCTAAAAACATGAATAATAATATGAACTGTTCACTTACTGAAACAACCAATATCACACATTTAACTCTCATATCAGTCCGTTACATTTAAAGCTACAGCCAGCAGTCAGTTAGCTTAGCATAAAGCTATAGGGGGAAAAAACAACAGTTAAGTCCTGCAGTTCTATATGATAACATGTCGTTTTTACAAATCATTTTTTTGTACAGATTGAACAAACATTATGAATCGGTGAGTGGCTGGTAGACGTATTTTGTTACTTTCACACAGCGAGGGGGGAGGGGTTACTTTTTCCACTTGTTTCCAGTCTTTATGCTAAGCTAAGCTAACCAGCTGCTAGCTGTAGCTTCATATTTAACCGACAGATATTGAGAGTGGTATCGGGTTTCTCATCTAGCTTGCAACAAGTGAGTGGATGCGTTTACAAAATGTCAAATTATTTATTTAACAGCAATTTCGAAACGCACACAGACACCTGTCAGCCAATCAGAACAGAGAAGTGGCTATAATTAAAAAGTGGGATTACATCCTTCAAGCTATATTCTATAAATGCATCTTTCTGGGGATTCTGTAAACAAGGAAGGAAAACCATGCAGTGTCCACTTTCATAAGCGTCCAATAAGACACTGTTGAGTATTTGTTATGGAGGACGTAATGAAGTCAGAGGGAGTGATTGCAGACGCAGCCGGAGTCCAAATTCCTCGGTGGAATCTGTCTCACGTGGAATGTGAGCAATCACTTCCCGTCCGTGTTCACTCTGGGGTCACATGTAAGGTAAGTGTTATGGGGCCTTGGCTGAGCATGGGACTAAATATGGGAAGTCCACTCCTCCCTCCCTCTGTCTCTCTCCCTCCCATCGTGACATCAGACTGAAAGCTCTGCACGCCTTCCCCGTTGCTTAGACGCAGCAGAGAAACAGGAAAACATGACCGGAGCCAGAAACTGGAGCAAAGTGGACAGAGAAAGGCCACAGCCACAGTTCTTCACAGGGACTTTCAATCTGAGGGCAATTAGAGGGGATGCAAATTAAATATTGAGCAGGGAATAAAGGAGAGGCCATTAGGGGAATGTTATTAACCCTGTGGCTCATTTTCCGTCCACAAAATAGTAAAAAAAAAGGCAGTAGTAACACAGATGTCACCATCACCGCTGATATCACATCTACATTTATCTTTAAACGGCAATCAGGATGCAATGTGTCACAGAGAGTAAAAAACAAGCAAAGGGTTGAGTCATGAGATCGGAAATGTCTCATCCACTGGCAGCAGCAGAGCAGCGAGCTGTCAGCAAGCTGGTCCGCTATTTAAAGCGAAGCTTTCCAGTCCCCAGTAAAGGGCCGTTTCCAGAACATTTGTAAAGGCTTAGTGGGCAAAGACAAAAAGGGAAGTGCCAAGGAAGTTGGGAGCTCCGTTTAACCCGCTGGAGTGCCACAGTTGCAAACCCCGAGGGCCAGAGTTTTGAGCTACATACGGCAAAAGACTACAAAGCCCTGCAGCAACTGTTTTAAAAAAAATACTTGATTAAATCCAAACGTACTTTGTTTTGCCACATACATACAGCATGTTTCTATCCCTTCATTGCTGTCCTGTGCAAAACATGTATCTCCAAAATGTCAATGACAGCGCCAAGAACTGTCACCTCGCAGCTGGACATTGTCTTTTCTCTGCAAAGTCAAAAGTTGTCCCTGTGTTTGTTTGGGTTCCCTCCCGTCACCATTAGATATGAGACGCATCTGCCATTGCCTTTGATCAAAGCAAAACTGGGATCAGTTTCTGAGCACAAGATAATAGCCGATCAAGCAGCCCGGTAACATCCAGAGTTACGATGCGTCGGTTTTCCCACGGGGGGTCCGACATTTAGGTGACAGTGAGGTGAAAGCAGATCTAACAGCCTTCTAAATATCGACCAGGATTAGAAACATGCTGTCAACATGTCGGCCTTGTGGTCTACAGGCTATGTGATAGGTCTCCTAATGTGACACTTGAAAGTGGACTTTGTTAAATATTAACCTGTCCAAACAGAAGCATGCAGATCAAGGCTATGAAGCGGTTTAGTGAGATGAGCCCTCACCAACCGTTTGCTTCTTTTATTTTGCCGCCCTAAACTTATAAATCAAATCATCTTAGTGTAAGCCCGATGTTGAAGTGATGTCTAATAGTCTACCTATAGGATCAAAAGCTGAGGTGTCTGGAAGGAAATGTTTTGTAGTTAAACTGCACGCAGTTTGTTCGGTAAATGACTGTAATCCAGAAAAATTGAAGGAAAAACATGTAAACCAAAAAAGCACAAAGCAGCCACAGTTGTGCTACAGGAGACTAAATATAATCAGGAATCTAATTTGTAGGGGGTTTCCTGTGCAGGCAGAAACAAAGGTTTCCTCCCAAATAGCAATCCACTACCAAGGCACATCTTCTGGTCCAGTGGACCCAATGATGCAAACGATGACCAAAGTTCAAAAAATGATATGGTTGCTGTGATAAGGTGCATTTGTGTTGGAAACTTAAGTGAAGAACCATAGGTCAAATTTTAAAAAAAAACTAAAAATTGTTGTATATTCAATATTTATATTTAAAAGTATGATGAAAAAATATTAATTTCCAAATCATAAATAAATACATTTTGCTGTGCAGGTATTTAAAAAAAAGTTGAGGGGCCCGACTACCTCCTGCACACAGGACGAACTAACTTCGCAGCTACGCCCCTGCTGAGAACGTAGTTAAACACGTTAATTAACAGTTGCGTGTTATTCTGTGTGAAACGCTCTCCCATCACGGAAACGTCCCACCAACCTTCTATCAGCGGACACTTGGCGAGCTCCCTGCTGTCTTCGGGAAACGACTCCAGCAGTCTCTTGAACAGGCGGCCCAGATCGGCGGAGCTCCGGTGCAAGTATAAAATGTTCCTGTCGGACCACTCGGTCCGGATCTCGTAGAACTCCTCTTCCTCTCCGCGGCGGCTGATGATGAGTCTCCGGATCCCGTTGACCCAGCAGTCCCGGACAAACATGTTGACCAGCGACGTGCCCTCGAACACGGCCGATGCCATTCCCCTCGGACGTCAGTCCCGCATGCTGAGACCGGAGACCGGCTGGACACACGAATGTAGACCTGGGAAGGACAAGTTTGGGGAACTTTTCGGTCCGAGCAGCTGTTGAGAACGCACTATGATGATGATGATGATGATGATTCGCTCAGCCCATCACAGGCGTGATCTCAAACGTGGCATCTGAGGGGGAAAATAGACTCCCAGTCATAGATACCGCCCCTGTCAGATCGATTTGGCTATCGAGCCAACAGCAGTTTATTGTTCGGTCATCGACGATCAAAAACAAAAGTCCAAAGCTCGCTCAAACTCTATAAAGTGCTCCTCCTCCTCCAGTCTGCCGTTAGTTTCCTAAATCCAGAGCATGTCACTCCACACTGTCTGCATAAGCTTTGCTTTCAGCACAGTTTCCTCCCCTCTCCTTCCTCCCTCCCTCCTTGACAACAGCCTATTATTATGCAAAGGCTTTGCAAAGACTTAAACTGTCAATCTCCTTATTTATAAAGAGAAATAGCTTATTTGGCGCTTTCTCTTTAATAAAAAACACGTTTGAACGCTGGTTTTGATGCCATGTGTGGCACATCTTTCCTTAAATCAGTAGACTTAATCTTTCAATGAGTTGTTTTGGGGGGAAAACATCCAAAATCAGCAGTTCTTGTGCCAGCTGAGAATGTGAACATTTGCCTCACATAACTCCACAAAATACCAGTATTTTAGCCAATATTTAGCCACAGCTAAAAGAAAAAAAGATGCACTGCAGCCTATTATATGTCAGAGGGAGCAGATCATTTAGCAGAGGAGCTTTACAGGATGTAACGTGAAGTCAACTAGTGATGATTCAGCTGTAATTAGCTTCTGCAAACAGAAAGGCAATTCATAACAGCAAAGTACAGGAAGCAGCATGTCCATTGTAGGCCAAAGCAAAGCTATAAAACACTCTTTACTGGACACACGAATCTGTGCAGCAAACTGAGTGTTGTGCTGCTGGAATCAGGGAGAGCAATCCTGCCGTAATGTGCACATCATGTTTTATGAGGCACGAGCAGGTGGTTGCATTCGTCGCCCCCCTTTCGGGCTCGCAATTTGCAACTCGGTGAGTGTTTCAGTCTCGCTGTTGCAAATGAAACGGCCACAAACGAGACGATGCAGCCGGTCAGGGAGATGTAAAATGTCTATTTGCCTCCTCCACAGTTTGCAGCTGTTCAGTTGTTGTTGAGGAGCAGGGGTGCAGATCCGATGGCAGGATTGGGGGGGCACAAAAGTGATTTTTTTTTTTGCCCATATGCAACTCATACCATGCAACCATAAATCACAACAGTGCGTATCACTGCTATATAAACTGTTATATTAGTAAATCATAATTTTAAGGGTCTCGGGCATGTAATGTCTACTCATGTTCTTATCTTTCACCTCCCTCCAACCCTCCAGATGCCCAATTCTTCTCACCGTCTTCCTTTTCTCCCAGTGTATGGGACTTAAATGTGAAGTCTGAAAATACATTTGTTCCATTTTGAATAATTTAGGGTATTTTTATAGGGGGGGGGGGGACATGGCCCCCCCATCCCCCCCAGGATCTGCACCCATGGTGAGGAGGCATATCGGCCGTTAAATTGTCTACATTTTAAATACAAAATAGTGAAATAACTTCCTCTCTGGGAGTTCCACATGTCATGTTATTTCCCTGAAGTTAACTGTGTAATTGTTTCATCAACAAGTAAATGTCAAACGCTGAATGTGGCATATCCACCCCCCTGGAAAACAAAGTTTGAATGTCCTTTTTCTTATACAGGTGACTTGAAAATGGAGATGAAACAAATTGGAGGAATTAATCCTGCTTTATGAAGTCTGAAGTGTCATTGTGGTTTTGTAAGATATTGGAAAAATACATCAAAAGGGAAATACTGTGGCGCTAAAATGTCATCTCAGTGTTTTTCAGAACAGAATCATATAATATGCTGTTCTGTCAGCCGTGTGCACAATAATCTGTATCATTACAATAGTGTAAATTATAGAGTGGGAAGTGACAGACTGTGATGCACTGTCATCATAACTATTGTTGAGCTGTCTTATTGTGGTTGAGGTGTGAGATGCAGTTTTGTTGAATGATCCCGTCAAGGAAGCAAACCCCAAACTTAACGGTCCGCCTGCCATTGGCTGGTCTTTGCTCGCCAAAAGCCTCGCCATGAAAAGATAGGTAGTGAGGTACAGGTTTGTGGTTCAACCTCAGTCGACAACGCTGAAGAAAGACAAATTCTGGGCACCATGAATACCAAATTTCAAGCCAATCCATCTAATGGTTATTGACATATTTCTGAATAAAAAATATTTAACCTCATGGTGAAAAGTCAGCAGGATTCATCCTCTGGGGACTCTGAATGTCTGTATTCAGAGCAATCCATCCGATAGCTGTCCTATTGTGAAATAATCACTTTCTTACTGACACTAGAGTTTATTTTCCAAGTATAGAGATGCCGTACGCTGCACTTTAATGATTGTATTACATAGAAAAACCACCACGGTATTATCAGAAAGCCCCTTCTCTCCCTGTGTAATAATAGGATCGGCCTGTTTTAAACCAGGCTTCAATCTGTGGTGCAGCCACATTTACAGAGTCAGCACATTCTGCCTCGATACCTCATTCCAGTGTAATTCCTCGGAAAGAGTCGACTGTGAATGGAAAACTAGACCTTAAAAGCTTTTTCATGCAGGATTCTAAATACTTTTGTCTCTTGAGGGCAAAACTCTGTTGGGGTGGGGGAGGGGAAGTGAGAGAGTGAGGGGGATTGCCGAGGTTTGGTCTGTTTGAGCGATGTGGCGACAGATACAGAGCAGCTTGTTTGTGTGATAGAAAGATATGGAAAAGTCTTCCAAACTGAGGTGCCACTCTGCACATGAAGTCGAGCTAAAATGGCATCACCGAGAGAAACAGGAGGGGAAGGCGGGACTAACTGTTGGGAGGAATTCGATTGGATCGTTCCTTCTCTAGCGTTGCAGAGCTGACGTTGCAGATTGATTGATGGATGGATGGATGTCATGATATGATTGGTTCGATATAAATTATTATTCTTATAATCTTTTCAGTTTATATTGTTAAATAGGTACACAGATGTGATGTGATCTAATAGGGTTAAAAGGGCTTTTTTTCAGCTCGACTTTAAATGTACTCATTGAGGATTAGGAATTTAGGGTTGAAATAATTTATTCAGGATGAGGAATAATTTATGTGTATAAGAGTAGAGATGACATGAGGGTTGTGTCATGTCTGCTTCTAAAGTTCTGTTATTATATTATTTGGTTATTGTGTTCTGGTTTCAGGTGTCTTGACTCCTCAGGTGTGTTCCCTCCTGACTGATTACCTACCTGCCCTAATGAGTCTCACCTGTGCCTCGTTGTCTCCCCTGTATTTAGTCGGGTTCTTCCCCTGACTTCCTTGCCAGATTCTCTTTGTCCCTCATGAAAATGCTTTACAGCTTTATCCTGTATTCCTAGTGTTCATATTGTTTTTGTTTTTCACTACTTGTTTTTTTTTTTGCATTAGAGACTCCTATATATAAATGCGCATATAAATGCATGTCCTAACCAAACCCTAGGTTTGGGTTTTGTTTTAACCCAGACCTAACCCCCCTCATCGCTTCTCTGTCATTTGGCCTGTTGGTAGTTGGGTTGCTGTTTGGGGAGGATATTACTCTTATGGGACATATTTAAACTTTTCATAGTTTTAAATCCATTACACGGGTTTGCATTGGCACCGAGGGCTGCTTACCTGCACTCTGCCGGTTTATACATTCTGAGCTCCTAATGAAATGAGGGAACAATCATCCAACAGTGGACGATTTTGTAACCTGAGTGGATCGACACCATCGTTAAAGGTTGACATTTGGGGCCTTCATTATCACCATAGTAAAATTTTTACACCGGTGTTTAATTACGCAGAAGATGAGGGAAATGAGGGCTTCTGCAGCTCCTGTACACTAATTTGTCACTCCCTCGATGTAAAACATTGATGGTGTGAACACAGATGTGTCCAATCAAGCTCCAAATGACGGCCCAGAATTAAAACTGCTGTAGATTTCTACATGAAAATCACCTGTGATGACCACGGAGCTTCACTCCAGTTGCTCTCGCGTTGCTTCCTCATCCCTTCCCCTGAAGCAAACATGAATCCCAACCCCTGACAAGGCCGTATGCGTGGGTCGTACCCCCAAACCCGCTCCTTTGCCCTTGTAAATGCCCTTGTAAATCCCAAGCCAGCCCCCCGTTCTTTCAGAAAAGAAAACATCAGAGGCCCATAAAGCAAAACCGTTCAGAAAGGAGGAGAAAGGAAAAACATAAAGATGGACACATCGGTCAGGGAACAAAGAGCATCTGCGTTGATGGAAACGGGTGTTCCCTTTTCACACGGAGGAAGTCATCCCGAGCCATAAGTCTGTCCTCGTCCACAACGGCAGACAAAACCAAACGAAGGGTGCAGGAGCCGGGGTTAGCGAGTGTTTATAACAGGCTGCATAATGGACTGTGGTTGTCTTCACCGAGCATCTGCTGGACCTCGTGTTTTATGGCCTCGTCCTCATTGTGTCTCCAGCGAAGCTTGGAGAGCAGAGGCCCTTAAAAGACCGAACGTCTGCTCGCTTTAGTTCCTCTTTATGGAGTTCCAGCTTCAAAAGGCATAAATCACATCTATATGTGCGTTTTCTGTCTTCGCTATAGATGATGCTGTTTACATAGAATTCAATACACCATTACATCATGTGAAAATATTACGGATGTACGTTGATTTATACGTTCTTTAAACCTCGATCTGACACCTGGGACACATGGGATCTACGTGATCGAATGCTTGACCACACATGAGTTTGTAAAGAATGTTTCACCGGACATTTCAGGATGACCAAATAAAATTTTGGGGAAAATACTTAAATAATAATAATAATAATAATAAATAAATAACCATGTTAAATCTTGTTGGTTTTAATTCATATACAAGTGCAGGGTGAATATTAATATTTTTCCAAAAATATATAAGATATTCCTTATTTTGACCACTTTTATTAGTGCTGGGTTGAACCAGATCCAATTAGAGAAGACAAATCCAGACAGGGAGTACAAAAACTCACACAGAACACCACAGAAAACTTGGAAACCACAAACACATTAAAAACCACCAAACCAGAAGGAAAACCAGGGAGCTTATAAATAAGGTAGACTAATGGCAAGATCAGTGGCAGGTGAGCAATTAGGGCAGGTGTGACTAATCAAAGAGGCGGGAAAACACATAAAGGCAGGACGAAACACAACCTACGAGTTAGAACAGGAAAGGGACTGAAGGAACAGAAAACCTGAAACAAAACCTCTCATAGCTGATGGCATGAAATTAAAAAAAAGCACTGATAAAGAGATTGGAAGCATTTCCATTTCCTCTCAGTGGCTCTTAACATGGCGACGCCTGAGCCGGTGGCTCACAGCTAACGATGCTAACGGGGCTAACGGTCCAAACGTGCTGACGGGGCTGAAAACGGGAGCGTGTCTACGTTTCCCTCAGATTAATGATAACCCTAAATTCCCAAACTGTGTCCATATAAACCAGCCATGCGACATCATAGATCATTAACTGTTTGGCACACAGTCAGACGGTATCTTCAGCAGCGCACGACATCCATCACACGTTGTGTAGATCTGTGATTTACTGGCCATCTGGGACAACAATGGAATATCTAACGTCTCCACCAGACACATGAATCTGTGGAGAGACCTCCAGGTTGCATCTTCACCCTATAAATCTGAGACACACTGTACAGGTGTTGCCTTTTAGATGGATTAAATAAATTACTTTATAACGGGAAACCCAGTCAAATTAAATATTTCAATATGTTCAGTCTGGCCGACAAGACGCCGTTAAAACACATGATGATGATGATAACACCAGCAGCACTCGTCCCATCTGCCGGGACGGCGTTACATCTGCACGCCTCCGTTACTTTCACACGGCCGTGAATGAGCAGCAACAGGTGCCACCATAGCAGTTTACTGCTTCATATAAATCTGTCGAGTGCAGATAATAACCGACCAGTTAGTGCTCGTGCATCCTTCAATGTCACAGGATTTCCCCGAGCTGCGTTAGAAGCAACAGCTCAGTTGTTTTTGAAGCGTTTTGCATTGCAGCACACTGTGATAGATCTGTCTGATTGTGACATTTAATCACTAATTTAGAAATGGGGTTGTTGTTGTTTTTTAAAGCTTCCAGGTAACGATCATATTTTGTGGCTTCCTTTCTGAGAAAGATGAACAGATTTGATAATGCTCTTCACTCCATGTGTACACGCAGGTCTGATGAGTATCAAGGTCAGGACTGATCTGTGTACAATGCAAATTAAAACATAAACAGCAAAATACTTCCATGGCAAAATATAAGGTTTCTTCTCTTGTCGGGCTTGTTTTTTTGCAGTGTGAACCGTTGAATTTCATGCATATTTGTCTTATCCACATCACAATCCTTAAATTATAATACTTACAAAATGTTATATGAGCCTACAAATATAAGTGAGAGAATACAATTAGATCATGTCCCAGACAAAAATGAAACTGCAGTAAAATTAGTAAGTAAAAATTGAGAATGGTGTTGTTTTTATTTGAGACAATTCAAATGAATCAATCAGATGAATTAAGTGACCTACAATTAAGGCAACAGTAAGGCTTAATGTCAGTATCCTTACCTGCTTAAAGTGCAGATGAATGAATCACATACATGGAATGTACAGAGCTTATTTGTAAAAAAAATAAATATATATAACATCTGCTCTCCACACAGTCATCTATTGCTTTTTCTTCTCAGAGACACAGTCCCAGATGAGATGCTGATCAGGTGCTCATTTCCCATTTGTGTTAAGCATACTAAAGGAGCATAACCCCGTCATGCAGCCCATGGTGCTCTGAAGGGGCCCTCAAAACCACATGATCCACTAATTGACTAGGACCATTCTGTGGTACAAGCAAACCAAGCAGAGCTCACCATTTGTTGTTTTCCTTTCCTTTTCTCTCTCTCTCTTTGTCTCTCAAGGCTAAACCCGAGATCCCTGGTGTGAAAGTTTAGTATTTAACACTGTAACACAGGACGTGTTGCATTTAAACTCTGTGAAAACTCAAGATCACAACACCATTTAGGTTATGTGCACTTTCTAATTATAATGTTTAAAATCGATTTGAATATATATATATATATAAAGTAATAAAAATAAGACCTGCTGAATGCATTTATACATCAATAATAATTATCATGTGTATTTTTCTGAAAACGATTGATTTTTTTTTTTCATGAATACTTCTGTTTTTACATTGAATGTTATATGCAAACTTTTACTTGCAATCGAGTATTTTTGAACTGTGGTATTCCAACTTTTAGCCTACTTAAGTACATTATCTCAATACTTCTTCCACCACTGACTTCCAGCTTCTTTAATAAAAACCTCCTCTTCTGTATTTACTGTGATTTGGAAAACAGCCCGTGATTTACACAAGCATACACCCTGGTGGACTAGAGACACATTTCAGTACGGGTATCCGGATTGCAGTACGCCGCCCGCACACCAGGGGGGGCAGCAGTACTTTGATATCATTGTACTTTAGCGGTCAGAATAATTGAAGAAGAAAAGTCCCCCTCAGCTGAGGAAAATGGCCGACGTTGAGATGGACATCGCGTCCACAAGAATGAATAATGGAAACGAACACGTGTAAGTCGTTTAATTTAAGATAAGACGTCTGTGATAATAAGGTGTAAATGCATTCCCCGTCCGCAATCACAAGGGCACGGTTCTATAAATATAGCTGTGGAGGTTAACGGAACAGCAGCTTCACTATGTTGCCGGGGCTAGCTAAATTACTTAGCCCGACGGCGGGCTAACGTTCTTAGCTAACTAGCTAATGCTCTTTAGCACACCTAGCATTAAGTTTCGCCTAACGCATGACACACAGATGTGTACATCATAGTCACTGTTGTGTATTTACTTCCTGAGTATGTACCTGTCAGGCAGCATAGTCAAACACTGGTGTTCGGTCGCATGCGCCGACCCTGTAGCGTAAGTTAGCATAGCTACATGCTAACCGAGGATGGAGCTTGCTAGCTCTAAGTTCGCTAAGAACAGTTAGCGTCTCCGAGCTAATGAGTGAAACCCGCTTTGGTGGTCGCGCTCAGGGGGGGGGGGGAGCAAACAAGTGCACATGAAGACAAGTGGCTGTTGTGGCCACTCTAGTACGCAGATTTACTTCACTAAATGTTGCGGGTGTTCATTTAAATGCTACACCACATTGTTCCTGCAGCTTTTTTTTATATAGCTTAATTCAGCACATTAGCGTTACGTAACAGTGGTTTATCTAATGTTAACACCTCACCCAACTTCTAGTGATATAAAGTTTTTTGTTGTGTTATTGCTGTAACTTTATTGTAAATGTGTTAAAACGAACACGATGCAATAGTATAATTTCACAACACATTTGCACAATTTCTGACATTGAATGTTGGAATACGACAGCAGTTGTCTGTGGTGTTTTCACCAATATATGCAATTTTGGTTATATAAAAACCACTGCAAACATTTATTATTTCATGAGAAGTGGCTTTTCTACTCTGCAAGTCGATTTCAATTTAGTGAGAATGGTTGGTGCCCTGGTTGCCAATGGTTACGAGTGTTGGAGGAGAGACAACAGTAGAGAGCCTTTTTACAGGCTCTTATGAAGGGCTATTATCAGTAAATGCTTAGATTATTTTGTTCAAATATTTGATTTTCATTCGTATTATTTTGGTGTAGATGGAAACTGTTTATTGGGAGCAGTAAGCGCTTAATAAGATCCGAATTGGCATCGGACCAGACGGTTTCCTAGCGCCTATCGATCAACTAATTCTGATTTATTGACTGAGCATTTTAACACTGCTGTTATATTTTCTGCTCAATATTTACTGATGTAATTCATTCAAACAGGAAACAGGATCTGGAGAGCCATGAAAAAAGTGGAAATGAGGACAGTGGAGACATGTCGGAGGAAGAGGAGGAGGAAGAGGTAGGGGTGGACAACAACAAGACGTAATATCTTCAGTGGTATGATGCCATGATTCTGATATTAACTTAGCCATTAATTAACAGCATAACAACACATCTGATTAAATATGGAGGGTCCTATCCTTCGTCATATATAAGGAAAAATCAACAATAAAATGAACTTACAAAAAAGGAACAATCCATAAAAAAATATCCATATTCATGCAGTTATGATCACATTTCATCCAGTCATATAATACACAACATAAATTTGAAAAGAGGTTATAGCTATCTTCACAACATATCTATACATTTTGAATATTCTTACGCCTGGATGAGTTGTCAAGCTGAAATATTGTCTCATTCTAGGAGGCAGAGGCAGGGGCAGAGGTAGAGGCTAATGGCGAGAAGACAGAAGAGGGGTCCAAACATCACAGCAGCAGTGGTAAACACAAGAGGAAAAAACATAAGCATCGTAGTAAGCACAAAAAACACAAGCATGCTTCTGACGAGGACAAGGACCGCAAACGCAAGCATCGTCACAAACACAGGAAACACAAACGCAAAGAGGGCTCCTCTCCGTCTGGTGCTGCCCAATTTGCCTCCGCCGGCCACAGAAAAGTTGAATCCTCTCCGTCCTCTGGAAATCCAAGTCTGGACGACAGGGCCCTGCTGGAGGATTTGGAGAAACAGAGGGCAATGATCAAAGCTGAGCTGGACAGCCAGTTGATGGAGGGAAAGGTCCAGTCAGGAATGGGCCTTATCCTTCAGGGTTATAACTCTGGATCTGAAGAGGATGGAGAAGGTAGGATCAGAAATGGAGAACAGCGTCAAAGGGGCAGCTCAGGTAAAGCCATATCTCCCAGAGGGGGAAAAGGTGGGAAATCTAGAAGGGACTCAACAGAAGGCAGTAAGGCCACCTCCAAGCGCCGCAGTCGGAGCAAGTCTGCGGACAGGCTAGGACAGGCCAAGGAGTCCAAGCAGGACAAGGTGACCAAAACCACCAAGGACACACCTGTTAAAGACCGAGGCCGCGGCAGGAGCAGGTCGAAAGACAGAAAGCTCTCGGACAGCACTGATAGGTCCAAGGAGAGAACTGCTAGGAAGTCCAGCTCCCCCACCCCCTGGAGAGGAGAGCAGAAAAGCGGCCGCGTTGATAAACGTCCCTCTCCACAGCGGGAAGACCGACCAAACCAGGAGAGACCAGGCCGACGGTCCAGATCGCCTGGACGCGAACGACCAGGTCGCTCAGATGCTGACAGGGATAAACGGCCAGCCAAGTCTCCATCCAAGGACGCTTCATCAGGGAAAGAGAACCGCTCCCCACATAGACGAGGTCCTCACAGCCCCATGAGGAAACGCAGTGCTTCCCCTCGCCACAGAGACCCCCACCACAACCTGCCCGGTGCCTCGGACAGGACATCGAAACAAAGCCACTCTCCACCCAGAATAAGGTCCCCCCCCAGGAGACCCCGCAGCCGGTCACCAGACCTCAGGAGGAGGGATGCTGACAGGCAGGATTCACCAATGAGGTTGGTGATCAGAGCTGTTTTGACTTTTATGAGTCGGTCTGAAATGCCACACAAATGAATAATAGCCTGACTGATTCTAAAAGACACAAGCATCAAGTATTTGACAATTAATTTAGGAAACGTAGGATTTAGTTTGGCTTTGAAACGGCAAACTTCATCAAAGTTAATGTCTTTCATTAAGTGTTTAATATAGAAATTTAAAAATATAAATGTACAGCTACAGATTTTTCACTGCTTTTTTTTTGTACGAAAAGTGTTGAGTTTGAATGTCTACTCCCCTGATGTCCCTACAGGAAGCGCCCCCGTCCAGATTTAGGGCCAGGCAGAGATAGATCACGAGACAACAGTCCAAGACTAGCCCCTCGTCGCAGGATGAGTCGCTCGCCTCTAAGACGGCGGTCCCCATCGCTACGACGCCGCTCCCCCCGCAGACGGAGCAGGTCTCCACTGGGATACAGGTGATGGCACATTTTACTCCACTTTCATTCATCTCTGCTATCAGTAGACGATATTTCTCTCAGCTATATTTAGTCAGGCATTTGTCATATTGTTCTCACTTAAGGCTCTCTCAGGTTGAATGATTTACAAGGTAATAAACTATCCCTCCTTGACATCTTTGCCTTGCAGGTGTGGAGAGAGAGACCGGTACGGTAGGCTAAGACAGTACCGACGCTCAATGTCCCGCGATCGGGACAGGAGGAGAAGACGCAGCAGAGATGAGGACAAGTTCAAGGGCAGCCTTTCAGAGGGGATGAAAGTTGATCAGGAATCCTCAGGGGAAGAAGTGTGAGTAAAAGGAGATATAAGCCCCTCTGTTTCCCTTCAGGTTTTACATATGAGGCAAACCGTAGATATCTACTTTACAGAGGCTGTTGTTTCAATATTGCTTTAATTGTATTGAGGTGACTTTTTTAATTTGAGCTCAAAAACAAAGTAAAAATTTAAGAAAATAAACGTTTGTAATAAATATGTCATGCAGACTGCAGAGCTGATTAATTAACGGTTTATTCATATATTTATGTATATCCATATTTGTATCCTGGTTTGTGTTTGCAGGTTAGAGGACTTTGATGGAGAGGAGGTAGATGAAGAAGCTCTCATTGAACAGCGCCGCCAGCAGCGCTTGGCCATTGTCCAGGTCTGTTAACATCGATGCTGATCCAAACCTGCTGTTTCTATTTGTTACCATGTCAGTCTGATGTTGGTGAAGAAGCTGTGTTATGTGTTATGTTCATAGTGATCGACCTGGAAAACAAATAACTAATATACCCGACTTAATGTTTGAGTTGTATTCTTACATCGAATCATTCCTGTACAGAAATACAGGGTTGTGAATGAAGACACCAACATGTCGGAGCCCAGCAGCCCTCAGAGCAGCACACGCAGCCGCTCGCCCTCACCCGACGACATCTTGGAGCGTGTAGCTGCAGATGTCAAGGAGTACGAACGCGAGAACCTCAACACGTTTGAGGCCAGCATCAAAGCCAAGCACAACCTCATCGCCCAGGAGAAAGATGGTAATGTCTTGGTCAGAATGATCATATGTGCTGGCATACAAGGCCAACTGAATGAACAACACAGGTCAGGTGTGTGTGCGCTCCGTAGTCCACTGCGGGTGTCAACATGCGTTTTCATTTATGAAAGTATTTCGACAATAATACCTCTCCAATATGGAGAATCGTTTATGCATAAGTTGGCACTCATGGGTCTATTATTGTCCTAAACACTTCTCAGAAGTGGTGCTTCCTCGTGTGGCGCATATTGTTCCTCTCGCCATCCCCAATCAGTGCTTGTTCCTCCTCCTCTGCTGGTCAGAAGTATGATCGCACTTGTTGCCAAGAGGACATCTCTCATGTATGGCTTAAAATCCGTGTTAAAACGGGAAGAGGAACAGGTCGAGCTCAAAACTAGCTGTTTGTAGCAGAATGGGGTTATCTGGAGCCAGGTAACAAAAGAATATTGCACTCTATAATCCCTGCAGTCTCAACCATCACGTAAAGCTTTGAAATGTAGCTGTAGACAAGAAGTGGGTCCCTGCATCTCCTCCCCTTCATGGCTGAAAGGCAGGATCATCTGTGAACACGGAGATCAGAATCTGAACCGCTACAAGCGTTAGCAGGGTAGCAATCAGTTTGGAAAGTTTTGTCTTTGATAAGAAGCACAATGGCAATTCTTTACAATGCAGTTTCCCCAGTTCAGTAGTGGTCAGTTAACAGATATGAAGGAAGTCCATATTACACAGAAAGTGTAAAAAAGTGCATTAATATTTGCACTTCCCTGCAGTTTTTTGTCGACTATTTCACACAGTGATAACTTAGACTGACCAAAAAATAAATAAATGCCGCTCTGTACAAAACAAAAAGCGGCATTTGGTGGTTTGATTTGCGTGAGAAATATAGAATTGTGTGATGCAGGGAATTTAATTGTGTTTCTTTGTCATGTGTTCATTCAGTCGCTGCTTGTAATCCAAAGTCTGGGTGTCTCTGCCACCTGCAGCATGTTTTGATCTCTGATTGAGTATGTGAATCAAACACGTTCCAGATATACTGTTTTACAACATGGTGGATGACTGGGAACCTCATTCTGTATCGCTGTTTTTGTTTTTGTTTGTTTCAGGAGCCAACCCAAAGAAGCCTTCAGCCCCCGACATGTTTACAGAGTCGGATGACATGTTTGCTGCTGACTTTGATGTGAGTGTTTACTGTTTTATTTTAGGAAAATTACATGTCAAATTTTGCAGCACGTCTGAGCAATACTGCATTTTATTATCTACATCATTTTCTCTGGCTTTGTCTGAAGTTTCAGCAGAGATGAGATGAGATGACGAGGAAACACTTGGAGAGTGTCAGCAACTGTTTTTGTGTCTTTTCTGCAGAGTGCCAGGATGAGAGCAGCTGGTGTAGGGAAGGACTTCAAGGAGAACCCCAACCTCAGGGACAACTGGACTGATGCTGAGGGTTACTACCGTAAGTGCTGCCTCCTCAAGCCTTTTATTTTCTCAGGCAGCTGTCCTTGAGCGAGACTCTGAACCCTTAAGTTGCTACATGGGCACTTTACAGCAGCCCTCGGCTCCTAAAGCTCAGGTCGGGTTCAACGCAGAGGTTGGATTACATGTATAGAATATATGTTTTCATTTGTTTTATTTTATTTAAAGCCTGTGACCTGGACTGTGTCAGTATCAACATATGAAATGTACTATTACAACTTAATATAAGGAATATCTCTTGTTAAGGCCCGCCTATAGTGGTTGTAATCATATCTATATGTGCTCTCTAAGCGGAGCATCAGCCTTTCTGATATTCACAACTTCATGGATTTGTTTGTTATTTAGGGGTGAACATCGGTGAGACACTAGACAAGCGCTATGATGTTTATGGGTACACCGGCCAGGGTGTATTCAGCAACGTGATTCGAGCCAGGGACACTGCCAGGGCCGGCCAGGAGGTGGCAGTCAAGATCATCCGAAACAATGAGCTCATGTGAGTCGTACCTTCTTTTCTTCTTCTTTTTTTATAAAAACATTTTTGTTCAAATGTGAAAACAGGTTTAGATACTTAGAAATACAATACTCTATTTTAATTTGCATTGATGAACGTGTATGATTTATTTTTTTTGGTCAACAGGCAGAAGACTGGGTTGAAAGAGTTAGAATTCCTCAAGAAGCTGAACGACGCTGATCCTGATGACAAGTTCCACTGCCTTCGCCTCTTCAGGCACTTCTACCACAAGCAGCATCTCTGTCTGGTATTTGAGCCTCTCAGGTACTGGAAAAAGACAACACCATCAGCCGTGTGCAGCATTTACGTGATGGCCTCGCCTCTTAATCCCCTGTCAATTTCTCATCCGTAGTATGAACCTGCGAGAGGTGTTGAAGAAATACGGCAAAGACGTTGGGCTCCACATCAAGGCTGTGCGTTCCTACAGTCAGCAGCTGTTCTTGGCTCTCAAGCTGCTCAAACGATGCAACATACTTCATGCTGACATCAAGCCGGACAACATCCTGGTATGTAAATGCCCATAGTTCTCTTAATTTAGGTGAAAGAATGATGAAAATGACATCATCTCATCTGTGCTTATGTTTCGTCCTTCAAAGGTGAATGAGTCGAAGACCATATTGAAGCTGTGTGATTTTGGCTCTGCATCTCATGTTGCTGACAATGACATCACACCGTACCTAGTCAGCAGATTCTACAGAGCTCCAGAAATCAGTGAGTTGCATTGAGTTGCACTAAACTCACCATTAATCAGGTTGCATTTCAAACTGCTCACAATATATATATTTTTTTCTGTCCTAGTCATTGGAAAGCCGTACGATTATGGGATTGACATGTGGTCTGTTGGCTGCACTTTACACGAGCTTTACACTGGCAAAATCCTGTTTCCTGGATCTTCCAACAATCACATGATCAAACTAGCTATGGACCTCAAGGGCAAGATGCCCAACAAGGTAAAATTGCATCATATCATTCAGTTATCGTTTCCTTTTCCTCCATGAGTCGTGTTGCTGTTCCACGCCGTGTTCAAGAAGGTGATGGCTGATGCAATATCATGGGTTTCTTTCCTCAGATGATCCGTAAAGGCTTGTTCAAAGACCAGCACTTCGATCAGAATTTGAACTTCCTGTACATTGAAGTAGACAAAGTGACAGAAAGGGTACGGTGTTCCTTCTTTATTCCACACTACATTTTTACCTGACGATATAAAATGTTATTTTATTGGCTGTAGTTATCATCACTGATCGGGTTTTCTGTCATGTGTGCACCATCAGGAGAAGGTGACGGTGATGAGCACCATCAACCCCACCAAAGACCTGCTGACGGACATGATCGGATGCCAGCGGCTGCCTGAGGACCAGAGGAAGAAAGTGATGCAGCTGAAGGACCTGCTGGATAGCACCCTGATGCTGGACCCGGCCAAACGCATCAGCATCAACCAGGCTCTGCAGCACCCCTTTATCCAGGAGAAGATCTGACACCCTGAATGCCACACACTCCCAGAGCAGACAAAGAACCAACCACTAAACCAGCTCTGACAGGAACTGACTCTGCAGCGAAGCAGCCGACCCACAGAAAGGATGTTTTTTTTTTTTGTTCTTCCTCAATTTTATTTTGTTAATGGATTCATAATTGTGTTTTATTGTATATAGATCACTGAAATGGTAGCCATTCTTGAAGATTTTTGCGATTTATCATTGTAAACTTCCCCTCATACCCAGCAATGCAGTTATGGACTTTTTTTTTTTTTTTTAATTTAACTGGCATTGGAGTGACAGATGTTAAAAAGAAAAATATAATTCCTGTAAATACTGTATGTCTATTGCATTAACAATCTCAAGCAGCAGACGGTTGAGTTTTGTCGTAGTTGCAGTTGACTAAATACATTGGTTCTTTTTTTTTTAACCACAATTGTCATTGTGGGGCGATGCATGCTTCTGAATGTGCACCCTTTGTGCTCTAGATTTCTGTGGTGCAGGCCTGTGTAAATGCACTGTACGTCCATCAGTGTCCCACATGTGACAGCAACCCCCCCCCCGACCCCCAACCAAGTCTTCAGGCCCGGAGGTCTGAGCTGAAGGAATAGATCCATATTATGTACCCTTGAACTATGTTTTTGTTTTATTTTGTTTTTCCAAAAACAGGTAGTCGTCGTTTTCTGTTGCTGGACATTTCCATGTTTTTTACCTTCCTCCCCCTCCAGCACTCTGGCTACTGTAGGTCCTGGCTCTTAAGGCTCTCACATTCAAGTGCCTCCTGTATGAGCCTAGTGTGTTCACACACCCAACAAATGCGGGCCTATTGAAGCCACACCTGTGGCCCTCCTCTCCCATTGTTGTATATAGTCCATAGTTACTGTCATTTTATGTGTGATTAATTATTTTTCTTTTTTTTTTTTCCATTTAAGTGGTTAAAAAAAAAAACAATTTGTGATTTCAATAAAGACTAGTTGTGGAAACGCTGCTGAAAGAGCACCTTCAGTATATGACAACTTTTTAGTAATAAAATGTTTCCTATTGTATACCAGAACCTCTTCTTCATTTACTCCCCTACATGTCTGCATGATGAATGACATGCTGTCCCATACATTTATCAATAGCTGGCTTCATATACGAGACAGTGCAGAGTTAAAAAATGTGCTTTTTCCACATCCTTGTACCTCACTAAGTGCAGTCTGACGATGGTAAGTCAATTTAGTACAATTTACAGCTCTCATGCTCCCACCTCTGCAGTGGAAAGTCTTACCGTGCCCTTCATTTCCGCCCCATGATTGCACTTCTGTTGAGCTGCTAAAAAAGCATAATGGCAGACTCGCTTTAGAAAAGATTCCCATTTTTTTTCTCCGTCTGGAAAGTTACGGAGTGATGCAAGAGCTCTCTGCTTCTGATGTGAGCTGATTGACTGTCGGCCTGTAAATACATGTGGACTACAGAGGTCTAACCGCTGGTAAAGGTGTCGGTGTGAATGAGCAAGGGGTGCTCACCTAGTGGCTTTAATCTCGACACAGAGAGACGGAGGCTTTTAATGTGAAAATGTAACCGAACAAGTAAAAATCACGAGGATGAGATTCACTCGGCTCACTCTTGGGTTGCATTTTGTCGTGACGATCAGAAGAGGGCATCAGAAGCACTCGATATTCTCTGCTGATGGTGAGTTTGGGACTTTTATTTTTAATGACGGATGCGTTCCCAAATGAAATGAAACAGTTAAGCTATTTGTTTCATTTCAGTTGAATAACAGGGTTTATATGAGTGCGGTTTAAGGTAATCCGATTGAGTTTGGGTAATAAAAGAGCGTGTGCACAATTAGATGTAATTCTGTTTATCAAGCTGATGTCTCCGGAGTAACAAATAACGTTTTACATAATATCAAAAGCATCATGTGAAGAAGAAAAGACACTTAAAATATAACTTCTTTTTAATTTCTTTTCTCATTTTTATTAAAACCATACAAACATTTGTAGTCAGTTATAAAAGAGCAAAGTGGCTCTTCTGGCAGGCGGGAACTTGAAGCTCCGCTCTGAGCCAGATGTGTCTGGCCTCGACCCGGGGCCTGGGAATCCCTGCTTTCAAAGTCAATTCTTTATTGGCCCCAGGATACCCCCCCCCCCCCCCCCCCCCCATTTCCTCTGCTAGACCTACACAAAGAGTATTATATTTACACATTATATATAAAAGAGCACAATAAATGTGAAAACTTAAAAAAAAAAAAAGAATCAAAGAAAAGTAGAATGCATTTCGCAAATCTTAACTTTTCTGATAGTCAGACTTTTCTTATATAAATGTTCTGTCATTTTAATCTTTTTTTCTTCTTCTTCTCCAAGTCTCACGAGACACTTTACATGTTTATTTGTATTTTTTTTTTTTTTCAGAATTCACCGTGGAAGATTGGCAGTGATCTTTCTCTTTACCAACAGGCAGATACGTATAAGGCACATACCTCAATGTAATTTCCTTCTCTCAAAGGAAATGATTTCTACTTCTTTGAAGAAAAAAAAAAAAGAAAAACACAGCTACAAAAAAAATGACAACAAAAGTACCAAAGAACAATAAAACAAATTGTACCTCATTGCTTTGACGCTGAATAAAAGGTAAACTACTCGATACTCTGTTCAGTCACATCAGACTGCAAGGCAACACTAACACTGTTGACAAAGTCACTGCAATACTTAATGGCAGTACACATTCTGAATTTAAGAGCTTTGGAAAATAAAAAAAAAAACAATACAGATGATTTTTTCCTATAAAACAAAAAAAAACATCACTTGACAGAATTCATCATCAGGAGAGAGAAATGTGCTGTTGGTCATTAAGACAGATTCCAAAACGTAAAGTACTCATATCTATTTATGTAAGCGTACATAAAGCACCAAATGGGACCTTTTCACCATCGAGGAGGGGGGAAAAAAATCCACTTTTCATATATATCGTCTCCGAAACGACCGTGCAATCCAACGTCAACAATCAGATTATCACAAACGGAATATAAAAACACTGTTATATACACGTGTGAGTACCTTTTTTTACCAGACTAACTAAATCAAGCCGTTAAAGATATCAAGGAGACGACTAGCTAGGGTGCCTTGAAGACTCGGATGTGTTCGATACCAGTTACTCTTGATAAAAAAACAAAATAAAAAAAAAACACCACTTGGTAAAACTCGGCACTGAAACATTTACAGATTCACAAAAAAGTAACGTACGGACAAAATGACAACCAATGTAAATACGCCACTGATTTAAACAAAAAAAAACCTATGATATATAAAGTTCTCATCGGGGGGGGAGGGGCATGTCGGACCTGCTGCGACAAGAATGCAGGATTTGTACCTGTGGGGATCAGAAGGGTGGATACTTGGCACCTGGGCTAGTCTGTGTACTCACGTTTAACCTTGAATACATGCATTTTTTTTTTTACCGACAGCGTGTACAGAAAAAGATACGCAGAATACTGTTTTAAAGGTGTGAACGTTTGCCCACCGTCACATAAGAATACAAAGAGAAGAGCTTCCAAAAATAGCCTACATTCCAGAATAGGAATATATCTATTTATCTATACATCATTTTTGACACATCCCATTTCTGCGTGGGATTATTTTTTCTTTACAAAATAAATGGGTTGGACACTTTTAAGTACATAATAAAGTTCTCATAATTGCCACTTTGGTCTTAATCTTCACATACACCAGAGTTTTTCTCTTCCTTGTTTTGTTTTTTCCATTTTTTTCCTAAGGGAGGAGAAAGCAGAGAGAGAGAGAGAGAGAGACAGAGAGAGAGAGCAGCTACTGCATGATCGCCAGGAACTTGCTCTCCTCGGCCAGCGTGGTGAGGAGAGAGCTCATGTCTCCGATCGCCATGTTGTTGAGGCCGGGCGCCACGCTGTGGAACGCCGCCGAGGCTCGCGGGGTGGTGAGGCGCGATGAGGTCCTGGACAGACCCTGGAAGATGGAGGGACTCAGCACCCCCGAGACCAGGCTGCCCTGGTCGTAGCCGTCCTCCAGCATGGCGCCGAAGTCCAGGCTCACGCCCTCGTCTAGTATACCGGCAACGCTGCCCTCCACCGTGCTGGTCACTTGGTCCGTACCAGGCGAGAGGAGGGTGGCCGGGTTCCCGCCTCCGACGGACTCAGCCATGGAGTTCAGCAAGCACTGGTCCTCCAGGACGGGGAACGCGGAGGCCTTGCAATCCGCTGGTTCGTAAGAGAGGCAGTCACCAAAGCCCTGCTCTAAGTACCCGTGGTCCGGGGCCTCCAGTTTCAGCCCAGATACCTGATGTGCCAGGGCACAGTGGTCCACACTTCTCTGCTGCTGCTGCTGCTGCTGCTGGTTTACGCAAGCCTGGATTTCGCCAGAGTTCTCGGGATTGGGGTACTGCTGGGTCCGAGTCGAGTTCCTGTAACCGTTGGGCGGGCGAGGGACGTGGACCTGCCGATTGGGATGGAGGGCGGTTCCCTGGGAGAGGCCGGGGAGGCTGTCCAGAGAGGCCCTGCTGAGCATGAGGTTGTTCCCGATCTGGCAAGAGGTGCTGCTGTTGTGGTTCTGCTGGAAGTGACCCGGCTTTTGAGGTCCGTTGGAAACCGGCGGTTTGAAGCCCTGCGGAGGAGGCCTGTCGACGATCTGTGAGAAGTGAGGCCTCCCGAACGGGTTGGCGGCGTTGTGAGCGGCGCCCCTCATCTCCATGCAGGAGCTGGGCGACGTCTCCAGCTTCACCCCCGTGTTGATACAGCAAGCGCTCTGAGGCTGACCCGCCTGCGCACAACTGTTCTGGAAATCAACCGGCACTTGCTGCTGGACCACCATGTTCCCGAACCGGCCGAAAGGTGCCGACGCGGGTCCGTGTTCTGCGCCCGGCCACCTTCCACACTGCGTCTGGTGGTTTTGCTCCCTCAGGGGGGACCGGTCGGCGCTCCCGGAGGTCACCTCGTTCCACTGGATGGGAAGCTTGCTCGGGCTCGTCCGCTCTGCGCTCTGCTGCGGCTGGAGGCCGTGGGACCCAGGGAAGGCCACGTTCAACCCCGAGGCCTGGATCTGATCCATCTCCTCCATAGACGGGTGGGAGGTGTCCCTTTGGCTTGAAGCTATTTGGTCCTCGATGTGCATGTAGGAGCCGCCGTCCGCCTGAACCTGGGAGTGGAGATACTGCACCAGGTCGTCCGGGAGCATGTCCTCGTCGCCCAGCAACAGGCCGGCCTCGTCCTCCATGGCCAGGGCTTCTAAGGCCGCGTGCTCGGCGATGCTCGGGGTGTACGGCGAGTGCTGCAGGCCCCTCTGCAGGTTCCCCTCGGAGCGCGTGTAGTTCTGTAGGCTGAAGCTGCGAGTTTCGGGCGTCGAGTGCTGAGACAGCGGCGGGAGAGGGTGGAGGTTGTTAAGGCTGTTGAAGCGTTGCACCGGGGGCAGGCTGTACATGTCGCGAGGCTGCGTCCGCACCGGGTCGCTGGCCCGCCGGTTCCCGTTCAGTGGCCCCTCGCCAGGATAGAGGACCCTCCTCCTGTGTCCCGCGTACCCGTTGGTGTACCCGTTGGTGCCGTCGGCGCAGCAGTGCGGCCTGACTAGAGGCGGCAACGAGTGGTTGCTGCCCCCCTCGTCCATCATGGCCATGCGAGTCTTCAGGCTCATGCGCTCCATGTTGGGGAGCGGCGTGGGAGGCGGGCCGCCGGTCGCCGCCGCGTACTTGGCTTTCAGGTGGTAGTGCTGCGCCGGGGTTAAAGTGAGCATCCCCCGCGATCCTCCTCCCATTCCTACGCCTCCGAGACCTCCGCAGCCCCCCATGGAGTACATCCCTCCCCCCGTCCCGCCTCCGTACTGACTCGCCTCGCTGGACCGGCGGGAGGCGTCGGTGGAGATGGGGTCGTAAGAGTCGCTGGAGCTCAGGTTGTGGAGGCGGCGGTGGTGGGCGGCCGCCATCGTGCCCTCGCTCTGGGACGCCTGGCTGGAGCGCCGGCTGGAGAAGCAGGGCGAGATGCCCGAGGAGCGCCGGCTGCTGCTCAGATAGGCCGAGCTGGCGTTGCTGCCGCTGCTGTCGCGCCGGTCTCGGAGCAAATTGAGCACGGTGAGCTCGGTGCTTCCCAGCTCAGCATGAGCAGGTGGCTGTGGAGCAGACACCCCCCACTGCCGGCCCAGACAGGATCCTGAGAAACACAGAAACAGGACGAATAAAGTTTGGACATTTAACAAGGATTCCAAGTGGTGAAAGGGAGATTACAGGAGGACGTGAGATCCCCCAAACAGATGTTACCCAAGACAACAGGCTGCATTTGGCCATGAAACACGGTTACATGCTATTTTCTCTGATATGATATACAGCTCGACATGCTTTTGACGCCATTTTCCAGCGGAACAGAGAATTTTCAGCATCTGTTTTGCCTGAATGCTTTAGCCAAAACGGGCAAGATGGAATCCCGGATAATTTATTTCTCAATGAGTGATTTGAACGCACGTTTTGTGGTGATAAGTAAATTCTGCGTACCGATGCTTTATTACTGTAAAATTGCTCAAAGGAACATGGAAAGGAATTTATGAGGGTTTTAGATATTTTAAGAGCGACCCTTACCCTTCCCCAGGACGCTGGGTAGCGTGGAACCTTTCGGGGGCGGTGTAGGGGACAGGGGCCCCAGCCTGGGCAGCGCTCCGTTCACCTGCTTCAGCCTCTCCATCTTGATGTGCTCCATCCAGCGCACGGGGCGGCCGACGCTTCGCCTCGCCTGCAGGGTCAGCATGGCCGCCGTGGCCGTGGAGACCGTGGAGTCCATGATGGGGGCTGGCTCGCCCTCGCACTCCTCCTCCACCTCCTCCACCATCTCCTCCTTCTCCCCGTCCTCCTCCAGCCCCTCCCCTAGCGAGCGTCCGGCGCTCACAGCAAGCTGGACTCCACTGCAGGGATAGGTGCTGACGGGGGACTGGTCACTGCTGCATGTAGACTGACCGCCAGGGCTTGGCTGAGACGTCTGACGGGGGGGGGAAAGGAAGGAGAATTCATGTAGGATGATTATCGGGTCCATTTCAGGAAACACATGATGTCATACGTCACAAACAATGATACAATGTAATCATTTGAAGGATGTATTCTGTACAATAGACGATGACCATAACAACAATGATTGTTGCAGCTGGACGTGCAAACTTCAGAACTAACAGACATTTTGTACATAAAGAGGGCATGAGTAATGCGTGGCTGCTTTTCAGATAATAGGCAAATAGGATAACGGCCTCTTGTGAGACCGACAAGAGACTAATTAGGTTGTTTACTGAATTTTAAACCATGTTGCACTGAGGAATAGTGGAATTACTTTTTTTTGGCAACAAAGCGGCGGTTTAGAGGTCATTCGCCCCTGCACAACACACAACAGAGCCCCGGACAGTATCAGGGCACGCTAACCCCTCAGTTCTGCCCAAAGGCATTGGCATTGCTCAGAGAAAAAAAGAAAATTCCCTTTTGGCAATATCACTGGCACTCTTCAAAGTGATGTAGAATGAGGAAGTCGGGTCTTTTGGTATGAATGCGAGGGATGAGGGGGAAACAATGCTGCCATGTTTTGGGTGAAAGTGGAGCGGTTGGTGATGGGATGGGAAAAAAGGCTATAAACACACAAAAGTATGAGCGAGACAAGAAGTGAGAATATTTTACAAATGCAACGTGAAGGGGATACCTATGTCTCACCTGATTACCCACTGTCCTTAGAAAGGGAAGGAGAGAAATGCCGAAGCATCGGATAGAAAGAAAAAGTGTAGTCGTTAGAAGAATTCAGTGTTAAACGTGCACGCCCCTATTATTAATAACTAAAGGAATTAGTAAAAGCATGAGGAAATAGTCAGCGACGGCCTTAAATGGAGTCTTACCATAGGCTTTTCTGTCTTGATGGACTTGACCTGCAGACATTCATCCTGCTTTGAGGTAGCGTGGTTGTACTCCCTTTCCGTATACCCACCCAGGGGCAGTTGCCCTGGCGACCGGCCCTGGCCGTTGCCCCCGGACTCCCGTTGGGGCGGAGGGCGCGGGTAATCCCCCCGCTGTTTCTTGGTGACGTGCGCCTCGGGCCCGTGCACCGTCTTCACGTGTTTGCGTAAGGAGCTCGGGTCCGTGTAGCGTTTGGTGCAGCCGGGGATTTTACACACATAAGGTTTCTGGGAACGAAAGGAGAGAGATCGTGAACGTCACACTTATCAGTACTTTATTATGTATTTGGATCCCCACAAAGTGGTCGCTAGTCTTCCAGGGGTCCACACAGATGCACGTCAACAACAAAAAGACAATTAAAATCAGCTCATACAAGATAATTACAGCATGAATAAGGTTGACTTAGAATAAAACACAATTTAAAAGCAGTTACAAACAAAAAAATACAAAATAAGAGCAAAATTATATAAAAAAACTAGAATATATGGCTACAAAAGCAAAAATGATTACAAATAAAAAACCCAAATCAGCTATTTCAGAGCCAACAATTGTAGTTTTACTGCCTTTTTGAAAGAAAATCTATTGGTTATTTGTCTCATATTGGTAGGGAGTGGATTCCAGGCCACAAAACCTCTGTAAAGAACAGTTTGTCAGTACCTCGTTGGAGTGCGTGCGATTCTGATGCTTGGCCCGGTCCGAGGCATTAGAGAAGGCCTTGTTGCAGCCTTCGTGTTCACACACATACGGTTTCTCCCCGGTGTGCGAGCGTAAGTGAGTCTTAAGGTTTTCCAGACGGGAGTAGGCCTTGGCACAGCCTTCAAACTGCGGAAGACAGAAGAGGACATCACTCATACGGTCTGGATCTCCTGTTAGCAAGGTGATGTGTAAAACAGCGGATTCCTCACCGTGCACTTGTGGGGCTTTTCCCCAGTATGTCTGCGCATGTGGACCACCAGCATGTACTGGGCCTTGAAGGGCTTCTGCTCCCGGGAACACTCCTCCCACCGACACACGAACTCCTTCTTCTCCCCGTGGATGTGGTCATTGTTGATGTGCTGGAAAAGACGATGCAAGAGCTTAATGTTGTGTTTCCTTGAATTGATTTGTTGTTCGGCTGGAGGATTTTTTTATTTTCCATTCTTTTCGAGTCTCAGCGTCCGATTCCGAACGGGATTTTCAAATAAAACCCTGTCACCTCGCATCACACTGGGCGCTCGCACCCTCCCGCGACAAGTGCTGACAGTTGTGCTGCCGTGGCAACTTCCAATCTGAGGCTTAGGGGGGGGAGGAGGAGGAGGAGGGGAGGTGAGGAGACGGAGCGAGAAATCAAAAGTTCAGTTGTGGCATCTGAAACGCGTGGGGCTTTACAACTCCAGCCAAGCATTATATCTGCGAGCGCCGCCTTTCTCTTCCCCCTTCCCCTCTTCCTCACTAACTGTCTTGTAAAAACCGGGTAAGTGGTGGATGTTACGGAGGATTGAAGGAGGTGAAGATGGTCAAAAAAAACAAAACAAAAAAAATGTCACGCAGACCCTCTAGGGACGAAGTCAACATCTGGCTCTCTTTCAGAGACAACACTGTCGTGGCCTCTGAAGTGCCTTTCAGGGAGCAATTTAAACCCGGAGAGACAGACACAATATCCTGACCAGGAGGAACCGGTATTATTACATTCCTGAGCAGCGAAGAAGAGTCGTCTTTGCCTTCGGGGTGAATGGAGAGGGACGGATGGAAACAGGAGAGAGAGATAAATAGAGACTTTGAATGCTCTTAAATGTCCGAGGGGGAGAACACGCTTCTTTTTGACTTCTTACTCGCGCTATAAAACACGCAGCACCAAAGCAAATAAAGCATCCAGGGTCAGTTCCCCTGCAGGCATGACACCGCTCTGACAATGGCATCTTTGTGCCTTCACCGGCGCCCTGCCCACTGGCCAGATCATGACCTCACAGATCACCATAACCGTGACATCGACCAGTTAAGCGCCCCCTTTTTTCTTAAATCTTTTTTTCTCCCCAAGACGTTTTGACCGTAAGTCTGTCTTAAAGCTAAAGGGGGGAGAATCGACAAATGTGGCGGCGCCACAGCAAAAGCGAGGAGCGAAATTGACGTTAATACATCCGCAAAAGGACCTCCATTATTCTCGCTTGACATTTTTTTAATTCTAAAGTGACAAACAAGACTAATTCCGGGGGGGAAGTGATTGGGAGGGGGGACTGGATGACCACAGACGTTAGTGAAGTTCCCCCCCCCCCCCAAAGATTGATCTCCTCGCCACCTCGGGGCCCGAGCCTCTGGAAAAAAACCTGACTCTTCCTCTCTGTGAGGGAATCCCTGTGGCAAGCAATCGCTCTGTCGTGAGTGGCGTTCAATATCCCCCGGCTGAGAGCGATGGGGCGAGCGCCGCGGTGCTGGATCACGCCGGGGTGGCTGGCACCAACGCCGGAATGGATACGCACTCACACCCTGTTTGTACAAATGGAGGAGGTCGTTGACGGGCGTGATGCATGAGCCCTCCGAGCTGACAGGGAGATGGGGGGAGGGGGGACCCTAATGGTATGATCTAATGGCAATTCTTATTGAATCAATAATCTCCATGCTGAGCGGACAGGGCCCCCGTTGGCCGGCTAAATCGACAAACAGGTGCTGATAGCGGCGGCTGCGGCGGGTTATTCGTCTTCCCCCCTGCCAGCTTATCGGCCAACAACTGTAAAAACGCCACCAAGATGGATTTAGGAGGGGCGGCGCGCGACAGGGAGCGCCGGGGACACGGACACAGGGGACACTGGAGCCGCCTGTGACGTATAAGAGGTTCACATCTGCACACAGGTGCAGGCAGCTCTCCTGGTCCGGGCCCCTGCTGCATGGGCTGCGTGGCAAAAACATCCATAAACAGAAATAGCACAAACACTTTTTCGGCCCCTCTGTGCGAATATTCATCTGACGTTCCTCCCCTCCTATCTAGCTTTTTTCTCGGCTCCTTCGGTATCCATCTCCACGTCTCCTTATCAAGCGCTCTCTGGGACGCCGCCGCCGTGCATTAGAATGCAAGCGTGCATGAAAAGAGGGGGCCTGTTTACAAGGCAATTTCACTAAGCTGTGGGACCCGCAACACCGTTTAGCTTTATCAAACACCGCCTAATAAATCATATGCTCTTTTGTGATGTCAGTTGCTGAAGTGCTTTGTGTAAAGAGAGGGGGGAAGAAGGGAGGGATGGAGGAGGGAGGAGGTAAAAGGGGGGGGGGGGGATGAGTGAGTGAAGGAAGGAAGGAGGGAGGATGGGAGTGTGTGAGCAGGGGGCAGGGAGCTAGAATTGGCATGTGTAATTCAGCACAGTCTTTTCATCTTAGAGTAAGATACTCTTGACAGATAAGGAGCCTAATCCTTCTCCTGATCAAAAAAAAAAAAAAAAAATCTGCATTTTACCAATTAAAAGCCTGCGCCAGCAGCCAGAGAGGAGGGGGGGGGGGGGGGTGCCTTCAGACTGCACCCACGTTTATCTCCCTTTAACACAGCAGCCGCCTCAACAAGGGAGAGCCAGCTCCCCCCCCCCCCATCTAAGAACAAGGACATCACAGCGCCACCTATGGAGACGACGCCGGATGAGCTGTGAGAACACACGCATGCAGACCCCCCACCCCCCCGTAGTCTGTTAGAAGGCCTGCAATGACAGGACAGAACCTGAACTCCCAAGTTCACAACTAATGGTTCAGTTGAAGAAGCTGAAGCTTAAATTTAGCGACTCCAAGAGGAGAAAAAACAACCAACCATGATTTCACAGAGGGGCTGTAACTACTTCATTTCATATTATTCATCATACCTGTCCAAGGACACCTCAGCTGCATAGCTCCAAGTATCAGCGATGGATCAATGAGGAAATAAAAGACTGTTGAGCCAGACCACATTAGGCGGTTTATGGGGGTGTGGGGTTGGCATCTCCAGCGACAAAAACGAGTGCAAAGAGCCCCCTTCAAGAGAGACATTAAAGAAGCCACCAGGCCTTATCTTTAAAAGTACTCCCTTCAAGGGGGGAGAGAGGGGAGGGGAGAAAATGAAAAAAGAAAATGAGGGAGAGGGAGAGGTCCCCCCCCACCCCAAAAAAAAAGAATAAGGGGAAGCAAAAGAATGTGGAGTGGAGAGGGAGATTGAGAGAGTTGAAATGTAATAAATGAAATAAATACAGCAAAAAAAGAAAACGAAAATTGACACCCGCCTCGCTTTTGCTGACTGGGTAGGCCAGATAAGTGAGCTAAATTGCACAGATCTGATGTTTATCTTATCGGCGGCACCGAGAGCGCTTAAACGCAGATGATAAAGGAACGCCGCGGCGCGTCGTGGTGAGAGGCGCGCCTGAGAGTGTAAAAATATGCATGAAGAGCGCGGCAGGAGTGCTTTTGAACAAGGTGGAGAGCGACGAGGGTGGTGGGAAAGGCTTAATTCTAAAATTAGGCCGACCACAAAGGGAAAAAGGGGGATATTTGAATCAGCGCGGCTGTTACTTTTAATCCATACGACAAACAACATTTTATCATGACGTAGACCGTCGACACCGCCGTCACAATGTTTAAATAAATCCGTGTAAAAAGCTGGTGGTTAAACAACCGAGGAGATTTTTCTTTTTTAACCCTCATCATGTTTTTTTCCCCAAAGCTATTTCAGAAGACAAGTACAAGGGGGAAGGGACGCTCCATTGTTTGGTTATACCCCCCCCCTCCAAACCCCTCCCAGTGTGTGAGGAGAGCCACTGTGGTCCAAATACTGTACTTATCCTATTACTTGGAGGGGAGGGGGGGGGGGAGCGCGGAGAGATAAGAGCATTTTCTCATCTGCTCTGCTGAATTAGAGGGCACAGATTCTGTAGGCGAAGACTTTTATTGGCATCTCTCTGCATATCTGCATGTGCGTCGAAAATGAGAAATAAAATGCAATATGGGAAAAATGAAAAACAATTCCCAGAAAAGATGGAAGAAACTCATTTTGCCGGGAATCTGTGTGCGTGGATGTGACGAGAGGACGTTGTTTTTGCTCCGACGGCCACCTGGTGAGACTACAGTCGGGTGGAGGATGTGAGCAAGCCTTTTTCCCCTCCATTAAGAAGCCATCCTCTCCCACCACCTCAACTCATCCCGCCCCCTGAAACAGGGGCAAGAAGTTGTCAAGATTCTCCACCTTTGAGCCGAGCCCTTCAAACACGGGAGGCAGCCCATTCCGCGATGAGGATATCAATTATAGATAGGGGTTACCACCGCGGCGGAGGATTGCAATGTCAAGACGGCAAACAGACAGCTGTGGAGAGCTGAGGATCTTTCTATCAGATGTGTGCTGATGTACGTGTGTGTGTGTGTGTCCCTTGTTCGCAGCATCATATTGCTGTATTTTCACCACTTTCTCCAACTTCAGCGGCCGTCGGTCGGTTCACAGGCCGCTCAGAGAGCTAATAGTTTAAGTTTTCGTGTCATTAATATTTAGCTTAGCGCTGAGTGAGCCGTCCATCTCCCGGGCTGTGTGAGAGTTGTGATAACGGACGGGGAGGGAAGGTCGGGCCCGGTGTTGTACACAGAGCTTTCGCATCCCGACTCTGGGAGGCTTAACCAGCCAAATCAGTTAGCGCCGTTCAGCTGTGAGATGTGCACTCCAGCTTCTGAGTCCATTACCAGCGTCCCTGGATCCAATCAGGAATCCGGGCAGCAGTATCAGTCGATGCCTGCAGCCCCTGACTCTACTGTAGCTTTGACGCTGTGCACACACACACACAGACACACACACACACAGGGGTTGTGGGCTGATAGGAGGCATTGTGCAGGATAGCACAGCTGCAGTTGATGTTTCTGGGATCTACTGAGCTTAGAGGAGAGAAACGCTGAAAACTCTCACAGCATACAAACCAAGAGGCCTTGGTGTTTTGGTGTGTGTGTGTATTTTCCTGTGTGTTGGGTTTCCCTACAAGCAACGCTGGTCCTGGAGACCAACAGGGGTCAAAGGTGAACACTTCACTGACCGCAGGAAGTGAGAGAGTAAATACGCAAACCAGCTGCTAAACGGCAGCAAGGAAGCACTCGGTTCAGAGGTTTTCTAAACTGTTTATATCATTAAAAATGAACATTTTGTGCACAATTATTTTTGCATTTTGATTTTTTTCTTTAAATAATTAAAACAAAATTAATATGAGATTTTTATTGTCTCTCAACACCGTTGAGGCCACTACAGCGCTAACAAAACAAACTTCAGGAATGTAACGTTTGCTGCTATTAATGCTATCAAAGTCGCGTATTGCTCCTTTAAATGGGTGCTACTCACTTGTACCAACTGCTCCTGCGTGTCAAACTCCCGGCAACAGTTCTCCCAGTGGCAGTTTGTCTCATAAACCACCTCTGGCTCCTGTTTGCTCTCGTCCTTGTCCCCTTCCTCCTTCACCAGGGTCATCCCATCCGGATGGTCCTGAGGAGCAACAGCGGAAAACGTTATAGGTAACACAAAGATGGGAAAATATCAGACTCAAGGTAAAAAAATACATATATATTTAAATAAATTAATAATAAAAAGAAACTGCCTTCCTCTCCTCTACATAAGTCCATCCAAATCTGTCACTTAAGTCATTTTTTACAGTCCCGCTGGTTAACATCTGAGGCACAGCCCCAAACGATTTGGTCAGAGGTCTCGGCTACAGGGGCCCCTGTGAGTCCGGCCCTCGTTTGGCTGCCCGGGAGAAAAAAAAGTGTGGAAGAGCGGAAATGTAGCGCTGAAAGCCCCGCTCTGTGTTTGAGGGGTTGTTATACGACAGGACCGGGGCGAGTATTTGAGGAACCTAACCCCCTTTTCCTGCTCCAGGTTGCTCTATTAGCCCAGACATATTTCACTGTCAGTGGAGCGGGGAGGCGGTGTGGGCTAATATACGGGAGAGCCGGGGCTTCCACCAACACACCTCCAGGCTCAATCTGCAGCCACCTGAATATCGACTGTAATAAGGTTTTTTTCCTGCGGCTACAAACACTTACTGTTATCACATTTCTCTTTCCAGCCAATAAAAAAATTTGATTAAACAAAAGCAAAAAAACAATTTCCTTCGAGTCTCCCAAAGATCAATGCGTTGTTTCGTTTTCGGAAACAGCGGCTGATAAGAGCCGGGTGGGAAACACTAAGGAACAGCAGATAGATAAATACACACAGTGGCTGGTAAGCTTGTCTACTGTTGGAGGTGACCACTAATTATATTCCTATTCTACTGGAATAATCTAAAAAGAAAAACCTCGGATTATGAAGCTGAAGAATATATTTTGATATTGCCGATTGATGTTGACAACCCTCACCTGTACGCTCACGGCGCCCGGGCTCGGCAACTCTTCCTCCGGCTTCATTTTGGAGCGTTTGTGGTGCATCGGGTCTCCCGTGCTGCTCACTGCGGATTCACTCGTCGGTTTGGTCTGTGGGGGGAAAATATTTCAACATTTATTGAATCATAGAGATGATTTAACGTCATATTTTACGGATATTTCCTTAAGTTATCCTCGATATTATAATTAAAAATGCATGCGGTGCGTTATAAGTCAATCAATCACTTACTTAATCAAGCAGAGAAAACAACTGCGGTTGAATCGTAATCAGGGCCGAGCAAGAGCTCTAACTGGGCGAATGGATCACATTCACTGAATCACATTAGCTCCTCTAATCACAGCAATTAAAACAAACTCAAAGAACCAATTCAATGACCCATTCACTGAACCACTGGATGACCCGACTTTGGCCCCGGCCTTAAATTCCCCCTGAGGGGAATTCTTGCTACATACCGAGCTCACAGGAATAAAAGAATGAGGTTCTGGAAGAAGAAGACTCCTGTTTTTATTGTATAAGTTAATATTTTTCTCAGAAATGTCTGTTTCTGTAGCATGTGACCATGCTCACTGAAACACATGAGATGCAGCCGTGGCCCCAAAAGCAATATTCTGCTCATTCAGGAGAAGGAAAAGGCAATTTTGGTGAGCCCATATTCGAATGAGGGACACAAAACGCGAGGCGATTGGAAACAGCAGGGAGGACGGGTAATGAACATTGAATATTTACTTCAAACGCGGGCCCGCACATAGAGTTAGGGCTGGGGACGGGGAGAAAAAGCCCCTTTGGATCCATCCATCCATGTCAATATTCCCTCTCTATATCCTTGCTCCCTCTCTAGTGATTAATGGAGTCAGCAGTGGGATTCTATGCTAACAAGCCCCTTGTTGTTTGCTGCAGGCGCGATCTGGGCCGGAGCTCGGCAGTCTAAAAACAAGAGACAACACAAGTAGGAGGAAACTCCCAGGAGATGAGGAGGCGGGGGAGGGGAGGAGGAAGGGAGGGGGGGGGGGGGGACCTGCCGTTACCATGTTAGCTGGCTGTGTTTCTCTGAGACGTGGCTGGCATGCGACGCCGCTATCTATTACCCGTGATGATGAATCGCACGGGCGCCCGCCGCTCTCACCTGTGAGGAGTCGTTGGAGAGGGCCGAGCGCTCGCTGGCGCTGAGCCCGGAGGGGGGGATGCCGGGTACGGGCCGCTGGGTGGCGAAGGCCGGCGACGGGTGGATGAGGGGCGGGCTGTGGCCGAAGGCGGAGCCCACGAGGCCCGGCTGGCGGCCCATCAGCTGCTGGTGCACGTGCAGAGCCACCGGGGTCGGAGGGTAGGCGAAGCTTAGCGCCGGGCTGGAAGGAAACAGAAGGGTTAAAATAATCAAAACACACAACGGCAGCAATGCATCAGGAGCCAAGCCAAAAAAAAAGAGCGAAGGGGGGAAAGACAGTGAGTAAATGGATTGTTCAGGGTAGCTTCTCCTCCCTAAGGACAATCTGACAGGAGATGGTGTGGTAATGCTGGAACCACGGGGGCTGCCGGCGAATCCACCGCCAATGGATGTTGGGCTTGTTAACACGCTGTGAATTATCGTGTGGTCATGTGTAAGGAGGTATGTCATTCTTCCACTGGGCGAAACGATAAAAACAAATCGGCGGAGTGTGTCGTATAGCCATGTAAATAAAGGGAAATTAGTTCGGTCCAACCTGCAGCTAACTTTGTTTATCCTCAACATCCCAGAAGCCGCCGAAACCCTCCTCCGGGGTCCGCGTGAAAACCAGCAGCACAAACACTGGGATCTGTGTGGCTTCGACAGCAGCGGGGCCTCCATTCATCCTGGCGCTCGGCTTCTCCGCGACCCATACGTCTGCTGATCTTATTACGAGGCGAGTGGAAATCAATGGGCCGAGACACATTTGGGGGCCCATCCGCTTGTCATATCACTCATCAGTCTGTTGGCTCTGGCTATTCGGGGTCCTGTCACCGGGACAGTGGGCCGAGCGCGCGCCGTGATTGATCAGCCTCTCCGTACAGATCGCTGATCAATGGTGGGTGGGGGGGCGATGGATCGTTCTTTCCCCCCCCCTTCCTCTTCTTCTTTGCTTTCGCTTCCCCAGCTCGCCTCTGGTAGCGGCGGCGTGATGTATGTGATGTTTCCGTGAGGTGGACCGGATGACTGACACGAGCCGCCGGGGAGGCGAGCTGACTGGCTGGCTGGGAGACCGTCACCCACACGGGGCTCTGACACACACACATTCTTACACACACATTTCTTTCTCTTGCGTACAGACTGCATTCTAACTACGGGGATTTTCATGGTGTCAAAATGGTAATCAATGATATTGGAAAATGATTTACAGCATCCATTTCTCAACGGAGAGGCTGCTGTTTGATGCATCTTTGGCACGTTTTAGTGCCTGAATGACCACCTCGAGAGAAACGCAGTCAATCAAAGCTCCTCGAAAGACCTGACAGAAGTTAGTCTTTATACCTTTAAATGGGATTTTAATTGGAATAAACTTAAACTAACATTTTGGGACAATCTTTTGTTTTTTTAAGAATTAAAATTGAGGCAGAAAATGCTCAAATAGCCAATTTGTTTTGCCCAGAAAAGCTTGAGAAACCTACACTTTTTTCAAACCCTGCAAACTTTTGTTAAAGACTTGACATCTGAAGCCCAATCCGACCTAAATAATGAAGGAAATAATAATAAGATGAAGGACCGTTCTCCAAACCCTACCTGATGGCTCCGGCGGAGAGGTGACCGTAGGAGCCGCTGGTGGACGAGCTGGAGCGAGAGTTGTTGAGCATGGTGACCAGAGAGTTGGGCGAGTTGCGGATCATGGTCTGCAGGTCGAAGCTGTGCTCGGAGAGCGGCGAGATGGGCAGCGGGCGCTTCCTGCTGGGCCGCGACGGCAGCCTCGGGCTCGAGAAACGAGAGTCTGCGTTACGAGGAGAGAGAAATAGATCGGTAAGCTTCTGGAAAAGAAAGACTAAATTAAAAAATGAAACTGTTTTTTTGGAGAGGAGAATTAAATTCATAGAAATGAGATGAAAAAACTTCACCCAAACTCTCACCTAATCTAACCCCAACAGATGACATGTTTACGTCAATCACCAGACAAAGGGCTCATCCGAGTGAGTGTTCAGCTGTCACTTGATGCACTGCTTGCATTTCATCCGTGAGAAAACATGCCTTTTATGTTGGAGAAATGCTCCGACTGTGTATGGTAATATTTAATCAAGTCCAATTTGAGTCCTTATTCAAATGCAATCAGTGTTGACTGGAAATACTCAACACACACAAAAAAAGAAGAAGAAGAAGGGGGTTTTGAAAAGGTAAAAAGGCGGAAAAACCGGCGCAACCATTCTCTCCGAGGCACACAATGAGCCACGGGTGGAGATTAAAACATGACTTTTGTTGTCTTTTCACAAACAAGACAGGGGGGAAAAACGGAGGGAGATGGAAGGAGGGCTGGGGGGGGGTGAAAAGCGCTGAGGGGATGTCGCGCTTTGTGCGTGAACTGACACAATGACTTTGTGACTCAAGACTTGCAAATAAAACATTTTGAGTTATTTCATAAAGGCAAACAAAACCGGCTCACGCAGCCCCGATAACCCCCCCCCCCACCTCCATATTTACGTCCCCCACAATCCATCCATCTCCCAAACGTAAACGCTCCATCTCTCGTTTGACACATCCAACGATTACCGAGCGCTCCATTCACATGGTAATCAGAGTGTGTGGATGTGTGTGTGTGGATGCGTCTGCGGCGGTGGCGGCGTTCTGGCATACGTAGGCCTGAGTTCTGACTACCGCTGTAGCTGTATGGAGAGCAACGCCCCCTTTACATTGTCATTGTATGGAAAAATCTGTCTTTTTATGTCTTAGTGATGAGAGGGGGCAAACGTATGCACATACAAATCCCTGAGCACACACACCGTTCCTAAACACAATGTGGTTTTTCACTATTTCATTCAGCGTGAACCAGAGATATAATCCTGCACAAATACCATTTAAAAAAAATCCCTGGTTTGGACGACATTTGACACTTTTTTTTTTTTTTAAATCAACGAGCGAATCCTCCTAATTCACCACAAGTGAGAGACTGCCGAAAGGAGCAGGGCCAGCGTCCCGCCAGCGCAAAGCCTCATGGGAGCGGCGTTTATTAATGCGCAGCCCAAATGATGAATCGGCCGAGCGTGGAGACGGAGAGAGGAGCGTCCCGGCTCGTCGCAGGACTGTCCCTCTAATTTCCTCTTGATTTATGGACGGGAAGACTGGTTACGCGCCGCGTCATTAATTCTTGTGGCCAGGGAGGGTTCAGACACGGCGGACTGACGGCGTTGGAAATGAAAAATACAAAAAAAACTGGCTCCAGAACTGGGGTTGAACCCTCGCCGACACACTTTGGGGGCCACCTGAGAGGGCCGACTTTTATTTGAAACTTGCTTTAGGAGGAAACAATTCTTGTGACATGAATATGACAGTAATCCTATTTCTCTACCTTCGAAAGATTATCTGTCACTTTTTGCTTATTGAAGTCGCTTTAGTCAATTACTGGCAATCTACTTTTATTTTATAAAAAAAGGCCGAAAAGTCTAATCAATACCTACGACTAAATGGTTTGTTTGCATCAAACGTGAGCTCCAGTGGAGACGGAATAGCAAAGAAAATGAAAATGAACTAATACACACTTCCGTATAGTGATCTATGAGAGCTACGGCGCTAATTAGGCAGTAGGAAACGTAGACAATAGCCCATTAAAGCACAAATGGGCAGGACAGGCCCATTGTTTCATTAGCACAACTCTCTCCGAAGGTAATTACACTGATGTGAAATAGACTAAAATAGCCGCGGTGACGTTGTAGCCCAGATTATCAGCCAAAGCCTCTTGATTGACTCTCTTCTTTGTATGTTTTTTTCTTTCTTCTCTCCTTTCTGGAACCCAACAAAGCTTTAAAGTGTTAATTCCACAGCCGTTTTGGAACACACATTGTTGAAACATGATGAGTTATTACCAGCAATGATCACAGGCGCTTTTTTTTTTATTTTTTTTATTTTTTTAAGTGAGGAGCATCGCATCTCCACTTAAATGTGGCCCTAATTGTTTTGTTTCAGTCTATTAATCTTTAAAAAGTGACACAGAAGAAAGGATTTCGCCAGTGATGAATGGCGGGACATTCCAATTCCCACTTAATGGCAATTAATTTTCTGATACCCGCACAAGTTTGGCTAGTTTTAATTAGTTTGTTCGGAGGAACGCGGGGAACTTCACCCCGGATTTCCATGAAAGCGGCGTCTGCCTGACTAAATACATTCTCATCAAAGGGAGTGGGGGTGATCCTGTCTGACCCCTCTAAGATTCAGTGTGCGTTTAATTTCCTATTTACACTTTAAAATAACTCATTAGCATAAGTCCTCTGCACACAGCCCCGAGTCCAACACATTAAGACAATAGCTCATTTAAATGGTGTCAAAGTAAAGTTGCGGGTCCTTTCCTCGCCGCGGTGGAGCTGCAGCTAAATATAGTACAAGGTAGGGGCGTTTTAGAGGTGCAATTCCCACTGGGACCACCCATGCTATCATGTGCAGGTATGCACTCGCAATGCTTAAAGGTGGGATCCCAGGAGGCCGGGGTTTGGTGGGTCTCTTTTCACCTGCTGGGCTGCGAGTGGTTGACATATCCAGTGTATAGATTATTTATAACTTAAATGTCTTGTTGAAGCAATAACTCAATTTGAATGTGCAAATATGCTACATATTGTGATGGCTGGAGGAGTCTGCAGGGCCTGCAGCCAGCTCATCAGACTTGATGACTGGCACCTGGTGGGGTGTGGTTACCAGGCCGGAGCAGAGAGGCTCAGGTCTGGGAAGCCACTCTCTCTCTGCACTCCGGCCGGGTCGGGTCTCTGGGGGTTTTGGGTCCTTTGTTTCTTTGTTTAGTGGTTTGTGTTGGTTTGCGTTTTCTTGAGTTAATTACTAGAGTTCATGTGTAGTCTCCACCTTTTGTCCAGTTCCTGGAACACGGAACATGGCAATATTGAAAGGCTGTGATATTAATGCTGTTGACTGAAGACATTGGTTGATCTGCATATCAATGCTTCATGGATTCTTTTTTTATTTTTTATTTAAATCACCAAATGCAGATCCACAGAAAACCACATATCTCTAAATTTGGTGATCTTGAATTCTTTAAAAAAAAATAGTAACAATATGGAAAAAACTGGCCTCTATATACAAAATCAAAGATATTATTCCATAAATCCAACTCGGCAGCACTGAGGGTGAAACTCCCATCGTCCCTAAATCTCACACGCTGACCCTGAATCAGTCAGACCTCATATATGGAAACAAATAGTGGTCCTGGATCATAAAGCACCAGTCGTGAGTCACATGCGGACTTACTCTCCATCGCCTGCAGGTACTCCATGTGCAGGGCGCTGGCGTTGGCGCCGGCTGTGGACGCCACGGAGGGGAGCAGGTCGGTGGCGTAGGGGCTACGGTGGCCCGCCAGCAGGGCCATCTGGTGGTAGTACTCGGCCGTGGTCAGACCTGTGTGAGGGGCTGGAGAGGGAGGGGGAGGAGAAGAAGGATGAGGCGGCGATGGAAACAAAAAAAAGAAACACGACGAAGGCGAGCACCTGCGCTGCATTTTAACAAACCTGCGTTCATTTACATTAGATGCTAATCAGCTCAGCAGAACAGTAATGAGCACATTAGCAACACCATCAAGTTAAGCAAAACAGCTGCACGGGGAGCGTCACCTGAAGTGGGGAGCCTCGCTGGGGATTAGCGGATGCTTGCTCAGAGATTACAGTGAGTGTGCATTAGCGTTTGATTGATGCGCTCACGCCGAGCTCGGCAGAACTGATCGTCTCACTATACGATTCTTCAACAGCTTCTCACTGTCCCTTGATCACTTTGGAGAGAGTGTGTTTATATATGTGTGTGTGTGGTAAAGAGCATGTGGGCTGACACATCCTTTGCCAGAGATGCTGCTTGTGTGTCGTTACACATCCGGGGCTGCAGCCTGCAGATACAGCGCCCTGCTCCTTTTCCACCGTGCTCCCTTAAAACTCCATATAGGCAAACAAAAGGCCTAAATCTTGCCCAGACGCATTCCGCGTGCACAAAAGACACGAACGCTTTCTTGCTCTCCATTCCAAGTCGTTTCCCTCCGTTAGTTAGTAAGTCCTTGAACCGTCGCCTAAAAATAAACATCTGTGTGGTGGGCTTCCTTATGCAAATATTCTAAGAGAGAGAGAGGGGAAAGACTAACACTGTGGTTTTAGATGCAAATATAGAATCGGTTCAGACCCACAGAGTGCTGCAGATCCCCCCCCCCTAACTGAAGAAATAAAGAGAAAATAAAGAAAGAAACACTGTATGAGAAGATTTCCTCTTAACGCTGGTCTGTATGCCTGCAATATGCATCCATGATTGGTTGAATGAATGTAAGAAAAAAAAATTAATTCGATCTGGGTATTATGTCTTCAGTGGAAGGGGGGGAGTTTCTTAATTGTCTGTGCTGTTCCGCCTTAGCTTTGCTTTTGCATTCAAACATAATGTGGCCCATTCAGGATCCAACACGCAGAGAAAAGGGGCTTTGCAGAATTTCTAAATCAGAAACGTTGGCATCCGAGATCGATCCTGGGGGCAAAGGAATGGGGGAGTGTGGGGTGGGGGGGGGAGGCAGGCTGTCAGTGTGGCACTCGGGCAGAGATGCGCCTCAGGACCCGGTGAGCCACCGGGTGCTCCTTCAGCATTACAATAGGATCAGGGGCAAGCTTACCTCTGAACCCCGTCTCGCATAGAAAAAAAGGAATATTATGCGAGGGAGGAGCACACACACAAAAAAAAAAAAGAAGCAAATGTGTGGCAGCGAGAGGGTGGCACTAAATCCCACCCACTTTAAATCTCCATTAGATTCTGTTAATTAATTCATCATTATTCAAATGTACATTTCGGTGGGAGAAAAAAAAAAAAAAAAAATAGCACATTGAAGAAGGAGGCTCCCTGTAAGCGTGGTGATATACTAACAACACAAAAGCTGATGGGTTAATTAATCACCGGATTGATTAAAGGACTAATTAGGTGCCTCATTCACAATTCACAAGCATTATGAGCAGAAAGGGGATCATGTGGTAGGTTGGAGGAAAGTATTTTGATTTAAAGCGAGCTGAGAGCGGTGCACATTATGTCGCGGTAATGGAAAATTAGAGGGTGGAGATCTTTGAGCTGGAGGATATAGTTCCTACTGGAGAGCAGGAGGGTGAGTGAGACTCTTGGTCGTCACTTAGAAACAGCTTTTAACAGACCTGGATGGGATGGAGTCGAGTGTGTTGGCGTGGAGGAAATACCCCGTGCTATCTGCTGTTTCAGAAATACACTTCAACACGAGACGGGGAGCTAAAGTGTCTCTGCTGCTGCGGGGTCAAAAGGTCGAACGGCCCTAATGTGTCATTAGGCAAAGACCTTTTAAGGTGATTGTATATTTGGCAAATAAGCACTTTAATGAGTTGACTTTTTATAATGGGACTGTTTTTTAGTTTTTTTTTACATCTGCAAAATCTTAAAAAACAAAACAGAAAATGCTATAACAATTGCAACCAACAATTATTCTGTTATTTATTTTGCAATTAACCACCTAATTATCCATCCTATAAAATATCTAAAAAATAGGGGAAAATGTGAATCACAGACTCCAGAGCCCAACGTGATGTAAAAAATATACCCCAAAAAATAAAAAAAAACAGCAAATCCATGCATTTGCAAAGCTGGAAACAGCAAATATGTGTTATTTCTTAATATATGACCTAATTAGTTCCTCTCGTTTCAGCACCACTAATTACGAAACTCAAATCATTTAAACACTACCAATCATTTCACCACACAACGCTATTATCGTGGGATTCTTCCCTTTTTAATGAAATTGTTATTTTGTGTCAGGTTTTTTTTTATTTAATTGACTTCCCAGTCCAAAGGAACTCAGGAAATAAATGCTCCCTGTAGAGCGCCACAACAAAACACCCCCCCCCCCCTCACCAACCCCGGACTTGAATCCGACCCTCCCTCGGTAACTGTACGTGACCCTGCCGCTCACTGATGCATCCTCCAGAGGTCTCTGACATGACTCACAGATCAAAAGGATTAGCCTCCCCCCAACCTGCACCACCCCCCACCCACATGGATCACGCTGCACTCATAATACTCCCATCCACCTCCTCCCTCGCTCAGATAACATCCCACCAACCCCTGGGTCTTAATAGAGATGGATCTAGTTGCCTCTCACCTGACCTCCTCTGATCTCAAACAGCCATTGAACTGATATAGAAACCCGCTAATAGCGATCGAACCTCGCAATCATTTTTTACGGCACTCCCGAGGCTTTCGTCGCCCCGATCCCGCTCCTCTGGGGAGTTGCGTGCAGATGTGCGTGTCGGCGTCGGTGTGTTGTTTCACTTTACTCACCATCTGCGGGGCTGAGGCCCCGGGTGGCTGACAGCACCGAGATGGAGGGGCTGCTGTGGAGCGAGCGGATGTAGTCCATGTATGGGTTGATGTAAGGGTGCGGAGGGTGAAAGGGCGACTCCGCCCCCACGGAGGGGTTCCGCTGGGGCGAGATCCGGATGAGGGAGATGTCGGAGAACGCCGGACTGCCCGCCAGCCCGGGAGGCCTGCGGTGAAGAAAACATACAAACATGAGCACATAGTTCAGATGTTCTACCAACGTAAAATAACACACTTTCGTTTTCTAACGAAGCTCTTATGTCACCAACATGGCGTAAACAACGAATACACCAGGATTTCACCATCCCGATTCCACTCCCCGTGGGTGGACTGGCAGTGGCGAGGCCAGACAAATGGACCGTGACACTATCTCTCTGCCTCCATCTGCGAGGCGGCGAGCAGAGCGCCGCATTCCAACTGCTCCCTACGCAGACATTTCCTCAGATCAAAGGCAGCTTTCACCACTGTGTCTTAATCAGAGGGAAACGTTAGACCGAGCTCACCGCTCGGCCAGGCGAGCAGACGCTGCACCAGTTTGCATGGCTTCCAACTCGGCCCTGAGCAGAAAAAAAACGCAAAAAGACGCACAATCTTTTTCTTTGTATTATCAAAAAACCTTCTCTGTGTGAGATGTGAAATAAAGTTGAGAACAAACTTCTTAGGGGCCAACTTTGAGATGAACTAATTTGTCTCCCTTCTTATAATTGGCTGGGAGGGCAAGGAAACTTCATAATGATGGCCTTCGCCACAAAGGCCTTCCCCCGAGGATGTGGAGAAATCCACATATCAGCCAGACATTAACAGGCTAAGAGATTAGACTGAATTAGCCCCTCCACTTCTCTGTGGCTCCCCAGTGGACCGGTCTACTGTGACAAAAGACCCCAGGAGAAGGGGAGGATGAGCCGAGCGGCGGGAGGGAGGGAGGGAGGGAGGGGGGAAAAAAAGTGAGGCTTTTTGAGAAGGAGGTGAAAAAGGGTGGGAAAAAGACGGGGAGGGAAAAGAGTGAGAGACCTGGCACAGAGTTTGTCCCACAGTGACCTTGAGGAAGGCCAGGGGAGCGGAACAGCCCAATTACGACCTCCGCCCCCGTCCCCAGATCCCCCACCGGCCCCTCTGTCCCTCCACTTCACAGCCCCCCTAATGAAAGAGCTCAGGCCGGGGCCAATAATGAGCGCCGAGGAGCGGAAACAACACTCGGGGACAGACGGACATACGTGTCGGCATTCACACGTACAGACGTCGTCGCCAGGAGATTTTCCTGTAATGAGCCCAAAGGGGTCATGGGATTTTTTTTTTTTTAAAAGCATGTGACGCCGAAGCAGGTGTACGTGAAAAACGCACTCTCGGGAGAGTCACAAAGTGTGACAAAAGTCACGTAATGTTTGTTTCTTTCATCGCCTCCATTTGATCGCCACGTTTCTGCACGTCACCCCCCCCCCCGTCGAGAAAGAATTCACGGAGAGATTGTTTTTACTTCCTCCACACCTTGCAAGTCAAGCGAGGGGCGACCCCGCACCTCGAAACAGGTGTGTTTACGATAAGCAAGTCATGCGCCCACATGCCACCATTACACGCCTCATTTACGCGCGTGCTTTGATGTCATTGGCCACGCCTCTCACACACACACACACACACAGAACATACAGCTGCAGGGAAACACACACAAATAACATGCTTCATCACCGATGACAGCAGGTGACATTTTAATACACAAGTCGTTTAAAACTTCCCAGATATACGCGGGTCCGTTGAATGGGAAAATACACTGTTGCCCATGAAGCTGGAATCTTTAGTTTTTAGACAGAATTCCTATTTAAATGCATCAGTACTCACTTTTGACTTATGATTACATTATGAGTCCCAATCGCCCAGGTATTCATGCAGAACATTTGTTTGGTGCAAATTATTCCAACTCTATGGGCGACCAATATGTCCCTGTCATGTGACGTTTTAGACATTTTCAGTGTGGAAACAAGACCCCTCTCTTTCCCTCGTCTGGCCCTGTTTGAGGAGAGCCAGACACCCACTCCGGCTGCCATGGCACTGATTAACCCTGTCATGCGTTGGCTGCATCTCCCTACGCTGACTCTGGCTAAATGCCGCCGCCTTGGCTTGTTTTTCCAATTAACTTAGCGAATAAGAGCAGAGCCCTGGAAGGCCGGGGCGGGAGGGTAAGAGAAAAGGAGCACACGTGTTGATTGGTGGGAAGACGGTGGAACGGGGAGATTTGGAAGGTGGAAAGGGGGAGGAAAGGTGTGGAGGGAGGGGAGACAGTTAGAGCAGGAACAGTAGTCAGGAGGAGGAGGAGTGTGGAGATATGGATGGAGAGGAGAAAGAGGGGAGGGAGGAAAAGGAGGTCTCCGGGGGTCGGCCAGGTGTGAGGGGATTTGAGTCGGACAGGAGAGAGACGGATGGTTCTGGGGAGCGCGTTGTGCGTCTCCGTTAGAAACCAAGAGAGCGTCCGATCCTCGGCGTTCAGCTGCTCTCTGCAGGGCCGGGATCGTCTTAGCATCTGCCAGTGTGCATTAATCAACATGACGAAAGGAAGTAATCTGTGTGTGTGTGTGCAGGAATGTTGTGTGTGTGTGCGAGTAGGTGTGCAGAGAAGTGGCGTCTTAGTTACACCTGATTTAAGATTCACATCAAAGCCGTACCGCAGGCTCCTCCGTCTTACCAGAGAGAAGGAGAAACGAACGTTTCCCCTCACTCCTCGACTTTATAATTCCTATTAACCCTCAAAGAAGACAAACACGGCACAAGGAGAGACCGAGCTCCCGACATATGGAAGCCATTTCCTTTCACGTGGCCCCGCTTAAACCAGCCAGCGCCTCTTTAGGATATGGCGTGTTTACACGAGGCGGTCTGTGGATTTTTAAACTCTTATTTCACCGGATGAACACACACTTGCCAAGGGTAAATATGCCCCCCCAAAAGACTTTTGAGGGGTTTTTTTTTCGCGGACGGGTGTGCGTTGGTGTAAACGGGCCTTGAATCTTTGTTTGGAACAAGGTTATATCAACACTAATAATTCTTTTCGGGGGCCGAGAGCTGCCGTGCGGCGACGGTCGACGGAAACAGAAGGTATCATTGTGGCGCGGCGGCGAGACCCGGTCGGTGTTGACACAAGCGGTCGGCTAAAAACAGGACCCGAAAATACTTTGGAGCTCGGGCACGAAACGGTTCTGAGATGAAATCAAAACGTGCACTTGACAGAAAAAGGGTACAGGAAATTGACGAGTCTAAATCCAATAATCCAGCAACTGAGAATGTTCGTAGGCCATCGCTTATTTCCACGCACAGCTGCCGAGCGCTCCAAGAAGGAGATTTGGGGAAAAGAGAAAACAGCTTGAGGAGTCACGATACTGACCAAGTCCACCTTAAGATCCACCAAGAAGACAGTAGAAATACGTCCAACATCTTTATCTTGGGTTCATATGAATGGGAACTTCTATTCTGCACTTATTTGTAACAACATTCACAGCGTTTTACTGTGTGATGTAATTGTTTTTTGTATTGGGAGGATGTGCAACATCTGTCCTCATGTTGGTAGAAAAACAGAAAACGTCCCCCGATCTGTCTTGACACATCCCCTCTCTGGCCACTAGGGGCTGAGCGAGGTGGGAACTGGGGTTTTTTGGAGGGAACTGGGATCAGTCAGGTGTCAGGTCCTCTCCTGACCGAGGCTGACAGCATCACGCACCCGTCTCCTCCCCCCCCACCCTTCCAACCTCACCTCGATCTCACCACCTCACAGAAACCTGCCCCCAACCCCCCACCCACCCGACCCACCCAGCCACAGCGCGGGGCTGGCACCGCTCTGAAAGCCTAAACCAGAGAGGAGGAAGAGAGGGGCTCCTGACAGCGGAAACAGAAGCACTTTAAAGCTCCAAACCCTTTCACCGAGATCAAAGGGCCACAGGAACAGAGCCAGCTGAGACCCAAGGAGGGAGGAAAGGGAGCTGAGACAAGGGGAGAGAGAAGACAGGCACACCGAGAGACAGACACAAACAGAGGAAGGTAGACATATATATATTCTGGGCTCCTAATGATTCAACAGGGAAAGTCTTCATTAAGTTCTGCACATTCCAGTGAGCTCATTTTCCATATTAGTGATGACAATAACAGCACCGGTCCAAACTACTGGCCTCTGGATCTGAAAATGAGGTAAACCAAAAAGGTGGATTCCAACCCAAGCCAACAATTTCCACTTTCTTTTTCGAAAATAAACCCAATGTGGACGCGTGTTGCGATGCAGATGGCAAATAAAAATGTCATAAATCTTTTAGAAAGCTGCCAGCGACGCTGAGAAGCCAACTTTCTTGAACCCTTGACTGTTTATTTTGTGGCTAGCCATTTTGGTTTCTGGGGTTAAATAAAACTCTCTTGTACCAGAGCTTTCAAGCACATCCCATGGTCTTCGTGGAGCAACAAGTGTCCAAACCGTCACGTGTGCTGATTATCTTAAATGGATTTATAGTTCCCGCCACATATACCTCCAGCTCTTGCCGATGGATTGATGTCGTCACGGCAACGCCGCTGCCGATGTAGCGTGCTCAATCTGTATTCCAGGAACCTGTTATTAACATTAACAGCCGCTGCTTTTTTTCCTCTTTCCTCGTGGCTGGGCAGAGCAGGCGGCAGGTCCGGGCATGGCACGGCGAGGTTGCCAGGCATTCTGGGTAACTATGTTCACCCCCCCCCCCCCCCCCCCAGAGCTGCGAGGGTTCTGTGTGTGACCCCCTGACATCAAAGGTCTGGGTGGGTTCGGGGGGGAGGGGCTTTCCTATTCATGGTCACATCAAGCAGGATTCTCTCTCGGTGGGACTCTTCTGGAGGCGTGCCAGACATTCCCATGCACTGGTCACACACACACACACACACACACACACACACACACACACACACACACACACACACACACACACACACTGTCCAGTTGAATAGCCACCACTCTCCTTCAGTTTCTCCCCCCCTCTATGTGTCACACTCACATTGTCTACATGTAAGCACTCGGTACGTCCCCGTAGGCACGTATCACTTCCACGCCGCTGGAGTGAAAACACGTGTTTATCAACAGGAGTCAGTGAGCGTGACGAGTTCAAGTCATAACAGACGGGTCCAGGTGTCGAGGGCTCCGGGTCTAAGTTCCCGAGTCCCTAACCCGCCGAAGGTACATCTAAAAAACACTCCTCACACTTCAGCCGAGTCGTGCTTTATCACAATCCACAGATCTTTTTTTTCCGCTCATTCCAAATTACGAAACGCAAACATAGTTTTGAAAAAGTTTATGTTTGGCTGTGCGGCGCAGCGGGAGTTTTTTTTTTTTTTCTTCTTTTCTTCTACGGTTTCGAAAAAACCTTTTTCTTTTTTCTTTCCCACACTGCAATTAAATGTAATTCCAGCCACCGAGATAAGAGCCGTCTACCAAAACGAATCAACAGAGTATAGCGAGGGAATGAAAACATGAAAGTGAAATTACACAAAATGAGTCTGCCTTTTTTCCTGTTATTTCAAGGCGGCTGGAATCAGGGAACAAACATTTTCTTGTCCCTTTTTGTTTCTCTCCCATGCATGAATTTGCCTCTTTTTTTTTTTTAAACAATTGTTTTGCATGGACCCCTTTTTTTCACATTCATCTCCACTTTTGACTTGATTGAAAACAAGTGGATTAGCGGCGCTCTCTCTCTCCGTGTTTGGAGTTCCTCTGGCATGCCCCGGGCGAGAGAGCAGACAGGAGGGGACTCCCGGGTTTTGAAGTGTTAAACTTGTGAAAACAGGGGAGGAAGCACATCTATCCTTCCTCTTCCTCTCCAGTAACGTCTCGATGGCCCCGATGCCTTTACACAGAAACTCAGCTGACGCCTGCAGCTAAACAGGGTTCAGGTTCCACGCCCTGCCGACTCGGCTACCCCGGCAAGTCCGGGTAATGAGGGCGCATGTCCGAGTATGAGCCCCCCTCATCTCAGGTGAGGAGGGGGGGAGCGAGTGTGGCCCTGGGCTGTGGTCCCCCCCCCTCCTCAATTCACCACGTCACGCTGGGCTGCTGAAATGAGCAGCCGCACGGATGGGCCTGAGCAAATCACAAACAATACGCAACGCTACAAGACAGCGGAGACACACTGCTGGAGATGGTTAATCCTTCAGACAGAGATCTGAGGTAGTACAACAGAAAAAAAAAGGGGGGAGGGAGGGAGGGAGGGTACACAGAGGGAGCATCAGGTACATGAAACAAGAAAAGATATATTTCCTTCCCTCTGCCCCGAAAAATCTCCTTTCCAGAATGAAATACGTCGCGTTTTTCCTAATACATGCTTCTTGTCGAGGAGGGGAAGGGAAGGAAAATCCGGACAGGCGAGAGGCAAGTGCTGGTGGGAAAGTGAAAAGACACAGCCTACTTTATTCTGGCCATTTCATCCATCTTGTTGGACTAATAAAATGTCATGTGGAGCTCCATGATATTTAATCATGAAAGGGCCGGGTGCGTGGCGGTGCCAAGCTCAGGCTCGGTGAAGCTTTGGGAGACGTAAAAGACAGACCTGTGTACGGTTGTACCCAAAGGAGGATGTTTCACAAGTGACAAAAAAAAAAGATTCATAATAAGCCTTTGTCTGGGAAACGTGTACGCTATAGGTTTCTCAGCTTTATTTAATCCCTTTGAATCAACTTTTTATTCCTAATGTAGCAAAAAACGCTCAAAGACAGATGTCAAAAAAAAAAATGGACATGCAACGAAAAGCTCACATTCTTACAAGTAGCTGAGTGCATGACTGGACATATTTGTGCATCCCCGGAGGGAAAAACACCTCATAGTCTGACCCCTTGTCATAGACCCCTTGTCAAAAAAAAAAAAAAAAAAAATTGGACAAAAGTCAAGTGTCATGGGAGACCGAAGTAGCGAAATGTTTTTTTGTTATTAGATGAATGTATCCCACTATCGTAATGGACGCCACATCTGATAAGGTGCGATAACAAAGGGCTGTGAGAATAGAATGGCTTCATGTGATATGAATTAATTTGCATTGGTAGTGAAAAAAAAAGGGAGTGTGACTCAGGAGATAAACAAATAGCGAAAAAAGGGAGGCGCAGGAGCTGCAAGGGAGGCCGTGAACTCATTTCCTCTTACATCTCCGACCCGCTCTTCAGCTGGACTGGAGGTATTTTAAACACGCCGTCACATCTGACGTTGTTGCGTTTGGGTTTCTTAAATCATACGTTGAAGGGCTTTGACTGGGAAAAGATGGAGAGAGGGAGGAAAGGAGAGGAAAAGGGAGGGAGGATGGAAAATGAGGAGAGCCGGAGAGAGGATTTATGACCCTGTTCCCCTGGTCTCGTTACTTGCTGTAACTGGCCCCCAGAGTGGGATCGCAGGGTCTGAAACCCACAGCCCTGAGATCAGAGTAATGGAAATTCCACATTTCTGCACTGCTACAGCATGACGTCTGTAGGGCAAAGTAAGAAAAAAAAAAGAAAATGAGAAGAAAACTGACTCAATTTCAAGAGAATAGTGATAAAAGTGATAATTGTGCATTAGGTAAGGAGCAAAATATCTCCTTTGTGAAATCAGCGTTTCCCCCCCCGGATTCATCCTTTTATTTGTGAAGAGAAGCAGACGTCAGGACGGCGGCCGCCCCGAGGTTGAGGAGGCGATGTGAGGAGGCGATGTGAGGCGGCGTGCTGCCAGAGCCCGGGTAATATCTTGACAGTCGCCGCTGTTCTCTAATAGCTCCCCGCCAATGAGGGGAGGGTCTTTTACAAAGCCAATTAAGAAGAAGCACGGCTCGTGAAAAAAAAGTGACAGCCTGCCACACCCATCAAGCAACGTACCACCGAAACCACTGAAGGCCGAACGCTCTTCATGAATGTGATACATCAGGCAGATCAAATGTTGCTTTAGGTACGTCTCGTGCTGCTGCCGCTGCGTGATGTTTAGAACGAGAACGAAGGATAAAATTCATCTATTTCGCTTAATTGTTTCAGTCGTTTTTTAAGCATAAACACAGAACATTGTCTGGTTCCAGCTTCTTTATCATGTATTTTTGTAAACTGACTATTTTTGGATTTAAGAAAATAATAAGAATACGAAAAATATATTATGAATACGTCACCTTGGGCTCTGGGAAATGTGGGAGATCAATCAAGAAAAACAACAGGCAGATTAATTGATAATAAAGAATAATAATTAGTTGTGACGGTTATTTCGCAAAATATAAATTATTAGATGTCTGAGATTGAAAAATGGAGTCTGAACTGTAAAAGGGTCGTGTTTATATTTAAATGGAAAATTATTGTTTAAATGCATTTCATATTTTTGAGAGAAATAACAGGTGCAGAATTGAAAACACTTCTTTTTTTAAAATGCCAAAAATAAATAAACTGACGCTCAAACACTGATGAGAAAACATTTCAAATGTGAGTGTGTGTGTCAGCATGATACACACACACACACACACACACACACACACACACACACACACACACACACACACACACACACACATTAGCGCAGAGCTGTTGGCACCTGCCTGTTATCTCTTCCCCTCAGACCTGGTTTTCCATTGTGCTCCATGGGAGAGCTACAAATTGAGATCTCAAACATGAAGAGGGGGCAAATGACTCGAGTACAGAAAAATCAAATCCACTAATGTGTTACATGTGCAAATTCACAGGCCTCGTATCGGAGATTAATGTATTCCCCCCTTTTATCGCGACGTACCTTTTTATTTATAATGGAGCCTAAAATTAAATTCAACCAAAGGACTCACCCTGAAGAAATGACAATGAACAGGAAATATATGTCGAGCGGATAATCAGATTTGCATGAATAAAGAAAAAAGTGTTAACGTGAGGAATCATTTGTAGGATTCCTTTATTTGACGTTTTTGTGGTTAAAGACATACTAAACCATTTAGCAAAGAAGAAAAAAAAATGTGATATTTAATAACCGGGGAGGAATAGGACGAGACGCAGAGCGGCAGGAGCAGGAGGTAATCCTAGCCTGGTAAGTAGAGGTTTGGAACATGTCTTAACAGATCTCCACGGGTAATGACTCAACCCTAAAACCTTTACTGGTCTTGTCAAATATCTGCTGTGCCAAACTCCCTTTTCCCCTCTCAACCTGCTGGATCCATCATTCTCAAAATACACAGGTGCCTTCAAAATATTATGGTCCTGTGCAACGGCTGAAAAGAAAAAAACTACACTGCCCATTTAGGCTTCTGAAACTGGTGTATTACAAAAAAAAAATAGATATACTGTAACTTCAATCTGCCAGCATTTCTGCTTAGGCATTTATCTCCTTTCTCTCTAAATCCTGAAATTGCCTCAGAAGAAAAAAAAAAAAAAAAGAGGGGAGAGATACTTCCCCCCCCCCCCCCTCCTCTCTTCGCACATTTTCACAGAGTGGTGCACAACTTTCTTTCTTCCCCCTTTTTTTTTTTTTCTTTCTCCAGTGAAAATTGAAGAGGCTTTATGTCAAATGCGGCTAAAGCCAGCCTCTCCATATCAAACAACGCAGCGCGAAAATTACTGTGGCGATGATAAGGCTGCCAGATAGAGTGGGAGAGGAGAGCGAGGGGTGGTGGGGGGTGGGGGGGACTGAAAGGAAGTGACTCTACTCAATTATACTGCAAAATTGGTATGACTGAATATTTTTCATTCAGGTGACTGATAGTATCAGTGAAACTGCAATGCAGATAAATAAAGGAGCCTTCTGTCAAGAATAAACACCATTAATCATGAAGCCAGCTACTGCGTGACCGCCTGTCCCCCCGACTTACTCCATAGAGAAAGTATTAAAGAGGGGGGGGGTTGGGGGAGGAGAGGGGGGAGGAGGGGGAGGGAAACCAGTGACTGCACCGGAGAGGGCTGACCTATGAAGTCACACAGAATGGGTTTTGGACAGTTGGAGAGGAGGATGAAAAAGTGGCCTTCGTCTCCCCCCCCAACCCTCTGCTTTTTCCGGTGACAGCGGCCGTAACCTGGACGCAAATTATCAGATGTGATTATGAAATAATCATCAGTTTCCTCGTGTAATTTATGGCTCCGCTTCACATTCTGTTTTAGTCTAGACAATATTCAAATGTGAATATTTACGGCTAAGATTTCTGTCTTTTTTTTTAATGAAAAAGTCCAGTGTCGTGTGTCGTGACTAAAAATGGCAACAACAAAAAGATGTTGAAGTCCGGTAAAGATGCATTGAGGAGGCTGCACCAAACACAGCATCTCCTCCAGCTCCTACAAAAGCTACAGTGGAGCCCTTTTGTCTCTGCCATTGTTTTTGCGTTATGCGTGCGCGTCCGTGTGCATCGCGATGCTCGGCCTCGTCCCATCTGGAAAGGAGGTGTTGAGATAAGACTGTGGTCTTTATGCTAAGCAACACGCCGCTCCTCTATGCCCAGATTGGGCACTCTGACAACAGTTTATGTAAATAACAAAACACCCATAAAAAAAAAAAAGAGAGAGAAAAAGGAAGAAAATAAGAACCATCTCCCCGCCGAAGGCAGAGGACAGCGAGGGGGAAGAGTTATACGCAAACGGCGTGAAATCGCCGAGAATGTCTGGGTGCCTACGGAAAATAACATTCGGAGGCTGACAAGGTGATTCGCTCTTTTTACGTGAAAGCAACAGCTCACGCAGGCTTTAAGTCAATTATCTCCTTCCTGGTCCATCATGTCAGGCTGTGCAGCGATGACAGAGACGTGCAGCAGCAGCTCTCGCTCTCTCTCCCCTGGTACCTCCAGAATACCTTCCAGTCAGGCCGAGGCCCGCAGCTGAACAAACACTCCTCAATGAAATAATCACCACACACACACACACACACACACACACACACACACACACACACACCTGCACCCGACCTCCACGCTGACAGAAAACACAGTCCATGACTTTATACATGAGTCACACAGCAAGTTTTTCTTTCTTCAAAATACTTCTTAATCTGTTAATCTGTGTATAATTTTAAAACAGGAATTCTTATCATCTAAAAGGTGATTTAATTGTTCATTTTGTGGTTATAAGTTCAGATGCTTTAAACAAATACATTTATTCTAACATTTATTATAAGAGACTAGCATACTAGGAAGTTTTTGATCACACATCCTCAATCAAATCAAAAAGGTTAAAGCTCACAGCTTTCTGTTTGCGTCCCAACTTTACATACTCCTATATGAACTCTTGGCTTTTTTTTTTGCCTAATTCTATTCCTAAATCCACACACACACACACATGACTGCGCCAAAAGGTTGTGAGTCAATTGCTTATCCCGTAAGAATGTTTTGTTGTTTTAGTGGGCTCTATTCACAGCACGAGGGCCGCGACTCCAAAGCAAACTCCCGATGCTGATAATTGACTTGTGACGAATACCTCCGTTTGTTCCGAGCGGTCGCCGCGGTGACCGAGAGCCGGCGCTGAGCCGCATGAGAGGGCTGTTTTGTTTTGCTGTGTACCGTGGTCGGGGCAATAAAGCTGGAATGAAAGGAGCGGTCTCTTCTCTTGCCCCCACCACCCCCCCCCCACCCACAAACTCCCATTAAGCCAGTCCCGCACAATGGTGGTGGCAGAGGGGACCAGAGCTCCCATGGAGAGCCTCCTCTTCACTGATCAATGTGTTTATTTAAGCAGGAAGCATCCTCTCCGGAGCACGATGGGCTCTTTCTCCTTTTGGTCGGGGGCTTAAGGTCAGCGGTTTTCAGACCAGAGGCATGTAGAGGGGAGAAGGAAAAACACTTCAGGAGAGGGAAGTTTTTTGCTGCTCCTGGATCAGTGCTTAAGGCTTTGCTTAAGTTGGGAGGAAACTCAGAAGAGGCTTGTTGTTAGTTGGCATTGGTTTCATTATAAACTGGGGTTGCTGAAACTCTCTTGCATGTGAATATACGAGTACTCAGTAGAGCACGAGAAGGACCCCCACCCCCCCTCCGGACCCCGAGGCTTTAATATTGAATGGCACATTGGTACCTTCCCCACAAGAATTCATAAACTAAACGATTAGCCTCTGTCTGTAATTGCGCTCTCCCTTGCCTAATAGGGGAGGTGAGGTAAAGAGTGGGGAGGCGAAAAAAACAAAGGACAGTTAATTTGTGATTTCCTCTGCTCATTTGAAGGCAAATTAAGTGTCAAACAGCTAATATGGAGCATATTTCATTTTATGAGCTTTTAATTTAATTCTACCGCCTCATATCGCTGGGGCCCGTTAGCCGCGCTGCTAACGTCTCACGCCTCTCGCCTGGAAACCGGGGGCCATAAATAAACATGTTTCAATTAGGCCCTTCACGGTAATAGGATATGATTCTGTTCATTTGCCACGTACGGATGGCGGATGTGTCACCGCGGCGGAGAGGAAACAAGCTGCTGGGCGTTTTTTTTTTTTCTTTCTTTTTTCTCCGGCCACGGACGCCCGGTGGTGACTGGCTTTTTGCGTGCGTGGCAGGGGGAAGCTGGCTGGATTGATGGAACCGCCGCGGGGCCAACCCAACTGTAATTACAGGCCGTAATGAGAGGCTGCATGGGGAAGTACTGCAATAATAGTCCCTGTGTACTTAGGCATATCTTTGAGAGGGCTAATAACGATTAATTCTGCTCACCGAGGAGAACTTGTCCTAAAACAATTCAATATTTCTCCATAAGCCGCCTCCTGTCCTCCGATTTCCCCCCGAAGCGACGGCTGTACGCCGAACGCCTGTATCCGCTCGGCCCCGGCTACAAGCAACATCGCCGAACCCCCATGCATCACTTTTTAAATCCTCGGGGACGCTCACTTTGTTTTTTTGGCCTGAACTTCTACGGTTGGAAAGTTCGGCTGAACCTGGAAGTGTCATTAACTCTTAATTCGCATCAGGTGGTTGGACGCCGGCTGTAATGGCCAAACTGATGAGCGCTTCTTCTCACAGAGGAATTCGGTGCTGCTTTTTTAATCAAGCAGGCGATATCGCTGGTGAAGTAGTGGAGGTTATTTCTGCATGAAACCCACGGAAGTTCGCAGATAAAGTGTGCAACTGGATTTAAATAAGGCCGGCCGCTAAACAGCTGTCTTATAATAATGACAAATAGTTTCCCTCAGCGTAGCTTGTCATATTAAACAGCTCTATGCTTAATGGCGTGGATAAATAGGGCGTAAGTAGCATGGCGGAGCGGCGCCGTGTTTTCCTGTGACAGCAAACCAAGCGCACAGATAACGCCTGTCCGGACAGAGTGACTGAAGACGCCGGCGCCGCGTAACTTCTCCCCCCTTAATTCAATTCCCTGGCTCTGTGTTGTCCCTCCACCCCCCTCCTCCCTCTCTCCCCTCACCCCCCCCCTCCCTCCCTAACCTGTGCTCCACATCGTACCAAAGCACTCCTGACGGATAACAAGCCGGGCTGTTTGTTCGCGCCTATGTTGCCGGCGCGTGTTCGCCCCATTATCTCTGCATAAGCTAAATGCTAAATTATATTTGCCATTTTGTTTGCAGTGACACGGGGCATCAATCACCTCCCTTTTTTTATTTCCTCCCCCCCTCCTCCCTTAGCTGCAGCCCCCTGAGCAGGAGATGAGGGGTTGAGAGGTAGGGTGGGCCGGAGGCGGAGGGAGAGGGGGGGGGCGAGCATAAAAAATTCATTACGCTTAGTGGCACATCAGCAAGGGAGAGATATGACTCCTGAGGAGGAGAAGGGGGGAGTTGATAATGATGAAGAATATCAAACATAATGCGGCCCAAGTAGCTGCCCCATCCAATTTGTCCTCGTCGCGCGGTGATCGCTTCCTCCGTGTCTGCGGGTGAGAAGCAGGCGCCGCCAGGACGACGAGGCGTCTCCGAGCGAAGCGGTTTGGACGCGGAGAATACAAATAACGGAGGGAGTGAAAGAGACAGAAAAGAGTGACTAAAAAAAAAGAAGAAGAAGAAGAAAAGAGTAATTTGTGTGTGAGTGTGTGTAAGCGAGCGAGCCGAGGGAATGCTTTGAAGCTCTCCGCTGACCTGGCCGCCGCCGCCGGAAGGGAAATGTGAGACTACTGTAACAAGACTTCCAATGCTTATAAATACTCTCTTACGAGGCATGACTCGTGTTTTTACTTTGCTTCATATTCGATATCCGAGGCGGGCGTGCGTTCGTGTGTCAGGAGCCCATCTGTGTCACATGTCAGCGGAGGCTTCCTTCCCTCTTGACAAGGCTTGATCACTGCTCTTATGAGAACCACTCCGCCCCCCCCCCCCCCTTCGCCCCGCATCGCATTTCCTGCGTCTCTGACACATGTTCATTTGCGTGTCTCTGACATGCGGATCATGTTGCGCCCATGCGGGGACGCGGCCTTTTGATCCTGAAAGGCGAAAAAAAAAAAAAAGACAGAGGGGCGCCCCGGCAGCCAATGCGGAGGACGCTCCACGCCTACGGGCGGAAGGAAGTTTAGGAGGTTGATTCGTAACGCCATTAGGCGAGCGTGCGATGCAGCTGAATGGGAAGGTGTTGTTAGGTATGAGGTCGTGTGACTTCTGAGAGACTTACACGTGGAGGGGGGGCACGGGGGACGGCTCGTAGATGTAGCGTCCCTGCGTATGTCGGTCGTCGATCGGCACAGGAGCGTGGAAGGCGGGGAAGAACTGCGGCGCAGCTGTGTAGAATAACAGGAAGAGAAAGAGAAAAAAAGAGAAATATTAGACATTTTACACTTTACAACACTTTACGGTCCCTCTAAAACATATTGTAACACTCCTCCTCGGCTAATCTAAATAGCAGCTATAATGAAAGGCAGCGGTGGATGGCTATCTTTCAGCAGACCCGCCCAAATGAGACCTCATTAAAAGCAGCACCACTCCAACATGTTCAGCTGGGGAAGTCTCAAGGCTGATAGAACTCACAATAAAACGATAGCCGCCAAATGGCAACGTTTCTCACCGTACCAGGCGTGACGTGGTTTTAGTGCCGAGGATAAGGTTTAAGTACGACCAATGAAACATACAAAACGGGAAGCAAAACATTCTTTTCCGTTACAGTGTTTAGTCACAACTGCCAGAGAGAATCGAGAGGCTTCTTGTTTTTCTTTCTTCTCCCTCAAGATGAAACATTAAAACATTTGCATAATATGAGCTCCCGAGCCTTTCTTCTATTTTTTACCCCTGAAATTGCACCAATTCGCACTCATCTTCGAACCTTAACTGCATTTCCACACTATCTTAAAGACTAAAAGCTGGAATTTTGGTGTTACAACCTTTTTTTGGACAAGTTGCAACGAGCAAACAACAAGTGGGACTATTTCTGCTACCTGAGGGTCGGATTGTGAAACGCCAAATGGGTTAAAACTTGCACGCGAACACAGAAACATTAAATGACTTAACACGCACACAGAGGGTCCCGCGAAGCAACAAATCACCTTTTCATTCCCATGCTACATGAACCCGATTGCCAGAACACGTCACTTTATTGCCTGTTACCGCCGCCGCTGCCAAGTCGCGTAGCACCGCCCCGAGGCGAAGCGTGTGTCAACATCTGCATACCTTCACGCAGCAAGTCTCCGAGGCTGCTAGCTATGTGTTCTTTGCTTGTAAACATTTGGACGTGTGCGCCAAGAGGGCAGATGGCCAAACAGCAGGGTGCCCGACAGCCCTCCGAGTGTTGCCCCCGACGCCAGAACGCAGCTGCACCGCCGGGGCAATGCAGCATGTGTTGACCCCCCCACCCCAGTACCTCTTAGGTCTGCTTACCTCATCACTTCTGCCAGCTTTGGGCCGACACAGTTACAATTAAGACCAGTTTGGCATTCGGAGGAAAGTCTTAAAGCTAAATACAAGACTGTTAGCGCTAGTATGTTAGCCTGGGGCGTTGTAGCTAACAGTGCTAACAGCGTAAACTACGGCAACATGCTGACAGAGATATGTGTACATGAGGGAGAACCAGAGGTCGGGTGCTAAACTTTAGCACCAAACTGTTAACGGCTGTAACCGCCGTATGAGGAGTGGAGAGCGGTGTCCGTGAGCTAGCTAGCGTGGGTTGGGGCTAACGTGTACAGACGTGCACAAAAGCAAGGAGAAGCTTGGACAACAAAACACAGAAAGAGAAGAAGAGTGAATTCATTCTCTGCTACGGTAGCTAACACATCACTCTATAGCAAATAGTTGTTTCTTCTATCAAGTTGAGGGACTTAAGGGGGACAGAGGTGGGTTCAAACCGATATCATGTAACCCGAGTAATATCCTCAGACTTTGGAAAGCTCTCTCCAGAGCCAAAGACAACATTATACATTTGTTTTCACTGGGTTTATAGTACTAACTGTGTAGTACTTCGACATGTTGAGTGCCTGCAAAGTGCATAAACACAGAAACCCCCACACCTGTAGCAAAGAGGCATCCCTGCAAGAGCTGACACCTTATTTCCCCGTGCTTATGCCCCAGAAAGCAGCATTTATTTTTGCAGATTCCATCTCCTGAATGTGGACATCTTCCCTTGTGAGGCGATATATCACATCTTTTGAGGTCTTGTAGAGAGTTGTGGAGGTAGAAAAAAGTAGGGGATCGATTGGCTCTTCAGGTGAGGAATCGACTCACAAAGAACTCTTAAAGCCAAGTCCAAAGTAGTCCAAATTCACTTGAATTCACCCTCAGGTATCATAAAATATTAGAGCACATTAGGGTTGGTTTAAAATGAGCAAACAGAAAAACTTGCGCAAACTTTGGAGAAACAATTCAGGGCTTTTTCATCCTGATTTCACAACAGCAGAGATACCATGGAAGTGGTAAAAGCCTCCTCCAAGCAGCTCTGGCAGATATCTGACCACTCCGTCTCTGTTTGATAGTTTTCTCCCGATGACTCAGTTTTGACTTGGCTCACGTCGGCCGATTCCAGAGCTGCCGTGGGAGGGAGGGATGAAGGATCTCTGCGATATAGAGGTGGTAGACAAGGGCAGGATCTGCTTTGTTTACTCTGCACAGCTCCGCTCCGAGGCTGCCGGGCCCTCGGCTGTCAAGAGTCGGAAACGGAGCCTCGGGTTCACCGGCGTCTACGTCCCGCGTTCTAAAAGCTCCACGTTCTCTAATCTCACTGATCCCGGCCCACAAACCTCCTGTCCTGTTGGGTAATGAGGGATGACTGTAGAGATTACAAACTGTGAAATCATTTTCCGAGACCCCACCCCCCTCCAACCCCCGCAACACACACCTACGTTCCCACATCCGCCACTCCTCATTGAATTACCCAGACCCCCCCTCCCCTCCTATGTTTATGTCTCTGGAGCTCCTCACTCAGCACAGCCCTGTGTCTGGATTGGACTCCTTTTTCTTTTTTTTTCTTGCTCCTTCATCACTCTTTCCCCTCCCAGCCTCCCCCCCTCCGGCTGCGGACGCATGGCAAAGCGTTCCGCTGAGGTTTATTTAAATCCAACTCTGAAGTTTACTTTACCAAGGCCCTATCTAAATAGAGCCTGCCACCTCCTTTAACGCCAGCCCGGCTCTCCATTAGCGAGGCAAACAGCTCTGTGTCACTGGAGGGAATGTATACAGTCGCAAAGAACAGAGGGAGAAGGAAAGAAGGGGGGGGCAGTGTTTCCTGTAGGGACTCCTCACTGTTTACTCCGGGACTAAATTGCCCCTGCTCTTCTGGATGTTCGGGGGGCATTCACATCGTTCTAATACAGAATGCAGCTGGAGGGCACGTAGGAAAACCAACACACGCGCCATCATTTTTTGTTTTTTTACCTTCCCACTGCGGCCACACTCCGGCATTCCTCAGCAAAGTGTAATCACGACGGTTTTGTCCCGGTTTGCATTTGGTAAACCGCCGCTGGGCAAAGCGAGAGGGATTAAAAGGAAGTCATCTCAGAGAAATCAGCAAAAGTCACAATGCGTATCGTAGTTTGCAAACTTTTTTTTAGAGGAAACTTTTTTTTTTATAGCTCTCTACCAATTCATCAGCACTTCAGAACTCTTCTCAGACGTTTTAATGACTCCAGAGCAGTAGTATTCATTTTTTGGGGGGGGGATATTTTTTTTCTCCTTTTTTTTAGATTAAAGGGACGGAAGTCATTAAGACATGATTACAAATGGGTATTAATGAAAGGGCAATTAGAGGCAAACTTTGACCATGCTCATTAATTCTAATTCAACACAAACACACCGTGCTCAGGACCAAAAGCCAGCTTCCCCTTCATTAAAGAGAGGATGGTAATTGCCTTGTCCTTTATTGGACACTTGAATAATTTCAAAAGAAGAAAGGGGGGGGGGGATAAAGCCTAAAGCCCATCATTTGCAAATATCCTTATTGGTTAATCTCCTTTCATAATGGCGGATTTTAACCACAAAGAATCTTGGAACGCGTGTGATGTGATACTCGAGGAGAATTTGAGCCGTCACTCACAATTTCCGATTTGGGTTTTTGATAATACACAAACAAATCTTTCCTCTTTTGTTGCCAACTCAGCATTGTGAGTTTATTGTGTTGACATGCTTAAAAACCTGAGCGCCTCCTCTCCTCTGGCGAGGGGTTCACTGACTCTGCTCTAACAGAGTGTCACCCGCAGCCGGGGGGACGCGACGCTCCCTTCCATAAACACTGCACTTCTCGTCGCCGCTCCGCTGCGAGAGCACAAAGAGCCACTGACAGATTGTCATAAGCGACTAAGGCGGAGTGAGAAAAGGGCTGCCGGGGCCTTTGCTCCAGAGGTTTGTGAATCGCTAATGTGGAACATATGAAGCCTGTGCCGGGGCTGCGACTGCCAGATTTCATTATGCCACCTCTCTCCGGGCTCGTGATCTCACCGCTCAGGCACGCTCGTCTGCAGCGAGGCCCGCCGTTACGCCGTAACTCTGCAACACGAAAAGATGCCCCCGAAATTTGTTTGCGAGCGAGTGTGTGCAACTTGTGTTGGCTTGTTTCTGGGAGTGAGAACAAGAATATGAACTTGACTTGTGCAAAAAAACAGGATAATGCAGCTCCCGGTGTTTTTTATGTTGCCTTTTGTAGAAGTGGTCTTTTTATTAACATTAATTTTATTCCTGAACACATTTTGCATGTGAATCTGATGTAGTTTCACAAGAAACTACGGTGGTGTTCTGGGTAGCGTAAAAGGGTCTCACTCTAGCCAGTGTTTGTTCTGTCCCTTCTGGGCTCCCATAGAAATGTGGCAGTGCAACACCTGTTCGCTATGTAAGGGCACATAATAAGCTATAGATTCTAATATGATCTATCATTTCTGCTAACAGATCCCCTCCAACTGGCCCTTTTACAGAATGACAGGAAAATAAATCAGTTTGTCGTTCAATGAGAAAAAAATGAATCACGCTATTCAAAAAAGCTCTTGTAACCCTTCAGCTTGAGGGCGTCTTTTCTCTTTAGTAAACACATATCAGCGAACAGAATGTTTAGCGTTGACTATCTGGCAAAGGAGAAGGAGAAGCCAGACCATCAGCAGACGTGGGGTTTTGTGTGCCGGCTCTCTTGTGAAGGCGAAAAATCCGCCTCTGATCAATCCCTCCACACCCCCGTCTCTCATCGTGTTTGCTTACACTGAGACCTCAAGCTGTTTGGACATGTAAATAACACTTTCGGAGACTGTTTAGCTAAGCTCAATGGGAGTTGCTGTTGACTATTGGAGCGCTTTGCTTTAATTACGGGGTCCCAGATTGTTTCAGGTCTAATGGCCTAATTACCGCTGTATAAATTAGCCTAATGTTCTCGCCGCGCGGAGCTTTCTCTACTGTATCTTGACGCTCGGGCGCTAGAACAGAGAAAGCTTTTATTCGGCAAAGAGCAACAGCGAGAAGGAGGGAGAAGAAAAGCCAGCGGAGAGGTTAAATAACAGAAGAAATGTAAAGTCGCTTTGCCAATCTCTCTGCCATTCATCATATACACAAGGCTGGCAGATCACACTCTGCCCTTCCTCTGTAAATCAATGGATTTTTTCCTCTCTCCCTCTCTCTTCCGCTGTGCTTTCCCGCTCTCTCTGTCTCTCTTGCTCACATGCTCTCGCACACTTAAACACGAACCATCTCTCAGAGGATGAATGTAATTAGCACGGCGCTAAAGGAAAACAGAACAGAAGAGACTTCAAAAAATAAAAAGAGAGAGAGAGAGAAATGTCAGCTATGTTCCCTGTTCACACATATACATTCCACGACGCTCGATGTCGGGAGCGATTTGTTTGTCTAGACTGAACAAGATGGTGAATACCCATCCTTCCTCTTCGTGGTTCTACCCGTCTCTGCATATTTGCGCGGAGACTTAATGTTCCAGCAGGTTATCTCTCGGTGCTACTTTTTACAAAGTTCATTTTTCATTCAGCCGCTACGCCGCTCACACGCTACACCATCCACTTGATAAGCAACAATTCGCTGCCAAACTTTATCTAAAATTTTACTTTTTTATTTTTTGCATCCCCTGTAAAATATCCATTTGCAGGACATTTATCTGAAATAATATACCATAAGAACCCCCTGATTTCAGCAACCAGGATGAAGGAGATTAAGCTGTAGGCTGTGCTCCTTCCCCTCTCTGCAAGTCCCACAAATATCTTAATGGAACTCCGGCATCTGCAAGACATTTACCCAGCCGAGTCAATCCTAACAAATTGCACGCCAGCACGAGGGCCCTTTTGCCTTTGCTACAGAGTGGAGCTAAGCACGCACACCGCTCTTGCAGGGGCCCCCCCAGCACCATCCCCTTCCCCTCCCTCCCCCTGTATCCCAGCGTGGATCAGGGAGTGAAGGTTATTTCACGAGGCCTCTGCGGAGCGCCAATCTATCTCCTACATTTGGTGAATTTCTCCAGATTGGGATAAGCTGGGGAGCAGAACAAAGCGCTGTGCGTCGGCCCTCCCCCCTCGATCCAGCACCCTCTCTACCCTACCTCCACCCTGCAGCCTCCTCTCTCCCCCCACCCAGCTGGGGAGAGATTTACACAGCAGTTTAGTAGCTGAAACACTGCGCTACACCTCTTTCCACCTTCCCTCTCTTTATCTCTCACATCTGTCTATCTCCCCCCTCTCCAAACAATGATACCTCTCAGAGAGAAGGGAGTTGATTTAAACCTCAGGTTAACTCACCAGGACTTTGCTACATTTATTTTGCTTCAACAACCCCCACCCTGTGTGATTTATTCTTCTCAAACATAAGGCCTCTTTAGGGTTTGATCCTTTTTGAGATCTTTATTCAGGAATCGGGGTCACAGAAGAAATGAAAAGATGTATTTTATTCACAGTCTGTTTTTTTTTATTTATTCCTGCATCATAAATGTATGATAAATTATTCGGATTTACTGCGACATCTATATATGAGCCGAGGTGATATCAGTGACAGTGTCGGTGATTGCCACAGCTGAATCTCCGGCTGCCCTGTGACAGACTGACCCGTGTCACCGCCGCCTCCCGGGGCCCCGACGCAGGTGACACCGCGTAGACTGCATGTGGCTGCGCGATAGTGAATGTCAAGCTTAATACACCTGCATTATAATAACACACCGGGCCGGACCATGCTTGGGGAAACAGATAGCTTCTCAGTTTTGATTCATGCTGCGATGCCGCTGACCAAAGCCGGGCCATTTAAATGTAATTTTTCAAAAATGGAGCCACAAGTAGTTCTCAATTCATATCGCGCACTATGAATATCAGCTGGCGGAGACTTTAATCTTGGTGAAGAGCGGTAATCCATCACGGGGACTGCTTTGTCACCTTTATTTTTTTATGTCAAACATTGTGCATTATAATGTGGTTAAAAGAAGGGGCTGGATTAAAAAATGGTGCATTCAAGGGCGTCCAAGATTTCGGGGTGGATTGCCAAAAAAGCTACGAATTAATTTGCTGTTTTGCAGCAAAACTTGCAGCGTGTTGTCTCAAGCGGGTTTTCGGTCTGCTGGTTTTCATGTGTTCAACCAGTGGCTGCCTGGAAGGTGGGAAATCAATCTAAGACCGTATTGTATCCTTTGGAAAATGGACACACATTCAAAACCACCAGCGCAGTCCTTTTAATATGTTTTACACTCAAATGGCATTTCCCCCCGAACTGTGAGTCTATTCCTCTATTTTCCACCAAAACCCATACAGACATGCGACAAAGTCTGTGCAAGGCCTCTAGAGGTACGTGGTCATTATTTGGGCTAATGGAGAAAACTGTGTGTCACCGGGCAAAGACAAAGCCCGGTGTCACAGCAATCAGACAAATGGCTGCTGGGCTCCGCGGGGCCAGACAGGGGTTGATGTTCCTGCACCAATTAGGTGTTGTGCGTGCGACAACAGCTGGAACTCTGGATTCTCTACCTCTTTCCACTCGCCGCGCTCTTTTGCGTTGCCGTCACCTCAGCCTCTCTTTCACCCTCACTCTTGCGTCGTCTTCCTAATTCTTTCCGTTAATCCTGTCTATCTCTTTTTCTTTGCTCTCTCTCTCTCTCTCATTATTCAAAGCGCATCCTTGTGATCTCTTCCCCTTTTCCCTCCTCGCAGCATCCCAAAACAAGGACAAAGTTGTAATCCGTTTACGGACACCCCTGTCAACACATTCCACCCAAATAATCCGAAAAGACTTACAACCGGGCCTAGGTACTGTCAAGGGAAAGGGGAGCGGAGAAAGAGAGCAGAGTGCACAGGGAAAGGCAAGCGAGAGGCATAGAGGGAGGAGAGAGAGGAGTGGAGGAGCGAGGCAACAGACGGAGGGAACTTGCGTCACAGCGATTTGAGTCTTTGTCACGCAGGTGGCGCCCAGGGGTTCCCCTCAGCCCGGGCAGAGAGACAAACCGGGGCCCATGTAAACCTTAAAGAGGATTAACCCTGCCGGAGCGCTTTAATGAGACCTGAAAGTGGCGGGCACTGGAGAGCCCCACTGATTGAGCCGCGCTCGAGTCGGCTCCCAGCGGTCCGCCCGGGCCCAGTGGCCCAGCAGCGCTGCTGCAGCCCCGTGGCCTACAGCTGCCCGCTCACACTGAGCCACATCAAAGCGGGCCCTGTCTGGGAGAACCCCGAGATGGAAGGGGAAGGGGAGGCGGGTGGGCATAGGGGAGGTGGAGAGAGTGAGTGAAGAGAGAGGAGGGAGGGAGATGAGGGTGCCTGGATGGAGGAATCCCTTATCTCCTCCTGAGAGGATGCTGCTCTGTGGTGCGAGATTGTCTGGAGCTGCCACCTGTCCCAGGCATCTTTAAAGGCAACACTAAAGCCTGTGATGGGCCTGACCTCCTTGAGCTCCCATTCTTTTATGTCTCTCTTCATTTTCTGCTTTGTTACACCCCCCCCTCCTGCTTCTCCACTCTCTCTCTGGCTCTTCTCTCTTCTTCTCACCCCTCTGTCTCACTTATACCCTCAGACTCTGACTCCTTTTCCTCTTTTCTCCAGTGATATCTTACATTTCACCAGCCTGCTAGAAACATTGTAATTACACTGTGTTCATCAGCCTCCTCTCCGTGTAGAACAATATATACTTGCGACCCTCCAGAGACGAGAGCAAGATACGGGTTGTTGGCTGAAGGGATAAGGGCGCTTATCTTTGCCACGATGTGAGAGGAATGCAAATCAAAAAAAAAAGAAAAGGGGGCGATGAGATTTGGATACAGGGGGAAGCAAACATGAAGAAAGGCATGAAATAACCGATTCTCCCGTAGCACACAGAGGTGATTATCCTACTGGAGACTACACAGGCTAACTTGAGGAGAAGAAGAAGCCGAGGAGAAGCTCCCGTGAGCTTTTAGTCTTGTTGTTATTTTATAGTATCGTGTTTAATTTTTTTGTTGCCAATGGCGTTTTTGTTGGGAGTTGATTCTCCTTTCGGAGAGGACAAGACGCAGCAAATCTTCATTTTAAGCCTTGTTGCATTGTTCCCCGCTCGCCTCTGTGACTCGACCGATTAACCAATCTCATTTGAAAAGGACGTAAAAACACACTGACAGATGTTGCGGCGATGATACCAAGAAACGCTGACTGTTCTTCTTTGAACATCTTAAGTTCTCCGGAAATTCTTCTTAATTCTTCTTAGTCCCCTTCACATTTAATCTCGTCATTGTTAATGAGAGCTGCCATTTTTTTTTTCTCTTCTCCGAGACGCTCCCGTTCACACGCGTCGGGCTCCGCCATGCGATCACCACATGACCTTAAGACGGTATCCGCGGCACTTCAAACTCTGCTTAACCCCCTTAAATCATCATGCGCTACAATAAGGGGGGCACATGCATGTGAGAATATGGCCGTCTTTACAGCGTGAGATGCCTCTAATAAGCTGTATAAAAGGGGATCATCTGATTATCCCTGGTGCGCTGGACCAAGGGGCCACAGCAGAACCCATGTTGTTCTTTCTTGATGAAAGGAGGTGGGTGGAAGGGATCCCTCTCCATCGCCTGCAGTGTGCCCGGGGCTTCTCTGTGCCGGCGCACCGCTGGGGGACTACATCGTGCCACCACGCTCAAAAAGCCAATATTGAAACAATCACAAAGACAAACACTTACCCTTGAAACAGGCACGTGTCTTCTCACCCCAGGCTGTCCTCTGTACTCCCCAGTTCTTTTTGAGGGGGGGTGTTTGAACCTGCCAGTGCTTGCCCATGTTTAAACCAACAAGAGGCCAGAAAGTTTGTTCTTTCTGTGCAATTTCAGAGCTCCGGTGTAACTTTTCTTCCACCTACACTCACGCTATAATTGCTCTTTTTTTTTGTTGGACTCTCATTGCAGCTCTCGCTCCTTCAAGACATATACGGAAAAGGTCCCGTGCAGTCCGTATGAACTAGACCGAGCACTGTAATTAACTGCGGAGACTAGAGAGGCCATTGTTGTGCGGATCACGTTCGGGTCGGTGACAGCTAGCTCATTCAGTTCACTGGTCAGCTGCATTTTTGATATGGAGGCAGACAGACGGATGCCGGGGCCAGCGGCCGGCATGCTACAGCCCAGTAGACCTGAGATCAGCCCCGCACAGCAGTTTAGAGTTTAACCCCTGTGACTGGACACCCACCACCCCCCACCACCGCAGCATAAAAACCCCCGGACGGGGGGGTTTGCAGCCACGGCTCAGTGTTCTCCCACTAGCTTTTTCCAGAACACAGGGCCAGTGTGATCCAGGTAGCAGTCACCTTTGGCCAGGCTCAGGGAGCAGGGTTACTGTGATACATGTGAAGGAATCCTTCAGCCAAGAGATCCATACCTCCACAGCCTCTAGCTTAGCAGGCATGGTTTCTGAGATCAGTCAAGGACAGCAAGGCTTTGGTGTGGGGATTAGGCCCCTGGCAGCCAGATCTGGGCTCGTTTTTTGTTTAAGGAGCTAACCCAAAGACTACTGGACTGATAGGCAGCCATCACATCCGGGAGAGACAGTTAATGTGTCGCCTCTACTATCAATGACCTACTGTATCACAGTTACAGTACAACCCCGCGCCAATATACTTAAAGTATTGTTTTAAAGCTTTCCTCCAAGTTGCCTTCATTTCAGAGCAGTTTTAACATTTGCAAGAGGGGCCAATGGAAAAAAAGGATGCGCTTTAAGTCCCTCCATGGATGTGTTTAGTCTGACAATGGAGGGCAAGTGTTTAAGAAAGAGACACTTTAAAAGAAGGCGATCCCCTTGGAGGAAGCAGGGGGACGCTTCACCAGCAAGTGGACTCGCTGTTGCTGCAGGACCGCTGACCGGCTAATCGGCGCACAATGTAAACAGATGTCGCCGCGGCGCATCCCATTCACGCTTCTGCACAATTAAGATCTTAAAACAACGACTTCTCCCTCATTAATCCTCATCTCAATCCCTTTTCCTCCTCATCCCGCAGCAAAGCCCCCACGTATTAGCGCCATGGTTAAGAAGGATGTGTGGACTCTTATCCAGTGTTTGCCCAAGAAAAGCGGCTAAGACTCAGGCACCGCCACAATTAGCAATGTTAACAATAGGGGCGACGGTTTCCTTCGTGCTTTTTTCCCTTTTTATTGCGCAGAAGTGGGTGTAAAAAACCCGAGTAAACACGGTCTTAGTCCACGGTCGTAAGAGGAGTGGGAGATCACAAGTCTGGGTGAATAGCAGAGATTTAGCAGAGCCCCTGAAGATCCCCCCTCTTGCTTTCTTCTTGTTGTTCGACTCCTACGCCTCCCAGAGCTTCGCCACCGTGTTAACGACCCAGCGGCCAGGTGTGGGGAGGCTGCAGGTGCCGTCGCATTTAGGCACATTAAGCACTGACACACACCAGCGCCAAGAGTAATCGGATTTACCTGGCTGTCTGCTGCGTGGCGTGGCGCACTATGCAAGCGCAGCACAAAGGCTTAGGGCCCCCTCTCCATCACCAAAACACACACACACATGCACACACCTGGGATTAATTTGGGAGGTGACAAAGCCCTCATAGAGACGGACTACCGCTGGCGGAGTACGGGCTGTGTGTCTGGGCTCACATGCGTGTGGAACCAGAAACCAGAGCGGGAGCCGGTGGCTTTTTTTTTCTTTCTTACACCTTGTGGTTCAGGAGTGGCGACAGACGCTACAGGCTTCTGGTTCAAAGCGGCTGAGGGGGGGGAGCGGAGGCTTTTAAGGGAACCCTTTGGTTCTACTGACCCTCAGACTGCCGGGGCTCACGGGGATTGAGCTCTGGTTGCTGGGTTCAATCAGACAGAATGGGACCGCCGCCTTTAGGGACACCCCATGTCCTCAACACCTGGGGCCAGGCGGAGGTGTTTTACACCGCAATGCTCTCATCTCAGATCATAAGTCTTCCTGAGCAGACTCGGGATCAGAGAATTGACATCAATGAAAAACACTAGAGACTTCAGACTTTTTTAGTGTGATTTTCCGTCTTTGTTGGCGATTTTTCTTATCTTGTTTTTGTGTTTTGTGTATATATCTACTATTATGTAGATGTATGTTATTAGTGATTATTCTGATGATTTTTCGCCAGTCCAAAGTGACTTTAAATACCTTGTTTGGTGTGACTTAAAATAATCAATTCAGAATTATATAAAAAAGAGAAAAGCAGGGTGCAACTGGCAGATGTTTGGCTTTTTTTTCTTCACAAATTAAATTAAATGATGGCAGATAAGTAGATTTTTATTTCGGCACAAACTTTTATATTTAAATGTTGAAGAGGTAGTGCCTTTAAATGTGGAAGAAGCAGTAGGATCAAATGTGTGTTCATCATGCCTGCAGCTTTCCAGTAACCATCACTGTTCTCCCCTCCATTCTGTATGATTGCAAGTCTTCCAGCCTCTTGAGCCCCGAAACACAAAGGAAACCTCTTGAAGCTCTACGGCCCTTTTGACTTTTCCTGCTGCTTTTGAACTCTCCATTTCAGACTGTGACTTTTCCACATGACCCCAAGCCCCAGAGTGACCCCCCCCTCCCCCTTTTCCTCCCCCCTCCTACCCCATGGCTTCACTGGTCTGGAACCTCCAGAGCTCCTTCACACATACCCACACACATACATTAAATGAGAAGTGGCAGTGTTGCTGAGTTAGGTCAGGATGTAATGGGCAGTAATGTTCGGCCCTCGAGGGCCCCCGTCCGCAGCGCTGGTTGTGAGTAACCTTTCCCTTGAAGAGGTAGATTGGTGACTCTCAGGAACCCGAGCACGAGGGAGCAGTAGCTAATGAAGTGGCTGAATAAATAGAGTTACAGTATACGGTCGGGGTCCGCTGGACTTTTCATTACTGCCACCGGATTAAAATCGCTCCGTCCCACTCTGTCTGCCCCAATTCAGAGCCAGTTTAACCAAACTAAACAAGCTATCACATCAAATCCTTGTCTGCGGGCTAAGTCCTGGCTACAGTGGCCGCCGAATTAACCTCCTAATCAGCCTCTTACTCCCCAATCATCTATCTCCTGTTCTCTCTCTCCACATACACAGCTTTACTTTCATCTGGCTCCTATTGTCTATCGCACCTTTTTTTCCTCCAAATTATCTTCGGTATCTCACTCAAGCCACAGCTCTCCCTTCACCTCAATCTCTCAGGCTTCATCTCCATTACTCCCTCTCTCTCTCCCCCTCTTTCTCTCACACAGTCTCTGAGTCCCAGAGAGAGAGAGAGTAGGGGGTGGTGAGGTTTGACGCGGCGCTGCTTTGGGGCTTTGAAGTGTGTGTTGATGAGGGAAAGCAGAGTACTGTGTTCAGACAGGCCCCTAATGAGGGAATTAAGAAGCTACGCTGGCCGTTCCCCATACTAACTTCCCAGGCACAAAACAAGACAAGTGTGCATGCAAGTGTTCACAAAGGTGTGTGTGTGTGTGTGTGTGTGTGTGTGTAGTGTGAGCGCTAATCTGTCAGATTTAATCAAGCATCTCACCTACAGTAAAGAGATAAACCTGACCTCACCCGTTAGGGTCCTTACCAACATGTCCTTGAGCTGTGTACTTTCTTTGCTTCACAAAAGTTTTCTACTCTAAGAATAACACCAAGGCTGTGGCTAGTGGACTTACCATAGTGGGGGTCTAGGTAGCCGTTGCGGGGGTCCATGGTGAACAGAGTGCCTCGGTATGGGAGGGCATGCTCAGTCAGGTGGGGCAGGGAACTGTGCAGCTCCTTCTTGAGCAGGGAGGGGCGATCCTCTGTGGAGGTAGACGGCTCCTCGCTCACGTTCCTGTCGGGGCCACCGGGCGTCCGGGCCTGGGAGCTGATGGCATTACGCCTCTCGCGGTGGTAGGGCGTGCCCGACCTTTCGTCCTCTGCAAGGGGAGAGAGACAGAAAAGAGAGAGGAGGGGAATCTGGTGTTAAAACAATGATATACGCATATTTCTTTGGAGCAGGTATAAGAATAAAAGTTGGGAGCAGATAAAGAGAATCCATCTCCCTCCCTAGTTAGGTTTCAGACACACACACATGTCCTGAACACCCATACACGTGGTGAGGAATTCAGTTCACGTAGAAGGCGCGGGTGAAGCCGGAGATCAGCTTTGTACACTTAAAACCTACTGGGCATTATGGCTTTGCCTTCCACCGCAGCAGATGTGGGAGTTCAGAGGCAGGCGGTGTATGAGCAAGCGGACGCCATGGATGAAAAAATCCCAACCTCTTCCTTTCGCACAGCATCCGGAAAAAAAAGTCTGTTCTTAAATTCAGCTCTGTCTGTTTTATAAAGAAATGGATTCCCATGGAGGAAGAACGCAGGCTTTTCTGTCTGCATTCCAAGCTGCCCATTAACCGGCATCATGGGTTGTAACCACCCTACCCTCCTTCATTCTCTCTCTCTCTCTCTCTCTCTCTCTCTCTGTCTCTCTCTATTCTCAAACTAAATCTGTCTTACTCTGACGGCAAAATTAGGAGGAGCGGGGTCTCTGGAGAAAGCTTCCTGGCATGCTGGGCAAAGAGGATAAATGTGGAGTTGAGTTCAAGGGCTGAGGTCCGCCAGAGAGATGTGACCCTTGCCCCCTGGCCCGACCTCTGACCTGACATGTATATAGGTCGGCCAGCCTCCTGACCTGGCATTAGTCTTTTCTGTAGTACGATACTATATAGACTCAGAAACTGGCATAGGATGTCACACTGATGAGGGCTAAAAATGCCTAAAGATGCGTTGTGGGACGTTGACTACTCCATCAGCTGCTGCTGTGAACTCAGTTGTGATTTCACCACAGAGGGTGTTGGTCATCACTTTAAAGTGTCGATGTGCTGGCGCCAGCCGTTCTGCAGCATTAGCAGCCTATAGCGGCGCAAGGCCCCCCCCCCCCCACTCTTCGCACTACAACCCAACAGCATCCAACCGCCAATTAAGACCAGTGGACGGGGGCCAGATTAAAGAGCACCACCTTAAGCACTGGAAGAGGGCCGTCCACAACGCTGCACCACTTCACAGAAGAAGAGAATGAGATTGAGAGAGGCGAAGAAGAAGAGAGAGCAACCCACGGGTCCCTCTTTTATTCCCCTCACTCTCCCACATCCATTACCGGCGTTGGGGCCAGCCGCGCCTCGGCGCAGCACTGGCAGCGGTTTCAAGGATTCTTAACGCGGAACTGACAGCCAGAGAGGCAAGCCACTCTCATCCGCGGGAAATGACAGTGTCAGTTATGATATAAGTATTTAATCCTTTACTGCGCAGCCAGTGATCTTATTAAGGGAATAATGGCACTTATACGGTTAAAGCTGGATTAATAGGTCTGCTCTTGCAAAAGCGCAATATTAACATAAAGGGATTTCGGAATTGGGTTCATCTCCTGACATGGATTGGATGAAGTGGAGACTGCGAACTACGCTGCGAGCGAAGAACCGCTAGGGGCGGAGCACGTCGCTGTGTGTAGCACGCCGCTGTGTGTAGCACGGGCGTACTCTTTCGCATTCAGAAGATCTCGCACTGCATCTGGGAAAGCAAAATCTGTGTGCATATTTGTGACTTTGTTACAGATATTTGAATATTTTATATATGGATGCATCACTGGGGCCTCGGATAGTGTAGCAGTTAGGCTGTCGGGCACTAAAACTGGCGTTAAAACATCTTCTGCTTGCTTGCTTTAGAAAATTCTTATTTTTCACTGTTTTAATGTCTTTTCCCCTCTTGTTCTTCATTTCTTTCTTCTCCCTCTCCTCTACTGACCCCCACTGCTATTTAGATAGGTCTCGCTCCCCAAAGGGAGGTCAAGCGACTAATAGTTCAATCACAGCAGTGTCACAGTCCCACCATCCCCCTCCAGTCACCACAGAGGGGGTTCATCATTCTACCATATACCACCTTAAGGGGCTTCATTACTGCAGTGTATAGCACCTTAAATGGTTAAACAAACACTCAGCAGCACAAGGGTCAATTGACTCCTCGGAACGGTGGAAGAGGAGCAGAAATCTCTTGTGTGGGTTCTCTCCTGTACCTGCTGGTGGAAACCTTTTTGTGCCCTTACAGCATGCCGGGTGTTTCAAAGAGTGGGCTAATGAAGACGGAGCAGACGCAGGTAAACACGTGCAACTTTGGAAAAGTTCAACCACGCAACACTTCTCTAACTCTGACCATCAGCCCAACAGACCTTTCCCCCTTTCCCCTCCCTCATTTTTCATTCCTCTTTTATTTCCTTCTCTTTTCCCATGGTTGCGGCATCCAGTCCTCCACCAGTTTGCAGGTCTATTCAGTCCAATACAAATGCAGCAGGCCGGTCCTCTGTGGACCAGAGGAAAGCATGCCTCTCAAAAAAACAGAAAAAAAAGAACTATCCAGCTCCCTCTCTCTCTCTATGGTGATTGAATTTCTTAACATCTTTTCAAAAAGCGCTTAAATGCCTGGAGGCGAGAGGAAGAAACAAGCTAATGGTGGATGGGGAGCACTGAACAAATTTCAGAGCCCTTTCCTGCTCGCGTTTGAGGTTGAAAGCAGGCTCCTGCCTTTCAAGTTTCAAAGTCCTCCTTCCTCCCGCAGTGTCACTGAAGGATTTGAAAAGAAGGTAATTGTGCTCACTGCCGTCCTGATCAGAGCACACGCCCCAGCTCTAGTATTTCAGGAGCTTTCTCTGCCACTATTATGGTACCTGGTGCTCCATTCCTGCATTCTTCCTCCCTTACTACTCCCTCTCTCTCTAACCCTCTACAAATGCACTCCCTCTTGCTCTCCCACACTTGCTTTCTATCCTTCTTTCACCCCCAGCAAGCCACTCATTAAATCCTAAAGCCCAGGTTTCTCCCTTTTTCCCCCTTGTCTGGGGTCTCTATTGTAGAACTCTGGTATGAATACCTTCAGAGGAAAACCCTATGTTTGGCCTTTAATATGGCGGCATAAAAGAGAGCGTGGATGCAATGACAAAATGAAATTTTAAAAGAGATAATGAGATATGGAGTGGGGCCAATTCCTCTGAGAGTTGGGCTCTGGGACAAGGGTGGGGGTGGGGGTGGGGGGGTAAAGTTAAGGGTGCCCAGGCAATTCAAAGTGAAACAAAATCCTCGGCTTGTTGTTTTTGAAGGTATTTTCAAGAGGCAGAGGTTAAAAACAAGGCTTGCTGTTCCTTCACATGCCAATCTGTCCTTGACTCTCAAGCATCCGATTTGCCCTCCGGCCCGCACTAAGTCAGTCAGACTCCCAACCTGGGGCCATGTATGTTTCAGGGGTGCACAAAGGGCCATTGCGCATCGCAACTCTTTCCCCTCCTCGCCCGCCTTTCCTAAAAGCCTAAACATCAGAGGAGGTTGTTGTTGTACCTCTGAGCCAAAGCCAGACATATGCTGTGTTCCACCTTCGAACTTCTCAAAGCGCCGTTGTCAGTGGCACAAACAGGTTTTTTGGCTGCGGAGCACATGGAGAGCGAACAAGCAGGAGAGGAGTGGAGGATATACAGTGAAATCACAAAACACTTCTTCAAAGCTCCTCTCCTCCTGTGCAATAATCTCTTGCTCCTTTTTTTCTTTCTCTTGCAAATCAACTCCCGGGAAAGACTCAAGACTCCCCAATTAACAATGAGAGGGGGAAGAAAAATTCCAGCAGCTGGCTAGAGTTTAATAAGAGCACCTCTCCAAGCGGCTTAGGCTTATGTACCTGATTCACCGGCCCTGGCATTGGCGCTATAGACAGAGGGAATCATTCACGATTAGCACAGGCTGAAAGACGAGGGAGAGAGGGAGGGAACGCACAAACTCCACCGAACCCAACACAACAAGACCACGGGGGATTACCGCGATTGTGTGAGGTATTTTTTTTCGATCAACTTCTTGGCTGACGGGGCGCGACGCCACGAGGAGCTGGGTGCCTTCCCCAAAAAAACAGAGTTCGGCTCTGCATTATGTGAAGGTTACCCAAATGGGTGACATTCGAGAAACTCCTCGACAAACAAATCTTCTAAATGTCAGAAGGCAGAATCAGGTCATTGAGCCGATGTCTGTGGGTTAGGGTAGTTAGCGGTCCCCAGTCAATCTGTTTGACGGAGCTCTGGAGAACTTCGGCACACATAAAGTTCACTCCCTTTAACTTGGCGCTCATGTTTGATTCCGTCTCTGCAGAGTGAATCCGTGGTGGTACATTATTTAACCGTCAGCGGTGTGACTGATGTTTGGACGAATTGCAGAGAGAGGCATGGGCAGGTCAGGATGTTCCCTCTCCTGGTTAGCAGTCTATTGTCAGCGGCTGATTTCCCACGCAGCGCCCACAAATGCCCTCTTCAATATTCATCTAGGCAAATTTTGTCGACTATCTCAATTTGGCTCTTAGCAGCCCACGACCCAACCCCCTTTGCTCCGCAGCTCGCAGTCCCAGCCTGTTCTCTCCGCCGCCAGGGGTCTGCTGGGACGCACCCAGAGCTCACCATCTCGCCATCCCAGCCTCCAGGCCCCGGGGCTGGGGAGGGGCAAATCAAAGCCTGCTTGGCGCTTTCCTTCTTCCCGGCGCTCACCTCAAATCAGCCTCACAGCAGGGTTGTATCGTGCCAAGCCTCCGCCTGCCCCCAGCTACCCCTTATTCACCCATTAGGGGCACAGGCCCACCATAGAGCAGCCGGAAACCCCACTACCGTTTCATCAGGGCCACATTGTGAGGGAGCAATGAGCATTGCAGTGAGAGAGCTGAAAGCCCTGACTCTAAAATGCACATTGATGCATTTTTTTTTTGACCACGGATAGTTATGGCTTTTAAGGTTTTCTCACTCAAAGGGCACCTTGGCCTGCATTCTTTGAGGAATCAAACACCAAGAGATGCATTTGATCAAGGCTTCAAAGCAAAAAAAAAAAATGCCATGATTGGCTTATAGACTGTATTAGCATTGCTTCAGATAGTCACAAGTCAGCTATGATCAGCCAGAACCTGTTAGGTATTGATACCGTCCTCTGTAACAATATGAAGTGATTGTGTGCTAGGGCAGGCGAGGGCAGAACTATGTCCGTTTTGAGGATAGTGGGTCTTTTAGGGCGAATCTGGGCACAATGCCCACTAGACCAGAGTGGGCCAGCTTTCCACTGGGCCTCAGCATTGGAATCCCACTTCTGACACCAGAGTGATCCGGACCAAGTCTGTGGCACTCAGATTAGGAATGGCTCGCCAAGAGGAATGGATATCCAGCCAAAGCAAAGAAACACGGAGCCAACAGTTTGGATAAAATAGAAAACATAAATAACAGTAATTTCAAGCACATCAAATATGATCCAAAATGCCACTGTGGATTTTTTTTCCCCCACCTTAGGACACAGAATCATGAAGTCCTTACTTAACTTTGAATAAACTTGATGCATCCCTAAATGCTCTCATGTAATCGTGCTTTTGCTTGTGTAAAAATGCACATTCATACATTCCGGTACACGTGTTAAGTGCATAACTGAGCACTGAGGCATCGAGGCCCCCATTAAGATAGTTAGCCTGCACTTACTAGGAGCTAGATAATTAGACACTTCAAAGGCACCTGCTCGCCATCCCGGAGAGGGCAGGAATCACAAGCGCCCCGCCCCGTTTAAAAGCATGTTAACTCCTATCTGAGGCTAGCAGGCTAATTTAACTCCTGACATTTGATATCTAAGGAATGAGAGGGATCAGCCATTTAGCTGGAACAGGATTACCCCCCCGCACACCAGCCCTCCCCTCCCTCCCCTTCAACCCCAAAACCCCCTCTCCCAGTCGGGCCGGATTCATTAATTTTCCTACTGCTAAGCACTTTATCAATGACTGGTGAACGTCTAAGTCCAGAGCGGACTCTCTCTCCCTCTCTCTCTCTCTCTTCTGTGGTGATTAGGCCTTTGGATGTTCAGATCTGTCTGTCTAATTCACTGCCTGCTCTGTTGCTGCAGATCCATTCTCGCACCTGCTATGCGGCTCAGCCAAAGATCCTCGTTTGAACGACACTTAGACCACGGCCACACGGAGCAGGCTAACAGGCTAAAAAATGCTGTTTAAGTGCGAAAGCCTGAATAACAAGAACAGTGGGAACATTTCTCTCCTTCATCTAATTTCTGCAAAGAACGACTTTGGTTTGTTGGACTGGCTTCTAAACTTCACTACGACACACTACCCGACCAGCCTTACCTAATTCTCCTAATCGTCCTAATCCCTATTCACGCTGAAATGCATGCCATTTTCCCTCCCTGTCCACTCTGGACACATTTTTGAAAATCTTTATTTAGGCTGGCACATAGTGGAACAAAACGGAGGGAAACATATTTGAATGTAGCTTTGTGTGCGTTGGCACAGAATTGTAGGTGACATATTTCAAATAAACACATTAATTAGCCAAATATATTCAGCTATAGTAAGCAGCCTTTGACATATCATAGGTAGAGAGGTGCTGGGAGTAAATTTGCATCCATAACTCTACATTAGTCCTAATGCCTTCTGCTGAATGTCTACATTACAGGTTGAATCCGGGGCTACACATGACTGTGACGGATCTGGGTTAAATGAACAGCATGCCCGGCCCTTTGATGCTGCAGCTGGTAATGCTTACCGTTTCTAACCCGTCACATTTGGACATAAGGTCTTTTTTTTTACCAGAGAGCATGACAATCAGAATTCCGAACTACAAGCCAAACGCCATAAAAATAACACAACTCAACCGATTCGCTCACGCCGCTCCCACAATGAGGGGCTGTTCTGAACACACGTTAAGTCACCTTCTTTTAAAAGAAAACAAGAAAAAAAAACACTAATTGAATCTCTCTTTTTTTGCCTTTACAGCTTGACAGATTAATGATCTAAAATAACATTTGTTCATTTTCCACAATTTTGTTTTTTCAATACCTACAAGGTGCCACCTCACAAAGAACTCTTTATGAGCCTTTCAATCAGCATTTGCCTCCCAGCATCCTATCATCATTACAGCTGACATTTGGCTGCAAAATCCCAGACCTGACCCTCACCCGCCCCCCTCCTCCCAGTGCGTGATATGAATGGGAGTGGCTGCTTAATAAACAGGGTGTAATTCACCCTTTGCCCCCTTCAAACACAGGTGAGACCTGGACCCTGTCATTACAGCGTCTGCAGCAGGCGGGGAAAGCTCGGCAGATTAGAGGATCTGCTATATTGGCCAAACAGATTTGACCGCTGTCTGCTGGGAAGGGGCTGGAGGTGAGTCATGGAAAAGTAAAAGGCACCAGACTTTCTATATGATTAGATAAGTGGCTCTAAAGAGCACAATATGGGGTGAGAGTGAAAGTTACAGCTCTAGACGATGTGATGGACTGTCGGTGTAGGAGGTGTCCCTACATGCTCATTTAATGGCACATTAGAAGTTTTATTTAGTATATAAAAGTGAAACTTGACCCTTTTAGCAGCCCATACACAGGACATGTATTATATACATAGCTAGCTCCTTAAATCATGAAATAACCTTCGTTTTTCTCGTCACATCTCCTCCTTCAACGCTTTCCTTACCCCCTTCGTCTGTTGCTGTCCCCTCTCTGAAATGAGCTCTCCTCATATATGACCTCTCCTGTCACTCTCGCCAGGTCCAATCCCCCCTCTCCCGCTCTCTAATCTCTGCATTACTTTGCCATTAATCCCACATTCCACACGGGGACGGCCGGCGCGGCTCAGACGACACATAGCCTTCATAATCGGGTGTTGGCGTTGGAATGAATCAGTGGGATGGAAGGAGAACGGCGTTTAGAAATCATCATAAAAAGCTTTTCCGGGCCCACTTTAGGATTCACCTGTAGCATGTAGCATTTCCTTCCCGCTCAATCCTTCCCCACCTCTCTTCATCCCACTTTCTGTATCTCATTCACACTTTCTTCCCGCTAATCTCTTGTTACTCACTCCTGGATTCCTGATATCATCCCTCATTCTCCCAGTTCCCATGTCTTTCCCAAATCTCCTTCATCTCCCCCTCATCCCTTTTCCCGCACACTCCCTCCCCTCTGCATCCACTACCTCCCCTCCATCCATCCGTCTCCCCCCCCCCACCCCCCTTCCCCCTCCCGAGCCGCAGTGGGACTGTTGGACTCACGCAGCCCCATGCTGAGCTGCTCCAGAGCCAAGCCAGAACAAAGAGCCCATTGAGCCGAGCGGAGACATAATGTGGGCCGCCTCTGACAGCACCGAAGATGAAGTCATGAGGTCGCCAAACAGTTAATAATGACGGCCCATCCTCCAGCTGCACCAAGTGTGTGTGTGCGTGTGTGTTCAGCTCGGTGCCGTCGAGGAAAGTGGGTGAAAATGAGAGATTATGTGTCTGCATGCGTGCATGACCGAGTACCTACAGTATGCGCCGCATGTGTACATATCTTAAAGCATGTCGACGGATAAAAAGCTTTTAAGGGCGTAATGAGATACTCCACGACACTCAAAAATGTGCTCAATCACTTTGTAAATACCACGGAGGGGGAAAACAAAAACCTTCAGAGAATTGCACTTTTACTTTTTGGCTCCGCTCCAGCTGCGTTTGGAGAACACCCACCCCAACACCACCACCCCCCCTCCCCCCCCTACCCTTATTGGAGTCTGTCTGGCGCAAAGTCTGACATGAGACACATCTCCCCGGGACTGGAGCTGTCGCTGCGAGGCCCACACTCCGAATCATCATTAGACTCGCAGCTCCAGGTGAGGGCAGGCGGTGGAGGAACGACAGAGAGAGAGGTTGCATGCGTATTTGTGTCTCCGTGCAAAAGCGTGATGGAGATTATTTTGGAGTACTAACGACTCTGAACGGACATGGCCTATTGAAATGCCTTTACAGGAACACTTGCTTGTCAAGAGGCCTCCAGCCTTGCGCAGGCAGGAGGAGGAGGAGGAGGAGGAGGGAGGGAGAATGGTGAGAGACAGCTATGCAATTGATTAACATTAGAAGGACTTGCTCAAGTTCAAATTGCACGGCCCCTCCGCTGTAAGCTACAGACGTTTGTTTCCCCGCGAGTAGAATGTTTCTCTCAGACCCCGTCTCAGCTACACATCTGAGTTCAATTCTCCGCATGCCCTCTCTTCTGAAAATCAATTCCTCCTCCTCTCCTCTGCTCTTTTCCTCCAGCTCTGCGAGCAGACCAGGGCGAGGGGATTACACTGTCCCTCCCCAGATCCAAGCGAGACAACAAATGGTTCTTATCAACTGACACCCCCTACCCCCCCCTTCTGCTCTGCCAACCAGGAGGAAGAGGCATAAAAACTGGCCTCCGTCTGCCAATCGTGGCAACTCTTTTCACACTTAAAGCCTGAGCTATTTACGAGATCCCTGGGAGAATGCGTACGCAGCACCGAAGGGTGGGAAGAACGGAGGGGTGAGAGCTGCTGCTTCTCAACCTCTGCTTCTAATCAATCAACCAGAAATCACTGCCATGGTTTATGGCCTTTGATCCTAGCTCCTCTTTCGCACTGCGAGGGAGAGAGCTGGGGCGGAGAAACGGGAGGAGGGGGGAGGGAGAAGGGTGAGAGTCAAGGCCCAGAGGGTGTAGAGGTCAGGGGAGAGAGATTAGGGGGTAGAGGGCCTTTTTGCTCTCTCTCAAAACCTGAAAGCATGTCTTGATTTCATCCAGTGAGTTTTGAGCAGAAAGGGGGGCTGAAATATTACAGGATGCTTTCAGACTGAGAACATTATTGTTCAAGCAAAAACTAAGTTCACATGCTGTCTCTTTAAAACAGAAATGCATGCTGTTAATTTACCTCAATGACTTCATCATTTTTAATAATAATAGATGCAACTATGCCAACTTGTTAGAAAGAAAAAAACTTGGATGAGCGGGAACGTTTTTATGTGTTTTTATGATTTTCCTTATTTATCTCACTTTTGAGCACTCTGGTAAACATTAATTTGCAAAATGTTCCAAATAAATAAAGTGGATTGGATAAAAGGCCTAAACTGCTGTATCTTTCTTGTAATGAACACAAAAACATGCATCCAATTAAATTATGCACTATTTGTTTAGCACACAGAGAACCAATTATTCCCAAATTAGAGTACGGACCAACAAAAAAGAAAAAAAACATGTATTTCATACAAATCCGTTTCAAAGAACTTGTTGTGTTGATTCCCGTTTCTCCACGAGTAAGAATGCAGAGATCAGCTCACTAGTGTTTCGTATGAAGTGCGACCCCGGTGGCACGGCCACTAGTTGCTGCTTCATTCCATTCAACAAGAATCCAACTGTGGTGAGGAGGCGTGAGCGAGCGAACAAGAGAGGACGCGGAAAAGAACACACCACAATAAATCCTCTTGGCAGGGTCAGGACACCCCTGCTTTGTTCCTCCTGGCGGGAGGGAGGCCACTGATGCCTTCCGACAAATGTACAGAGTGGTAGAATAATCAACTACTGTTTCCCCACTTTATGGGTTTATGAGTTTATGGGGCCCTCGGATCGCCCTGCGCCTCCCTCTCTGAGTGCTGCTGGGATGCGGCGGGGCCACGCTGGTCGATCCCCTCACACGGGGCGGGCTGATTTGTCTTCGTGACGCCGGTCGTTGACTCGGAGTCTCGTCTCTGACCCGCGTGACCTCTGACCTCCGTGCCATTCTGGCTCTCAGCGTGACAGTGAAAGCGATCTCGGTTTCTCCCGAGGAGCCATTGTGATGGTCAGCTTGAACCATCACATCGTATTAGAATTAAAAACCTATGACTAACACGTCAAATTCAGATTGTTAGAATGAACTCTGAGTCAAATTAAAAGGAAATAAGACTTTGGGTTTTATTTATGGGCGATCATCGCTATTTCTAATAAAGTTAATTGCCAGGATCTGGAAATACAGAAGTCCAACACGGAACATAATAATACAGGTTCTTAATATTCTACAAGGTGAGCAATATATCACCCAAACATCCATCCAGTCCAGTTTAACATTTCAGGCTTGCTTGCTTTAGATTTTATCCAATGTTATTGTAACAATAGAAGCAAATTCCCCAAACTACAAGAACATGACCCAAGTTGGACCTAAAGGGTTCATTTTGATGTTGAAAACCAAGCGTGCTCCATCCACCGGGGCAAACAAGTAGGATGATCACTGACCAAAAAAAAACAAAAAAAAACAAAGATGCAATTCCACTACAGCTACATTCTGGCCGCATTTCTCTCAAAAGGTCTCGAGGCTGTGGCTTATATGCATCTTCCAGCAGCGAAAGCAGCGGTGGAGCTCCGGCAGGCAGATCTGGGCCCACGGAAGTGTGCCAGACAAGAGAGGGGCCAGGCTGGGCCGGGCAGCTGAGGTTCCCCTCCGCCCCTGAGTAGCAGCGACGCTAAGCTAATCCTGTGCCCCAGGCCCCTGTGAGGTGGCTCTGCCAAAGCCCGTCTCCCTGCTGCTGCAGGAAATTGCCTTCAGTGCAGATGCCCATGAAATGGCTTTGGCCGTCCACAGCGTGTGCACATAGGGCCAGTGTGACTTTACAAACCTTCATCCACAGGTAGATGTTTAAAACTGTGTGCTAATATGCAATATTGTGGGTAAATGTGTGTTTTCCTCTGCTTATATGCTAGTTTTTATGTATTTTATGTATTATTTATGTACCATACAGGGGCCTTTTGACACTAAAAGCCAGTTTTCCTGTGTGGGGTTGTGTGTCAGGCTCTATAACGCCTCCTCCATTGTGCTGTTTGACCCGTGGGCCAGCCAGAGCTCCCATGAGGTCCCTTATCCCTCCATCAGTCCTCTCTCATTAGCCCCCACAGGCAGAGCCACAGAGTAGGGTAACACAGAGGGGCCCCTGCTTCTTCCTCCGGTCCCCATGAAATATATACAGCGCAAATACGGATGACAGAGATCACCTTTTTGCAGCAGCGATCGCACAAACAACTAAAAATAGCTTCCCATTTGTTTTCGTCGAAAAAAGCAAAAAGGGCAATAAAGGAAGCCGATATAATACTTGTCATTTTTAAACCCTCATCGCTTGTCAGCATTTATCGTCAGGCAGCGTCTGGGTGTTCTTGTTAATTTTTATGTTTTTATTAATCGTTTTTGTCTTCAGTAAGACACACACACACACAAAAAAAGATCAGATCATTCTTATATAGGGGGATAAAACGGGGATAAGAAAGTGGAGAGCCGAGGTGGCAGCATGAGGAGGGAGGAGGAGGAGGAGATGGGGCAGGACACAGTGGAGAAACAGTTGATTATGAGTCCCATCAAGTGATCAATGATTTCATTAATAAGACGGATCACGCGGCTGTCATCGCTGTGACACGGGCTGAGGGATGATCCGCTCCCAATGCTCCATTTCCCCCATGCCTCCCTCCCTCTTTTCTCCCTCCCTGTCCTTCCAATATTGTCTCCCTCTGCCAACGACAAGAGAACGAAAAAAAGGATGCTGGGTTGAAGGAGGTGGAGGGGGGGGGTTACTCATGAGGGAGGGAATGAGCAAAGGGGGGGGAGATGGAGGGGGGTGAAGAAAAGTGAAAATCCATTTTGAAACCCATTTTCAATTAGGGGTCCACAAGCTGTTATCACAGGTGTCCCAGAATGGGGGCCCGTAAGTGAAAATGTCTCCTATCCGTTTCTGAAATGAAACCTTATCTGGGAGGCACAAAGATGGCGGGGGACAGCGTATCTGTAAATTACTTTCCATCCCCGCTGTTAACGGGGAACTTTATTTCTGTCAGATGACATTCCCCTCTATTTACTGTTGATCATTTAAATGGCTGCCTAAAAAGAAGGTGGCCCCTCACTCTTCCCCCCGCCGCTATCTCTCCTCTCACTCTGAATCATTCTTCTCCTCTCTTCCCATCAGGAGATTTTCTTTTTTTTTCCTCCTTTCTTTTCAAAGCAGTCGAGTGTTCTTTTTCTTCGTTAAACACTTTAGCCACGCGCTCAGGGATTCCTCTGGTAACCTACACGAAAGATGAACATTCGTCGCCCTTTCGGCTTGTTCGCCTCTGAGGCCCTTTGCCCTTTTTTTAAGCATGAACATTTGTGACGACCCCTCCTATCCAGCAGGGGTCTGTGTTCTTTTTCCTTGTCTTGGAGCACGCTAACAGCTGATGAGGCACACCTGAGCCTGATTGTGGCTGCAGGTATAAAAGGTCACAGGAACGTGCTCACTTCTTGCCTTCACACATGCATGCATGCATTACTGATCACTGACCTTCCATGGTTTTTTTTTTGGTTCTTTGGCTTCAGTATGAGGAATAAATGTTATTACTTTGCCATTTTTGTTGGAGCCTTTGTAACGCAATAAAAAAAGCTCCCAACTCGCTCACTTAACCTGCTTCACAGAGCCTGGGTTACATTAAAACAACATCCCCCGACTGTTTTTCTGAACAGCATCCAGTTGTTCTGTCTGCTTACTAACTCCCTCAGATCTGCTGTATCATAAAACTCCAACCAACCAGAAACTTTTTTTTCCCCCTCCTTCTTTTTTCTACTTTGCAAATAACCAATCCTTCAGTCCCCTCTCTCTGTTTCTTCTCCCTTTTTTTTATTAGCAAATTATCCCATGACGACAGGATTTATTCAAGCCAAGGAGCATGGACATCTTTTTTTTTTTCTTCTTTTTTTCTTTTTTTTTGGCTTGGGACCCAACAAAAGAATCAGGGGACTTTGTGGTCCACCTGCCTGCCGAATGATGAGGGTGGGAGGGGAGAGCACACCCCCGCGAACCCCCTCCTAAAGAGCACCAATCACAGCATTGTTGTGGCACAGTCGGCCCTTTTGAGCTGTCAGTGCAATAGGAGGGGGCACAGAGATGAATGGCAAACAGGATGAAGCCACCATTTAGCCAACCATGTGGGAACGCTCTACCAGGACTCAATAATTACTCTGGGCCTGCTCAACTTGGACCAAATTTCGGGGACAAGAGGGGAAGGCGATTTTTAGATTCACATTAAAGTTTCCAGACTAAAAAGTGCAGTTAGCTAATCAAACCAGATTGGCTACGAGATCTGATCAATATCTGTCTGCGAGCTGATCCCAGTCACACACCACAAAAATGCTTGGTACAGTTGGAAACATACTTTTCGCACTTTTCACAACTTATCATGCACGCTGTTGCTGAGCGCACGGCGGGGTTCCCGCTGCGCTGAGATCAGGGGTCGCCGGTCCGCCTCACAGGGGGAAATATTTCGCCGGGGCCTTCCTAAGAAGAACCAGTCACTGGGGTTCCACAGCTGCTCACAATTACCTTTTGTTTGGATGGAGGCGGCAGGGGCAGGAGGCTACGGGGGTTAAAGTTGAGGCGAGTGTTGGGTTACACCTGATAAGAGGTTATGAGTTCTGGGGGCTGACTTGGGAATGTGGCGTAATTATAACAACACAAAGAATGTGTAAGCTATCGTCTGATTCGGAGGGAGAGCGATTGGGATCTAAAAGGGACCTTTTCTCTGCAGATAAGTATCGTCCCTCCCTTCATCAACTGAGTTATGAGACTACTGTATTATTGGGGAGTGCGACGTAGCTTCAAGCTGTAAGTGTATCTTGTGATGTGGCTGAGTCAGTGTAGGAGACAAACCGTGTGCTGTTCGGAGCTGTAATCACCAGCACTTTACGGAGAAAGATCCACAATCACGGAGCCAAATTACATCCATGCTTTTTCCACAACAAACTTATTTTTCTTTCTCTCTTTCTTTCTCTCTCTTCGCTGCCCCTTTAATTAATAAAACAGTGCCGGCCATCTGGGAATGAGTAAGAGTGAGAGCGTTCCCAAGATGCTTAAGGATGCATTACCTTACCCACTTCCTGTGATAACTCCCATATGGGGAGCAAGTCGCAGCAACCTATTTACCCTTTCCTGGATTGTTTGTTTCCTCCTCACACTTTGGATGATCACGTTTGACATCAGCAGAGTGGAGGGGGGTTGGGGGGTGGGGGGGTCTACAGGCCACAAGATCCAGCTATTAGAGCCAACTGTGCCCAAAAACCTCGAAATCCTCTCGCTGCTAATGAGCACAGCTGCAGCTTAGGCCGCGGTGATCTCAACTCGGCTTTTGTTATGACTTTAGCTTGATGCTCCGAGGCTTTCCAGCCAAACCAAAAAAAAAAGAAGAAAATCACCATCAAATATTCCCGAATTTGAAAATGAAAGGCTGAATGACGACGGGCTTGATGAACTGTAAGCTCCGCGCGGCTTTTAATAGCATGTGTTGAAGACATTGCTATGTAAACATGCCAAAAGCTTTTTTTGCTACCACTGAGGGTTGAATGTGACTCAAGAAGAATAAAGGGGAAGTAAACACAAGGAACATCAGCATGTCTAGATCCTTAAATCATGTTTTTTTGGGAGTTGGTCGCTTTGGTCTTCAAGTAATGGGAACATAGGAGAAAAAAAAAGATATAACATTCCTTCGGTCCCCAGTAGGTCGGTGGCCCCGGTGCTCAAATGTGTTGCTACGTAGCGTAGCCACACCTCCGTCTCCACAACGGAGAGGTCTGGAAAACATTTAAGAAAACGCCCGACAAGGAGATGCCGCGAGCCTTTGTCACAAAAACATACAAATGGATGAAATCTGTGACTCGTGTTTATCCAAGAGTTTGATTAACAGATGTGACCGGCCGAGGAGCAGCGACAGGAAATCAGTCACTAAGAAAACCAGACTTTTACAGACATATTTCTATAGCTATGAAGTTGTTGCTAGATGTAATTTTAAGGCATCGTATTGAAAGTTTATTGGAATTAATTCCTACCACCCAACTAAAAGCCGACTAACGGACCAGTCTCTCAGAAACGGGGTGTGTTCCAACTCGTCGAAACGATATTTCCATTAACCACAGTGTGAGAGGTGACGTGTACCGTTTGAGGTGGTGCTGGAGGCCACCGCCTTCTCGCTGATGTCATTGCGCCCTGATGAGCCCTTGGTCGCCACGATGGTCTCCACCCTCTTCTTCTTCTCAGCTGCTGAACTGGCCTGGGACTGGGTTTCCATGGCGATCGCTCATTCCTCAACACCTCATGGAGACGGGATGACTGGTGGAGAAGAAGTAGAAGTTAGCGGATGAAAGACTTTATTTAATTTTTTCTCTGCTTAGATGATTGGTTTGATTGGTGCATTAACTTGTGAAAATGAAGCATTTCTTGCTTGATTGAAGTTTGACATTCTTCACAATAGAGTCCCTCAAGAAAAAGACTCTGGGAACCCTGTGAGAGAAAAACTTCAGATCCAATCCTCCCTTTTCATGATGCCCAGAGCGGACCACGGGTCAATCCACCAGCTCACCCTGATTTATTTTAACTCAAGCCTGCTGGGCTCTGATCTGCTTCTACATTGACCGTGGTTAAATACCCCAAAAAATGTAGCTCACCTTATTTACAACACAAGTCGCACCAAATTTCAGACTTCTTGTCCAAAAAATAAAAAATAAAACAAGTCTATAAACATGGAGCGAGGCAGGACATCCTGACTAGGTTTTATATCTCAGAATAGAAAGTAAAGTCAGCTTGTGGATATACTGATAATCCTGCTCTCGCAGTCTTTCCAGAGAGAAAGGAGAAACCCTAAGGGGATACCACAGAGAGAGAAACATTCACAGTCCTGAAAAAACAAGGGTTGTTTGAAGGCCCTTTTGGGAATATTATGGTGCCGGGCAATTTTTCTTTCAAAGAATAAAGGTGGTTCAAGTTAATACTGTGTGTGGGTTTAGAAGGGGTTCAGCCAACAGTCTAGCAGACATGCTGCTCAGTTCAGCACCTCAGAGGCTGTCTACAAACTCCACTCTATCTAGGTCACGGAGGTCTCTGATTATGGAGACAACACGGCGATGCACCGCAGCCACTCGTTTACACAAAGTACAGGACAGATCCACTCGCTGCCACGCAGAGCCTTTACTTAGACTCCATAATTCGAGGATAATTAGTGGAAATATTTAGTCTGACTAACATTTTCTTTCCAATAAAGACCAGCTGATTGCCCAACTGTACTATTTAATTGTCCTCCACCCTATAAACATGCACGGATACAAAGGCCAGCAGGAGAGTCAGCCATAATGCAAACAGAGGAGTGCTGCTGAAACTACAAGAGATGGGAGGGAAGGGGGGGATTTTTTTTTACCAACTCCCCAAAGAGGGAAGGCGAGGGGGAAGTGGTGAGGGGTAAACTTCAGACAAACACTGTGCGCTTTGTTTGTTTTTTTTCTCTTCCCCCCCCCAACCCCCCGAAAAAACCAGAGTCTGTCATCCATTCTGACCCGACAACAACATCTGTAAGCAATTGCCAGCTTACAAAAAAAAGGAGAAAAAAAACACAATGCAATTACTCCCTTACCAATCAAAACAGAATTAAACAAGAGCTCGCGCTCTAATCACTCCCACATGAATACATGTGTAGCCGTCATCCCCAACCAAAGACATTAATATCCGACTCACGCAGATAGCATCTCGGATCACGTGTCGACGCAGCCGACGCCGAGCTAATCGGCGGGATATTGTGCGATGTGTCGTTAGCGAGCTCCTAATAATCGGCGGCAACGGGAACAATCAAAGACAACTTCTTTGAAACGGCGATTACTAATGACTGAACTTGTACTTTATAGCGATTGCTCAATAGCTTCCCAGCATGCTTTGTGTGTGTCGCCAGGTGAGTCAGACCAGAGCGGGAAAAAGAGAGCTGAAAAGTGCAGCGACTATGAGGGTGGGATCGGGGGTTTGTAGGGGAGGTGAGGAGAGAAAGCGGGGCATTCCACTGGTCGGGCAAATATTCACAAGTCCGAGCCGGCGAAGCGTGTCTGACCGGCCTTTTGTGTTCCACCAGGCAGGCCACAGTTCCAAAGCAGCAATTAAAAGCAGGACCTTTTCACCCATAATCCCTCTGACCTGGACGCCCACACCCAGTCCTGCAGATGTTCCGTCTTTCGCGTTCGGCCCAACACACGGAAGTCCAACCGCCACAAAGATGGTTATTTCCATCGAGGTGTTGCGGTGAGAATGTTTTCTGGATGCACGAAAAAGTTTTATCCTAATAATCAAGGACAGAGAGTCTAGTTTGCACGTCATGTTGTTTTGCACAGTGAGGAAACGTCTCGCGGGCCAGATGCAGAGATTTACATGAGACAGCGGAGAAATAAGCATCTGTATGGGGACTACCTCGCAGACCCTGAATCAGCGGTGTGTCACAGAGGCCCGGCACAAAAGGAGGAATTACAGCCAGGCATCGGCTGCTGTTGTTACTCAAAATATATGTTAATTTCATATTAATGTCTTTCCCATGAAATGTCTGTCCTACACCCAATTAGAGAAGAGAGAAAGAGGGTGTATCTTTATTTGTGCTCGACTGTAATCCTTCCTCACAGAAAGGGAGGCGATTAAGCAGGTTTAAAAACACCACAATTCAGACTGTTCCCTCAGAAAAAAAAAAAAAAAACATTCTTATTTTATAAGCACATTAAGCAAATCAATTTAACATAAATTATACGCCTCGGCGACAAAGGCACCGAGTTGAAAGTCATCTGCAAATTGTACACATCAAAGTGAAACACTAAAATAAACTTTTGCCTTTGATAGAAAAAAAAAATCTGTTTTTCTTTTCCGTTTTTTCTCTCTTGCTGCTAACGCTATCAGAAATCCCCGCCTTTTGTTATTTAAAGGCTCCATCTTTACAAGCTTAATTCTATGAAACTGCTTAAGGTGAACCTCCTATTCCAACACATTTGCAAATGCATGACACACACAAACACACTCACTCTGAAACTGAGGGACATTTTTGTATAAACTCTTGAAGTGTCTTCTTAGATTTGCCAACCCCCCCTCACAGAGCGGGTACTGTATTTGTGTTCATTTCATTAGGGCGACTGTTCAGTGTCGAGGGCCCCCTGAGGGGGGAGACTGGCAGCGCCACAGCATTCATCATCATTACATCAGCGACCACCGAGATCTGCTATCTTAGGCTTATCAACGCGGCACAAACGCACCGCGGCGCGGCGAGTTAGAGGGGAGGGGAGAGATGGGAGATGGAGACGATTGAGGGAGATTGTGAGCAAAAGTGGGATAAGAGGGGGAGAAAATGAATGGGGGGGGGGGGGGGCGGAGCATGGGACTGTGTGTGTTAGATGTGTGTGTGATGCATGTGTGTGCACCTCACCGTGCCCCTGCATGCCTGCACATGTTCTCCTGCGTGTACGATGTGTTTTTTTTTTTTTTGCACATTTTCGCAGCTATGCCAACAACATTAACGGCTCCTGCACAGCTGGAATAACTAAAACCCTGAGGGGCAAAGAGGGAGGAGGAGTCGGAGCCCCCCCCCCCCCCCCCCCCCCTTCAGCGAGATTAGCTGAATCTAGCAATAAAACAGAACGCGCTGGCTCAGGCTGCATGTGTTTGCATTGGATAAGGTCAGCGAGGGGATGAGGCCCCTTAAGGAGACAGTGGAAGTGCTCTGCTGGGGTTTGGAGGACCCGTCGTGGGTTCAGGATCAAACTGGGGAGGTGTGTTCCACAAGACTCAATGGCTCTCAGAGGAAACCACACACTTAGGTTTTCCATGCTGTGTTCAACACCGCACTTATGGCTCGCCCTTGGCCCTGGGAGGCAAAGGGGACGGGGGGGCGTCAGGGGGGTCGGGGATTTGGTGGTTGTGGCTCCCATTCACCAGTGCAACTTAACATTGTGCCCAGATGGCACTAAGTCTGGCCTACAGCTGATGGGGACCAGCCCCTCAAGTAAGGGCCATTTAGCAGGAATTAGTCACACCCCGCCACACACACACACACATATCAAATCCCCAAAATGCACACGCAAACTGGTTTAGTGCTCGGCCCTCTCACCCTTTTGTACACAGTGACACGGCTGAGCTATTCAGATTGTCAATCATTCACGTGCTTCTATATCATCCTGTGTGAGTTTTAATGCTACACTGTAAAAAATGACGGTTGATTGATTTATGGAGAAGATTTATGGATCGGTAAATCATCTCTTGAATACCGCATGGAGCATATTTTACGCTTTATCTGCATTCCGATTTTGACAAAAGACGTTGCCGGTCTTTGATTTATCTTTACATCTGCATCTCAACAGCATTCCATCAGCAAACTTGCTATCACAAGTGCACAACATGTGAAGAGGGAGGAAAAAAAAAAGCCTGTGCAAATGAGGAGGTTTATATTTTTTGTTGTTGTCAAGGACAAACAGTGCAACAACACAGCCCCATCAGTCGCTTTCAGCAGAGCTAATAAGATTATCCTCGCGTGCGTCTTGGTTCCTCAGACCTCTCCACTTGAGATGCTTCGGAGGGCTGGTGAGGGACCCCGTGTGTCGAGCTGAGTGCATCTTACATTCCTGGGTAACAAACCCAAACGATGTAATCGTAATGCTTACACGACGCTTCTTTTGCGCTCGCTACCCAGTAGATAAGGGGCGAATAAAGCGCGCGCCACAATGGAAATCTCCGGCGTTTTTTTCCCCACAGCGCCGTAGCTTATTAAGATTGTTTATTTATTTTGACTTTGCGTTTGTTGTTGATCCACTCGTGTCGGGGCCTGCGAGGAGTAAGACAATGGGTAATGCAGGCAGCTTTGTTGCACTGGTGGCCCAGTTAGGCGCAATTGGTTTCCCCCCCCCCTGCTTCTCCACTTGGTTCCCTTCCTCCCCATGCTGAAACGTAGAGCCTTTGTTTGATCAGACACTTTCCCTGATCCCTGAGAAGAATGGAAAGATGCTTGTTCAGCCATTTACCGGGGGCCGAGGCAAACAATGCAACCTATTACTTCAGCGAAATGCCCGTAAAGGTCCTTGAGGAAGAAGAGGGGGAAAGTGTTTTCTATATGCAAAAGTTGCTTGCCTTGAAGATTTGCATGATTACTTCAGAACTTTATCTATGTATTTAGCTCATGCCACATCGCTCTACAGCTAAGGTGGAGTGGCCCCTGCACATGGCACCCACTGTAAAGCGAGAAAGAGAGTGAGGCCTGTATCCTGTCAGCGGGCCTCTCATCTCCAGTGAAAACAGTCTTCATACGAGGCTTTAGAAAGCGCTCCGACGACAACATCCTTCACCGTGCTCTCACAGCGAAAGAGTACACGCGGCGGCGGCGTTGTTTGAGAGCACGGCGTGTGAACGTGGCGCCGGCGAGAGGTGACTGCGTTTGAGAGAGTTGCTGCGCGGCGCTGGTGTGTATACGGGAGCTGGAGGCACCGGGTGCTCGGCACGCCGCTCGGTATGCAAGCGCGATCGCTGTGTGCGGAGCATAAATAAGAGAGGGGGACCCCTGGGAGGGGATATGGGGAGGAAGAAGAAATTCCTGTACTGATGAAAACCTCACACACAACTCTCTCTGCTTCCTCCTCCTCCTCCTCACATGCACTCAGAGAAGGAGCAGATGGATGGTCCTGCATGAGTGTCAGCAGGTACCCGACTAGAACTAGATGACAGTAGTCTCTACACTTACTTCCTCCCTCTACCCTTCTATCTCCTTGTTTTCCCTCCATTCCTTTGTGTCATTGGGATCAGCGTTGCGAGTGGAGTGAGTCAGTGCTGGTGATTAATGACGGGCCCTGGCGTTCTTCGGGGGCCGAAGCACTAACAACAGCCAGGGGGCAGCGCGATAATGCACAATAATAAAGCCAGCAGACAAACAGCCGAGGCAACGCAAAGGCCTATTAGCTAGCCCCATCAGGACGGCTAAGTGAGAAATTAGCCCTTCCCGAGCTCCGCCACAATTCATCAAGTGCTGCCCCTGAATCCCCCCTCAAGAAGTCATAATGTTTACTTAAAGACTGGCCCCCGATGCCCCAGCGGCGAGCTTTATTGGCTCTTATTAATTCCCGCTCTGGCCCTCGCGGCCATGCCATTTAAACTGAATTAAAGGGGTGAAAATTGGATGAGATGAAGTTGTCTTGGTGTTTTGGCTCCTCGCGTGAAAAAAATTAAAAAAAATGAAAGAAAAAAAGGGAGGCAAACAAATCGGCATGTAAAGGAATGCTGAATGAAGCTGTCCTGAAATGTGCTGCAGTCAGTCAGAGGAATGCAAGGAGAGAGGGAAAAGGGGGGAGAGGGAAAAGAGGAGAAATGGCATCGCTTTAATGCTAGACTTCCTGTGTGGATGGGAACGGATCCAGAAGGGTAACACCGGGTCACACATTCCTCAGATGCACGGAACGAAATGATGTTGTATCTTCTCCTTATCTTTCATCAGACGGGTTGAAAAATACCATGAAATAAGGTCAGTCCATCAACACTCCGACCTTATTATAGCGTGATGGACAGGAGGACAAGGGGAGGGCGTGCACTCCAACACAGAGTGCATGCCTTTAATGGGGCTGCTGATCTTAAAACAACAGAACGATGAATCACACGAGAAACAACAATCAAGTGGGCCGGCTTTCATCGGTCTGGTCATATTAGCCATTTTTCAGAGCGTTCATGTTATCTAGCGCTGAAACACTTAGTTGATAAGTTAAACCAATGAGTTGTTTAGAAAAATGCAATCTGGTTCCAGCTCCTAAAGGGGAAATGATCCATTTGTCTCGGCTTTATATTGTAAACTGACCATATTTGGGGTGTTGTAAACTTATCACTAGTTTCTGACATTTTTTAACAGGATTTATTGGTGAATGGATTGAGTGTAAATATGTTTTCATTATGTCTTCTTGCAGCTGCTGCTTTTAAAAGTTTCCTTCCCTCCAGCTGAATGGCTTCACCGGCCCCTTGTATGAAAGTGTAGCGCGCCAGTTAAAGGGTCTCATCCGTGCGCGCTGTGGTCCGCGTTGCAGGAACGGCGAGGCGGGAGCGTGTTCCATAGTAGTGCGGAGCGAACGGCAGCGGAGGTGTTGGATCAAAGACAGCTGAATCTCAGAGGGAGTCCCGGAGACTTCCAGCTCCCTGACGGCTCTCCCAACGGCAGCGTCGGGAGACAACTCTCTCCCTTCACTTTCATATCAGCCATCCCCCCCCCCCTCTTCATCCCGCACACGCACGCACAGGAAGTCTCAGAGGATTTGGCAGCGCTGCGAAAAAAAAACCTGCACCCCACCTACAGCAACACGCCTCCACACGGAAACACAGGCTGTTGCTCATCAGAAACACGCAAGCTGAATATTTTGGATTGGGAGTTCGGAAACTCGCTCTGGAATACCGACGTGATATCACGCCACGCTGGAATGAGACGCCGTAAAAACCCCCTCAAATGTCCCGTAAAACTCCAAAGAGCACGGTCACAAAATGGCCCCCTTTAGAGATCCTCCCAGAGAGCGAAGGAACAAGACTGTCATTAGACAGGCAGGCCCCCCTCGGGCCCGCCGACTCCATCGCGAGGAAGCCAAACATCTGGGCGTATTTACTCGTTTCAGCTGTTTGCAACCCCGCCTCGAATAAATCTGGGAGCTGCAACACCATTGCTTAGGACAGCTCCTAAACAAACACGCTCAAAACGCTCGCCGGATCACTCGCTCACTCTTCTCCCCCCTCCGTTCGCTCGCCGCGTCCCAATCGGAGTCCCGGGCAAATGCATTCACGGAGGAAGGAGGGAGGAGGAGGGCCTTAATTGGTGCGTTTGACGGGTGCCCGGGGTTAATTGGGAAGCATGGAGAGCAGCTGGCTCCGCGCTGGAAGTTGAGACAGGGATAATAAGTTCACCCTTTGCGGGAGAGACGGGTTTTCGCGATGAATCAGATCAGAGGAAACGGTGTACAGTGTAATCATCCTCACATCATCCCCCCCCCCCCTTCCTCCGCCGCGCTCCCCTGACAAGCAAGAGACAACCTGGCTCCCAGCTACGCAATCTGGCACCTATCACACAGGACTGGCAGTCAGAAGGGGAAGAGATCACCCCGCCGATGGTTTCTCGCAGCTAATCAACTCACACGCACAATCGTTCTCATACCTCCAGGACACGGAACCTGGTTTATCAGTCCGCCGGTCGATGTATGTAAATCTCTCCAACAATGTGTGTACTAATGGCTTATTACCCCGCGTTAGCTGGTTTGCATTGATCTCTACGCCAGAGGGAGACGGGGGGGGGGAAAGTAGAGCAGTTCGCTGCTCATATGTACCGAGCTGGGACTATTATCACATCCCAGCTTGTTTCAATAAAAGCAACATTAGCATAAACCATCTCAAACACACTAAAAACCTTCGCCCCGGCTTGGTCCGTGCAAGAAAAAGGAGGGGGAACTTTTCTGGATTACGAGGTAATCAGGGCCATATGGGATGGGTCAGTAGAACTTTGCGTGTCTCTCTGAAGTGTATAGATTGTCTCCTCAGATTACGGATGTCTAAATGAGAAAACTATTTTTTTCCCCTGCATATACAGAGAGAGAGAAAAGAGAGGGATCCTCTCGGGAAACTAGCAACCGCGAAAGGGTTTAGATATAACACCGAACTCAGTTCCTTGTGCTGGGAGGGTGGCTGAGGGAGCATTTGGGGGCTGAAGGAAGCCCAGGTAGAGTCATAGGCAGTAATGGGAGGAGACAGGGACTTAGAGCGCCACACAAAAGCCAGGCTTTATAAATAATTCCAAAAGCTAACAGGATCCCTTGTATGTGTGAATCTGTGAAATACATTCACACATGAATGCACACACACACACACACACACACACACCCTGCCACCAGGGGGAATAGGTTATTCACACTCCACCACTGATGCAGTCTGACCTGCCCGCGTTGGTAAATTTGGGGGTGAATATCTTTCTTGCATAGATGATGCAAAAATACAAGGCCTGGAAAAAAAAAAAAAAAAAGAAGAAGGAAAAGATTTGAGCAACCCACACTGACACTCTCACTCACTCATAATGCAGGGCAGCAAAGCACACCGGAGACCTGTCTTGTAAATCTCTTTGTGAAAGCAGCTTTGGGGGGTAGACAGGGGCTTACATACTGAGCCCTGAGGTAGAGCTACAGACTCCACTCCCTCTAACCCCCCCATGGTCTTTCTCCCTCTCCCACACACATGCTCGCCTCCTCTTCCCTCTTCCGCACTTTCCGTCTACCTCACATTTCCTCCCTTCCTGCCCTCCTCTCACCTTATCCGCCGCCTCCCTCCATTCTTTCCCCTCTCCCCCCCCCCCCCCATCTCTCCTCCCCTCCGTCCCAGCCCGGGCTCCAGAGCACTGGTCCTTAGCCCCGCAGGCTCCCGTGGCGTTGCGGTGACTAATGTCCTGCCTTTGCTCAGACAATGAGTTTGAGACTGAGCCGGGGAAAGTGTTGAGGTGGGAAAAAGACTCCGGCACCTTTTGACAAATGGAACCTTTCGCACTCTCCCGTGCCCACTGAGGGAGGCTTTACAATGTCGCGCTCCACGCTCCACGCTCCACGTCCTCCGAGGGACGGCCGCAGCCCCGCAAAGCCGCATCTGGGGGGAATATAATGAATTCTTTGGGAAGTCTAACCTGGCTTTCTTCATGAATAAGATATATTTCCAAAGCATGTCGACCCCTCTTAATAAAAACACCAGTCTGGCAGGAATAGCCAAAGCCGTTTTAGGGCCCCATGTACACGTTAATATTTCTGTTTCTCTATAAATTTTCTCAGGCCCACTTCTTTTCCAGGCCTGTCACTGCGGAGGCCAGGCCCCTGTTTTTCCCCCTGGAAGGTGGAGGAGCCACGATGACATACTGTCATTAAAAAACGGCTGGAGTCCCTCTCTTTCAAGGAACTCAAACTCCTCTTCCCCACGCACCCTACCCCCCATGCAACCCTGAAAGGAACTGGGCTTTGTCTGAGGAGCAAAGGAGAGAGGAATCCCCCCCCCCCCCCCCCCCCCTCGATCCAACCCACCCACCCTTCAAGCCTACCTCCCCTCCCCGAACCCTGTTCCTCACTCCCTGCGGAGTATTGTTAAAACACAGCCCCCTCTCTTTCCGTGGCCCGGGCTCTTAAAACAGCGTGCTTTGCATGAGAAAAAACGATTAGTCTTCAAATGCTGCGCTGTCAAAGGAGGGCTCTTTCAGGTCGGAGCAGAAATTTGCTCAGATAGTAGAGTTCCCCCTTTTGTTTTTCTAAGATGAGGCATTATTAGAGCCGGGGTCTGTTAGCATTCATTGCTGAGAAGAACACACTAGAGGGGTTTATACGAGATGCCCCCCTCCTCCCCGCCATCCTTTTCCAACTTGCCCCAAGTCCGCGGTACGGAAATGATGGGAGCAGAGTGGGGGGGGGGGGGGGGGAAGAGGTGCTCATCCAAACATGTTTGGAGAGGAGGGAGAATGTCCGGGGCATGTGCTTCAGGTTTTAACCTTGGGATTTACATTTGACATTCAAACAATAGACCCCTTCTTGACCTCCGCCCCCGGGATGCGGCAAAACTCGGGGATAACTCCCGCTGAAAGACAACCGAGCAGCATGGGATTGCAAACACATGGGGTCCACATTACTGCATGACAATGCATAACTTAATTAGCGGTGCGAGTGCCGGGGTTTTTGTTTAGAAGATGCACACTTAACAATTTAGCCCTTTTCTTGCTCAATTCGACTAATCGGGACAGAAGAGGGGGAAAAGAATGGTGTGTACGTACTGGTGTCTTGGAGTAGACACAGCCTGACTCATGGCGTCACACATCAAGAGGCAGGGGGTAAGTGACAGATCATTGTTCACAGCGAGCAGCCAGTTCATCCGTCCCCCGATCACCACCCCGGCCGAGGGGAGCACGGACCCCCTCACGGGTGCCACAACCGGCTCCCATCAAAGCTGACACAATGCCACATCTGCAATAACAGCCACGGGCCCCGGGAAGCTGCTGTCTTTAGGAGCTCGACTTTACACGCAGCCCCCGTAAGCAAATGGGACTCCCCCCCCCCCTCCCAAAACCAAAGCACTTCACCACTTGCTGCTATACTTCACACCGCCGACTTAAAGACATTTTTACGGGCGGCTTCAGCAAACAGAGGAGGGGATGAGCGGCGCCCACATGCAGGCGTGACCCTGTCCTGTTTCTCCTCAAGTGTGTGAGAAAAGAAAACGCGAGGCCCCCGCTCGCCGGGCAACACTCGTGGCACATTCTCACACACCAACCCGGCGTTTTTTGGCAATAAAAATGTACCATGACCTACAACGGGGCTTTATGTTAAGCTGTCAAACACGACATAATCGATCGTAAATTCAAATCACTTAATTCATTTTTACTATACTGTTTTCACTCTCTTTTTTTTTTTTTTCTCCTTGGTTTTATTGCCGTCTCTGGTGCCTCGCTCTGGGAGAGCAGTTGACCAGACTAATTGTCAGGTCCAGTTGGAGTTTCCAACAGGCCAGAGCCATGGAAAACAAACCAGCCCTCTCTCAGCCCCGGCTAAGGCAACTTGAGCTCCCACCTTTTTTTTTTTTCCACTTCTTATTTCCTCAGACAAATTTTTGTATTTTTTTTTTTAAGTTGCTTCCACAAGTGAGGGAAAAGGGAAAAGAGAAAAAAAAAAAATACACGTGTGGACGAGCGAGAGGAGGAGAAACAGGAGGGAAAGAGAGAGCGGCGTGAATGAGCAGCGGCGTGTACATGCATGCAGCCTCGAGTGCGGCGAAGCAGCACCAATGTTGTGTCAGTCTGCTGTTTGGCGAGAGCCTCAAGTGTATTAAGATTCCTGAATGTGTGCAATATACATATCTGAAATTACAGTGCTATATCTCGCAGCCTCCTTCATCGCCACTTTTCCCCCCTCCATCGTAAGTGCGCCTTATCCAGAAGACATCACCCGGGCTTGAAAGGTGCCTTTAGCAGGCTCCTTGAAGCAGGGAGCGGGGGTCCCGCTCTGGGACAATGATGGTTGAGGTGGAGGGGAGCCGGGGGAGCAGGAACACATAGCATATTAAATCTGCTGGCGGAGCTGGGTCGTCCGCGCGGAGAAGCCAGAGAGCCAGATCTGAGGCATGCCCTGAAGGGATGGCTGGGCCTGGGGATTAGGAGGCCAAGGAGAAGCCCTCGCGAGCCCGAAGACCCCTTCTTGTCTCTGCTCGCACGCAAATGCGTCCAGACGTTTTGACGCTTCTCAGGTTTGCCATCTCAGCCCAACTTTTCAAACCACACCAGCACACACATTTCCACCCGCTCTCCTTTTTCTCCCCCCCTCACTCTCCACCTCTGTCTGACTTGTCCTCTTTCTTTACTCACTGTGTCTGTTTCATTTGATGTCAACATATCAAAGTACCAAATCATCAAAGTGAGAGATTTCTTCTGGGGTCCATCTACTCCACTACGCGCGTTACATGCAAAGGAAGCAACAGCTAATCAAATTATACAGGGAATTACTCCAGACTCCCACCGACCGGACGGTTTCTGTGGATTTTAAAAAACTTATTTACCCTGTGTGGTTCCTGCAACAGAAAAACCTGCAAAAACACGCAAAAAAATGAAACTGCGCTGCTCATTATCTTAAGGAAAATCAACTTCCTCACGTTACCCTCGTTTTAACAAAACATCTGGCACCTCTTTGAGAGCTTCAGGTAGCAGCATTAGCACAACAACACAACTCATTAGGGCCTCTTGCATACAGACCTGATAACAGGTATTCTTCCTGCAGGGTGCAAAAGGCCCGAGGACAGAAGCTGCCTTTAGTGGTGAATGCGAGGCCCTTAACAAGAGGAGAGGGCCATACCTCAAAAGCTAATAGCATGTCATCTCCCTGCATTATTCTGCCAGGTCGCCGGGTCACGGGTGTATACCGGGCCCGCGTCGCTATGCATAACTTTACTTAAAGTTGAGATAAAACACTGCGCTGCTATCTGGCGGAGCGGCTCCTGCAGAGGGGAGACGGTGGAGCTGGAGGAGCGGCTGTGATGCATCTCTGCTGGCTACAGTAAGCGAGTGGCTCTGAGCTGTGCATCTCATTCCAGCAGATTAGCATCTTAAACACTGCTGCATTCATCACCGCCGCTGCATCATAATGAGACAAAGTCCTTTTTTTTTTCCCGGTAAAGGTGCACTTGTTTGACTTCAGTATCCTCCTTGGTAGTTTGTAATGTTAAGGGTTTGCATATAATATTCTGACATATTTATTATTGGATTTTTTTTTCAGAATATGAAACTATTTAATGTTTTATCATATATCACATACTTGAATTACATCAACAGAAATTTGTGTTTAAAGAGTTTAAAGGGAATATGAAAATCCCAAATTGTCACATATCTCACTCAGTCCCTGATTTTTTTATTTTATTTAATCACATTTAATTTAAGGCTTGTGGAAAATGCATCTTATCTGATATTTTAATAAAAGCATCCTAATTTTTGTGGCATCAAATAATAATTATATGGAGTTATTTTTAAGGATCAGTTTTATGTCAAAATGATTAACAAGCATGCTTTAAGTCAATAAAGAAAATTATAATTACAAATGATTCCCATGTAATTTCCAAATATTTAATATTAAGGTTAAAATCTGAGGCCTGATCCATCTTTTCATTCTTCTCCATGTTAACTGAGCTAAATCATTGACGTGACAGTGATTCCTTTCCTACTTGCAGGCCCTGTGGTGTGTTATTTTGTTATCATAAATATAATAGGGGACATATAAAATGACAGTTTATGTGACATTCACTTTTTTTTTATAATTTACTAGACAAATGTAACCAAGACCTGCAAAACCGTTTCTCAAAGCCAAATCCACAGCCAAGATGAACGATGGGAAAGCCTCATAAAAACAGATAAAAAGGAGAATTTCTTCTTTCTTTTTTTTTAAAATCTGTGTGGACTTGTGCTGTTAAACATCTTATTCGGCGTGTTCGCTCACTGCTCCGTCTCAAGGCAGCCAGACCTCCGTTAATAATTTGCCAAGTGTCAAAAAAAAAAGGAGGATTTGAGCTGCACCGCATGGTTGAGCACCTCGGACCCTCGTCGTCTGTATGAAACCCGAGAGCAGACAAGCAGATAAAATGTGGAACAGCTGGCGAGGACAGGAGGGAAAGTTTCAAACAAATATCCGCACATGTGGAGGCTCAGGGGCTCCCAAACGTTTTCATGTCCTAGACCCCCAAAAATGGACACAGATTTCTCTTAGGGAGACTTTTTTTTACCCTACACAAGTCCATGTGAGATTTTTTATTTTATTGCTGATATTGTTTTTAAATGAAAAGGAACAAACTGTGCTTATATTAGTCCTTCTTATCCATTTTTAATTGTGATAAATCCAGTGTAATCTAATACACTAAATTATAGTGACTTTACACCATTTCTCATTTTGCTTGGGGCCCCATAAAACCCAACATGGACCCCCGCAGGGCCACAACCCCAACTGTAATGGGTTTTAAAATTCTCAGGGCACATGCCTTCAAAACACGCCATGTTCCTCTACACATTTATCTTTCTTTTTTCTTTTTTTTTTAAAAAGGTGAAGCATAATAATTCAAAAACTTAATCATGCAAATATAATTGCCAAAATGAAATTGAATGGATTTCCTGTTTCTTAACTCTATCAGGTTTTCAGACTCTGACACTTGTTAAAGAAAATTAAAGTTCACTGGAAACACACCTCAGTGACACACTGCAATTTAAAAAAAATATAGCACAAAATATAAATACGTGTTCATTGTTAATAATTGTTAATATGGACATTTTTTTTGCAGTGGAATAATTTATTTTGTTTATCCAAAAAAAAAGGGTCTCCACTTGTCTTTGTAAGCCCACTATAAACACAGGTGGTGTTGAAATGTTTGCTTATGATATATGATATAGTAAACGATAAAGGTCAAGGGTCAGCGACAGGTTTTGCTTGGAATTTTCAAATACATGAAACGGTGCATGTAACTGTTTCAATAAGTCTGCAGACTTCCAGCAGGATAAACCGAATCAATAACAGACACTGAAATATGATCACACGCGCGTACATATGTACACCCCCCCTCCTCCCCCTCCCCCCTCCCCCATCCCCCCCACGCGCGTTTCTTTAGGCAAAAGTCCAATAAAGTTTCATGTTTGCAGAAGTTCATAAAGTTTCAGTTCAAAAACCTCCCAGCAGCATTACACGTGTTCCTCCCGCCTTATAACACAGAAGAGATCTCTCCCCCACCCTCCCTTCCCTCCCCCCTAAAAAACAAGTTCTCCATTACAACCCAACTTTATGCAACTTCAGACTCGTTTTAAAAATGCACATCTGTCTGCGGGATCCTTGTTAAGTGTGCTATCCGGGCTTTCTAACAACCAACACTTATTTCACAGAGCATAAATCACACACCCAGGCCAAGTGAAACACAAGTCTGTGGGCTGCTGCTGCTCGTTCTTTTTTTTTCTTCTTTTTTTTTTTGAAACTGGGGAATCCGAGGCTTTCATCGTTGTTTAAAAAAAAAAAAAAAAAGAGCTGGTGTTTCGTACCAGCGTTTCCTTCTCCCAAATCCAACTTCACGCCCGGATCTGAACTTGCATGAAATCCCATCGTTGTGAAACGTGAAACCTCTGCTGCTTCACGAAACTTTAGAAAGTACAAGACGAATACGCGCAACACCATTTAAACAGATCACTTACTTCTTTCTGGGTGAGTTCCCCTCTAATTCTTGACTTTTTGATAAATCTTCACAGAAAGAAAGGAAAAAGCGGCTTGTTTAGTTTTCTTCGGCTTCTTCCTATAAGTTGCAGATGTGCCTCTGGAGTTGCCTGGGACTCTCTTTCTTTTTTTCTCTCTCTCCCCTTTTTTTTTTTTTTTTTACGCAGCAACTCCAACTCCAAAGCGGCGCTGCCAGAGTTTTTCCTCTTGCCCGTCTTTCTCCTCCTTCTCACAGTTTGCTGCGTCCAACCACCGCCGGACCAACACCATCAGCCTTGCCGATAAATATCTGCCGATAGCAGACCGCGGATGTGCGTGAAAAAAAAACCCACCACGACGTAAGCGTCAGAGAAGCGCATGGAAGAGTTATTACATTTAGTGCGCTTTTTTCGAGGAGAAGAGAGAGAGAGGGCGAAGTGTGGGACTCCAGCTGCTCCTTCCCTCGCTTGACTCCTCCCTTCGGATCGCTCCCTCCTTTACTCACTGCCTCCCTCCTTTTTGGATTTTCTGTACCCCTTTCTCTCCTTCCTTCTTTCCCTTTTGAACCGACATTGTTTTTTTTGTGTGTGTTTTTTCACTTTAATCCCAGTTAGTCTTAATCTCGCAATGTATGAAGCACATTACACCCACCTCCATCTCCCACATGGGCCTGAACAGCACAACCCAACCAAGTTAGGACATTTAAAAAGAAATGTTTTCACAAACAAGGTTACATATTGATGATATTTGGCATTATTTATTTTAGTGTTTCTCCTTGTCAGTCCATTTGAGTGTTTGTATGAAACCGGATGGGCGAAGGACCACATCAAAGATTCAACTCTATTTGATTAAAAAATGATTTTCACACTGTTAAAACTGTCCCCTTTCGCAAAAAGTTGAGAAATATGTTGCTCTGCATACATAAATCCCTATAATTAAACTTATATGTGACGAATCATCCGGCGTAGTGTCCGCCTGCATAAAAACATCCACATCAAATGGAATGTATTTATATTTAAATTGCGTTGCTGAAACATAAGTCAACTGTTGGGATACATGTGCTTATGAGATCATTTCGTATTTATAATAATATTTTTAAATTCGTAATTAAATTTCACTGTGTGTGACGTTTTTACTGCTTTTTTTTTTTTGCAGCGGCCCTAACCTCGTTTATCCACCTTAAACTCCCCATTAACATTATGGAGCTCACATATTTGAAACTGTTGATTTATGAGAGTTAAAATAGTCTCCTGGGCTCAGCCTTCAGAGTGATACCTAATGCTAGAGTAAAGCAGAGGGAAGCCTTCCTGTAGGGTTAGGTTATAATCAATATACATAATCAATATACAGGGAAATTATGTGGTAAGAAAGGTCTTTAGGGTGTTGTTTCAATCAATGAAGAGGTGGGAGTTTGCAGAGGAAAATCACCGGTTAATCGCTTAACCAGGATTTGAATGTGTGCGTGTGGCCGAGAGGTCAAGTCCATCAAGACAGTTAGTGTGTTTGTCACATCCGATTAGCGACCGCCGCAAATAAAAAAGTCTGCAAAAAGGAATTTTCTGCGGTTAAAAATGATGTTTTTGCAATCACTTTTCCCCCGATTGCTTGTTATGCAAATAAAGTCTGCATTGACTAATTACTGCCTCAATCAATCAGCACCTAAGACCTTCTGTCACAACTGTCAACATCTTTGTCATCAATAAAAAAAACAACCCACATTCACATTTTTGTCAAAATGTGAAGATGGATTTTGAACATATAAATTGGGGCCACTGTGATGAGTTTTTAAATATCACCGTTTATTCCTTATGATCTATAAAATGTCAAAATATACAAAAACACACACGTTTTTATCTGAGATGTAAAATATAAAGAAAAAGCAACATGCAGAGAAGCAACACATGGAATATGAGCCGTGATATAAATCAGTGTCAATACAACAAAAATGCACGTGTCCGTGACGACAGGAAGTCGGGCCGAGCGGGGGAGACAATCAAAGGTGCTCTGTAAGACACGACTAATTCTCCTGTCAGTTTGTCAGGCGGTGCTCATCTGGCCCGGACTACACAGAGATAAAGTCCTTGTTATGAATCTCTCAAAGAGAATCCGAGGAACGTGGAGGTAGGGGGGGGGGGGGGTGAGGTGGTGGGGTGGGGGGGAGAACATGAGGGTAAAGGAGGGAGGGAGGGGGGGTGCACATGGGCATCAGTAGGGTTAGCGGCTCCCGAAAGTATTTCATCAAAGAGGGCCAGGATCCTGGGGATTGAGATTCTGCCTGGAGGCAAGTAACCAATGGTCTCCCAAGAACATATTCCAAAGTAAGGCTTGCAGAGCCAAAGCACACATCAAAAGCACCTCTGTAGCCAAAGCGATTCTGGAGGAGGAAAAAAAAGGGGGTTCGGGTCCCTTCTTGGCCCCCTGTAAGCCCCAGATCTCACCCCAATTAAGAAGGAACTACTGTTTGTTCCACACCCTGAGATCTACAGACAGGGAGGTGTACTCACTAAGGTAGACATGCTCACAAAAACACACACTCTCATGCTGTCACTATTCCTCACCATACAATAAAAAATAGTAAGAAACGCTGCGTATGGAAGATCAACATCTGTGTCTCGTGCTTATTTAAAAAAAAAAAAAAAGAAATGACCAACTGACAGAGTGCGTTTCCATGATCTCACTGAAACAATATGCGGCGCTCAGTGTGTCCACGTATGTTACACGAGTAACAGTAAATCAATACTTGGCAGAATGTTGCGTAGGCATTTGGATTTTTGCCTTTAATTCCTCGCCGCTGGACAGATGTCACTGTGAAATGGATACGGCAGAATAAGCATATTATATCCACACAGATGTGAGTTGCTGGAAAATGCACTGGCTGCTGCGGGAGCAGAGGAAACGACAGAAGGCTCCTGTGTGTTTTTTTTCGCAGCGGAGAGGCGGCATTTTGGAGATAAAGAGGGTGTTTGAAGTGTCTTCGGTCGGTATCGAGGTCTTTAACTTCATTAAGCAGAGCAGCACCACGGTATGACGATTCCTCTAATACAATGGCATTGAAGATTTTACTCACACAGCTGGAGAATGCACTTGTGTGTCAACGGAATGTGATTATTTTCATCATTATCATTTTAATGATCAACACTTTTATTCCATCCAAACGCATCTTCTGTTTTATGTGGAATCCTGACCTGCAAAGTAATCCTATAGATTTTTGAGTGAATGGTTGTAACAAAATGCTGTATAAATGTCCTTCAGAGCTTTTTGATCTTGATCTGCTGTCCTAATTGCTGTCCTTTGTCTCTCCACAATGTCATCTTTTCACCAGCAGCTTTGCGGGCAGCATATTTTCATATAATCCAGTTCCTTTTTTAAACGGTTTCGTCAGTAAATCTGAAAAGAAAAGGCGAAATCACAGTATGTTCCCACGTAACGACAAATACAAGGTCGGGGAACGCCGTTGTGTCCCCGTTACACCGTCTGCATCCATCTCTCAGGGACCAAATTGGATTTGCTCAAAGTGTTTGCTCACTTCTTAATCTTAGGACCACAAGTGTGTCAAGCAACAAAGGACTACATCCACCTGACACCGCGGCTGTTTGCCAGGGCCCGGAGATTTGGGACCAAACAAACACGCCACAAAAGGAGAGCTTCTGTGACCTCTAGTCCGCCGTGATCCACCCTTAAGCTGCGCTCAGAAAGTGTCCCCCTCTGCCTCTTTCCCCCATTGCTGTACCTGCACACACTTGTACATTCACAACCCTAAACACAGCACCCCCCTCTTCTCATCCCTCACCCCCCTGCCGGAGGTATCGGGTGGCTTGAGTGGGCCCATTAGCGTGAATGACTGATAAGACCCTCAGCCCCCAATAACCAAAAAAAAAAAAAAAAGGGGGATATTTGCAGTTATTTTGAATCCGTCAGAAATAATAAACGGCAAACTATATCCACTTGGGCTATTTAAGCAATTTCCCCGTGATAACGTCCCGTGGGGATTTCATGTGGATTCCAAATGACGACATAATAAAACCACGACGCCTGCACCCCCTTATCAGACTGGATTAAAAGGGAATAATGAAACAGAGAGGGTTTGGAGCCTTGTGTGGTATGAATATGATTATCTAATGGACTCCAATGGAAAGGCATGTTAATTCCACTTTAACGCGAGACCTTTCCCAGACTATCTCCTGCCCCTGGCTCCTCCTAAGACCCCTCCTCCCTCCCCCACTCGACCCGTTTCCCTGCCTCTTTCTCCCCTTCCTTTTAGTTTAAATAATCGCTCTGCTTTTTTTTTCTTTTTTTTTCCACAGAAGTCATTATGCACGCCATCTATCTCTGTGTATGAACGTGAGCATGGGAGAGTGATAAACCCCCCCCCTCCCGCGACTTTCACCCTCTTTTCCTGTCTGATTGAAGCGTGTTGGCCTCTTAACTTTCAGACAAAAGCACTCTGGGCAATTATCAATATTCAGATTTTTTTCCCCCCTCCTTGCACGGAGATCATTGTTGCTTGAAGAATGTGGGTCGCTCATACGAACTCAAATCAAAGTTTTCTGAGCAGCCAGTTGAAATCATATTACATGGTCTGATTCGGGCCTTAATATTTGAGTGCTGGGGCCGAAAAGGAGTCACATTAAACATGTGCATCACATTTTCCAGCGTTTATTTGTTTGTTAGAGTCATTTCAAGAGGATGCATTTTGATTTGCCGCTTAAAACTTTTGCATCAAGTTAACTCTGATAAGTCGGTTTTTTTTTTTAAGTGTTATATTCTCCAAGCTTAATGAACACTGACGGATTTAAAGGGTGGCATTCCTCCATTTATAAATGTCCAAGTATACAGCATATACACCGAAAGCCGTTGCATCTCCGTTTCAAGGGCAAACAATTACCCATCCATCACCCAAATAAAGATTTAAGTCATGCGCCGGCTTCGCTGTCAAGATCCTGTAAAGATTCTGTCAGCCTCACATAACTCGTGTGTGTTTTTTGCAACAGATCTTGACTGATTAAAAGTACCTCTTCTTTTTGATCCAGCAAAAAAAAAAAACCTACAAAAAAAAAAAACTCCCTGACTGATACAGGCCCCCCCGGAGTGGGGGGTCATCATTAGGCCCATTAGGAACGATAAGACTCCTTGAGTCCATTCTCATCTAGCGAGGCACGGAGCAGTATTGTGCATCAGCACACACATCCTGAGAGCAGACGGAGCTCCCACAGGACACAGTTAAAAAAAAAAAAAAAAAAAAGCATCAATATTTCATCAAACTACTCTCTCTTTCTGGTCCAGATCAAAGCCTCGACTCCCACAGTCCTACAGGTAGAGATGGCTCTTTTGTTTTTGCTCCTCAGGTAGAGCAGCAGTCAGACTCTGTTCGCTTTTTTTTTTTGGAAAACCTTGCAACGCTCAGCCTGTCCGTCTCACGGCTTACTGCTTCACGTTTTGGAAGATGGGGGAGAGTTAAAAAGGAAGGGTAGAGACCGTGAGGGTGAAAACATATTCCAGAGATGTCCAGAGATTGAACTTTCGTGGCCTCGTAGTGGTGTATTATTTCCTGTATTCCTTTCCCAGGTCGGCCCATCGTGAGACTGATGGTGGTGAAAGAAACCTGAAGGTGATGTAATTTATCTTTGAAAGACTGGGTTATTACTCACTGTCGTCTGCATCACCGTTATTAATACCGTCTTAATGTATGGGCCGCTTGTATAAAGAGGGGTCGGGGGTCATGAGCTGGGTTTTTCAGCATTCTTCCTCACATGAGTGTAAATGCAGACGTGTTGCCTTCATTATTTATTTAATAAAGGTGGAAGACAGCGGATTGCCTTTGAAGTTTGTTTTACTGCAATTGTGAAACTGTGAAAACAACAATAGACAATATATCAGTGAATAAAAATCACGACAACAATGAGATGCAATAAGAAACCAAGTGTCACCTGTTAAAGATCAACAAGTCTCCATTAGAATTACAACATAGACATTCATCTAGCAAATATTTAATAGAGTAAAATGCACAACTGTAATTCAAAAGTCAACTACTAAGAATGTTGTAGTCTATTAGCAACACGTAGCTTCAGAGGGCTAGCGTAGCGGCTAGCTGGAAGCTGATCAAGTTATACCACTCAAGCACAAATCAATGACTTTCATATGAAGTAGTGAAAGAAATATGTGTAAAACGTCATGCATTCTCAGTTAAACAACAATGAAATGATCAAGAATCATAATTATGACAGAATTGGTAGAGACCAAAATCAGAGGTAAAAGAGAGTGTTTATTGGACTTGTATTCATCAGGTGGACACAATGTTGCTCTATAACTGCTGTATGTGTAACTAAGCAACTGTTTGCTAACAAGTTTGTTAATGTTGTGTTCACAACTCCCAGGTGGCCAACAAAAAAAATCAGTCATTGCAGATTTAAACATTGTTTTTCTCGCATGCCTTGATGGATTGAAGTAAATGTGGGCTGCGTTTAATAACAGCAAAACTATGTCAAAACATCCAAAACAACTGAACTCATGTGAAACCATCTCTCCACAACCCCCCCTTGCTGTGGCAGGTGTTTGGTACAGTCCAAGGCCCAGGTGATTGCATCAGCTACACCTTTAGCATGGTGCAGACCAGCTTTTCCCAGGACCGGCAACATGGTAAAATACACTAATTTATATGACGCGGACTCTCTATTGTTTGTTGTTCATCTGTTATTTATGTGGTTAATTTATCAGACATAATTTAAGCACCATAAGCTTCAAATATCTTGGACACACAGTAGTTTGCATGTGGGTGTTGGTGTTATGTGGTCATGGTTATGGGGATTAAGCCTTGTATTAACATTGTTTGTTACATACAGATGGTTGATGAAAAATCATGGAAAAGTTGTAGGCTGGCCAGATTTGGCCCTGTGGCCCCTGTTTGTTTCTGCTGATTAGCAGAATCAAATATAATCACATCTCAATGGTGAATCCTCTTTAATCCAATCTAAACTAATTGTATTTACCACAAAATCCATTTAGCATCCTTTAAATGTTCTTCTAGATTCCTATATCTGTGGATTTTGGAGTAATCACCAAGAAAAATGGGCGGAACATTTCATTTTGATGCTCCTATATTTTCTATGTCATTTTCTAGGGAGTAAACTGGCATTTAACTATAAATGACATGAGACTGTTCCTTGTCATTTAGTACAAATTATTGGGTAAATGTGGATAAAAGCAACCCCAATTAAATGTTAGCAGAAAAGTTAACATCCATCTAAAAACAAAAGAAAAGTTTGTTTCCAATCATAATGAAATAATATGTGCTGGGATTTAAAAACTCAGCATTGGTTCCCAGCAGTTTTTTAAATAGATATTTTATAATATATCACCTAAAATAAACTAGATCTCATATGTAAAAGGAAATAAACACATATCCCTCATGTGTGTTGACAATATAATTGCAAAGACAGAATGCCAGCTGTTTTAAATCCCTTTTGAAATGTTGTGGGTGTGCCTGGCTTTTTGTTTGTTGCGTACATATATAAATATATATACATATACACACATGTGTACATGTGTTTCCTCCCCCTGCAGAAAACCGGGCGCTTTCTCCCGTCCCTGAACACACCACGCCTCTCCTCCTCTCATCATCAGGCGTCAATCTGTGGCTGTCACCGGGAGCCGGACAGTGACTAACGACACTCCCAGTCAGTCAAACACTTATCACCACACAGGTAACACACAGGCCTGGAAATGACTGACATGAAATGGAAACGTCTCTCATTCTGTGGGCCCCGGGAGCTGAAGTGAAATATTAGCTGTGGGAGAGATGGCGGCTGATAAGGGGGCTCCCTGTTTGGGCTGGAATTGTGGAGGTCCAAGTTCTATTACATTTCTTTTTTTTCAGAGGAATGTGTGTGAAGATCCCGTTTTGCTTGCGTAAAAAAAGATGGCTTCCCTCATCCCGGTCCTTATTCCGCCACAAGCTTACATTTGAAGCTATTTGTGACTTTACTAATGTGTTGCTCAGCGGGTCATTGTTGATGTGGTCCACGGTCCCTGAGGGTTTCTGTGGTCCAAAGAATCGGACCATAGACCGGCTGAAACCGGCTCAATGTCAATGGGTCACATATGCTTACTGTGTCTCTCCTATTACTCATAGCCTCCATGTCCTCCTATATCCCTCCTTTTCTTCTTCTCACACATCTCCTACACACACACACACACACACACACACACACACACACACACAATTCCCCCCTGTGCAGAAAGATGGATGGCATGTTCCCAAACCACAGGTGCTGCTCCACTTGTGAGTCGTCCGTATTCTTCCCTACAAAGTCCAGAACGGCTCAGGTTTTTTGACTTTTTACCGTTTTTCCCCGGCGGTGATTACTGTGGTCGTTCACTTGTGAGATAATGAGCAACGTGGAATATTAGTAACACAGGACGTGATCAATCTGCCTGTCTATTCGCAGCTCTTTGGGAAACGAGGTGCTGTTTGCAAGAACAGGACAAACTTTGAAGGGAACTTGAACGCGTCTCCCATCCAGGACCGCCACTAGATGGGGTTTGTTGCATTTCCATCGTGTGTTTGCTTTGAATCCTAAAACCACATCAGGCTCACTCTGCTGTGCATGCTACGCCACCGTGTGGTGGATATTACCAGCAGCCTATAATAATGGTGCTCCAACACAAAATGACACCACGATGCAAGGCAGGGAGTGGACTTGAAGCCAGTTATACTCCTGCAGGGTGGAGAAGTTCAACTCATTTGTAAAAAAAATAGAAATTATGAATTCATCCACACATTTGTGTTTAGGAGTGAAATAAACACAAATGGGATTCAGACAGTGGTTGAATGTAAATTAAGGTTGTTTTTTTTTTACAGTTTATTAAGCATACAAATAATTTTCCTATTTTCTACTGGTATTTAAGTCAATTGTCTTAGTGCTTCTAACACGACTGGTTTCAGATTTTTAATACAAGGTCGCCCATAAAGTTAGAATAATTTGCAAATGTCTTGTCTTTGATAGTGCCAAACAAATGTTATGCATGAAGTCATTTCACGTGGTTAATTGTGACACATAATGTAATCATTGCACCTGGTCAAAGGGGATTTATGATGCATTTAAATAGGAATAAACAGAGAATTATGTCTGAAAGCGAAATATTCCAACTTCATGGACAACAGTGTATATTTATTTCAACAATAACCGACTGTTCATCTGACTGCATAAGTCATGACTCAGTCAGTTATAACCTTAACATGATGTGTTCCTAAAACTAGTTATAAAAGCTACCAGAAACCTTAAAAGTAATGGATAAATAGTTTGGTCATCCTGTTTCTTTCACTCCAAATAGTGCATACTAGACTGAATACTGAGGGGGAAGTCGAACTTAGTGCATGGAAGTGGTATTCTGGAAACATTACTGCCTTGGTGAAGCTTTAATGTTGAAACAAACAGATAAATTGCATTTTGCAATAGGATGTGAGACATTTCTGCAGTTTCTCCTTTTTAAAACGGTGCACTTCTTCCTGATGCCCCCGCGATGACCTGAGGGATGTGAGCCGCGCGGGAGATTCAAATGGAGACGTTTTATATTATAAGTAATAATAATAATATAAGTAAAGGTGGAACGATCAAAACTAGGGTTGCAGATTAAACTGGAATACACACATTTATTCAGGCAGCCACGGTTAAGCCTCAGCTTTACAGTTAGAGGGGAGCGTGTTGTTACTGACTTGACTGATGGCTTCCTGTCGTGAGAGGAACATTAAAAAAGTCTGTGGTCTTACCTGAATTCTGCAGGTATGGCTGTTTGTGTCTGGGGCCAACCTCAGTGACCACAAGAACACCGGGTTTTGTTTTCTACAGTCGATGTGTGAGACGTTTATCTTCTCCCCATCTCTCAGTCGACATGGGTATCACATAATGATCGAATTCAAAATGTTTTAAATCAACTTTACAACCTCACCGAAGATCTGAATCTAATGAGTCTTAAAGTTTGGATACATGATCTTTTAAAGGTGCGAGGCATAAGATCTGGCAATCTACTTCTACAATCTAAACGTTCAGTCAATAGTTATTTCAAATAAAAAATTAAAAAATGTATTTCAATTCAACCAAATGGCAGCGGATCCAGTTATCTGCAGTTATCAGCCACAGCACAATATCACCACATAACCTCTCCACATTCACTTGATAATGTTAGATGTTAAATATATAAATATAAACATGGAGCTGAGTTGATATAAGTCATAATGTGAACCTGAAATCACGCATTTGGCAGCTTCTGTCTGGAGGTGTCATGAAACTGTGATTATGTGACACACAGCTGATCGCCCACAGCCCAGTACAACCTTATCCTATTTGCATTGCTAATGTGTGGTCACCGAGCCTGTTCTTGTTGGGAACTGTCTCTGAGGACTCCATATAGAGATATACAGTATATGGCTCAAGTATCAGAGTCACAATTATTCTTATTTTCAGGTGATTATACCCGAAAGAACAACATACTTATTAATATTAAAGTCCATTTCCGTCAAATTATCCCCCTAAATGCTACACACTGGCCCTTTAATTCCATTTTTTATATATGACAGAGATCTTCAACAGGGGGTCCGTGACCCCTAGGGGGTCTGCAGAGTTACTGCGGAGGTTCTCCCGAAATGATTTGATCCCAAGCTTAAATATGAATGAAAACATGAATATATAACCTATAATAAGCAAATATAAATCGTCCTATTTCTTCAATATACTGTAGAATTAAAATATGTTCTGTAAAAATGTTAATCTGTCAACAATTATTATTTTAACGGCTTAGAAATGTATACATACATCGTTACAAAGTACTTTTATATCTAGCACTACATGCTGCTACACATTATTATTGACAAACAACACAACCATATGTAATAGGGGTCCCTCCACCGTGTCACTATAGGACTAGGGGTCCTTGGCCTGAAGGACGTTGAAGACCTCTGATATATGACATTTATTCTCCTGTCATCTGGGGCATTTTTGAGGCTTTGATGTTCTCTGTTTTCGGGGTCACAGGTCACACAAGTGCTAACTTCTGGTTGATTGCACATTTCATTCCATGTAGACTATATACCTTTTTATATAAAAAAAAACACCTATGCATTCAGTTTGCCTCTTTTGCTTAGAAAATTGTGTCTGACACCTGCCTGTCTGTCTGCCAGCCCGTCTGCCGTTGTGAGGCGATTGTGGGAGAAACTACCTTTCATGCCAGTTTGAACGGGCATCCGTTAGCATCCACTGTGAAACTGCCAAGTCATAGCCAGATACGGTTCAACAGTAGAGAGTGTGGGCCCAGACGGTGGCACAGACTGTCAACAGGAGGGCGTCTAGTCACATCGAAAACATTGTGGCGTGAACTGACCACGCTCCGGTGTGTTTGCCACCGCACCAGTTGTACGTTATACCAGTGAAAGAGCTCAAATACTTTCCCATGTATAACAGATATGAGTTGGTGATGTCATGCTTTCGTTCATAGTATGAAACCGCCGTTGTAACGTCTCACTTGTTTTGATGCTGTGTGGACAGAATAGCGATGGAAAAAAAAAACTGCAGCGTTAGATTATTTTTCATTTTTTATTACCATAAAATCAAAATGACTTTTTTTTTTTCATTCAGTTACAGCAGCACACGGCAAATACATGCTGAAGAGAACGTAAGACTACAAACACGTAAAAAACAGTATTTACACACAAATATACAGTTTATACAGCGATTCCAGAAAATAAAATGTGCTTGTGACTGTCAGAATGTGAATGTAATGAATGTAAAGATGATTTTTTTTCTTATTTCACTGTTGAACATTTTATAGTTGCTCTGTTAGTAATGCACGTGAACAAAAATATGACTCGCTAAGGTCTCACATTTAGGGTTTTAAGAGAACGGGCCTTTATATGGAAAGGGCGGGGGTAGTGTCCGTGTCCGACATGACGGAGGGACGTTTGGGAATGCTGGGCACCTTAATGAGCCCTCCATTGCCCAGACCGCCGACGCACATCTTCAAAATCCTCAGGAGGTCCTGCCTGAACCGCACGCCGATGAAGACGTACAGGAAGGGGTTCAGACAGGCGTGAGTGAACGCCAGGCTCTTGGCGACCTGTCCTGCTACGTCGAAGCGGAAAATGATCTGACAGTCGGTGATGGTGGTGTTCGCCGCCTGCGCCGCCTCCATTATCAGCAGGCCGTTGTGAGGCAGCTGGGAGAGGACGAACACAAACACCACGGCGAAGATGACGCGCAGCGCCTTGTGCTTCTCGAAGCTCTTGGCCTGCAGAAGCGTGCGGATGATGACGGAGTAACAGAACAACATGATGAGTAGCGGGAGGAAGAAGCCCATGCAGATCTGCAGGGACAACACCAGGATCTTAGTCCGGTTGTACATGTTGTTCCAGTAGACCATAGTGCAGGAGGACTGTCCGGTGTACGTCTTCACCTGAGCGAAGATGAACTCGGGGAGGGCCAGCAGAGCGGAGAGCGACCAGACGCCCACGCAGGCCAGTTTGCTGTAGAACAGCCTCTTTCTCTTCAGGTTCTGGGCCTTGGTGACCTGCACGATGGCGATGTAGCGGTCCACGCTAATGCAGGTGAGCAGGAGCATGCTGCTGAAGAAGTTGATTTTGTAGACGGCGGAGACCATTTTGCAGAGGGTGTCGCCGAAGCCCCAGCCCCGGGTGGCGTCCACGGCCCAGAAAGGCAGCATGCACAGGAAGAGGAGGTCAGCCACAGCCAGGTTGAGCAGATACACATCGGTCATCGTCTTCAGGCGGTTGCGCACCGTGGTGTACATCCAAACCACCAACAGGTTACCCACAGCGCCGAGGACGAAGATGATCCAGAAGAGGGGCGGTTCGTACTGACCACGAAACTCCCTGACCCAGTGCCGGTTACACATGCCTGAGGGTTCAGTCGGGTCTGAATCGTAGTCATGTGGGTAGTCGGAAGGGCCCTGCCATCAAAAACAGAAACACTGATGAGCTCATGCATTATTAATGGGGTTTTCACCTATACATCAAGGGCTGTACTTTTCATTCTACTTCCAGGTACTTTATTTGAGTGTTTCCATCTCAGAGGTAAATACAAAATAAAAGGTCAGTGTATGGGACCTGTAGTGTCTTCCACAGGTCTTTAGGGGGGCACTTAACCTACTTTAACAGCTGCGATATTAAAGTGAGGTCGCCATTAATGCATCAATAACTATAATTCAATAATATAACGTGAAATTTGACTTCCTGCTTGATGAGCACTTACTTTTGAATCTCAATTCTATTTAGAAAACTTTTGGATTTAAGTCAAATGAGGGTGCGTTTCAACACTGTGGTATCATCACCTGTAACAGATCCGAGTACTGCTGCTGTTTTGTCTCACCTTTTATTTCCTGTCCTAGTTAACCAACTCGTGAACTGCTTTCAGGGTTTCACAACATGACATGCTTCTAATGTGGAGAAGCGTTACAGTATCAAACGCTGTGGGTGACGTACAAGTGTGTGTGAAAAAAAGAAAAAAAAGCTATCATGTGCAGGTGTTGTGTCTGTGCAGGATAAACCACACTACTGCACAACTTCCTGCTGCTATCCAAGCCTGGGGGGAGGTGAGGAGTGTTGCGGTAAACAATCCTGAGGGGTTTCAGAAAGGGGCCCCGCAGCAGAACTCGGTCCCACAGAGGCATCGGGTTTAGATTTAGGGCAGAGATAAACAGCAGAGGCTTAGGTTTACACAAACAATGGAAAGTGTGATGCCGATATGCCTTTGAATGTGGCATTTGAGTATCCTTACAGATGTTTGCTTTAGATAACTCTGCTGCACTCAGAGACACAATTCTACCATGTATGTTTGTCTAATTACAAGTTAGAATATCTCATAAATATAAGACATAATCACCCGACAAATATCATTTCACTGAGATAAAGGGACTTGTTTGAGACAATGCATCCTCAATATCTTGTTAAGTGACTAAATATTATAAATACAGACTTATTATGACACAAGATTCCTTAAATATGGCTAAAAATGTGTTTTTCCAGCTAATTAAAAAATATCATCTTATTTAGAGAAATGTTATCAAGGGAATTTTCCCTTTTTTATTATTATTATTATTAAAAGTAAAAACGCCTTGTGTTTATTGTGACAAGTGGCCTTTTTCCTAGTGTGTACTTGGAGCATCGAATCAAAAAAATAAACACAACGACATAAAGATAACAAACCTATCATATTTAATAGCAAGCGCCGATGTTGCTTTTTGTTTTGCACGCAGCAATCTTTTCAATGTGACGTTTTTCCTCATAGTCTTTAAAATCACAATTGAATGTTTGAGACGGTGAGCGGTGAGGCAGTGTCTTCTTTGTTCTACTCCAGCCTTTTTAATCACCAGTTCCTCTATAACTCTTTTGCTGTTTCTAAAAGGTAATGAATACTTACAGTTTCGGTATAATAAGCTCCTGTGGTCATGTAAGTCGTGAATGACTCCTCCATGTTATCTAGAAAAAAACAGAGGATATTAATGAAACACAATTGAAATGTAACAAGGAGAAAAGTTCAAGGTTAAATGGAAATACACTTTTTTTTTTTAATTGTGTAGTGCATCAAATCACTTACCCACTCACTGAGCAGTCAGGTCTGTTTCTTTGTCTGAGTTGTACAACTTTAACAACCAGAGACATCTTCACTTGCTTATATGGTTTCCCTTTAACCACAAGATGACGTGTTGATACGTATTACTCCATCTTCTGAGTGTGAAAAAACACACACACTGCTCTTGGTGTCTTTTCTTAAATGCAGCGCTACAGAATATATCATGAAAAGCATTCATTGAAAGGCAACCTGTCCCCAAATATGATCTTTGAACAGTGGCAACAGTGTAGCAGTTTCAGTGGGAAGCTGTGACTTAACCCGCTGAACCGTGGGCATCAAAGGACCAAAACACTACACCCACATTCCTTCCACAGCCGATTAAGTTTTATCAAGTCGAAGCCCGTTTTCTGACACACTTTGTACACACAGGTGGAGCCCTTAACGCCGCGGATGAGAGATGCATGAAACTGAAAACCATGACGTGTGAAGATCAAAAACACCGGAGCAGGTAGTGGATGTTGAGCTGCTCTAAGAGCCGTTTGTCTCACAGCACTTCCAGCTGTCTGCAGCTCAGGCAGTGTGGCCCAAATGTGACTGTGTAAGCAATCTTTCATTTAAAAACGTCCAACTGAATAAATCAGTGTGGCGACGGTGTTTTTGAGAGGTTTTTTTTGTCTGAATTTCTCTTGAAGTGATGAAACAACATCCCTTTTTATCGTGGACATAAAGGGATGTACAACTTTTAAGTTCATTTAAAAGTCACCATTTCGGGGAATTCTTTTTTTTTTTTTGGCATGAGACGACAGCTGATGCTGCGTCTAGGATGCACATCCACGTGATTTCTTTTTTTGTTTTGCTTTCCACGACATGTTATTTGTCACCTTAACCATATCCAATAGTTATGTGAAGCAAAGCATTCTGGGTGCTGGCTCAGCTTTAGTAGAAATCAGAAAGCAGAGTGCTATAGATCTTCTTTTCTAACTTCCAGAGAGAAAAGTGAATGCGCATAATTCCCAAAATGTCACACTATGCCTTCAACTGGAATTGAGTTTGTCTTATCAGTTCTTATCAAAACCCCAATTTATACATTGCGGTGTCAATTGCTGCCCAAGTTAAAAGGCATTCATGTGACATGTTGACTTGTTTCCAGTGAAATGACGACACTGTGTGAAGACAGGGAAATGAATATCGTGACAAAGAGTCACATTTGTGACCACAAAAAATGCTAAAGTAGAAAGTCCCTGTCATACCAACCAGCATGAAGCCCAGACAAGGCCGGGTTCACCGGCAATGACACGGGTTTGAAATCTTGATTGGGCAAGTGAAGGGTTTCAAATCACTTTTCTGATTGTGTTTCTGGTTGAGCGAGGTGCTATCTTCTCAAAGTTTCACTTCCTGGCCTGCTGTGAAGATCACAGTGTGAACGATGGATGCAGAGCGTGCATCAGAGCTCCACAGTTCCACCAAACGCTGGTTGCGTTTCTCGGTTTTGATCAGGGGGAAACGGCTGTGTCATGATCGCACCGGCGCTTTTCCTTCTGGGACCAAGCTGTTGAAGAAAGTGGTGCGCTGAGAGGTTTCGCTCATGCAGCACCGATTCTGACCTGTAAGCATACGAAACTGAGCAGTTACATGTCAAAATGCTGTTTTATTCCCTTGTTGACTAAAAATAGAAGGCAGTAAAGCATCTTAAAGGTTGAGTAGGTGATTCCATTCAGAAACACTTTCTGTTATATTACTTGAAATCCTCGTAACATACTGAAAGCAATGAATAAATTAAATGCTCTGACGTAAAACATTTTTTAAAAATGTCATCTGTGGCCGAGGCAGGACTGTAAAAATCCCGTCCAATCAAAAAAGTCGAGAATAATTCTGTCAATATTTACTTCCTGGTTGCGCTCTGCCGATCTCTAGCACTCGTTTGGCGTTCTCGGGGAGTGGCTTTGAACAGCTCATCCTGACTGAGACATTTTATATTGTATCTTTATCATAACTTCTCATTACTTTTTTTTATATAGGGAAGAAACTTGTGTCATAATTAAAACATTTTTTTTTTAAACAGAATGAAGGTTCTGGCCCTTCTTGGAAGAACAGAGGAAATGGCAAAAAAATAAAAACCTCCACAGTTTTGGCACACAAAATAGATTTGACTAAGATCACATGACACGTGACCTGACTGGCTCTCTAACTGCTGAGCTTGTGAACATTTTTGGAGCCATAAATGGTTTCACAGGTGATCAAAGTTTGAGACGCCATGAATTAGTCACCAGTATGGAACAGCTATATGACACATGATTGCAGAGGAATTAGATACAAGAGTAATTAGATACAAGCAATGATGCAGTTTGATGTTCTGAGAAACTTGAGTGACTCTTGTTATTACTTGTTATTATCGACTCAACAGTATTGCAGGTCACACTATCTCGATATGATTCTCTTGAAAGACGTCAAATTATCACATTGAAATAACGCCAGCCAGTGCCTCTAAAAGCACCACCGTACAGCACTCTGGACGTCACTTTCAAGCCAGAAACCTAGGTTATTTCTCTGTGAGCAAAGGTCTGCCTGAGATTCTGGATAAAAAAAAAACCCAAACAACAGAAGCTTTTGTCTTGCGAGTGAAACTGAGAAAACCCCTTTGATGCGTTGTCGCTGAGCAGGAAGCTACTGTATCTGAGTACTCCAGTATTTACAGTTGCCCCATACTGTGGGAAAGTACTCCGCCGTCAGCAGCACAAGAGCTCGCGTTGGGTACCGAGAGACGCAGTCACCACTTCCTGTGTACCTGCCTCACTGTGATTTATTTCATGCACTGATAGACAGCTGTTTTGCATCCAATCTGAAATTATCAGCATGACGGTTTCCCTTCAGCTGCTCTTCTGTATGAGATAACTGATGCATGCATAGAAAGTGTATACAAGTACTGAAATGCAACACAATAATCTTTTTATTCCAATCTTTATATTGGTTTAGGAATAAACAGGTTGCCAAGAAATGCTACGTCCATTTGTCCTATAATCTCTTGCCCATTGACGCAGGTTTTAAAGAATGTTGTTTTATTGTTGTGTGTATATATATGTTTGTTTTCTCATTAGTGTCCCCGTTCCCCATCCCCTTGTTGCACCATGCATAACTAGTGCACATGATGCAAAACCAAGTTGAAGTAAGGACAGAATGCGGCTTGAAGAGTTTCACTGAAAACAATGGGGTTTGTTTGTAGTTGACTGGCTGGTAAACACTATCTCAATCCACAATCCAAAAAAAAAAAAAAAAAAAAATACAGTCTTTATTCTGACACTTTCATTTCATTTCAAACCTTTATTTATTCTCTAAAATCTTTCGATCCTGACCCTCTGTGATTATGCTGAATTGGCTATTTCGACACATTTAAATTCAAATGTAATACAATATTATAATATATATATGTTATAATATTATTATATGTTCCTTCTTCCTCTCTTCTTGGCTTTAGAGGTCCAGCCCATCAGATTCAACAAAAAAAAAGACTAGTATGCATACATGCACTGGCCTGTAAAACAGTGTTTAACACATGAAGAGACTTGAAAACAGCTCATTGTAATTTTCCCAAATCCTCTCTAGTATTTAATATATATATATATATATATATATGTAAATATATATATATATATATATATTTGTCAAAGGTAATCACATTAACTGGGGCCACATTAAGCCTCTACGATCACACATACCCATGTGTACGGTTTATCATAGATTATGCAGAGAGGCTATATATTTTATATTTAGGCATATATCTGTGCATTATTGTGATCTGGCGCCCCCTTGTTGAACCAGTCAGATTCACACACATACAGTGATGTTTAATCAATCTTAAATTATCATAATCAATATCATATTAATTCTTCCCCCTTATTGTTTGCCAGTGTCACAATCACTTGAAGCCAATCCCAGCATGCAGTGGGCCAGAAGACGTTTTCAGTCCTTCACAGGGTATATTTACCGTCTAATATTTTCAGAAAGCTTTAATGACCACACATATATTTGTTAACAGCTTTTATTACCCCCATACTTCGCACAATACAAACAACTGCACATCTAGTGTAATATAGGGTAGATGTATCATACTCTACAAGAGCATTACTTCATGAACATCATGTAGATACGAAAAGTACACGGTTAAAAGATTCCAGACAAAAATATTCTATGCCCTTTGTGTCGGGGAGTAGGGAACTCATTCCAGATCACTATCTACGGAAGTCAATAAGCAAAAGCAACAAAAAAGTAAATGCAAGACAGTTTTTTTTAATATATTTTCAATGATCAAACGTTCACAGAACGTCAGATCATTGGAAATATTAGTGTGTGAAATGCTATTGAATTTAGGTCACAAATCAAAGCAGGCTTGACCTCAAAAGGTCAGTAAACATGACTTTAAAGCTGTCCACTGTTAAAAAAAACAAAATGGCTTGGGGTTTGCTTGGGTCTAACTCAATGTTTAGGTTTTAAACTAGAAAAGGAGGACGCAAAATATCAATGTCGACGCTAGAAAGCTAAGTATCGGCTAGAACAATCTGATAAGTCTACAACGCGTCAGGCGGACAACGCGTATCTGTCCACGTCAACAAATGGACAAGGCCTCTTCAAACATGGACATGATAGTAGTTGCATAGAGCACTGAGGGAAGTCTGCTAGCTTCTGTAAGTGAGCTCCAAAACTGTGATGTAGAAAAGAAAAAGGAAAAGAAGCAGAAGAAGGCTATCATTCGCCTCGACTTCAGCGTGTTCAGTGGCGCGTACCGACGACCTCTCCCTGCTCACACTCTTCACTAAAAGCCAATAACTATTGAAGATGCCAGATAAAGCATGAATAAACAATTCCCTGTGGGAGTGCCTTTTCTTTCCCTCTCTATTGTCTTGCAGCAGCGGAACTGATGGTTTCTTGGTCCCCGTCTAATCCTCTGGACACCTGTTGGACCAGCTGTCTTCGGTGGAACTCACTCGTTGGGCTCGTATCTGAAACGCACACATTACAAACCTGATATTAGACAAATATCTAAAAAAAAACAGCTAGAAAAAGTTGGAAATGAAAGCTCACCTCTGCAATCGTCTTCTTATGTCTTTGATTTGCTCGTTTTTCTTGGTCAGGATCTCCTTCATGTTGCGGTAGGCCGCAGTTTGCTGGAACTTCTTGTCCAACTCCTGCACACATCACATACACAGAATAAGGTTCATCTGTGTTTGTGGTAGATGACTTCAGATGGTCACTCTACAGATGACGTACCTTCTCTGCTAAGGACAGCTGCTCCTGAACTCGCAGGAGCTCGTGTCTGGCGGAGATCAGGTTCTCCTGCAGACCCTTCTGGGAGGCCGAGTTTACACTAAGGGACCGTTCGTAGTCCTCCCTCAGAGCTGCCACTGTGTCCTCCAGACTGCTGATCTCCTGGGATGCATCAGCCCGCTGGATGGCAAAAGGAATAACGTACAAATTCAGTTGGAATGAATGGCAATCGTCGCTATGACTACAGGATCTATACCCTATTCCTATTGGTCAGCACTCTGGTCAGCTGGATACATACCATTCAAGGTCCAATAAAACCACATGACAGCGTATGTTCAGATGCAACAAAATAAAAATAAAAATAAAAAAGTTTTAAAAGGAGCAGAATGGAGAGCAAAACTCAAAATGTCACAACAGAAGATGACGCTACTCGCCGAAGCCAAAACTCCAAACAGTACCTGCTGTTCACCTTGCACCTGCTGGATGTCCTTCAGAGCTCGCTCTGCCCTGGTCCTCTCATCCAGCGCACTCATCGCCTCCGAAAATCAATCACAGCCGAGAGTTAACAACTAGACTAATGCATGAATTATAAGAAAATGTGCCGCTTGTGTCATTCATTGTCATACCTGGGATTCTAAAGTCCGCATCCTGGCTTTCAGTTTGTCGTTCTCCTCCTGTAGTCTCGCTATCTCCTGGAGAGAAATTTAAAATGTGTGTAAAGGTATGATAATGAGGACACTAACGTTCTACAATCACGTTGGACACTTTATTTCTTTACCTTGTTAAGAAGTTCAGACACCCCGCCTTCATTCAGCGGTGCTAGCTTGGGTTTGCTTTTGTCCTGGTTGATCTGGGAATAAAGTACACACTTAACAACTGAGGCCCTGACAGAAGATGTAATGGCAAATAAAGTTTATATCCATCTTGCTTTTCTTCGAAATGGTAAGATGACTGATGTGCAGCCTTCTGAGAAAGGTGCGAATAGCTAAACCCACGACGGAGCGTATTGTATTTCAAAGTTCATTTGTTTTTTCCCCGCCGTGCGCTGTGAAACCACACGTCGACCTCAGTCATGTGTGACTTCTGGACCGCACGGTTAGCGTGTGCAGGGCAGGTGGCCCCCAACTAGCAACCAGGCTCCGCTCTCCAGCTACTGAATTGCATGTGGGGGTGAATATCCATTGTATAGTGATTAATGAGTGTTGATGGTGCTGCACGTTAAACTCTACTCACCTTATCAGGGGTTTTAAAGTCAGTCTTCTCGAATTCAGCCACTTGTTCTAACAGCTCCCTATAGGGAAGAGCAAAGAATTGTATTGCGGAGGAAAAAATGGAGAAATCACATATACTCTGCTATTTTATAGAGTAAATGAACATATATTAAGCTGATGGCGTCAATATTTTGTGAGAAACATTGAATAGGATGAAGCTGAACTGATAATGTGCTATCTCCTCACACAACTGTCAGCCCCCCCCCCCCACAATGTTTTTTTGGCACGGCAATGATACAATACCAGTTGGCAGTTATGTGTCTTTGACAGGGAAAATAAACACCCTTGTTTTTGATGGCACTTTATCACTTATGCTATAAGATGTATGCTTGTGGTAAACAGAACAGATCTCTGAAAAGCTCAAATGTGGTTTTTAACAAAGCTGCTGAACGCACGTAGATTGTGACACGGGGCGTATTCCCCCGCTTTAGACGCAGATTCAGTCACGTAGGGCTGAGCCCTCTGAGAAACAAGTACACCTTGTGGCTTATTTATCCACCCACCATGTGTTTATTACCAAATTTAAAAAAAAATATATTTTCCAAAACATGCTCAGTGTTTGAACTAGGTGAAAGGTTTACAGGGGTCAGGAGTTACGCCGAGTTCACCTGAATACTATAGAGGTACATTCACACTAGTGTGGAGCTTTATAGTGATTATACATCATCAACAGTGCAAAACGCATGACATTTTGCTCCGATACTGACAATCAGATCAGATAATGTGAAGTTTTTGAACATGGAAAAGCCTCGCTTCCTCAATGTCACTGGCAGAAAGAGGAACAGGATGATGTGTGCTTCAGGCTTTAGTTTGGATATCACAGCAAACATTTTAAACAACAGCCATCGATGATTTTATGCTCAACAGATTCTCTAAGACTCTAAGAAATAAATCCGTTGCCAAAATTCTGACAACCGCTCTTAATGTGATTTATCTTTATTACTGGTATCACATGCACATGCCTGCATTGCTATTTCGCTATGCTCTGCCTTGTAATATGAAGAGGCATTCGTGACAGTCTTGCTTATTAACGACAGCAAGAACATCCTAATTCTGTGTGACTGTATCGATTTTATCGCACATGGCCACAAACGTTGTGCGACTTCACCACTTCAAAAGTCTGTATTAGTAAATTGGTAAAAAAAGGGAATATTAACTTGATTAAAATCAACAGATGCACATTTTTTGACTATTGTAAATGTAGAACAACACGAGAAATTGAACTTGCACATTTCATTTTGCCAAGTGTCTCAAATTATGACTTTTTTTTTGTAAGTTGGGTGAACTGACATCAAACTATAGTGAGAATGTGGCAGCTGTTTTCAGGCTAAATGAACCAAAACCATTGTTATCCAAAAAAGGGTTGAATTCACATTGTGCGTGTGGCTTAGCTATGACCTTTGTGCCTGCCATATCTACAGTTACATGCAGCAGATCAAAACCTAAACGGTGCTGAGGAGGAAGTGCAGTACAAAGTGAAGGAGTTTTCCCTCACGAACGTGAAGACATACTGCATGATTAGAGATCTAGCTCGCTTCTTACTTTGGCGTGGCACTCTCTTTGACCTTGAACTGTCATTTGAAATCATTTGAATCTGATGTTTTTACAGCTTTTTTCATGGGATGTGATTTTTTTTTTTAACTTTTTTTTTTGGTGCATATACGAGGTACATCTTGTGCACAAGCTGCTTCCTTTCTCATTCCTCATTCCTCACCTGTTCTCCAGCTCTGAGATATCACTCTGCAGTCGGAGATAAAACTTCTCAGCCTGCGAGAAGAGCTGCCTGAGCAGCAGCACGTTGGTGTGGGCCGTGTTGATGAGCTCCGTCTCCACCTCCCCACGCACCACCGCCTGCAGCCCGTCCAGCATCTCCTTCACCTCGTCCACTGTGAAGGTTTCCTCCACCAGCCTTTAGAGAGAAACACACACACACCATACATCACAGATCCATCTCAACTGAAAAGCACACCATTATTGCTTAGTTAAAGTTGTATTTACACGTAAACAATGACACCAAAAACTAAAGTATGACCAGTCACCTGCTGTCTTTGAGTTCCTCAAAGCATGCGTCAATAGTCTTTAGTCTCAGGACCCTCTTTGAACGTGCAAGTCGCATGTAATTGACGACTTCATTCTGATGGTGTTCGTTAAACCCAAATTCAGCCTACATGGAGACAACAAGAGAGGAACACGTAAGGAGATTGTCAACCACAGATGATGGACAGAGAGAGAGAGAGGCTGGAATGGCTACCACAACTAGCTTACGAGCTAACTTGAAGAGGATTTCCCCCGAGCTAATGTTGACGGCCTATTCACAAACACGAGCTCGCTCATTCATCGGAATGTCTCCGGTGATGCTTGCTAACTCTCAACCGGCTTTCAAATCAAACGGAGCGGGATGATTAGCATGCTAACTGCTGAAAGCAAACAGGTGGCCTGGTTAGCCATAAGCAGCAAACGACCACAGCTACTTACCATGGTGGCTGTGCGGCTAACGCTAACGTCGCTAAGCTAGCTTGCAGACTGAGATGATTCAAAAGGAAAAATGGGTGTTTCAGCCTCTAATTTAGGCCACGCAGCGAACAGACTAGAAGCTCATGGTGATGTCCTGTAGTCGAGGGTTTGAGCAAACTATAATGTAGTTAGACTTCAACTCAAAGACTGAAGAGGCTTAACGGGGGCTATATCATAGCTGTAAGATTATCTGGCAGATTGGCTAGCCTAGCTACCAGCTAGTGTTTGCCTTGAGAATGCCTTGGTAACGGAGAATAGCGTCATTGCCTTGGTTACCGGAGGTGCGTTCAGCGGCGCTACGTACAACATGAAACACAAAGCCATATGGTCGAATGACCGCTGAAAATATAAGCTATTACAATTAAACGACATTGTCATAAAAGCCACGTTGTATGTCAACAAATAGAGACATCTCTTTGTTATTATAAGCTCTAATAAATGACATGCAATGTCAATATGTTCAGTTCTATTCTGCCATTCACACTTGTGTTTTATTTTTGCGATATCAAATCTAGTCTTATTTTCATTTTTCTTATAGTCTTATCAACCTCATTTTTTAAGGAAAATGTGTGTTTGTTAAAAACAACAACAGTTCCGAAAGCAGCCATTCTTAAAACACTTTTTGTCAAAGCATGATGGCCACCAGATCTGACTATTTTGTCTCTGTCATTCATTTCTCTGGATTTCTTTGCATTTTTATGTAAAAGGTTTTAGAGACAACAAGGTCAAGACAATGTTATTTAAATGCACAACGTGTATTATTGTGTCACTAAACTGGCAATTGGGCTTGTTTGTCACTGTATCGTAACAAGCAGTTGATGGCAGTATTGAGCTAGAAGTGTGAGAGGTCCAGGGAAGATACACCCCACATATCTTTCTGCTGTGGTACTTACATGCACATCACATCAAGTTTAGCAACCGGCCCCAGTTTGATTGAATCCCATAGAAAATTAAATTACTGGTCAAACAAGATGATATGACACTGAGTGACCCAATTTTAATGGCATCTCAGAGTGTGTTTTGACATTTTCTTTTCTGCAAAAATGTTTTCATTGTTGATCATGTAGCAATCCTATCTCTCTAAATTCCTAATGACAGGTAATGCCGTCAACAGTTTAGTAAACTAAGCATATGGCAGTGTTTTTATTTGCATATTTGCATTACAATTAACCCGCTTAATACATAACTGATGGGACTCTTTTCAGTTTAACTAGTTGACACCACATGAGCTAAATAAAATAAAACACATAGAGATTCTGTTGCATTATAGTTCTAATATGTCACTGAAGCCAAAAGGACATCACTATCAATTTTGTTAAGGAGGATCCTAAGAAAAAAAAAAAGAAGGAAACTTATTTCCTCATGTCTCTAGCTGTAATTAAATTAGACTAACAGGCAGCACATGGTTGGTCACCTAATCAGATGCCTCAGAATGTGACCACTCATTTTTACCCCGCTCAAATTCACTGTGCAACATCAGACAGTCTCCGCGACCAAGATGTTTCCCCTTTACCTTCAATCACGGTGAGTCACTTTCATTTTGAGACAAGGATTGTCTAATCATTGCCCTTCTTAGTTTTTGTTAAAGTCTGACACGTTGGGATTACTGTTAATGGTCAGTTAGATCCTGGTGGTTACTCATTATTTGCATTGCTCTTGTAGCAGAATCAAATGAGTGAGCGGTGAAGTCATATCTGATCTATTAACTATTAAACAAACTGTAAAATATATAACATTATAGAAGAACGTCGGACAAAGACAATGTGTGTATGTGTTTTTGACGTATGAGAAGATCTCAGTTGCTTACTGGTTAGGTTTTTACAGAGCCAACATCAATGTGTAACACATTAATATAAATGGTAAAACTCAGGAAATTGATTTTGCAAAGGGAGTGATGTATAAAAGTGAATTCCTTTTTTTGCAACTTTGCTAGAACTACTGTGCCAATATGTGTGTACGTGTGGCCAGTTTCCTGTTCTTCTTGTTGGTCTAACTGGTGTAAACTGCTTATAATAGCACAGGTATTGTTGCATTTGTGGGACAGTGCCCCTAGAGGGCACAATTGTCTTTCTTTCCCCAGGTGCATCTTACCTAGCAAGCTACTGATACGTGGAAAGCTGCAGATATAAAATTATTTATAGAGAGAAACAAGGATGTACATATATTATAATCAACAATAGTGCAATTCAGTTTCCATTTTATTAGATCAATTCACAGAGAATTGATGTCATGGTGAAAACCAAACTATTGTCAATATGCACTGAAATATATATTCAGTGTAATCCGTCTAGTTTTGAAAGTGTCTTTTCCGATTTATTTACCCTTTAGTTTCGAATGAGCACACATTGATTCTACTGTATAACCCAAACAGCAGTTCCAGGGTCAGTTTCGTCTGTATGTATCAATAAAAACACTAAAATTATTTTCTAAAAACCGATCTCGGGTCGGCATCTCGATAATTCCGCGTGCCGACAAACCAATCAGCTGACAGCCGCATGACAGCAGGCCTCACGCGTGCGCAGTCGCACACTTTTGGTATGAGGAATATGGCAGCGTCCTGAGCCCTGTTGGGGGGAATACAGCGTAACTGAGCACCTTCAGCATCAGAGTGGGACGACTGAGAAGCACCGGCCGGACTCAGAGGAGGGTGGGGGGGCTGAGGGACGGCTACGACTCATAACCGTTAGCGATTTGACAGGTAAACGCATCCGTCACCACCTGCCACTGTCTCCGAGCCATCTTCCCAATGATTGCTTGATTGAACCCCGCTTGCTAATGCGACGAGCTAGCGTTAGCGCTTCTAGAAAACCTGAGTGATGTGCTAGCTAGCCGCTAGCTTGTGGCTAACCCAACATTAGCCTGCCACAGCCCCTTTTTTTACATTCGGCAAACAAACGCCGGTAACATAAGTGTCTGTGCTATCTGCTATTTTAGTTAGGAGGAGCAACGGCAGCGTCGACATCGCTAAAGCGGCGCTGTCCTTGCTTGTTTTTAGCCCGACAGTTGGACCGTGTAGGCCCGCTGCAATGAAGCAGAATTTGGCTAAGCGCTTGAGAGCCAGGTAACGTTAATGCTGCTTGTCATGGATTTACTTGACAGATCGGGACCCAGCGCACATCCCCGAATGGACTTAACCGTCGCTTTTTAACGCATTTCCTGTAACTTCTGTCTCCATATCTCTAGTCACGTGTAAAAAATAAAAAAAAATGCGAAGTTTATTATACTTTGCATACGAGTGATTCATGAACGAGCCTGAGATGAAGTATGGAAAATGCCAGACTGTAAAGTTGGCAGAGAGATTGCTTCATATCATTGGCTAATAAAGGGAGGACATTATAACACGTCTTTAATGCAAAAAATATATATATTTCAAGGAGAAAACCACATTGCAGAAACCAGCACGATATTCCTATTATGATATGGGCCAGGTCAAAAATATAAGAATATTTGGTCAAATGCATGTGTAGCTCTGAAGGCCCCTGTAGATGGTCATATGCTTTTCTTGTACTGTAAATCCATATTGGTCATGGCTTTATGTTCAACAGGATTCTAACTGGAGATTTAAAAGATGGTTAGGGCCATAAAATGATGCAACGGCAGCTGATCTTTTGACCCTTGTACCCACTGCTGTTGTAGCAGTTTTAAGTATTGTACTTTTGAAAAGGGAAACTGTTTTGTTTCCAAACAGGTGTGAGAAACAGCGTAGACTCCAATAGAGGACAAACTACACACAAGTGTTAATAGTCATGACACATGCAGTGTAACCTGTGGTCGGTACCTAGTCAGTAATACACAGTTGACAGTTGGTTTTCTGTTGTTTTAGATAAGTCCCATTCAGAGGTGTGATGCATTCTGTTTAGCAGTGCTAATAGGTTGATGAAAGCATCAGTATACATCATGGGAACGTACTGACTTATCACAGCAAATAGTAAATAGCTGTGTTTGTTAAAGTTTCTGGGAAGTTGGGAGACCTGTCTGGAACAAGTTATCAAGTAAACGTTGTTCGCTTGTGCTTCGGGCCTGGTGGCGTTGACATTTTCTTCACTTTCCTGCTGTTTACTTTTTTTTTGTGCAAAACTGTCGAGATGGTACGTGAATCATTTGCTATTGATCTGCATACGGTCAGGAAGTAGTGGGAGGGGTAGTCATATGACCCAGTCATGGAATCTGCCATAGTCTTTTTTTTACACCCATCATAGCCCTTTCAACCCAGTAATATATATATTTTTAACTGCACAGCCCTCTACAGCAGCAAAGAACACGCTGTGCACTGCTGACATGTCCCTTTGTGCATTCCATCAGCCCCCTGCATAGGATTAGATTAATTATGCAGCTCCATGAATGAGTGCTTGGCAAAAAAAAACTGTTGAGGCAAAACTTGGCTTTTGACTGTTCTTGCACCCTTTGTTTCTCCACCACAGGCATCAATTATTGAGATCTGGACATTGGCAATTTTTCTAAGATCCTCGTTCAGAGCTGGCACTTGAACGTAGCCTGTGTTTTGCATCCTGCCCTCTCCGAACACCAGACAATTGTCCCTTCGGTGAATGGTGGATTCCATCATTCGGGGCTATTTTGCTGTCCCCCCCTGCGTCAGTCGCACACTGAAACGGAGAGGAAGGAAAACTGGAGTCCGATTTTTCCAGGATCCTGGCAGAATGCTGACACAGGTTCCCCTTGTAACAGTGCAGCCACCAGCAAATTACTGCAATAAGGATAGGAGAGGCGGTTATGCCCTCAAATTCCTCTGTTCTGGTCTGTTGACTGGTTTTTCTTTGATGCTTTTATCTTCAATTTGCTTGAAACAATCACAGTATCAATCTTAACCATTCCACTGATGCTTTTTGGATTTGTCCTGGTTCAGATTTAGTGACAAGAACAAGGATCCTTCCTCATCTGTTGTCCAGCTTTGAGGTCTCCTAGCTGCGTTTAAGATCAAAATGACAAGGATTTTCATTCACATATTGCACTGGGCCAAAACACTTAGACATTGCCTCACCCCTGTTTATCTGAAGCGATCAATAGGCCACACTGGCTTTGCACCAGACTTTATTGACAGATGCTCAGCTGGTGCACTGTTATGTTTATTTTGTTGTGCCTATGATATACGATTGTAATGAAAGACCTCTGAGTTTTCTGAGTAGTAGCTTGCATTCCCGTTTACCTCTTTTCACAGTGACCCTGTGAAAATGCACGCATGATGGAGACGTCTCTTTATAATACACTGGCAGTCATGTGCTACCAGCTGCCTTGATTCTACGGCCCATAGCTAATGCCGGTGAAGAATCAGTCAGTCACGGAGCGACGGTCTACTGTGTCACTGGATAATCACTGTTTGCTCAGCATTTCTTCTATAGCGGAGGGTGTGTCTGGTGGGAGTCTCTGCCTCCAAGCTGCAAAATGTTGAATGACTGTGTGAAGTGTGTTGCAGTATATTGGAATGTGTGCCACATAAACTTGATGTAGTAGTGACTTGGGAAGGTTATTTGGTGACTTATAGAGCTGACATTAACGGAGACACATAGAGCCATTGGTTATTGTTCTTCCCTTCTGTTGTGTAATTAAAAATATAACACTCTCTCTCATGCAATGTTCAAATCACTTTTGTTTTGTCTTGTAGGTCCTGTGAAAAGATGAATTTCATCAAAGAAAACAAAGACCTGGCCTGTTTCTACACGACCAAACACTCCTGGAGGGGAAAGTAAGACCACTTTCCTTTTCTTTTCTTTTTTAATCCCACTGATTTCCGGGCTGGTGGTGTTGTCTACTCCACATCTTCTTTGTATTTTCTACAAGGCAACATTAACCAAAACACTTCCCTTCATCACCGTGTAACGGCAGTTGTGAAGAATCCTGAAATCCTGACTCAGTACTTCCATTGTGTTGACTTCCTTATCCTAGCCAGGGATAGGAGGTCTGCAGACCCCTGTCAGCAGTCACTGATCAGCACTAATGATGTGTGTGTTTGTGGAGCTGCACTGTCTTAGGAAATGTATCCCAAGGAAACAGATACTGGCAGTGAACCGAGCGCAGACCTAGTCCTGCAAGATGAAGTACATGTACTCACATTCATGTATTGTATGAATGCAACATGAAACAGAGATCCGTGTCCCACAGCATGTGGCGACATCCTTTTTGCATGAATGATTTGTCATGAACACTGTATTACATACAGAGAAAGTATAGGGCATCTTACATTTTTTCTGAACAGGAAGGAAGTGTTTTTGCACTCGTGTGTTTATAGTACCGGTCAGGTGATTGGCCCTATGTGAACACGTTTTGAAGTGTTGACATAAAAACAGATGAATTGGTCGAGTGCATTACATGTGAATAAGGCTAACATACTGTATCTCTGCTGTAAACATGTTTGAATGGCCCAATTCCCATGATCATATAGTACATGGAGTATCTGTTTTCATTCTATAGATCATCATAGCTAAATTACATACTTAAGCAAATATGGGCCTAAAAGTAGATGTGATTGACATGTTTCAAATCGAGCCAGTGAGCCAGTGGGATCACATTACCAATATCTGCTTTTTAAATGTCTTTGTGCCATTAAGGCCCTCCATTGACTCTGGTAACTTAAGCAGCGCTGCAAAGCATTAGCCATCATCGGAGCTTCATCCTGCTAATGCGTCCTGAAGTGTCCATCAGAGACGAGCGTTGATGTATGGTGGACAGTGGAGACCGATATCACATTCAGAATGGCGCAGTTTAAAACCTGTGTTGATGGTTGATGTTCAAGGGTCAACAAGTGTCAGCTGACCGGGGGTCCGTGACCCTCCTCCTCCAGCTTTGGCGAACAGGCATCTCTATCAGGGAGGGGAACCTAATTTGTTGAGATAAACATTTAAAGGTCATTTCACAACTCTCCCAAGAGAAAGATAAAAAAGAGACAGAAGGACGACAGAGCACAGGACAATACCAGTGATAGAGTGCCCAGAGGGAAATGAAAATTCACCTTTTTTTGGTGCTTCAGTAGCCCAACAGAAAGAGAAAGAGAAGGTGTTGTCAGGATATCCTCTTTCATCTTGCTTTATACAACATCAGATATCGTGAGCTACTTTTGTCTTCAGTAGGCAGTCATGAAAACAATTGATCCAGTTTGAAATTAAAAACGACATCTCCGATCACCTATTTAACAATATATGCAAAAAGAAGTGTATTTTTGTGTTGAATTGCAGTCATAATTTTTTCTTGTAAACCACCATATGATGTGGGCAACCAAGCAATTTCGACCAATAATATTCTGACATCCATCCATCAATGAGTGACGAGGGAGGTTAGTGTGGAGCCAGACCTACTCTGTAGCTCGTTATCGTGCTGCACTCTAACCCCGCCCACTTTTTCACCATCCAATCAAATGCAAAGGACTTTATTTAAGTCCCTCTTGTAACTGTACACCGCTGAAATATACTGTTTCAGTGGGAATATGTCACAGCACAGAGTTTAAAGATGCTCTGACTTCAGTTTCACTGGGATTTTGTTCCTGGTCGATTTGTTGACGACCTGTTTATGGTATCAATCAATTGGGTTTAATACTACCGGTCCCAGAATACCGGAGGCAGCTAATCAAACTTTAATCGTTTTAATAAAGAAATCAGGCAATAATTAGACTTGTTCCGTCATTCTGTGAGCAACCATGATCTGATTGTATGCTGCACAGTGAAAGTGAAGGACAGCCGCGGTTTGATACCTCACTGAAAGGTTTTGGAGGTGTGCAGCCTGTCGCCTGCAGCTGTTCATCAAACACCTCACAGTGGCTGTTCTTTCTTCTTCCATTACTCCCTGCAAGATTTCAAAGTGATTGGCTGTCAAAAAATGCCAAAAATGCCCATTGTCTTGTATTGTCGAGGCCTTTGTGATGAAGGATGGCTTTCGGTGTCACGCTCACTGACAAACACGTAGCATTTCCTGTTCATGCTTGTAATTTGAAGCCACAGCAGCAGGAAACATTCGGTTTGCAGCATTTTCCCCAGAAATTTTGCCACACACACCCAGTTAGTAATTCTGCTGTAATACTATATTGCAATTCTTTCATCAGAGAGTTGGAGGCTCAATCACTATTCTATTACCTTATGCAGCGATAGCGAAATAACAGACATTTATTACACCGAAAATCTTCTGGATTGATGCTTTCAACATAAAACATACAGCATTCAAGCTCTAGAAAATATCCAGTCAAAAATGTAAAAATGTTCCAGGTTTTGTCTGATGGTTTAATTAACCATGTCACGTGCCTTTGTCATGTGAATTGTAAGTATGTTAAACAGTATCCCTTGATGTGGCAAATTCTCAAAGGCCAGTGTAAATTTAATTTGACTGAAGGCTTCTTTTAAGTGCAGATATAAAAGGATCTGGTTACATTAAATCATAAAAAATAAGGCATTAGCTCATAGTCAGGGAGTTGAAGGGGAATGTAAAAAGACATGTTGATGTGGTTTTGCTTCGTGGTCTAAAACAAGTGTTTTTGTGTCAGTTTGTATGCTGACATGATCAAATCATCACTGGGTTATCCTCAGATACCTTTTTCTGCAATAGTTAAAATGACAATTGTTGTAGTTTTGCTTTAGTGCAGCAGCTTTCTCTGTGCTCGTGGTCATAATTCATTCAAGACGAGTCACATGACTCCAGCTTGTAGAGATTTAGATTTGTCTCCTAATGAAGCCCATTTTCAGGATTTATGACACTGAGTTTTCTTTTTAATGGTTTTCAAGCACTTTTTCAAAACATGAATATGCAAATCAGTCTGTTTCCATGATTTGACAGTGGCTGTGATGCTCACATTCAGCTCTCCTTCCACCACTCTGTACATCTCTGAGATCTAGTGTTTGTTGAGTTTTGTGCAGGGGATCATGTCGCCAAACAAATCCTCAGCTCGGTCTCCTTTTGTTGAAAAATGTTGTTAAAAAAGGGGAGGCAGTTGTTACCAGGGTTTAGTCAGACTGGAAGACAGGAAGTTGCTTAATGTGATACATTGTGAAAGCCTTGAAATGGAAGGAAAAGGACAGATGAATGTACAACTGAATGAATATTAACCGTTTACTTATCACAAACTATATCTTTGGTGTACCTGTAAAGCTTATTTAGTCCCTATTCTCTTCACATGGTTCCTTTTATGGAAGAGTTAAAGCACTACACCACCGTTTTTGAACCATTTAGTACAAATCTCAGTAATTTAGATTTATGTGAATGTTTTCCTACTATCAGTGAATTGCTTGCTCCAGTCCAGTCAAAGGAAAGTGATTGCCAAACAAAAGATTATTTCAAGTCTCTGCTTGATTTTCATATCTTTTGTATGAATGGAAATCACAGCATGAGTAAAATATTTGACTTGATTATCTCTCACCATCTTACGTGATTCACACATGCAAAAACACTGGTTAGGTTTCTGGAAGAGTATCCTAGAGGACACACTGGGTCACTACATATTATAATTAATATACTTATTCACTTTAATCTCAACTCATCCCACCTTCCTACATACAGGCTTTATTTTATTTTAGCAGGTGAATTTGGCTTCAAGTCTATATGCTCCAGCTCTTCTTCTGTATCGCTGCATCACTTGGTTATGCAGTTGGCTAGAGAGCCACTTAGCGCGTTGCTACTTACACTGTAATTGGCATGCTTCAGCTAGAAAATCACTCTGTTTTTAGAAGTCTTTCTGGTTATCTCTCAAAGGAGTTGGCCTCATGATCATCCATATGTGGTTATGCATGCTTTTGATTATGTTCAAAGTCGACCTCTGCATCGATTAAATCTCTTAACATTAGCGTATTGAAATATAGTATGTATGGAAACGCTGGAAATAGGTTCAGCAAATGTGACTTCTTCATACACAACACAAACTTATCACCACTTTTGTGTTGTGTAATACAGTGAAAATCTAAGTTGATGCATTTTTAGACTTACAGACAAAGCAAACTAGCCAGGGAGGGTTGGATATTGCTTTTGTGCTAAGATAGAATTAAGGTGGGGGCAATCAGCCCACAGAGAATGAATAATTAACTAAGTTTGTGCTGACACCCGGTTAAGCCAGCCACTTTAGCACCAAGGTCAAGACATGTAGAGAGACAGCTCCCTCAGATCAGGACAGAGTTGTGGTGTCGGACTTTGTGGCCGAAGATGACAGAAACCGAGAATAGTGGACAGGAAACCTCAGTGTATAGAGTAGATGGTAAAGGCCAATGAATACATTTGAACAGGCTTTCTAATGGGGGAGGTACACAAAAAAGGACATGACATTTGTATGATTGTGAAAAAGGAAAGACTGACTGTGGGGATTCACTCCGGCCTTGCCTCAGGCCGCTGCCTGACCTGTCTGTTTATGTTAGTCACGTACTCTGTGTACAAGTCTGGATGCATTATGCAGAAGTAACCTCTCAATTTGACTTCCTTTTTACACTGCTTTTTCTTGGGAACTAGCTGGTTGTTTCACCAGACCTCTTAATGTTATCCAGGTCTGATGAGGATGTCCAAGAAAGGAAAGGAGCCGAGTCAGCATGTTCAGTGTGCAGGCTAATAGTGCCATGGAGGTGTTAGGAGAACATGTTGTACATAGATCACCACACATGTGTCCCAGATACAAATACACCCTTTACTTTTAAAATTCCCCAAATCTAAAAAAAGACCTCACTAAACTATATTTTATACAATTTTATATTTTATATGATTACTGATTTTCAAATAGAAAGCAAATTATTATGAATTGGCAAAAATGTGTTGGCAGCGATCAAGCACAGACGGATGTGCCTGCCTGCAGTTCACACACACACACACACACACACACACACACACACACACACACACACACACACACACACACACACACACACACTCAACCTAACGTGCAGAAAGATTTGCAAAATTGAATTTCACACTTCCTCCCTACTATGTGAGGAAGCCTCTTTCATTTTTAAGTTACTTGAGAGGACGAACGTGTTAAACACATGCAAAGAATAGCAAACCCCCCTAGTAGTGATGGCTGGGTCTCCTGGGTAAACATCCAGAATCCACAGCTTTATTACTTCAGCCTGGTATATCATGGGATCTGGTGAATGGGGAGAGCTAAATGTTAATGATGCTCGATCCATCCAACTGTCTGGCTATCACAGCTTTTAAAACGGCAGTTAGAAATCTTTTCTCATCATCTTTTCACCCCGTCTGTGTCTCACCTCAACCTCAACCTCATAAAATGTCTGGAAACTGACATAATACAACTGTAATACGGATGATATCACCAGATTATGGAGCCCTATTGATGTCACCTGTGCTTGACTCATCATTAACTTACAGAGGGCTACAAATGGACCTTTTCCTCTCAAACCAAACCTACATATGTATGATATATGAGATGTATTTGGCACATAGGAAATGTAACTGGGTCTGTTTCAGCTTCATGTAACCCTCACGCGTTTTGAACGGCTGCCACACATTCAGTTACTTACCACATTCACCGCTGGTGTTATGTCACTGCCCTTGTTGTCGTAGGTGTTGCAACCATGTGGGCTTGGTGATGAGAAGGCCATGTTTTTTGACTCCCACCATCTCTGTGTTCCAGGTACAAGCGAGTCTTCTCAGTGGGCTCGCATGGCATCACCACGTACAACCCTACCACGCTAGAAATAACAAATCAGGTCAGTGTGGATGCCGCCTGTCGTACACGAGTGCCAGCGTCATTCAGGAGCCTCTTCTTTGCTGAAGCTTTCAGCGGGATGTGCTGTTCTTAGTTCCATGTGACTATCGGAAATCCATTAGAAGCACATGGCTCTTTTGCTAAAAAGTGAAACGCAGTATTTTAAACCTCTTATGTGGAGTCTTTAAATACACAAAGTCTTCACACTGATTTAGAGCATGAAACATGTCATAATCAATACCAATTAGACATGAAACATTACTCATTAAGCCCCTCAGTGACCACAATGGCTAAATGCAAAATAGAATTGTCGTTGTTTTAAAGAAAAAAATTCAAGTCCCTCTGTTTAGCTTTTCTAAGCAGTATATAAACATTTAATATTAATAGTTTATTACACACTAACATGTAGTTGTAAAAACTCATTGTTTAGACATTTTAAGTGTTAATTACTGTACAGTATTTGTCAGCAATTATACATTTGTTTATAAAGACATATTTTATATTATTACAAATGTGTTTTACTATATTGTCATCCGTTATCTGTTCATACACCACCCTTGTGGGTGCCCACAGCAGGAGTTCATTAATAAACACCTAATACATATAGTAATTAAACAGCATGCACTAAATACATTATAATGTGTAAGAAACCATGTATTAAATGTTAGATATAGTGCTAATAAATGCTGAATTTCATGATCAAACTGCTTGTGAGTGAATGTAACAATGCGGTTGTCTCTGTGTTGTTGCTGTCTGCGGTTACAGTGGCCTTATGGGGACATCTGTGGCATCGGTCCGGTAGGAAAAGGTCAAGGAACAGAGTTCAACCTCACATTCCGCAAAGGCAGCGGCAAGAAGTCCGAAACGCTCAAGTTCTCCACAGAGCACCGGACAGAGCTGCTCACCGAAGCGCTGGTGAGGACAAACTCTCATCACCTCACTGCCATCATGAGCACATGTTCATTAAGAGGGTCTCAGACGTGGCAGATCCACACTGTGGATTTTGCTGTGTTTGAATTGCAGCAAAGTAATTTCATGTATCTGTTTGGGATGCGTTGCTTGCAAATCACAGGCCCTTTGACTCTCTGTAGGCGTTTATCACAAACATAAATCGGCAGATTGTTTGTTGCTATGAAGAAATAAACTCATTATGCCGAAGTGTTATGAAACAGCAAGAAGGAGTAGGACAGTTATTTCCCCATAGAGCTCATTAAATGTGTTAGTAATTCTGCAATAAAGACAACACTTCTTACAAAAAGTGATGATTCAAGAGCTAAATTGGCTCTAAAATACTGTTGGTTTCTCTTATTTTTCTTATTCAGAGATTCAGAACAGAGTTTTCAGAGGGAAAAATAACCGGCAGGGTAAGTACTGATATCCATAAATGAAAAATTATCAATTTGAGTGGTGACACCGAAATGAATGTCTTTCAACACGTATGCTGAACCTTTTACAGCGTTATAACTGCTACAAACACCACTGGAGTGACACGCGGAAGCCAGTGAGCTTAGAGGTGACGCCAGGCGGGATCGACCAGATCGACCCACACACCAACCGGGTGGTGTGTTCCTACGACTATCGTAATGTAGAGGGCTTCGTGGAGGTCTCTGACTACCAGGGAGGATTCTGCATCCTTTATGGGGGCTTCAGCAGGCTGGTATGCATTCATAGAGTTGGTTTATCTGAAAATGTGCCTCAAAGGCATTGAAAAGTGTGTGTAAAATGCCCCTGTATATAACATTGCATCTCCCTCCCTATTGCTTCCGTCTCTCAGCATCTGTTTGCCTCGGAGAACCGGGATGACATCATCCGCTGCGCCATAGAGCATGCTGGGAACTTCATCGGTATCATGTTACGCCTGAGGAAGGAGGCGTTGACCTTCGAAGATTTCGTGACGGACAGGTTGGGGAAGTACAGCTCGGACGAGAGCATCACTTCACTGGCCGAGTTCGTGGTGCAGAAGATCACCCCTCGACACGTGGTCAGAACATTTAATTTACATTTATTCACAAGAAAATCTGAAAGTACCGACCTACTGCTGCTCTCAAGTTGTATTTATAATTTGTTTTTTGAAGTAGGGTGTATAAGATAAGATCAACCTTTATTCATCTAGAGGGAAAATGTTGTGCAGCGGGTGCAATACAAAGTGGGAAGAGTGGAAATATAAACAAATATAACAGGTAATAATTTACTTTTGTCTTTCTTAGGAGCCTGTAAAGCGTATTCTGGCCCTGACCGAGACTTGTCTAGTGGAGAGGGACCCGGCTTCATACAACATAGTCACCATCAAACCCTTCGGAGAGGTGAGCGCTCCTACTAAAGCGAAAATTCAGGTTGAAACATTTGCATTCTTTTCCCGGCTATCTCCCGTGGAGATGAATGCTAATTGAACTGTCTTTGTTTCATTATGTAGGAACGGCATCACTGCAAGTCAACAGTTTGAGTCTGTGTGATACGAGTAAACTCTCCCCGCCCTTTTTTCTCACTCACACCTGTACTCATCATCTTCCCTCAGGTGTTTGCTCTCATCTGTGACGTGGACAACCCTCAGGTGTTTACTGTCGAATTCATCAGAGGTCAGATCAGAAAGTTTTCCTCCACAGAAAGGTACACTGATGCAACACAAACACACTCATCTTTATGTATTCAGTGACACTACGTGCCCTGTGTGTTTATTAAATGTTTGGAAGTATTTTGGGATTTGTTTTTTTAACATGATGAGTAATTTGCTTGTGTGCATGTGTCTCCGCCGTTACGCTCTCCTCTTATTGTGTGCTCACCGTTTGTGTGTAATGCATTTAGCTGAGTCTGTTTGTATGTGCGTCTGCAGGGACTCCCTGTTAGCCAGCCTTCTTGATGGAGTCCGAGCGTCGGGCAACAGAGACGTGTGCGTCAAAATGGCCCCCACGCAGCGAGGCCAAAGATGGGGCCTGCTGAGCATGCCCGTGGATGAGGAGGTGGAGAGTTTGCATCTCAAATTCGTGGCAGCGCCTCCAAGTGAGTCTCGTTAGATTTGTGAACTTGGAATTGGATTTTGTATCGTATGTTCAAGTTGGTTTTTATTTTTATTTAAGTGGTGTTGACTGTGGTATCCTATTTAAGAAAATGTTTTGCCATGCTAGCAGCATGGATCTGGGATTAGATATGTAATCAGATCAGGAAAAAGAGGTGCAACCTGGGAAATGGGTTATTCATTTTTATTAGTATTCATGCAATGGTTACTCTAGAATGTCACTCAGTTGTTTGACCTCATAATAATTTGGGGTGTGTTGGAAAGCATATCGAAAGAAACGGGTGAACAGAAAGACGTGGTTGCATTGCCAAAAATAACTTCAAGCCTTAAGCAAGTTTGAATAAGCTTAAGCCTCAATTGAATATTCTGAATTATAAAAGAAAAAGTAAACATTGACTTCAGTGGCCTCAGTGTTTACTTTGGAATGCCAGCGTGCTGTGTATGACCCTGTTGTTATTGTTATACTTGTACATTCTCTCATTTATTTGTTCTATCCCTCCTTCCTTTGTTTAGACGGAAACTTTGCCGATGCAGTGTTCAGATTCAACGCCAACATATCCTACAGTGGAGTGCTGCACGCAGTAACACAAGATGTGAGTGTGTTCAAACGTGATTCATGTCCATCTACTGACCCACATAGGATCCACACTAATTCCCCAGTCTTTATATTTGTCTCTTTCTGTTCTCTTCAGGGTCTTTTTTCTGAGAACAAAGAGAAGCTCATCAACAACGCCATCCTGGCCCTTTTATCCCAGGAGGCCGAGCTGCCGGCTCTCAACACCGAGCTGGAGAGCCATTTCCAGGCCATCCGTCGCCTGGTGGCCTCCAAGGCTGGCTTCCAGGCTTTCACCCAGCTGCCCAAGTAAGAACGCAGCAGAAATCCCACTGTACCCTCCTGCTTTCATTTCGTCAAAGTGTACTTGTTGTTGAGCTGCTGGTAACAGGCATGCTCTGTCATTCCAAGGTCTGGTCAAGGGTCTGGAGTCACAGATGCAACGTAAATATGAATCCATACATCTCAGTCTGCCCTTTTGCCTGTCTCCGTTTCTTATCCTTTAAGTCTTTTTTAGCCGTGTATCGATCGGCCTTCTCCCCTTTTATCTCTGTTCTGCTTTCATCTCAGGCTTTTAGACAGGCACTTCAGAAGGGAGGTTATGTCACTTCACTGTGTTCAGTCGGGCTGTCTGCCTTGATTTGTCTTGACCTTCCTCTCTTGACATCTCATACTCCTTTTTGTGCTTCCACCTCTCTCCCACTATCTGCTTTGCCCATTTTATCCTTTATATTTTTCTACATCGCAGTATCTAAGAGCCGTGTAGTTTTTTCCCGGGTCACTGAGATGTATGAGAGGAACTGTATTTACTGTTTTATTATTTGTTCCTGTGAAGCAAATGACAATTGGTTTTTCCTGGAAGATTCATTGCTAGAGTAGCTTGGTGTTTCCCTCACAAAAACCACAAACCACAGATCACTATAAATACATGAACGGTTTGATTTTTGCTTTGAGGAAGACCTCTTTGATATTGTTACACTTAGTAGTTCGGTTCAGTAGAAGATGTGAGACTTCGTGAGTAAAAGAAACAACAAGCCACTTCTTAAGCAATTAACTCTTTGTGTATCCAACCCCAGACCTCTTAAATAATACAGTATCTATATGGTTTGTATTCTGTTGTGTTTATAGCGTTTTATAAGGCATGGTGGTTTAAGTGGTGTTGGTAAATCTGTGAATGTATGTTTGTGTGTTTCTAGGTTCAGGGAAAAGTTGGGAGTGAAGACGGTAAAAGCTTTAAAAAGGAACAACAACAGTGTGACGCATGCTGCTGTAGACATGCTTTGTGCTCTTATGTGTGTAAGTATCAACTTAATATCCAGACATAAGCTAAATATTAACCATTTTTCATGTTTGTTCTTCATCTCGCTGTTTCTTTATGTCTCTTCACAGCCGATGCACGATGACTATGACCTGAGGCAGGAGCAGCTGAACAAGGCCTCTCTGCTGTCCTCCAAGAAGTTCCTGGAAAACCTCCTTGAAAAATTCATCACTAATGTGGTACATTTCTTTTCATGGCAGCAGGCTGTATGCAGAATTCAGTTTTTTGATTTATCTGTGTATCCTAAATCTTAGCACTGACTCTCTTGTTTCTTGTGTTTTCAGGACCACGGAACAGGAGCGTTGGTCATCAGCTCCTTACTGGACTTCTTAACGTTTGCACTCTGCGCGCCCTACAGCGAAACCACAGAAGGGCAGCAGTTCGACATGCTGCTTGAGATGGTTGCCTCCGATGGACGCACCTTGTTCAAACTCTTCCAGGTACTTGACTGGTGTTGATAAACCCTTCCGCCCACTTGTAATATGATGATAGAAACTCAGTAGATGCTTGTGTGTTGAATTATATCATTGTCATCTCTAGCATCCCTCTATGGCGATAGTGAAGGGAGCCGGCCTGGTGATGAAGGCCATTATTGAGGTACGCCTTTCTCTGCGTTTGGTGGTTTAAGGTGTCGCTAATTTCATGATTGGAGTGTCTTTATGCTTCATTAACAACTCGTGTTTGTTTAATTTTTAGGAAGGAGACAAGGAAATCGCCACCAAGATGCAGGACCTGGCGCTGAGTGAAGGGGCTCTCCCCAGGCATCTACACTGTTCTTTGTTCACCATTAGCGCTGACCAGCGGATGCTAACCAACAGGTCCAACCTCAATTAATCCACACACACACACACACACACACACACACACACACACACACACACACACACACAGTCATTTAGTCGTTTGTGCTTGTTTGTACAGCTGCTTCGCTAATACTCTTAACCAGAGAAACACACGTTGTATGTGACAGTGGATACTACAGTGGATAAACAAGTAAATGTGTTATAACGCATACAACTAATAAAATGACTCAGCTACTTATGTGTGATTTATTTTTATTTTTTTCCTCAGGCAGCTGAGTCGTCACCTGGTGGGACTCTGGACGGCAGAAAACCCCGTCGCCATGAACCTTCTGAAAAGGATACTGGTGAGGCTATTTCAGAATTTAAAATATGTGATGCTTCCCCCAATACTCATGGCAGAAGCTATCAATATGATGTGACACAGGCGGTATTCCAGGATGTGAGCCAATGCCTTTCTCTGGCAGCTGAGGCACGCTGTTTAAGTCCTAACCCATTTCACTCTGTCTTGTTCGCTCTCAGCCAACCGGCCTGCTGGCTTACCTGGATAGTGCTGACTCAGTCCCGGAGAAAGATATGGACCGAATGCACATCCGAGACAACTTGAAAATTGCCACGGTATCACAGAGAAACATATCACATATGTACATTTTTCCAGAGTGTGCAAACAGTTCAATGAGAAGCTATTTTTATATATATATTTATATATAATTGTTTTGTATTTGTTGCCCACAGGACCAGCTAAATCGAAACAAGGTGCCCGAGTGGCAGCGGATAGCTGGCAAAGCAGCCAAAGAGGTGGAGAAGTTCGCCAAGGAGAAGGCTGATATAGTTTTGATGCACTGGAGGGATAAAATGGGCATTGCCCAGAAGGAGGTGAGGGTACATTTCTCTTTGCAAAGATGCTAAAGGGGCTGATTTCCCCTGTTATCTATCAGACAAGCTGCTGCCGCTGCTGACCTTCTGCTCAGGTGTCTTGAACCGTTGCTTCTGCTGCTCATGCTGAGCAGCACTGCAGAATGCGGAGGCAAACACAATAAAACACTTTTCTGCTGCCGCTGTTTATTATGCATGCAGAGCTGTGTCAGCTCTGGTGCTGTCTGACCTTGAGGAAACGGCACATGTCGAGATAGAATCATAGAATATTGTTTTTCTGCGCCTTGCATATCTGCTGTTCAAACTGCTTGTGCACATTTTCACGCGTTTCCATTACAGGCGTGTCTGAATGTGACCAAAGGAAGTGTCACCTTTCTTTTAAAGGATACCTCTGTTTTGATAATAACATAGTATGCGGGTGGGTTGAGGTTGGTGGTGTTACCTTAACTGTTTGATAAAACTACAAAATTGCAATCTTAATTTTCCTTCAAATAAAGCTAAAAACACTAAACTTCCTTCACCTGAATGTCACCCAGCTTCCGTTTCCTTTTCTACACTTTTGTTTTGAATTACTCAAAATGGCTGATCAACTACATATTTGAATTGGCTTGCTTTCAATCTTTGCAGCACTTGCTCTATGAATACATTTGCAGAAAGTGAAATATTCATCTAGCAGATACATCAGCAGGATGTATTATTAGTTTTGTATGTCAGCCTCTGAGTATGTACTCCAGTGACCTGTGACCCTTTTTTTTTGATTCATCTGTTTGATCCGAGGAACAATAATCTCTCTGTGTTGTATCTGCCCCACCCTCCCCTTGTCTTGTGTGGTTTCCCTGCTGTCAAACAATGCAGCAGGACAGAAATAACCTGGTAAGTAGGACTGACCAATGGGATCCGTGCTGTTTTTTTTTTTTTTTTCCACCTTCTTTCTCTTGACCAAACCATTTTTCCATCTTCATGTGACATTGGGTGTGTTTTGTTTTTTTTAATGCAGCCAGGCGAGGATTTATTATCATCTACAAGGGACATGTTTTTAAATATATGCATGAAAATAAACTGTCAATAAATAGAGTACAATATATAGAGACCATTAAAGCTCAAGTTCAAACAGTGTGTTCTTGTCCTGCTTTCACTAGGGGACATGTTCATTGTACCTGTAGTGTTTTGTCATCAGTTAATAATGACCACATTTAGTTTGGGAGTATAATTACTGAAGGACATTTGCCGAGCAGCCTGTAAGGCCTCTGGGACCGTATCTAATCAGTTGGCATTGCTCACACCATTTTTGATTATGCTGGATTTTTGTTTTCTGACACCAAAGAGAAAGAATGTTGCAAAAACATTGCAAAGTTGTATGCAAATGAAGGTTGTAAGGCCTGAGAGGCAACGTGATAATTGTGATCTTAACTCTGTCGTGGCCAGTGAGAAATACAGGACACACCTAATTCTGGGATCCCACTTTGGTTTTCGTGTTACATAACCCTTTTCTCTTTGTTGGTACGATGATGACATTGTCTTTTGGGTCTTATGCTTTTGTCCCTAATATCTGGCTTCCTCCATTCTCAAACACATTTTTGTTACATTTTTCTCCATACCGGTGCCATTTATTTAATTCCTGGTGTCCATGTCCTTGTGTTAAAATATTCATGTTCATCTCGTTGCCATTTTCAACTTCACAACTCTCTCTGTGCCGTAAGCTGTCAAAGAACACATGTTGAATGCTGTTAATTATGAAGGACTGACCTGGGATTGCTTCCTCAGAGGTTTGACTCTTTCTTCTTCGTTTCAGAACCCGAACCAAAAGCCTGTCATCCTGAGGAAGAGACGCCAGAGAATAAAGATCGAAGTCAACTGGGAGCTTTTCTACTACAGGTACCACATGGTCCAGTAGAGACATCAGGCCATACTCTGGATATGTTAACCCCATTGCCTCTGGCACATTTGTGGTGCTCATCATGCTTTTATTGTATTCAGGGTGCAGGGTCCAGGTTTTTGCTTATACGCCTTGAAGCTTGTCAGCTGATATGGAACTACTGTGGTGGTTATGAGCTTTCCAGCTGCTGCATTTATATATATTTTTACCTGTCTTGCTAAGGGACACTTATTATGGACACTTGGTAGATTTTGCAGGAATAAAACCTACCATTATATCATGGAACAATCCATTAAACCATTTTTTTTTACCTTACGAATCATCCAGATTCCAGCTGGACCACGCGCGGTCCAACCTCATATGGAACCTGAGGACGAGAGAGGAGCTGCGGGACGCTCTGGAGGGAGAGATGCGGGCCTTCGGCGTGGACCGCGAGCTCGGCAGTGCCACCGTCATCTCCTGGAACCACCAGGAGTTTGAGGTTTTTCCTCTTATTTGATTATAACCATCGATATCCGTGATACACGGGGGGTTTAAGCCCAGACCAGTATATCATGATATTTCTCCGAATACCACAAAGAAATACATTCCATATCCTGTGTGCAACATTATTTGTTTATGTTCTTATTCCCAGGTGAAATATGAGTGCCTTTCAGATGAGATAAAGATTGGGGACTATTACCTGCGTCTGCTGCTTGAGGAGGATGAAAATGACGAATCAAATGCCATCAAGCGATCGTAAGACTACAATAAAAAAAATAAAAAAACTCATCTTATTGCAATATCATGCTGTACTGAATCCATAAAGACGATTCATGCTTCTCTCCCTCTGCTCTTAGATATGAGTTCTTTAATGAACTCTACCATCGCTTTCTGCTTACACCCAAAGTTACGATGAAGTGCCTCTGCCTGCAGGCGCTCTCTATAGTTTATGGGAAGTGCTCCGAGGAAATTGGCCCCTTCACGGACACAAAATACATTGTGGGCATGCTGGACCGAGTGAGTACGAACTGTCACCACAAGAACTATCGTAGTAGTGTTTTTATGTCTTTTAATTAATCCTAAAATGCTCTCCCGCGGTTACAGTGTACGGACAAACTGGAAAGAGACCGACTCATCCTTTTTCTCAACAAACTCATTCTCAACAAGGTGAGCTTAAAAGCAACAGCCTGTTAATTTAACCCACGTTTCTATCCCTCTCTGTCTTGAGCAATAATGAATTTCCTGTTCTGCAGAAAAACGTGAAGGAGGTGATGGACTCGAACGGAGTGCGGATATTAGTGGACCTGCTCACAATGGCCCATCTGCACACCAGCAGAGCTACTGTTCCCCTACAGGTAAAACACACGGCTATAGCTTTTCATGAAGATAATGTCTGTATTCATTTGATTTCATCATGCGTGCTGCTAGTTGTTATCATTCTCCATGAGCCGTGAAGATTTAATTGAACGTCGACCCATCGGCTGAGTATCTCAGTGAATCTGTCTGAGTGTCAAACAGAGAGTGTATTTAATTTCCACAGAGCAACGTGCTGGAGGCATCGCCAGACATGAAGAGGGAGAGTGAGAAAGAGTGGTACTTCGGCAACGCGGACAAGGAGAGGAGAGGACCTTTCAGTTTTGAGGAGGTACGTCATCTTCAAATGTCAAGCACTTGGCGAGACTGCTGAATAGGAATTGGGGTTATGTGATTGGAGTGAGTGGGAAAAGCTATAGAGGGAAATCTGTACCAGTAGCTAACACGGTTCTATTTTTTAATTTTTTACGATTTAATATTAATTTTATATTTTTTGTATATTATTATTTTAAATGTGATATGGTGAATGGTTCATGTCTATTGTCTATGTCTATTGTTGTAATCATTTTACATATATATGACCTTTTTAAAAGAAAAAAGTCAAGCACTGGTATTTGTCCCATTTTCACCATAAAATCTATTTGAAAATAGAGTTAAAAGTAATACTTGCTAAGAACAAATGATCAAAATATAATAAACATTTCAGTCTAATGTAATATATTGCTGATAAATCAAATAACATCTTGTTTGTTCTGGTACTTATGTGATTTTCTTTACATAGATAAAAAATATCCCAAACTAATTTCTTATTCTTATGGTTTTTATGTTATAAACCATAGCTTTATGCTAAATCTTTTAACGTCTGCACTGTTTTTTTTATTATTGCAAATATGTTTTTGTTCTCCTTGTCTTTCTGTAATGCATTTTAATTTTGCGTTTATTTTCTTTTTAATTCTTCTATTTTTTTCACTTTATTGTATGACGTGTTATGATGTGAAGCACTTTGAGTCTGCCTTGTGTATGAAAGGTGCTATACAAATAAAGTTGCCTTGCCTTATATTGTCTAATGGGGTAAAATTGGACAGTTAATGTAATTTGATGGTATCTAGAGGAGACATCTTGAGACATCGTTGCATTCTCCCAGTTGTTATTTTCCTGATATTTATCGGTCTCTTGCAGTTGCTTCAGTTTGTTGTTACATTTTCCCTTTTTTGCAGCAGCGACCTTTCCTTTTTTTTTTATTATATTTTTGCATTTCCTTCTCCAGATGCAGGAGTTTTGGAGCACTGGTGTCCTGACGGCGAAGACACGCTGCTGGGCTCAGGGGATGGACGGCTGGCGCCCCCTGCAGGCTATCCCCCAACTAAAATGGTGCCTCCTGGCCACTGGACAGGCGGTGATGAACGAGTCCGACCTGGCAACACTGATCCTTAACATGCTCATCACCATGTGCTCCTACTACCCCAGCAGGTTTGGAAATGTCTTTTATGTGGTGCTAAGATATTGATCCATGAAGTATGTGTGATGATTTTTGGTTAAAATATCATACCATGACTACTTATTTACTTTTTATTCAGGGACCAAGATAATGCCATTATCCGTCCTTTACCTAAGATCAAGAGGATGATCAGTGATAATGCTTGCCTCCCTCACATCGTCCAGGTAATAACACAATCCCAATGGGGTTCTGTCTGCACAGTGGTGTCCTGTCCACTTTGGTGAATTTCTCATTTAAATACAATACGTTGATAGTCTCTCGTTTCTTTCCAATCCAGCTGCTGTTGACCTTTGACCCCATCCTGGTGGAAAAGGTGGCTAACGTTCTGTACCTGGTGATGCAGGACAACCCGAATCTGCAGCGCCTCTATTTGACCGGGATCTTCTTCTTCATCATGATGTACACGGGCTCCAACGTGCTTCCTGTAGCGAGGTGAAAACACATGCTGAAGTTCTCCCCAGCGGTGTACAGTTACAAGTGGGATTTAAATAAAATCCATTCATTTGATTGGACTGCTAACACACAAACACACAGTTTTTTTGGGCTACTTTAACAATGAAATGTTTTGACACTAATGACATGCAATGTTGATATTGACCTCTTTGGTTTCTTAAGGTTCCTGAAATACACACATCTGAAACAAGCCTTCAAATCAGAGGAGGTAACATTTTTTTGTATAGATTCGTTCCTTATGAATTACAACAGATTGCGTCTTATCAACACAACCTCATGTTAAAATGACACTTATCTGTCTCCCTCCCAGTCTAAGGGTGTGGACATTGTGCAGCGTAGTGTTCTGGGGCCGGTGCTGCCTGAAGCTATGGTGTGTTATCTGGAGAACTACGAGGCTGAGCGTTTCTCAGAAATATTCCTCGGAGAATTTGACACACCTGAGGCCATTTGGAGCAGCGAGATGAGGTACTTAGCCTAAAATACACTAATGAGACATAGAGACTGTGTGGTTATTAGAAATTGTAATGTAATCTTCTTTTTTTTTTTTCAGGCGGATGATGATCGAGAAGATAGCTGCCCACATAGCCGACTTTAGCCCCAGGCTGCAGAGCAACACACGGGCCCTCTACCAGTACTGCCCCATCCCTGTGGTCAGCTTCCCTCAGCTGGACAATGAGCTCTTCTGCAACATCTACTACCTCAGACATCTGTGTGACACCATACGCTTCCCCAACTGGCCCATTCGAGACGCTGTATGTCGCACTCTCTCCTCGTTTAGCCAAGCTTGTACTTCCTTATCGGTGTCCTGCTTGTTTTCTCTAGGAAATGCTTCTTTAACGTTGTGATCCATGACCACAATTCCTACAGGTGAAGCTGCTAAAAGACACCCTTGAAGCCTGGAAGAGGGAGGTGGAGAAAAAGCCTCCATCTATGTCTGTAGATGATGCATACGAAGTCCTCAACCTTCCCAAAGGACAGGGGCAGTGAGTGGCCTTTGACTTGTTATATCTTGAATCATCTTTGCTGATTAGTAAGAATAAACATGGATGTTGTTGTTGGATAATGTGGATTTAGATGGCAGGACTCAAGAAATGTTTGCATTTTTGTCTTCAGGCACGAGGAGAGTAAAATCAGGAAAGCTTACTTCAGACTGGCACAGAAGTACCATCCAGACAAGAATCCAGAGGGCAGGGTATGTGTTGCAGTCATAAGATTTGTATGTGAGAGCAAGCAGCTTCATCCACATGTTCAATCTCAACTTGTTTCTTTCAGGACATGTTTGAGAAAGTCAACAAAGCCTATGAGTTCCTTTGCACAAAGTCTGCCCGAATCCTGGATGGCCCCGACCCGGAGAACATCATCCTCATCCTCAAAGCCCAGAGCATCCTGTTCAACCGACACAAACAAGGTACGAAATCAACATTCTTCACTTTTTGCTTTTGGTTGTTAGAGGTTTTTAAACTAATGCTTCTCCTCTTAATTGTTTATAACAGAACTGGAACCCTACAAATACGCCGGTTACCCCATGCTCATCAAAACAATCACAATGGAAACGGAGGATGAGCTGCTCTTCTCCAAAACCTCCCCTCTCCTCCCGGCTGCTTCTGAACTGGCCTTCCACACGGTCAACTGCTCGGCTCTTAATGCCGAGGAGCTGCGCCGCGACAACGGCATCGAGGTAGGCATACCAGTCCCAAACCCTCACATATCAAGCATCTATATTAAACCGCTGTCCATCTACATGTGGACCAGTGCACTGTAGTGTGTAGGGGAATACATGATTGTTTCCTGTATTTAACCAGGTGTTGCTTGAGGCTCTGTCTCGGTGCGTTGCTGTATTAACTGCATCCAGCAAACCCGATGACATGGCTGTACAGGTAAGAAGAGTCTTTATTCACCTGTGGTCACCTTTTATCTCTAGAGATCAGCAGCGTACTGCTTGTAAGGATCTCTATGACACTCTTCCAATACTTGAATGTGCCACAGGTGTGCGGGCACGTCTGTAAGTGCTTTAGCGTAGCAGCCCAGTTTGAGGAATGCAGGGAGAAGATCATCGAACTGCCCAACATCATCAGGGACCTCTGTCACGTCTTGTTCTATGGGAAGGTGAGAACCCACGATGTTTGCTTTATTCTTCAGAGTTTCTGTGTAAAATTGTACAACTATGTGTATTGACTTGACATAGAGAATACTTCTCAAACCATAAAAAGCATTTCAGAGTTCGTCGTTTGCTATACTAATGAGAATATAGATACTGGAAGTGATATATTTCATTTGAAGATACTGATTGAATATTATACACCATTATACACCATTACTCGTTTGTGGTCCTCTCATCTGCTAATCATTTTGAATATTTGAATGCTATGTGTAGCACCCTTGATGCTGGCTTTATACTTGTTCTGCAACCAGACAGTGTCTTGATATTCCCTCCCTTGCGTCCTCTCAGGGTCTCCCAAAAACTGCCGCCCTGGCAGTCCAGTGCGTGAGCTCCTTTGCGGTGGATTTCTTCCTCCAGACCCACCTGTACCACGCCGGAGTGCTCTGGCACCTGCTGGTCCGCCTCTTCAACTACGACTACACCCTGGAGGAGAGTGGCGTGCAGGCAAACCAGGACACAAACCAACAGGAGGTTGCAAACAGCCTGGCCAAGCTCAGCCTGGTAGCTCTCAGCCGTCTAGGAGGCTTCACCCAGACGGGACCCATGCCAGACGGGAACAATCCAGTTTCAGAGACCAACGGCATCGAGGGCACGCCTCCAGAGAACCCCACCATCCGCAAAAGCTTGGCAGCCATGCTGACGCCTTACATCTCAAGGAAGCTGGGGACCGGACCTCCTGCTGCGGTATGTTGTATGGATGGAATGGAAGGGTGTCAGGCTTTTACATACATGAACCCCCCCCCACCGAGCTGAGTGCCCTGTTGTGCTTTTAGGTCTTGAAGCTGCTGAATAGCAACTCGGAGAACCCGTACTTGATCTGGAATAATGGAACACGAGCCGAGCTTCTGGAGTTCCTGGAGGGTCAACAAGAGGGAAACATCAAGAGGGTACACATGACATATATATAATATCATAAATTGATATAAATATATAGATATTATTGATTCACTATGCTGGAGTAAAAAAAGAACTTTAGTTTTTCATCCATACAATCTGTGGTCTCTTTACAGGGGGAGAATGATGAAAGCTTTGGTGCAGAGTTTCTGTTCAGTGATCACAGCAAAGAGCTGATAGTTGGAGAGATCTTTGTCCGAGTCTACAATGAACAGCCATCTTTTCCTCTTGAGGTGAGTCGATTATTAAAACAACATTCAAACTGCTTTTTTATTGTTTCTTGTCGTTGAAACAGCCATATTCATCATAGCTGTAAATAATGACATGGACTATTTGGTTTATTTGCAATATAAAATAGACTTTTAACCTCCTCCATCTCTGTTTTAGTATCCCAAAGCATTTGCAGCCAGTCTCCTGGACTACGTGGGCTCCCAGGCTCAGTACCTCCACACTCTGCTGGCCATGAGTCAGAGTAACAAAGTGGAGTGCCAGCAGCATGCTGAGAGACTCCGCTTCGCTGAGATGGCTTTAGAGGCTCTCCGTAATGTCATCAAGAACAACCCAGGTGTGATTTTGGCGCTTCCTCCTTTTCTACTTCTCTGTTGTTTTATTTAAATGTCTTAACATTTCTAATCATCCCGTCTGATTTCAGGTTCGGAGTCAGAGTGCATCGGACATTTCAAACTGCTCTTCTCTTTGTTGCGGGTTCATGGAGCCGGCAGAGTACAGCAGCTGGTTTTGGAGGTAGAGGTTCTGATGTATAATTATTTTTGCGGCCCCCTAATATCAGTGCATTTTACTCATATTGGTTTCATCTGCAGGTTGTGAATACAGTGACGTCAAACCAAGAATGTGTGAGCAACATTGCTGAGTCACTGGTGTTGTCCAACCTTCTGTTGCTGCTGCACTCGCTCCCCTCCAGTAAGAAGATGCTCTAAAACAGCAAACAAGTCTCCGTCTTGTTGTATCCGTGGACTAAAACATTTATTTTTTCTTCATCAGGCAGGCAAATGGTGCTGGAAACCTTGTATGCACTGACTTCTAACACAAAGATAGTCAAAGAGGCTATGGCCAAAGGTCAGTGTGATTTTTACTTTTCCATATTAATGTGAATTCTGAGCGCACATATGCTCATGTGAATCTGTTTGTTCCTTAGGTGCTCTGATCTACTTGCTAGACCTCTTCTGTAACTGCACACATCCCCAAGTTCGCACACAGACTGCAGAACTCTTCTCAAAGATGACCTCGGACAAGCTGGTCGGGCCAAAGGTCAGTCTGGACGGATATAAAAATGACAAAGATAAATGTTCTCCTCGCATTATCGTGCGTCATCGCATATCCTCGTCTCTGCCAGGTGCGTCTAACGCTGATCCGCTTCCTTCCCGGTGTGTTCATGGACGCCATGCGAGACAACGCCGAGGCTGCGGTGCACATATTCGAGGGAACGCACGAGAACCCCGAGCTCATCTGGAATGACAGCTCAAGGGAGAAAGTGTCCACCACTGTCCGGGAGATGATGCTTGAGTATGAGTCCGACTCAGTTCCCTGTGAGCTGGCTTAGAGTTACAAATTTGAAATATCCTTAGAATCTAATAAATTCATTCATGTGTTTTCCAGGCACTTTAAACAGCAGAAGGATAATCCTGATGTGAACTGGAGGGTAAGTGCAATTTTTGTTGTTACTTGCAATAAAGCAATATGTTGTTGTGTATGATTTAGTGTGACAATAAACTCTTGGTTTGTGTGCTCAGTTGCCAGAGGACTTCACCGTGGCTTATGGAGCTGGACAGGGCGAGCTAGAAGTCGGTGGAGTCTTCTTGCGTATCTTTATTGCTCAGCCGGGCTGGGTGCTGCGTAAGCCACGAGAGTTCCTGGTGTCTCTCCTGGAGACCATGACTGAGCTGCTGGAGAAAAACAACCCCAATGTGAGCAGCGTAACTGAGAAACAAATCCCAGGATTTTATATTTTCGCCTCGTCTGCTGTCTTAAACTTGCAATTTCGCTTCTTCATGTGATCTCCTGCAGGGTGAGGCCCTGGAGACGGTCACCACGGCAGCTGTATGTCTGTTCAGCTCTCAGAGCCAGCTGGCCGACCAGGTTCCTCCTCTGGGACACCTGCCTCGCGTCCTGGCAGCACTCAACCACAAGAACAACGCCGTGCCCAAGAGCGCCATCCGCCTCATTCACGTGCTATCAGACAATGAGGTGAGCAGCCAGACAGACTCTCTCCACCTTGTTTCACACCTCTTATTCATTAAACAGGCTCTCCATCCATGTTAAATATCACAACATTTTATCCCTTTTTTCTTTTTAATGGCAAATTTTTCCTCTCATTCCCCCAAATTTATGAACTAAATCATTGAGTACCGCTTTAAGGATTCACACTCAAAGAGACTAGAGTTCATGTATTTGATTTATGTCTACCTGATCTGGGACTACAAATGAAAATTAGCTTCTACTAGCTAACTCTGGTGCAGTTGGTTTCAATTGTGCTCCGTTTCTCCAAAAATCAACAATGTAAAAAAGAGTTAAGATATTGAGAATATTCACAGTCACACTCTGCTTTTTAAGATTTGCCAACCAAAAATGTATTTGGTATTTCTGTCCTTTCTGCACTATGACACACTTGTTTTTGTGTAGCTGTGTGTGCGCTCCATGGCTTCTCTGGAGACCATCGGCCCCCTCATGACTGGGATGAAATCACGGGCCGACATGGCCGGGTTAGCCTGTGAAGCTCTCAACCGCATGTTCCAGAAGGAGCAGACGGAACTAGTGGCGCAGGTAAGCTGTCACCATTATTATTTATTGGATTTGGTTATGTACTTCAAATGAATAATAATAATAACACTGTATTGTATTAATGAACTAAACAGGCTCTAAGAGTGGAGCTGGTCCCATACCTCCTGAAGCTACTGGAAGGAATCGGCCTGGAGACGTTAGATAATCCTTCAGCTACCAAGGCCCAGATAGTGAAGGCTCTCAAGTCCATGACTCGCAGTCTGCAGTTCGGAGAGCAGGTATGACAGGAATACATGACCGATGGGATTATCAATTAAAACATTTAGTACCATTTATATTTATTCTTTGCTCATCACTCCTTTGCAGGTGAATGAGATTCTAGCGAAGTCCTCAGTGTGGAGTGCCTTCAAAGACCAGAAACACGATCTTTTCATCTCAGAGTCTCAGACCGCAGGCTACCTGACTGGTAAAGTATTTCTCTAAACGTAACCTTCTATTGAACACTCGGCATCACCAAGCCTGACATTTTCTTAACAAACAAAGCTGTTGCGATGTTTTCCTTGCCGATGTTTGACGGGTAAGTCTACTGTGCCTTTTTCTGAGCTGTTGTTGAATCTTAATGCTTTGCTTTTATCCTAAAACCACCTTGTTGCTGACTCCTCTCTTGTGCTTGAACCCAGAGACCCTTTCTGTCTCCACATCTTATAACTTCCTGGCTCTGCCCTTCCCTTCCTCTTTGTCCTCCACGTTTCCTCCTTAGGGGTATCCACTCCTTCTCTCCTGGCTGCCAGTAGCCCACTGCGAGGTGGGCTCTAGACTCCTATGCTGGGCCCTCACAGCCCTCCTCTCTCTTGCTCTGATGCAGGTAGATGTTGCCCTCCCTCCTACTGCCATTCCTTGCCTCTTTACCACCATCTTTGCCCTCCACTTAATTTTCCGTTCCCAACTCCCATCTTCACAGTGCTGACAATAACGTCATCTTCATCTCCATCCACCAACTACTACACGCAATGCAGTTTCAGCAACTAACAAATGCCATTGAAAGTTGAAAGTTACTAAATACTGCAGTCACTGTAGTGATCACTCCCCCGTACATGCAGTAGGTGATGTCTTTTAGTTTAGTACGTCATCGTAGCTCAACACTAGCAGTCCAGCCATCCCACCCAGTCACTGAATCTCCTCTATCTTCTTTTCACGTGTAGGTCCAGGAGTAGCAGGTTACCTTACAGCAGGAACTGGCAACCCAGTAATGCCCAGCGTCCCACCCCCCGTGGACAATGACATTGGAGACCAAGGCTGATGGACACATTCACAGTCACGCTCAGGCACCCAGACTGCCCTGCAGCTTCACGGCCGCAGCTCAGAGAGGGACTGTCCGGCTCCCAGACGAGGGGAAGGAGAGAACGAAAGCCGGAGGAGGAGCGGGCCGTCATTGATCGTCACCAAAATCTCTGCAACACCTCCTCCAGTGTCACTCTCGTCTCCCCTTACAAATGGCACTCAAGTCTTCATAAACACTTTGAAATTGTTTTAACCGATGACCACATTTGTTTTGTTTCCGTGATACTTTTCTTATTTCTTCCAATGACACACAGAAGAGTTTACTTTTTGTATGGATATATTTTTTACTCTAGATTTTGTTTTTTTTTGTTTTTTTTTCATGAGAAAGACATTGAAAGACTGAGTTGTGTTATAGGTTAACTGTCTGTTCTCTATTATCTATTCCTTTCTGTCATCCGGATTGGCTACACTTACACTAAATTCTAAACAGAGGCCTTGTTTGTGACACGTTTGTGCACAGGACCTATCCACCTCTTACATGAACACATCATTTACTAGTCTATATATTGAAATGATCGAGTGAAAACTTGACAGTTATCCGTTTCTCCATCAGAAAATGTCACTTGAACCCTCGGAGTGATGCTGACCTCTTGTCTGGTTTGGTCAGGTCTAGTTCGATGCACCCTTTCAAAGTTCTGACACCGATCTGCTCTCCAAATGTCCAGCCTCTTATTCCTCTGAACTTAATTCACAGTTCATTCTGTTGTCTCTTTGATGGCTACCCTTTCTGCCTCACACGTGTTTTTTTTAAAGTAATTCTCCCCCCAGAATGCAAGAAGCACTAGAATATTTATAAGTGAAAAATAACCACCAGAAATGAGCTTCTGCTAAGACATGACGAATGATGTTGACTGATACGGAATCTATGTGAAAGACTAGTGCAATTTGTGAAATGTCAATGTAATATTACGTATATAAACTTTCTATATTGAATGTACATTAAAAAAAATAAATCAGTCGCACTTGTACATAAAATTTTAAGAATAAAAGGGAACCCACAGTGTTGTTCTTTTGTATTTACCATTGTGTTTGTCGAAGTAACGGATATAAAAACAGAATGACCTGTTTCTTCGCTCATGTATGACGATTACTACGGCCTGCAACATGAAGATTTGCTTAGAATTAAATAAATAAATATTTCATACTTACATGCTAATAAAGACATTTAATTTTACTCAAACTTTAACAGTAATTAGAGGTTGAGTGTAGGCTTTACGAGTTGCAAGGACGTTTAGAAACATGACAAGTACTCTTGAAGCATATATTTTGTTAACTATGTATATATTCTGCTGAGGAAGACTGGCTGACTACATATTTATTTGATAGACACAAATCTCTGAATTCCATCACATTACAAAAGTATCTTACCTTTTTAAAACCATGAATTCTGGATAGAAATGGACTTCCAGCTGGATCCTGTATTGACATTACAAAGTGCTATGTAAATAAGGGATATTATTATTATTATGAAGGTTTTATAGATCCTGGTATCTTCATAAACCTGGGATAATTCACCACATTTATGCTAAAGCTGTTGATTAGAACAATATTAGTATTATTATGCTCATATTTTCGTTTAAACAAATATATAATTGTATGATTTTATTTCTAGTGCACATTCCAATCACACCCATACCTTGATTATATAATGTAGACGCTTAATTTAGATTAACGTAATGTAAATGATTCGGAACTTTTCAACACTGGAGTCCGACTCCATACGGTATCATTAGAAGGTAACACCGGAAGTTACGCCGTTGGCGCGAATAACAACAACAAAGCTGATATTTTAATTTTGCCTAGCTATTATCATTGCGTTATTACAACATGTATAGTTTCCTAAATAATATAGAGACTGTTTATTTATGATTATATAAATACGAATGTTTTAAAGTATTTATGTTAACTTAGTTGCTTATACGTAACGTTGAGTTAGCCGGGCTCTGTTTAAACGGACGGCAGCGTTAGATAAACTGTTATATGTCGAGGATATTTTGTTGACAAGCCGTACTGACGCTAATCTAGTTCCCAATGACTTGTTAGCATTCATATTAAGCACTTTATTTTCCTGACAGTCCGTCAAGAAGTGGTAAGTTGCCATCAGATCACTGAACGTGAATGACTATTTTGACGTTAACGTTAGCTAGTAGGATAATGTTTTATAGCTACTTATAATGTACCAAGCTATAGCCGGTTTAGTATTAAAAAGATGTTCAGTCATAGCATATCCTCGCTGATGATATTTGTTGTCGTCTCAGAGGCTAACATTGTTGCTAACTCGAGCTAATGTCATTATATATGTCTTTTCACTGGTTCTCATTCAGTTGACCATGTCAAAAGGAGACAAGGAAGGCTTCATTGTGAAGTTTGTGGAAAGTAATGGACGAAAAAACGAGTATGCCGTCAAGGCTTATGAGGTTCGTACCTTATCATATCTTTTACAGAGGATTACATGTTCTCAACTGCTCAACTGACCCTTTGTTTCAGTGGATTGTCATGGTTGTCTCGTGTTTTCACAGGCCATTTTGGAGCTGCAGTCTGACAAGTACTTGAAAAACATCGATGAAGATGCTGTCTTACAGATGGACCAGAAGGACAAGTCTCTTTTTGTCTTCAACAGCTTCACCACCCCGGCCTTTCTGCACTGCAAAAAGGTCTAACTCCACAAATGATGCATCAAAATCCTGAGTTTCATAGCAATGGAGAGTAATTCTTCCCTTTCTCACTCTCTGTTATTTTGTAGCTTGGCTGCCGAGTGGTGAGTCCGCTGGTGGTGTTGTACTGCCTGCAGCAGCAGCATTGTGTCCCTAAAGCAGAGCAGCCGGTCTATAACATGGCCATGGCGGACATCACTATTTCCTGCACCAGCCTGGATAAAGCAATGCGGGTAAGATCACTGCGTCTGATGCTTTGCAGATCGCTGCTCCTTATAAAACTCAACAATCTGATAAATGCCAAAGGCGTCTTCAAGTGTTTTAATGACATAAACCATGTAGCTATAATTGGCACGGATATCATAAACATTGCTGATAAAATCTGAGTGATGTTATGCAGATATATATCAAGGAGGGGATATGTGCTCCTACAACAACAAGTGGGGTGTTGTTGTAGGTGATGTGAACATGGATTTTTTTTTTTGTATAATTTTAGGGAACGCAGAATAGAGATGTAGAAAACATCAAGTTTATGACATGTTAATGAATGCAGTCTTAAGCATTGTTATGAAATCACAGGGCACAATCAAAGACATACTTTTCAGTGCATGCATACATTTGTTTACACATAATAGTGAATGTCTGAAAAGAACCATTCATATGAAAGGGGCTGATCCTGATTGTATCTCGATGTACATGCCTAAATACATACCAAATGTGTAATGTAGTGCACAATGAATCTAATCCATAGGGGGTTAAGAGTCAAAAATTCACAGCAAAGTGTCTGTGTTTGTTTTTGTCACTCTGCAGACAGAGGTGATGGATCTGGTGCAACTCATGGGTGGACGGGTCTATCTTGATCTGAATGTATCTGTCACACACCTGATTGCCGGAGAGGTTGGCAGCAAGAAATACCTGGTAGCTGCGAGCTTGGGTAAACCCATCCTGCTGCCCTCATGGGTCAAAGCCTGCTGGGAGAAATCTCAGGACAGGTATGTCATTTCAGTTCAATTGACGTCTACTGTAGAAAGGTACATGCTGGGTTTTGTGAAGTTTGCTTGGCTAAATAAACTCTTTCATGCAGTATTTATTTAAAAGAATGATGTCCTCTTTCAGTCTTTTCAGGTATACAGATCTACCCACTGAGGACTTTCTGTGCCCGGTGCTGCGTGGCTGCACTATTTGTGTGACGGGCCTCTCCAGCACCGAGCGTAAAGAGGTGCAGCGGCTCTGTGATCAGCATGGAGCCAACTACACCGGTCAGCTCAAAATGAACGAGTGTACACATCTCATCGTTAGTGAGCCAACAGGTAAGTCGATGGAAAACAAGACAGTGGAATGGAATTTAAGATCCTGTCTTTGTAGTAACATTTTTCACTGCAGCTATATTGGATGTGTGACCGTTATTGCCACGCGTATTGTTTGTAAGTATTCGATTTGTTTGCAGGTCAGAAGTACGAGTGTGCAAGGAAGTGGAATGTGTATTGTGTGTCTCTGCACTGGCTGTTTGACAGCATAGAAAAGGGCTTTTGTCAAGACGAGAGCAGGTACATTGTGAAGCGCAACGCATCAAAGACCACTCGACAGCACACTTCCACTCCCACCGGCACCAGCAAGAAGGAGGGTGAGCCGCATACTGATAGTGCCCTTGTTTGTTTTCTACCCAAATATGTGTTTGTAACATATTATAATGAAGAATCGTGTTTTTTTTTTGCTCCAGAAGGTCCTTCTTTGTTGGGCCTGAGCCACATCTCTGTGAATGCTAGCATGACAATAAATGACACGGCCCTCACCAACGGCACCATCAGCCGCCTGGACGCTCCAGACCCCATAGATAGTCTGGATCTCACTGTCTGCCCAGCTGATGATATACTGGATGGCTGTAAGGTAAACAAAAGGACAAAAAATGTCGAGTGGAGTTTTTACTTTTCCGTGTTTTGGTCTTGAAAGACAATGCTGAGTTTTTGTTAAATGTGTTTGTGCAGCTGTATCTGTGTGGCCTGCCAGGGAAGAAAGTGGAGAAGCTGCGGCGTCTTGTGAACGCTGCAGGAGGTCTGCGTTTCAACCAGCCCAGCGAGGAACTCTCGCATGTGGTCATGGGAGAGCTGGACCAGGAACTCAAGAATTTTCTGTCCAAAGCAACACACAGGTCTGAAATGCAACGGTTATTAGTTAAAATTAATGCATCATCACTTAAAGTACATTTTAACCTTTGAAAGAGAGTACAATTTAAGATGTTTACAGTATATTAAATCGTTGAGTTGATGGTATATCCGTATGTTACTTCCCAAGGCCCCATGTAGTAACAGTGCAGTGGCTGCTGGACAGTTTCAACAAAGGCAGTCTTCTCCCAGAAGCCAGTTACCTCCACCCTGGCTGTCTGCCGCCGGCTCCGGCTGCTGTTTCTGTGGCTGCCCTTCACACTCCCATCCCCCGGCATTCAGCTGGTCCCCCTGCAGCCAGTCCTAGCACTCCCAGGCAAATTAGAGCAGAGGAAGATCTGCTCTCCCAGTACATGGATGATGACCCTACAGTAGGTAAGTGTCTGGTGTTTAATTGAACACCAAAACATTTATTGAGGTACATTGCACCTTCTAATCTTCCTTTTTTCTTCCAGTGGAGATGCCCCCACTTACGGAGGGCGACAGTAGGAAGTCCATCAGTACACTGGCTGAGCCTTGGGCACCCAACCACACCAGAGGACCGGAGCCAGACTCCACCCTGCATGAAGCCAGCGAGGCAGGCCTGTTTTTTGGGAGATGTTTCCTCCTCGTGGGCTTTGGTGCTGAAGCAGAGGCTCAGCTCTCTCTACTGGTAAAAGAAAATGGAGGCAGGATGCTGATGGGCCGTACACGTGTTGTGGCAGACTATGCAGTGGTCCCCCTGTTGGGCTGTCCAGTGGAGGCCACGGTGGAGGAAGTGGTCACAGATACCTGGCTGGTAAGATCATAGTAATACTTTAATTTGATCTGCGTAGGCTGGAGGGTGGGATATCAGTGCCATCCGTTGATTGTCAACCTGTTTGACTCTTGTTAATTCTCAGGCTATGTGTGTGGAGAAGGAGTGTGTTCTGCAGCTGTCTTCCAACCCTTTGTTCACACCCGTTCCTCTGATGGAGGGACGTTTCCCTCTCAAAGACTGCGTTCTCTCCGTCAGCCAGTTCACGGGAGCAGAGAGGGAGTCTCTGGTGGAGCTGGCCAAACACCTTGGAGCCGAGTATGGTTACATTGTACTCTGACCACGCATGCTGCTCTACAGGACATGATCGATTGCTCAACAATTATCTTTAAATGCCGATCAGATTACGCAAAACACGCCAGACAATTTCTCTATGTTAAATATTTTCCTCTCTCCTCTCCTGCAGTGTCCAAGATTACTTTGTGCGCCTGGCCAACCAGAAGAAACGAATGATGGCCAGCACTCATCTGGTGCTGCAGAGCCCCGAAGGCACAAAGTACCAAGCAGCAAAGAAATGGGGGCTTCCAGCCGTCACCATGCACTGGATACTCGAGTCTGCTCGGACTGGCAAGAGGGCAGAGGAGGGGCGGTGTCTAATTGACCGTCCACCGTCACCAGGTTAGAAAAAATGTCTTAATTAAAGCCTTTATGGTTTTTTTTTTGTATTATATTATTTTATATGCACTAACTTATCTGAAAAGAGAAATAAATTACAGAGAGGCATTTATGAGTAAATGTTTATTTTATATTTATGGCTTTATACGTTGTTGGTTGTGATTCTGTAGTGTATTTTAGGTTGTGTCTGAGTAGGTAGTTCCTGTGTGATGACAATCTTTTTTTCTTTTCTCCTACAGAGAGGGATGATGAGAGTTTTGTGGGTGCTTCCCAGAAGATAGCCATGCCTCCACCAGCACGCTTGTCTCCAGAGATCGCTTTGCTGGGTCTCCAGAGCGGTAAGGCCGTCACCCCGCTGGATTTGGGTCGCTTCCAGAGCAAAGTGTTCCGCACCATGTTGGACGAGATGAAACCCAAAGAGGACATCAGCACCCCCAAACAAAACCAGGAGGGCAGCAGAAGGAACCCCCTTCAGAAGGAGGCCTCCCTGCAGCTGGACACTCCCTCTCGTTTCCTCAGCAGAGACCAGCTGTTCAGGCCCTCTTTCAACGTTAAGGTCGGGACCCACTGAGAATAAACAGGCTGTTATAGGCTTGTAGCAATACATTGTGCACTGATATTTGAAAGATCTTTTTATTTCTTTTTATTAAGGATGCACTAGGAGCATTGGAGACTCCAGGGGGAATGTCCAAACCAGGAGAGAGAGTGGAGACCCCACTGACTGATGTCATCAACAGGAACCTGAAGGTGGCTATCGCTAACAGCAGCCGAAGTAGTGCCTCAGATATGCAAGCCATCTCTGCTAGCCCCCAATTTACCAAGCCGGCTGAGAAAGAGGTAAACTGCAATATATGAAAATACAGTATGTCTGTTTGTATACTTGATATTGTTTTTGTTTTTTTTATCTCAGAATCACTTAATTAGTCAAAAACTGTGATTGAGGATCACCTATAATTCCAGAAAGCTTTACCCCAATTACTGCAAAACCTTATTTTTAGTACAAGAGAAAGTGTACATGATGTGATAGAGGAGTATATACTGTCTATCCCTTGACATATAAACAAAAGTGTTATGAAATGTGTTTGTTAGGTCCCAGACAAAGAAGCCGCCCCTCTGACTGGCGTCGTGATCTGTGTGGGAAAGAAGCTGAGTAAAATGCAGGGTGAACTCAATGCCGTCGCTGCCTCGCTTGGTGCCGACTTCAGGTATCCATCACATTTTTGCAAACTTCCAATTAAAGCACAGGTTATAAACTCTTCCATATAACAATCCAGACGTGCCTAAATGTACACTACAAAGAGTAGTCATTCTCTTTCATTTCTATGGATGCAAATAAGACAAACATCTCTTCATCAACTTGTTTTTAGGTGGGCTTGTGACGAAACGGTGACGCACTACATCTACCAGGGCCGTGTGGGGGACAACACCCGGGAATACAGAGGAGTCAAGGAGAGAGGACTGCATGTGGTCTCCCAGTACTGGCTGGAGGCTGTAAGTTTCTCAGTATATAAATATAAGTTACTCAATTTGTTTTTTACTCTTAACTGCAATGCACAGGTAGATATTATACAAATCTGTGGAGCAGTTAATAATTTGTTTCACGAATTACGACGGGAACTAGTGATTGTTTATTTGGTTATTTTGCGAATTAATCAATTAATCATTAAGTCAAAATATTAACAGAGCCTACGGTGATGTTTTAAAGTTTTTCAAATCCCCAAAATATTCAGTTTTTAATGAGATAAATGTATATATATATCATATTTTGTTTAAAAAAGCATTTTGAGTGAGTCTGTGAAAAGTGAGTGAGTCTATCAAATATCAAATTCTTTTTATGCCGAATGACTAATCAATGGTTTCAAGTGCAAAACAACAAATGCAAACAAGCAATTAGTCCTGTTTTTAGTCCTAATTCTCACTTGGCACCGGTGGGAATAATCATCTTCCCATCAATAAAAACAGAATTTTAAATAAAAAACAGCTTTGATGTGCTTATTTTTCAGAGAGATTGGAGTGTCCGCTATGTTTATCCTCCTCATTGTGCCATTAATTAATTCTTGTGATAAATAAACTTCTGTTTGTGGATATGTGCCGTCTCATCCTGTGCAGTGTGCTGAGGAGCAGAGGCACGTCCCTGAGTCTCTGTATCCTTTCACCTACAACCCCAAGATGAGCCTGAACCTCAGCCAGGTGCCCAACAACTCTCAGAGGTCTCCTCCGTTTACACGAACCCAGATCAAAGACGTCAGCGAGGTGACTGATGACACGGTGGGTGTAAATAATAAATATCTAAGCCCACCTCCCAAGAGAGGTCCCAAGTTAAGTGAGACATTGGATTCTGTTCTGCAGAAAATAATCTGTTTAAATGTCCCTCAGTGTGGACACGTTGCCACAGAAGAAGCCACACCAGGACGCCGTGTAAGTGATGGAAGTGTCGATCAAGAAGAGCTGAATGATGCTGCGGATGGAAGTGGTGAGGGTCTTTTTCCAAGTGTACATAAACTTTTTTTATTTTAATGGATTCATGTCAGTGATTTCTGTCTTGTTTCCAGATATTTCCGAAACTCTAGAAATGAGAGAGACCCTGCAAAGGCAGCTCCAGGAGATCATGTCCGCTACCAAGCTGACGACGGGGAGGCGTTCCTCGGTCAGACTCCGCAGGATGGGATCGGGAGGGGCCGACTCGGACCCCAACAAACCTGATGGGAGTCGGGTCGGACGCTGCGGGAGCAGACGTACTCTGGAAGCTCTGAGGTAAGGAAGCCACGTGGTGAGAAGATTCAAATAGAATGGCTTAGTCTGGCTTTTGTGGGGTCACACACACTTCCCCATCCAAATAAATTCCCCTCATCCTGTCTCGATCTCAGGGTGTCCAGAGAAGCGGCTCTGGACATAAACACAGAGCCGTCTCAGAGTGAACAGATAGTTTGGGACGACCCTACAGCCAGGGAGGAGCGGGCCAAGCTGGCTGATAATTTACAGTGGCCTGGGAGTCCCTCTCAACACTCTGAGCCCATGCCTCCTCCTCCTCCTGCTGCTGCAGAAAATAGCTCTCACTTCAGGGACTCCATGACGGACTCTGAGCTGGTGGAGATGGGTAAGAGACCAGGAGCCCTTACACCCGCTGTTTGGTCAAAAGTGGCCTATTTATAAGATAAGTGTTCACTAAGTGGAGATTTGCAGATCAGAAAATTAGTTATATATTTCATTTATTTATTTCTAGCCCATGATACTCAATCACAACACTGGTTCAGGTTTTAGCTCAATTATAATTTGAATTACAATAAACAATGTTATATACAGTAGGTGCTGTATTATAGTGTATTTCAATTATAGACAGAACAGTAATCTAATTTGTACAGTACAGCATTTCAAGCAGCTGTACTGTATTTTTTCAAAAAGTCGATCAAATTCAGTAAATGGAGAAGCTTTCCATGTCATTAATTGATATTCCTGGAATAAATATTTAACACATACAAATGGAAAAAACTGAAAAAGAAGAAAACTGACTTTCTCTGTAATCACTGTATCCTCTCCAGCTGCTTGTGATGTCATCGATCAGCACATGGGCCAGAGAGCCACAGAGGCTCCGACAGAGGAGCGGGAACATGACATCCTCACTCCTAAAGCCCCCAGCATCGCCTTCCCTCTGGCCAACCCCCCAGTAGCACCGGAGCCACAGGTGAAGATTCATATTTACATTAACAGCGAGAAGTTGACGCAGTGATATAACCGTAGGCCGACTCTTTCAAACGCGCTATTTTTGTTGCTCGTTCTTTCTCTCAGGAGGAGCGCGAGGAAGGAAAGCAGCCACCTCGGTTTCAGCTGTCCTCCCTCAGCCCTCAGGAACGCATTGATTACAGTCACCTCATCGAGGAACTCAGTGAGTCTTCCGCCTAATTAGGGGTCTTAACAGCGTTTCATCATGCTGCAGTAAAAAAAAAAAAAACCTCCACAGCATATCATAGGCCTGAACTCAGAGCAGCTAATCCCTGATGGTTAAAAAGCAGGATCTACCTCCAGGCTCTGGGAATATTTCCTGTTTTGAGCTCATCAGAGTTGAACTATTATTAAAACTTCTACTGTATATTAAATCAAGATTAAACATTTACAAAGAGAAATATTAAAGGAATACTTCACCCACAAAATTACCAACACTTTGGATTTGCATGGAAGAGAAGTGTGTGACTGCTTATGTGGTTAAGTGTTTTGGAACAAGTGAGCATACGACTGGATAAATGAGACTTGGATTATACCGCAGGAGTCGTGCTATAACTACAGATTAGGTAGAGAATATTGAATTTATTTTCTTCCCCATTTGTTTGGTATTGTAGGCGGTGTAGTCCTGGACAAGCAGTCGTTCGACCCCAGCTGCACCCACATCATCGTAGGGACTCCTCTGCGCAACGAGAAGTACCTGGCAGCAATGGCAGCGGGCAAATGGATCCTGCACCGCTCGTACCTGGAGGCCTGCCGCTCTGTGGACCGCTTCATCCAGGTCAGAAGCTGAGGGTTTCTCTTCTTCTGGGGTCCCTCTTACTGACCACCAGGGTTTCATTCGCTATGTCCATCTAAAAGTATTTGACCTCTCCGTTACTAGCCAACTACAGTGTTCTACACAGCCATGTTTTTAAGTTCAGTTAAAGGGGTTTTAAGGTTCACACATCTGTGTAACTACCACATAATATACATATATATATACACATATATGTATATGTACAACATCTCTTTATCTGTGTGTGTTCCAGGAGGATGAGTATGAGTGGGGCAGTAGCTCCATCCTGGATGCGTTGCCCTCCATCACCTCCCAGCAGAAGAGACTAGCATTAGCTGCCATGCGCTGGAGAAAAAGACTGCAGGGACGCTCTGACCAAGGGGTACTTACACACACACACACACACACACACAGAACACTCCTCAATACTGTCATTTATACTGTATTATCTACAACCTGAGTGTTAAGGTATGCTCAGTATATTTTTCTGTTTTTCAGGGGGCCTTCAGTGGATGGACGGTCATGCTGAACATCGACCAGAACAGAGAATCTGGCTTCAGGCGGCTACTGCAGTCTGGCAGGGCGAAGGTTACTGCTGCCTTGTTTGTTGTGTTACATACACTGTTGTTTGTACTTTAACTCATCGTTATTACATTTTCAAATCAAACAAACAGAACAACTTTGTAGCACTGCCTTTGACTGGCCATGTATAAAATGCATTATAATCTGTTTACAGCACTGTATAATTATGTATAATCATATATAATTACATAATTATTTATAACAATAATAATAATAAACATTTCGAATTTAATAATGACTAAATGGTCAAATATCATAATACTTTATAGTCACAATCACTATTTTTGCCACTTAGAATAATAACATAGTATTGCATTATAAAAAGGTTATAATATATAACAACTATTATAAGATGCTGTGATCAGTGAGTTATGTTATCAGCAGTTGTCGGTATTATTATATGATATAAGCTTCATAGGGAAGCAACGTTCCCATACCTTACCAATGAAACGTTAACCTCTCCTTTGCTATGTTTTCAATAAGAGGAGATGTTCTTTTTCTGTAAACTTACCTGTAATTCCCCCCCCACCAGGTCCTGCCGAGTCCCTCCCCATCCTTGTACACAGAGGCCACTCACCTGTTTGCAGACTTTAGCCGGCTGAAGCCCGGAGACTTCAGAGTCGACGTGTCGGAGGCTACCTCCCAGGGAGTCACGTGCTTGAAGCCGGAGTACATCGCTGACTATCTAATGCAGGTCGGTGAAGCTTATGATGTGGATTATCCTAATAGTGTCGAGAAGAACAAAACTGAAGATACGTCGTAATGTTTATGTGAATTAGGTATTAGCTTTGCTGTGTTTTATTCATATATTCAGACTTTTAACTCGGTTTAAAATATGCAAACAGAATGACACAAACATGAGTGTTTTCTTTTTTGTCCTCTGACACAGGAGCCGATCCCGCCTATCGAGCTGTACTTCCTGACTGAAGCTTCCTCTGAAGAAGCTCCAGTCACTCCGTCACGTAAGCGCAAAGCAGCAGCAGACAACTCCAAGCTGAAAAAAACACGTCTGAACTGAAACGCCCTTCCTCAACGTTGTCGTATAAATTCCCCTATCTATGAAGATGATTGTAAATAAGATTTTTGTTATGTTTCTCTTGTATAATAAAATAAAATAAGTGTAGCATTTATTTTGTCACGTTGGCATCTTAAATCAATTGCATTGCGGTTTGTGCAGTGCTCCGTGAGGCTGTAACCGTGATGGATGACTCAGTGAAGGGCTGAAGAAAGTGTCGAGTCACGTTTGGTAATTGGGTGCGATGATGTTCTGTTGCCTGTGGGGGGCAGTGCATCTTCACTATTGAGCTCATTCATGTGGCTATTTTCCAGCAGCTCTTTTCTCGTTTAAAATAAGTGAATACAAAATCACATTTTGATATTTTTCCTAAAGTAAAACCTGCCCCTGTATCCATCCGATGTTTTACTGTTAAACACCCAACCTTTGTGTCTTTGTAAGAAGAAGTCAAAGAGGCATCCAGTCGCTTATAAAAGCAATTGAAGCAGTCTCAAACCTAAATCAAGCAGGCGTACTCTTCCCCACCCATGTGATAATATTATATTACTTGTGTTTGCTGTTGATCTCCCCGTGCAGTAAACACCAGACTTTGTTTACGCGTTGATTAAGGCCGTTGGTAGAGTGATGTGCTGTTTCATACCAGGGTGCCAGCTGAGGTTAGAAGCCCCTGGTGCCTCCCATATGGACCGATAAGTGGTTTAACCTCATAATAGACGGAGCAGCTGACGGTCTCCCTGCAGATTTGGTGCTGAGCTGCTGTTTGAGAGGTGTAGGATTAGAGGAGAAAGAGCTGTGCAGAGTAACATGACTCAGGCTGCTGGGTCCAGGGGCCTCTAGGGGCCGCCAACAAAGGAAGGAATCACTGAAGGTCACTTGTAGAGCTTTACACACAAAAAAAGTGCAATGTTTCACTCTTTACCAGCAACATAACTGTCCTTTTATTTATATATACCAATATTTTTTAGATATAAAGAGGTTGAACTATTGAGAATTTTGCAAGAAAAACAAGTACCAGAATAAAGTGATCAAATTATCTCTTTTAGTAGAACTCTAAATTATTTTAATTGTCAGATAATAAAAAGAAAAATAAATCTATCTGGGTAAAGAAGAAGGAAGCTGTAGCTGGTAGGACATCATATCTGCAATATTTATTATTGCAGATATGATTTATTATTGATTTTGATTAATGCTAATGGAAGGAATAAATTGCAATGGTAGCAATCTTATTTGTTTCTCCTACTCTGACCATCCCAATATATGAATCAGAGTGGAGGTGGAATGAATATGTAATAGTATAATAATAATAATAACAGTCCACACCTTAATATTTCAAAGCATCTTATAGATTCTAGAGTCCAAATTGTATCTAAAAATAAGCTTATTTCGTCCAGGATTCAAATAAATAAACAGTTTTGCTAGGGTAATGGCTTTCTATGAGTTTCTAATTAAACAATTAACGATTTCACGTTAATTGCGTTGTGTCTATAACAGATCCTGCAGCTTTAATGTGGCCCCTGCCGTCTCTACAGCAGTGCACCATGACGGACAAACAGCGAGGCTGTGAAATAGTGCCACATCGGGCTGATCTGGGTCCGTATACCTGAGCGGTTTCCCGTCAACAGGTGTCCCGCGGGCTAATCTCCGCCTCACTTTGCTGACGGGCTGGAGGCCAACAGTTGGGTTTCATTGACGCTTTGTGTCGTCATCGCGCCCCCCCTCCGCTCCTGTAAGGTTACTCTCAGGTTCTGTTGTCGGGACAGTTGGGTTTCAGCACCGGGAGAGAGAGAGAGAGACAGAGAGAGCACCGCTCAGCACAGGGGAGGGAAACTCTGCAGCGGTCCTCATTAACATTCCCCGTCCGTATACACTCGCCACGTAAAAAAACTCCTTTTTTAGTGGGTGGCACCGGCGTCCTCGCGCGCCTCTTTAATAGCGAGCCCGTCACCGTCTCCTCGGCAGCAGTGGCGCTCGCGCTCCTTCGAGTCGCGCTTCACGTGTCGCTATTTACGGCGTCACGGCCGAGTGGGGAAAGGTGGGCGCAGAGTCCCAGAGGGTCCGGCGAAGGGTGGCGCCCTACGCATCTCGTCCAGCGGCTGGACACGCTGTGCGGCGACACGGAGGGGAGGGAGGGAGGGAGGCAGGGGGAGTGGGCTTCGCCTCGCTTCTTGGTGCAGCTCACGATTGTGACATTTCTCGGGTGTGGGACTGGCAACATGTGCGCCCGGATGGTGTGAAGAGCGACGCGGCGGGCTTTGGGGATTCATTTCTCTCGGATACGCCAAGTACCCGACGCTACGGCGCACCTTGTGTATAATAGGTGAGTACAGCAGTTTATTTCCCCTATATGTACCTGTAATAACGTTGGTTGGTGGTGATGCATCGGCTGCTCTTCCAATCTGCCTATTGATCATGTGTCCAATTCGGGTTTCCAGGCAGTTCAGAGCAGCAGTGACAGTCAGAGGCACGGTCATCAAATCACTGTCAGTGCTGCATCCACTGCTGCAACAGATCCCACTGTATGGTCCTCCTATAGAGCATCATGTCATGAAGTTTATCTGCTGAAGCTCCCTGGAAACAAGAATATTCACACATTGTTGTTTGTTGGTTTTATGTGGGATTCAACCTTGTCTCAGCACCTCTTGGCAATCCTTTAAATCGGGAAGAGTATCATGTTCAATTAAGAAAATGTACTCTGTTTCATTAGATGTTGGGTGGCACTTCATTCTTGGAAAGATGAATGGTAAAGATTGCAGTGGCTGACCCCAGTTTATTTACAGCAGGGGACAGCCTGTTTACTTCCAAAAACAGGGGGTTCAAAGTTTCTTTTCGAGCAATCAATCTTTGCAACTTGAGGATCTCTGTCCTAAGTGCCCTTCGAGTGGTTTATTTCTTAGGCAGCATGGCAGCAACAAAGCAGATAATAGGAGACGCTCTCTTAAAACGTAAGACCACCGTGAACAAGCCGGCATCACCAAATACCCCCATTTGTGCTCGGAGCTTCAGCTTTGTTTTCGGGCACAGTGGGATCGCACATAGCATAGAGTAAAGTGTGCACTAATTGAACCTGTCGGCCACTCTCCCCATTGTGTCAGGAATGTTTGGTTGCCTGTTCTCCACAGAAACCCCCCGTTCCTTTGTTCTGGGGGGACAATCCTCCAGAGCTGTGTGTGCAGTGGTGGGGGCAGGGAGAGAGGGGGTCAGTGGGGGTATTGGCATCTGTAGCTGACAGCTTCCTCGGGGGCAAGCTGACATGCTGTGATATGATGGGAACACATGGGCAAAGCACTTATCAGTAATGAGGAATTGTATGTATTCCTTGTGCATCCGGATAGATGCGTTCATACATTTACCAAATTGAACTTGATAACACATTTTTTTGGCTTAACTCGTCAAATTTAATTGGTTTGACATTGTTTGAAGGATTTGGCGGCATCGTGTGGTGAGGTTTGAAGATTGCAACCAACTGAAACTTCTCCGGTGTGCAAAGTGTGTTGAAGAACTACACTGACCGAATCAAAAATGTGAAGCCACATGTAGAGCCAGTGGTTGATTTGTCCGTTCTGGGCTACCGTAGGAACATGGCGGACTCTGTGAAGAGGACCTGCTCTGTATGTAGATCTAAACGGCTCACTCTATACCCTAAAGAAAACATACTTAATAATAGTATATTCAATATGAGCCAATAGATCCCCTTAATAATTAATAGTAACAATAATTCCAAAACTAGTGTAGAAACAAGTAGGCATTTAGTTGATTCATATATTTTGTTAATTGATTATTTAATTGTTTATTTTTCAAAATGATTCATGAAGCAACAAGAACTGGAGTCGACAGTCATACTATAGTAGGCTGGCGCAGCAATGCTTTAAGCTAAATGCTAATGGCTTGCTAACATCCTCACAATGAGAACACAAAGATGCCGATGTCTCATATGTTTACCAAATTTACAGTCTTAGTTTTTAAGAATGCTAACACTTGCTAATCAGCGCTAAATACAAAGCAAAACTGAGGCTGGAGATAATGTCGTTATCACCACAGTGGTGAGAATTCATCCTCTTGGGACCATGAATATCTGTACAACTTCATAAAAATCCATTCAATATTTGTTGAGATGCATGTATTTCAGTCATTAAAGTGGTGCAATTCAGTTTATAAACCATATATAATTTGACCCTCAGAAAATGGATGAATGACATAAAGAGCATGTTTGCATTTGAAGGAATTCCTGTATGTGTTCCTCAGTCATTTCAACGCTTTCCTATTTGGTGCGATTTCTACTCTCAGCATAGAACAACAATCTCCACAGCTGCTCTCTTATCGCCAAAGTCAGGAAGAGTCTACGTTAACAATGAGAAACGCCCGGAAATGATCAGCTTTCGCATCCAAAGCAAACAACTAAAGAATAGGGGAAGTTCCAGGAAAAGGGAAAATGTGGTTTCTGACTCTCGCAACAAAAAAGTCCAAGCTGATGGGAAGCTGTTGGGAGAATGTGGCCATGGCAACGGGGTTCATTCTTGTAAGTAAGCGTCCCTGATGGCTGGTAGAGAGTGGTACTCCATGAGGAGGAATGCGGCCCACATGGGCCCCTCGTGCTTCACAGAATCTGCTCAGGATGGACTTCGCACCTTCCTGCGGCCTGACAAAAACAGGATTTCACCTTAGCGTAGGGAGGAAAAAGCCGGCCCGGGCTTGCATCGTTTCTCTTCCTGTGTTTTCTAAATGCCACGCAGTATTAACGAAGGCTGGTTTCGAAATGGCTTCCATTTAAGCTGCGAGGGGGGGGGCTCATATACAGGAACAACGGGGGAGGTGCCCAATGAAAAGCCAGCAGAATCCGCTCCATTCAACCAAGAAGAAAAATACATTTCCCCTCAGCCACTTATGATCCTATCAGCTAAAGAGCATCCCCATAGGACTGCAGGCAGCCTCGGCGTCTTAAAAAAAGAATAAAGAAACCTCTCTCTTTCATTTTTAAGCCTTTATATTGTATACGTCGTATCAGAACAGACTCTGTTGGGGGGGTCTCTGTGAATAATAAACCACTGTGGTGCCTCAGGTAAACAAAAGATCTGAGTAACCCCACCTGCCCTGAGCTAGCAGGAGAATCAGAGTTGGTAATGAATAACCAACGAAACGAGGGGGGAGGGGGGGGGGGGCACGGGGAGATAAGAGTGCGGCGACCGTCCGACCATGAGGTGTTTACAAGGGGAATTCCTCACATTCCTCAGCTGCAGCCATGCCACTCCAATCTGCACCTCCACCCACTGATGGTCACCCTCCGTGCCAAGAGGGACCCGAGGGGGCTCACATAGGTCCCTCCTCAGGAAATAGCCACTGTCTTATGGATACAGCAATGAATATGATGAATATCTCTCGATGGCCATGTCTGCGATCTCCCCCTGGCTTTCCGTCTGGTGGCACCAGCAGACCAAATGTTGAATTTATCCAATACTTTTAAATGTACAACCAAGTTCCCATCAGTACACCTTTAGTCGATGTTAGCATGCTAGCAAGATGTTGCCACTGTGAGCATGTTAGCATACTGACATTAGCATTTAGCTGACAGCAGCCTCAGAGAGCCGCTAGCAACGCTGTAGACCAGACTCCTTATAAAAAAGTATTATAATCTGAAATATTTATCCTGCTAATGTGGAACTGCACAATGATCCCTCAGCGGTGCACCATAATGGATTTCTGTGTTTAGTCTATAACTGAGAAAAAGCAGAAAGTTGGAGGAAGAATGTAGTCGTACTGTTTTATAATCAGGTAATGAATCAACCTGTGTGGATATTAACATGTTTTTTTTATATTTTGAATGCTTTTGAATACTTCTGGTGCCTTTTTTGTATAACAAAGTCACGAGGCTGGTGTTTGTCCCCTCAAGCTATGACACAATTCTCAGCTTCACACGCAAGACCTTTAGGCTTAACAGTCACTAATCACGCAACTCTTTTCTTTTGTCTGTTTTAAGGAGTGTTTTGTGTTGTTAACACCCGAGAGCCTCTTTAATCCAACTGGCTTGTCACCCGAAATTAAAAAAAGAAGGATCTAATGTGTCCGTTTGTGATCCCCCCATGTGAAAAGTGAAACACAGGAACTCCTCTGTGGGCAACCTCGGGACACGAGGGGTTTGTGTTTTAGGATCAATCGTCACATTTTTTTTAATGCAGCGCAGATGACCGGGTCTAATAGGATTATGAGAAGGCCTGGTTGGAGGAGAAGTCCAGGGGTGGGGGGTGAGCACGTATACCCCTGCAAACCCCAGCCTGGGGGGTCATGTGATGGAGGGGGGGGGGGGGGGGGGACAAAACTAGCAGGTGTCAGCCTGATGATTACTGGGGCCTGAGGTTGGACTCACCTATGAGGATTAATTAGAGCCTCTAATGGACGGCAGGTTGTGACCCCCGGCATGCAAGAAAGCAAATAACTAACCTCTCACCCTGAAAAGTGCTATTCTGTATTCTGTAGAAAGAAAAAAAAAGAAAAAAGCTTCTAGTCTCTGGTTTCCTTGGCAACTTCTTCAATCTCGATATTACTCCTTTCAGCGCTGAACTTCTTGCGGCACTAAAGAAGCATTTCATTTTAAAGTTTGTGAATGCGTGTCAGTCCGACTTTTTTTTCGATCCAGCAAATTGCTCGGAGTGTTTTATTTTTATCCAGGCTTCAGTTAAAATCTTGTTTCCTGTCCAGACTCATCTGATAGAAGCCGCAGATTAAAGTGGCACCATATGCTGGAGACCGAGGAGACCCCTCCCCATGGTAGAGCTTGTTATTGCGCTCTATGTCACTGTCAGCAGCTAATTGTTGTGGGGGAATGAGACAATGTGAGGGGGGAGGGGGGTGTCTTTAATGCTTGGTCATCTCTACTTTACCCTGTCACCTAAATCAAAAGCATCTCCTTTTTTGTGTGTGCACACATCCTCTGTATTTGAGTCCAAGTTGGGGTAGTGTGAATGTCAGGGAAGGAAATCTGGAGCTCTTGAAAGTATCAAACCATTGTTTTGGCCCGTGGCGCATATGGCTAATTTCATGGCTGCTGGAGAGCCTGATTGATGGGCTAAGTAGCAGCAGGGCTGATGTTACTCGTCTACAGCACTTAGTGATGCAAAAGTCAAGTCCTTGTCCAGGTTTTCTATAACATCATAGAAGAGGGGGCGGGGGGCTGTAGTAAACCAGCCGATGTGTGTCTTGCTAGATACAGTGAATACAGCTCAATTAAAATCAGAGCACCTGTGACGGTATGAACTCACAAGACGGCGACTCCCTTATCTGGGACTTCCACAAACATGTACTTCGCCTCCCCTCAGGCTACATGCTGCTAGCGTGTATGCTAAACGGTGCTACAGCATGTGTCTGATGTCTTCCTCCTAAATGATGTCATGGGAGTTGATATTTCACTGTAATGATTGCATTAAACACCTCTGGGAACTCCTCAAATATGAAACTCTTGACGCTTGTCGCCCCCAATTAGAGAGCACTTTACGTGGTTTTGCTCCCATTCTCCTCCTCTTCCAGTCTCTTGGGGGGGGCTGTCTCGTCATCCGAGGCGTTGGCTCTGCAAATTAATTTTAATAACCAGAGTGGCGTTCAAAATAAAACATGACGGAGTGGGATTTCACCTTGGTGTGGCTGTGTGTTTGTGGTGCTGGTGGTGGTGTCAGCGTCACCATGGAGACGGTGGCTTTGTCGTGCAGGGACGACGTTGATGCCGGAGTGAGGAAGGAGAACCTGAGTGGACAGTCACCGGGCGGATGTCAGGCTTTACGGCACACAAGGCACTATATTCCCTCTTTCACTTCACAGTTGTGCTTTGACACGGTTCTGCCCCGGATCCACTGAAACACAAGGCCCATGTTCACACCCGATCATCCCTCTGAGAGTTAACACCGCCGTGAACGACGGGCAGCACCGGCCAAATCAAACCGCTGCTGCTGGAATGACTCCTCCCTCCCCCCGAAGAGGAGAGTGTCCTTTAGGAGAGAAGAGATGACTTGATGTTTTTGGGTTTTGTCAGAAGCTGCAAATAAATTGGACACACTGGTCGCAGCCGGTTTGTGCTGTAAAAAAAACACTGCAGCTGGCCGTGGTGTACGAATGTCAAACACGCTGTAGTAAGTGCAAGGATCTTTCTCTCCCTCTCCACACTGTAATGACAGTTTATGCATCCAGTACAGTTGGATTTATTCTGTATCTTTCTCGTTTCCTTTGCACACATAGTCGACTTAAAGGACCATATCAGCGTCTTTGCACATGAAAACCTTTTTAGATCATATCTTCAGTCATATTGTGCACTTATTTAACAGTATATGACAAAAAAAATCTTCATTTTTATATCAAAATCTAATATGTTTTTCTTCCTGGAAAACTCTGGAGAAGGTCATGACCTAATCTTTTGAACAATCAAATCAAACTCCTCCCAACATCAGAGATCAGTACTCCTGAAATGCTTGGCAGAGAATTCATATGAGCATGTAACTCCTTGGAAATCATATACCATGTTAATAATCGAGGTTTATAGCTGTTTTTTCCCTGCTCATAATACAAAATACATCCAATTTTCCAACACTGTCGCGTGGTTTGCAAAATGATTGCCTGGGATGTGTAGGAGATGAGATCCAGCTTGCATAAACCACCGGACTGGTCCTTTAAATGATGATGCAGTACAGAAGTCATCTTTTGCAGAAACTGTCACCACAGCAAGTCTTTAAATAATGTCCGCGAGGTTCGGTCCCCTGGCATTCGCTCCGTTCTTTACTCTCCACTGGTCATACATCCTGACGTATACACAGTCGAGAGGCCGGTGATGGAGGGAGCCTCACCTGCAAACTCTCTCCATCTGATATTTAACCACGACAGCTGTAACAGGCCAATGGAATGCCGTTGACATTCATTTTTTTCTGCTACTGTTTGTCTTTTTTGCAACGCAGGACTGGATCCCACAATAAAGTGAGGAGGTTTGTCTCTCCAGCCTAAAGCTCAATGCAAAGAAAGAGAGAAAACCTCCACTAGTCATTTTTATTTTTGGATATTAGAAATATCTGAAAACCTTGATGTCATGGATTTAGTTGGAAAGAGTTGTTCAGCTCTAGTTAACCTGCGTGTACCCTTGACGTTACCAGATATATTTATATAACGCATTTTGTTCTGCCTTCACTGCTCCATTATGTGACACTTTTAGTCTTTTTTTTTTTTTGCTTTAATTTGTCACCCATCTGTTTATCGGCCCCCAGTGGGCGTCAGGAACTTTCCTGATGGAACGCAGTCATCGTTTTATCCGCGTTGTTTGATGTCAGGACGCGTATCATCGTGGTTTATCGCTTAATCGTAGACGCGAAGCTTACCGAACAAATCATCCACAAGCATCTCCGCCCAACCCGTAGCACCGAACCACCGCTTCATCCATAATATTAAACACTGCTGACTGTGTGTGTGTGTGTGTGTGTGTGTGTGTGTGTGTGTGTGTGTGTGTCACCGATCTTATCCAAACCATGCTGAGTCTGGCTTGTTCCTCTGCTGTTTACCTATTCATTAATTCAGCCGTGAGTGATGGTAGCAGCAAACCAACGCTCTCCATCCTCTGGTTATTAAACGTCTGTTGGGGAGACATTTTTCTATTTGAAAGCATTTTAATAACGCACACACACACACACACACACACACACACACACACACACACTCTGAGAAGCTGCCGGTGGGCGTCCCCGACTACCGTTGCTTATTAGCATGCTGAGTGGTCGCACTGATTGCTTCATTATTTCCCCGATGAGAGACGTTTGATGGATGTTGCATTTTTTTGGAAAGTCTCCCTATGTGATCATCGCACTCTTCCTCGCATCTATAGCAACAACGTTATTTAAAGTTAAAGTTACGCCCCTCCTTCCATCCTCATCCTCTTGCGTCAGACTTGCTTAAACGCAAAAACAATCCTCTTATCCTCGTTAGGTTTGTGAAAGACGGGTTTTCTAAATGTGGCCACATCACCCACAATCATCTGCTTGTTTGGTTCACAGCGGTTGAGCAGGAAAGCAATTATCATCCGCGTGTCCCAGTTTCACACACGAGGATTATTGGTGTGAATGATGAAATCATTCACATCCTTTGTTATTCTACATATTTATTATTGGTGTGAATGATGAAATCATTCACATCCTTTGTTATTCTACATATTTATTATTATTATTATTATTATTATTATTGGTGTGAATGATGAAATCATTCACATCCTTTGTTATTCTACGTATTTATTATTATTATTCTTCCGCCTGATTTTTCAAACCTAATCTCCTTCAACATTATTCAACCGATTCACTTCATTCAAACTTCAAAACGTTCATCTCATTCGGGACATTCCCGCTACTACTTTTCACATTCATAACATTCATAAATTCATAAATATTCAACGTTTTACGTCATTTTTTTAACATTGAAGTCAATGAGCGGAACATTCAAATTTGACAAAATTCCGTGCACATTCAACTGCTCACCATTCATTCATTCATTCACCTAGAAACTCCATTTAAACTCTAAAATGTAGACACAAGTCTTGTGTCCTGGTGTGTCAATCCGCGTTTCAATAGCTCATATAGTTTCTGATCAATCACTGTTCAACGACCATGATCGTTTTGGGAGAAATCCTGAGTTTATAATGGGTGTGTATTGCGTGGAACCTTCTGGGCTAGAGTGCGTGACATCATCAGTTAGAGTGTGGGGGCTTCTCAGATTTTTTTCCTTTCCAAACTCCTCCCGGCCACAATCTTCACTCTACAGACGTGATATCTTCCAATTTTGTAGACAAACTTGTCCTGTCTCTCACAATGTGCTCAAAAACTCTGTGAGATTTATAGAATTTGAACTAGCAACCTCTAAGCGCGGCCAAGTCCATTTTTCGCCTCATCCGCTCTAATGTAAATCGAGGAGCAGATTTTCAAAGAAACCTGAAAGCAACTCCATTTCTAACTCGCCCTAGCTTCCAGATTTCTGACACTAGGAAAAAATAAAAGTCATCAGTGTCTTCATCAGAGTCTTGTGGCGCTAACGGTGCAAAAATTTTGGCGATAGGAGTTTCATTGTGAGCGTGGCAAGCTTTTGTTCGGACCCTTCCCAAAGCCAAAGTTCAGAGGAATCTAACAGGACTTACACAGTCAAAATGCTGAAATCCACTTCATTTCTAACTCGCCCTAGCGTCCACATTTCTGACACTAGGAAAAAATAAAAGTCATCAGTGTCTTCATCAGAGTCTTGTGGCGCTAACGGTGTGAAAATCTTGGCGATAGGAGTTTCTGTGTGAGCGTGGCAAGCTTTTGTTCGGACCCAACGCAGAGGGGGAATGGAGCGATAGTGAGAGGGGGAGAGACGCTCCAAAGCAGTCATACACACGCAGCAAGGGCCGTTGCCATGGTGACAGCACTGTGTGGCACTGATCTTCATAACTGACAGCAGGTGTGCTCTGATTGGTGGACAAGAATGTACTAAAAACTACATTTAGTAGTGGGATATGTCGTTTTTTTAGTCAAACGTCTTCTGCTCGGGCAGACTTTCACCTAGAAACTCCATTTAAACTTTAAAATGGAGACACGAGTGGTGTGGTATTCATCCTACTTTACCTTCTTCATACACACATTCATACTTTATTCAACTCTTCAAAGACATTCATACTAATTCAAACTATTCTCACTTTTCCAACTATTCATACTACTTTACCTTCTTCATACACACATTCAGACTAATTCAACCCATTCCCACTTTTCCAACTATTCATCCTACTTTACCTTCTTCATACACACATTCATACTTTATTCAACTCTTCAAAGACATTCATACTAATTCAAACTATTCTCACTTTTCCAACTATTCATACTACTTTACCTTCTTCATACTCATTCAAGTCATCATACCAGTGTAGCGTCAGCTATTATTCATAACTTAAAATATTCCACATCTCTCATACATTCATGGTATTATTCAACTCTTCAAAGACATTCATACTAATTCAAACAATTCCCACTTTTCCAACTATTCATCCTACTTTTACGTCTTCATACACATTCAAGTCATCATACCAGCGTAGCGCCAGCCATTCAGCAGTCATCATTCACACCGCAATTTCGTAGAAATTGCATTCTCTAGTTATTATTATTATTCTTCCGCCTGTTTTTTCAAACCTAATCTCCTTCAACATTATTCAACCGATTCACTTCATTCAAACTTCAAAACGTTCATCTCATTCAGGACATTCCCGCTACTACTTTTCACATTCATAACATTCATAAATTCATAAATATTCAACGTTTTACGTCATTTTTTTAACATTGAAGTCAATGAGCGGAACATTCAAATTTGACAAAATTCCGTGCACATTCAACTGCTCACCATTCATTCATTCATTCACCTAGAAACTCCATTTAAACTCTAAAATGTAGACACAAGTCTTGTGTCCTGGTGTGTCAATCCGCGTTTCAATAGCTCATATAGTTTCTGATCAATCACTGTTCAACGACCATGATCGTTTTGGGAGAAATCCTGAGTTTATAATGGGTGTGTATTGCGTGGAACCTTCTGGGCTAGAGTGCGTGACATCATCAGTTAGAGTGTGGGGGCTTCTCAGATTTTTTTCCTTTCCAAACTCCTCCCGGCCACAATCTTCGCTCTACAGACGTGATATCTTCCAATTTTGTAGACAAACTTGTCCTGTCTCTCACAATGTGCTCAAAAACTCTGTGAGATTTATAGAATTTGAACTAGCAACCTCTAAGCGCGGCCAAGTCCATTTTTCGCCTCATCCGCTCTAATGTAAATCGAGGAGCAGATTTTCAAAGAAACCTGAAAGCAACTCCATTTCTAACTCGCCCTAGCTTCCAGATTTCTGACACTAGGAAAAAATAAAAGTCATCAGTGTCTTCATCAGAGTCTTGTGGCGCTAACGGTGCAAAAATTTTGGCGATAGGAGTTTCATTGTGAGCGTGGCAAGCTTTTGTTCGGACCCTTCCCAAAGCCAAAGTTCAGAGGAATCTAACAGGATTTACACAGTCAAAATGCTGAAATCCACTTCATTTCTAACTCGCCCTAGCGTCCACATTTCTGACACTAGGAAAAAATAAAAGTCATCAGTGTCTTCATCAGAGTCTTGTGGCGCTAACGGTGTGAAAATCTTGGCGATAGGAGTTTCTGTGTGAGCGTGGCAAGCTTTTGTTCGGACCCAACGCAGAGGGGGAATGGAGCGATAGTGAGAGGGGGAGAGACGCTCCAAAGCAGTCATACACACGCAGCAAGGGCCGTTGCCATGGTGACAGCACTGTGTGGCACTGATCTTCATAACTGACAGCAGGTGTGCTCTGATTGGTGGACAAGAATGTACTAAAAACTACATTTAGTAGTGGGATATGTCGTTTTTTTAGTCAAACGTCTTCTGCTCGGGCAGACTTTCACCTAGAAACTCCATTTAAACTTTAAAATGGAGACACGAGTGGTGTGGTATTCATCCTACTTTACCTTCTTCATACACACATTCATACTTTATTCAACTCTTCAAAGACATTCATACTAATTCAAACTATTCTCACTTTTCCAACTATTCATACTACTTTACCTTCTTCATACACACATTCAGACTAATTCAACCCATTCCCACTTTTCCAACTATTCATCCTACTTTACCTTCTTCATACACACATTCATACTTTATTCAACTCTTCAAACACATTCATACTAATTCAAACTATTCTCACTTTTCCAACTATTCATACTACTTTACCTTCTTCATACTCATTCAAGTCATCATACCAGTGTAGCGTCAGCTATTATTCATAACTTAAAATATTCCACATCTCTCATACATTCATGGTATTATTCAACTCTTCAAAGACATTCATACTAATTCAAACAATTCCCACTTTTCCAACTATTCATCCTACTTTTACGTCTTCATACACATTCAAGTCATCATACCAGCGTAGCGCCAGCTATTCAGCAGTCATCATTCACACCGCAATTTCGTAGAAATTGCATTCTCTAGTTGGTGTGAATGATGAAATCATTCACATCCTTTGTTATTCTACATATTTATTATTATTATTATTATTATTATTATTATTATTATTATTATTCTTCCGCCTGTTTTTTCAAACCTAAACTACTTCACCGTTATTCAACCGATTCACTTCATTCAAACTTCAAAACGTTCATCTCATTCAGGACATTCCCGCTACTACTTTTCACATTCATAACATTCATAAATTCATAAATATTCAACGTTTTACGTCATTTTTTTAACATTGAAGTCAATGAGCGGAACATTCAAATTTGACAAAATTCCGTGCACATTCAACTGCTCACCATTCATTCATTCATTCACCTAGAAACTCCATTTAAACTCTAAAATGTAGACACAAGTCTTGTGTCCTGGTGTGTCAATCCGCGTTTCAATAGCTCATATAGTTTCTGATCAATCACTGTTCAACGACCATGATCGTTTTGGGAGAAATCCTGAGTTTATAATGGGTGTGTATTGCGTGGAACCTTCTGGGCTAGAGTGCGTGACATCATCAGTTAGAGTGTGGGGGCTTCTCAGATTTTTTTCCTTTCCAAACTCCTCCCGGCCACAATCTTCACTCTACAGACGTGATATCTTCCAATTTTGTAGACAAACTTGTCCTGTCTCTCACAATGTGCTCAAAAACTCTGTGAGATTTATAGAATTTGAACTAGCAACCTCTAAGCGCGGCCAAGTCCATTTTTCGCCTCATCCGCTCTAATGTAAATCGAGGAGCAGATTTTCAAAGAAACCTGAAAGCAACTCCATTTCTAACTCGCCCTAGCTTCCAGATTTCTGACACTAGGAAAAAATAAAAGTCATCAGTGTCTTCATCAGAGTCTTGTGGCGCTAACGGTGCAAAAATATTGGCGATAGGAGTTTCATTGTGAGCGTGGCAAGCTTTTGTTCGGACCCTTCCCAAAGCCAAAGTTCAGAGGAATCTAACAGGACTTACACAGTCAAAATGCTGAAATCCACTTCATTTCTAACTCGCCCTAGCGTCCACATTTCTGACACTAGGAAAAAATAAAAGTCATCAGTGTCTTCGTCAGAGTCTTGTGGCGCTAACGGTGTGAAAATCTTGGCGATAGGAGTTTCTGTGTGAGCGTGGCAAGCTTTTGTTCGGACCCAACGCAGAGGGGGAATGGAGCGATAGTGAGAGGGGGAGAGACGCTCCAAAGCAGTCATACACACGCAGCAAGGGCCGTTGCCATGGTGACAGCACTGTGTGGCACTGATCTTCATAACTGACAGCAGGTGTGCTCTGATTGGTGGACAAGAATGTACTAAAAACTACATTTAGTAGTGGGATATTTAGTTTTTTTAGTCAAACGTCTTCTGCTCGGGCAGACTTTCACCTAGAAACTCCATTTAAACTTTAAAATGGAGACACGAGTGGTGTGGTATTCATCCTACTTTACCTTCTTCATACACACATTCATACTTTATTCAACTCTTCAAAGACATTCATACTAATTCAAACTATTCTCACTTTTCCAACTATTCATCCTACTTTACCTTCTTCATACACACATTCATACTTTATTCAACTCTTCAAAGACATTCATACTAATTCAAACTATTCTCCCTTTTCCAACTATTCATACTACTTTACCTTCTTCATACACACATTCAGACTAATTCAACCCATTCCCACTTTTCCAACTATTCATACTACTTTACCTTCTTCATACACACATTCATACTTTATTCAACTCTTCAAAGACATTCATACTAATTCAAACTATTCTCACTTTTCCAACTATTCATACTACTTTACCTTCTTCATACACACATTCAGACTAATTCAACCCATTCCCACTTTTCCAACTATTCATCCTACTTTACCTTCTTCATACACACATTCATACTTTATTCAACTCTTCAAACACATTCATACTAATTCAAACTATTCTCACTTTTCCAACTATTCATACTACTTTACCTTCTTCATACTCATTCAAGTCATCATACCAGTGTAGCGTCAGCTATTATTCATAACTTAAAATATTCCACATCTCTCATACATTCATGGTATTATTCAACTCTTCAAAGACATTCATACTAATTCAAACAATTCCCACTTTTCCAACTATTCATCCTACTTTTACGTCTTCATACACATTCAAGTCATCATACCAGCGTAGCGCCAGCTATTCAGCAGTCATCATTCACACCGCAATTTCGTAGAAATTGCATTCTCTAGTTATTATTATTATTCTTCCGCCTGTTTTTTCAAACCTAATCTCCTTCAACATTATTCAACCGATTCACTTCATTCAAACTTCAAAACGTTCATCTCATTCAGGACATTCCCGCTACTACTTTTCACATTCATAACATTCATAAATTCATAAATATTCAACGTTTTACGTCATTTTTTTAACATTGAAGTCAATGAGCAGAACATTCAAATTTGACAAAATTCCGTGCACATTCAACTGCTCACCATTCATTCATTCATTCACCTAGAAACTCCATTTAAACTGTAAAATGTAGACACAAGTCTTGTGTCCTGGTGTGTCAATCCGCGTTTCAATAGCTCATATAGTTTCTGATCAATCACTGTTCAACGACCATGATCGTTTTGGGAGAAATCCTGAGTTTATAATGGGTGTGTATTGCGTGGAACCTTCTGGGCTAGAGTGCGTGACATCATCAGTTAGAGTGTGGGGGCTTCTCAGATTTTTTTCCTTTCCAAACTCCTCCCGGCCACAATCTTCACTCTACAGACGTGATATCTTCCAATTTTGTAGACAAACTTGTCCTGTCTCTCACAATGTGCTCAAAAACTCTGTGAGATTTATAGAATTTGAACTAGAGACCTCTAAGCGCGGCCAAGTCCATTTTTCGCCTCATCCGCTCTAATGTAAATCGAGGAGCAGATTTTCAAAGAAACCTGAAAGCAACTCCATTTCTAACTCGCCCTAGCTTCCAGATTTCTGACACTAGGAAAAAATAAAAGTCATCAGTGTCTTCATCAGAGTCTTGTGGCGCTAACGGTGCAAAAATTTTGGCGATAGGAGTTTCATTGTGAGCGTGGCAAGCTTTTGTTCGGACCCTTCCCAAAGCCAAAGTTCAGAGGAATCTAACAGGACTTACACAGTCAAAATGCTGAAATCCACTTCATTTCTAACTCGCCCTAGCGTCCACATTTCTGACACTAGGAAAAAATAAAAGTCATCAGTGTCTTCATCAGAGTCTTGTGGCGCTAACGGTGTGAAAATCTTGGCGATAGGAGTTTCTGTGTGAGCGTGGCAAGCTTTTGTTCGGACCCAACGCAGAGGGGGAATGGAGCGATAGTGAGAGGGGGAGAGACGCTCCAAAGCAGTCATACACACGCAGCAAGGGCCGTTGCCATGGTGACAGCACTGTGTGGCACTGATCTTCATAACTGACAGCAGGTGTGCTCTGATTGGTGGACAAGAATGTACTAAAAACTACATTTAGTAGTGGGATATGTCGTTTTTTTAGTCAAACGTCTTCTGCTCGGGCAGACTTTCACCTAGAAACTCCATTTAAACTTTAAAATGGAGACACGAGTGGTGTGGTATTCATCCTACTTTACCTTCTTCATACACACATTCATACTTTATTCAACTCTTCAAAGACATTCATACTAATTCAAACTATTCTCACTTTTCCAACTATTCATCCTACTTTACCTTCTTCATACACACATTCAGACTAATTCAACCCATTCCCACTTTTCCAACTATTCATCCTACTTTACCTTCTTCATACACACATTCATACTTTATTCAACTCTTCAAAGACATTCATACTAATTCAAACTATTCTCACTTTTCCAACTATTCATCCTACTTTACCTTCTTCATACAGACATTCATACTTTATTCAACTCTTCAAAGACATTCATACTAATTCAAACTATTCTCACTTTTCCAACTATTCATACTACTTTACCTTCTTCATACTCATTCAAGTCATCATACCAGTGTAGCGTCAGCTATTATTCATAACTTAAAATATTCCACATCTCTCATACATTCATGGTATTATTCAACTCTTCAAAGACATTCATACTAATTCAAACAATTCCCACTTTTCCAACTATTCATCCTACTTTTACGTCTTCATACACATTCAAGTCATCATACCAGCATAGCGCCAGCTATTCAGCAGTCATCATTCACACCGCAATTTCGTAGAAATTGCATTCTCTAGTTATTATTATTATTTTGTAATGTGACAAGATGTAGATGGCTGTTTCTCATCACGGGTTTCAGCTTCATTGACAACAATGATTAATCAGTTACTATGGAGATGGGATTACTTCCAAGATGTTTGTGGAGAGCTTTTAAAAGTTTCAAGAGAAAAGTCAAACATGGCTTTGATTTCATGACTTCATTGTGTGGATGAAGATACAACCGGATGATTATTATCATTTCAGAGACTAATCAGTCGTTTTTTTTTATGTTTTTCATGCTGAATGACTAATTTCCAAGAAACCTATGAGCTCATTTCTGGTGAACACGACATTTAAAGTGTTGTTCTTGTGGAGAAACTCAGTTTGGCAGATCTGCTGATTAAATTAACAAATTTCTTTTACTTCAAAGACGATGCACCTCAGAAAGTCTCATAAGCAATAATAAAAACCCACACTCTGTTCTCATGTTTTAGTCGGTTATTCTTTTTGGTATTTCCAGAGACATTTCATCCCAAATCGTGCTCGTCTGCTTGCTTCTTTGTTGTTCCAGTCCATCAACATGCAAGATTGTTCAGATTCTGATTTTCTGATAAAGACGCTTGCACCCCGGGGTGCCGTCTTCGCCGCGATACTAATCCATCCCTCCTCCACTGTACCTGGACTCCCTGCTGGACCGGCCTCACTTTAAAATGTCACCGCCGTCACGTGTGAACGGCGTCACATCCAGGTAAACATCAGTCCCGGGGCTGCGGGGCGTGGCGGCTTCCAACGCTCCTTTTCCCATCACGTTTTTACACTTGGAGCTCCAAACCAAATACCACTTCTTTAATCATTGCACTCTCTGCGATGGCAGAAGAAGAAAGGTCACGCCTGTCCGGGTGGAAGACCCCGGGCTCTCCGTCGCTGTGGAACTGAGTCACCTCCGGAGTCTGAGGCGTTGCATGCATGGTCGTGTGTGTGTGTGTGTGTTGCACCACATGCAAGTCAGTCTTGGTGTAATTGACTTATTAGGCCTTTAGTCTGTTTGAGCAACTGGGCGTCTCACCCATGAGTAACTTCTCTCTGCTTTCAGGCCAATTTGTCCTTGTCATGTTTTTGCAGAGTGCATCTGCCTTCGTCCGTCAGCCTGAATCACATGGAGGAGGCGTCATCGATGCGATGTGTGTGTGTGTGTGTGTGTGTGTGTCCCCGCATACAGCAAGCCAGACACACACTCAGGACTAGCAGCTCTTGGAGTTAATCCGTCTCCCTAATAGTGTTGGGGGGGGTAGAGCAGAGGAGGGGGAGGGTGGAGGAGAACAATGCAAACGTCTCTCCCTCCGTCTCCGAACACGTGGTCACCGCCCGGCGGGAAAAATCCCTGGACCTCGGACGTTCTGTACGGATGCTGCTTCCCTCGTCCCCCCCCAGTCCCAGCTGGCTCTCAGCAGCCCCCGCCGTGCCGCTCAAGGAAACGAGGTACAATAGCCCTCCCCTCCAAAAAAAACATCTTGTCCATTGCTCTTCGTTCCTGCCATTGTCCCCAGACAAGAGGCTGCATCAGTGGGTAAACGCAGGAATGTGGCGTGTGAGGAACTTGTGCTTTGCTGTATGTTTGCAGCCTCGTGAGCTAAGACAGGAAGTGTAGAGAACCAAGTGGAAACGATACGCGTTTACCCCCCTTTGCCATGCAAACTCGTATTCAGCACAGGATAGCTGTGACATTCCTGAACGCACCAAAGGGCCTCGCTTCCCGTCCTGCTCAGGACATAGCTCCTGCGTGAATCATAGATGCTCTTTAGTAAGATTATCCGGTTGTATGGCGACAGGAAAAGAGGGAATTCCACTGCTTCTGTCACATTTTTGTTCCCTTACATCTTCAAATCCATGTATTGTTCTGGGAAGAAGAAAATCATTTCCCGGTTAGTTATTTCCCAACATTTTTATCCTTTTAAAGACCTGCAAAATCTACTGATTTGGTCAGTATTTCACAATGTAAAGTAACAATTAGGATCAGATTGTTTTTACATCTCATGACCCCCTCGGATTAATCTGATGACCCCACGGGGTGTCTGTAGGGTGGGAACTTTATTTTATTAAAAATGTTGCATCATCTTTCATAATAATGATAACTTAAGTCCCAGCCCAGGGTTTGTTTTTTTGCCTTCACAATGTCCCGCCCTGTTAAATCTGATGATGATTTGAAGGGATTAAGCTTGTTTATGATATTTATGTCTCTTTGTTGGTGGCAACCTTGTTTTGCATGGAGAAAAACAAACAAGAAGAGCAGGATTTCACGCCCAGATGGTCCAACCTCGTCTTACATCTTTAATCTCCACACCCTCAAGGCAAATAAAATGATTTAACACGCCTCCTTCTTTCGTTTGGAGTATCCATCCCTTTCATCAGAGCTCGTCTGCTTGTGAGGACAGTTAACCTTTATCGACATCGCCGTTTCTTAACTCTCCTCCCCTCAGAAACACACAGGTGGACTTCTCTGGACAAGCACTTTGACAAATAGTCCTTCTCAGATGCGCGTTGCAGCGGCCGTGCTGCAGTGCACTCACAGCGCTTCCACTCTCCGCTTGGACTCGGCGTGTCAAAGCCTCGGCTCGCGTTGATGAAGCGTCCCTGGCTTCCTTTAACGATCCACCTGCTCTTGTATTAGAGGGTTAAGTGCATTCTGGGAGGCCTTGTGTTGACTGTGATGCCCGCTGGGAGGCTGGAGGATAGATGGTGGCTGACAGCACCCTCGGCGTCGCAGGGCTGCTGCTGTGTCATGCTATTTTGCTATTGTCTTGGTTTAAAAACCTCAGTGTGCTTATTTGGAATATCTAAAAATACCTGCTGCCTCGCCAATCAGAGACCAGGTCGAATGGCGAGGTGTGATTGGATGGGATGTCCCATCGATGTCGCAGACGATTTTCCCAAATCTTGGCGAATATAAAACAGAATATACGTACGTGTCGGGATCAGAAATCAAAGTTGCACCAAGCAAATTCACACTTTAGTGATCCTCCATGTATATATTTTTAATGAGGAATACATCATTCAGATATCAGTCTGCAAAATTCTCCCTCTTTGTAGCTGGTGAAGGTTCAGAAAATCTCCCATCTCGCTCATCTTTCTTGCAATTTTCTCCCAAGTTTCGTTCTGTGCTGAAATGATTTTAAATGTCTGACCATAATTTGAAAATTTGGTCATAATCAAGCAAATGTGCGGGGTCTTATTCTCTGCTCTCACAGTTCCAATCTGTGATTTGTAGCAGTGGTTGTATACCGGATCCCTTATTTCCCCTGATGCAGATGAATACATTCATATTAATGTCCCGCTCGGATGTTAGAGCCAAATTCTACAAATGAGTCATTCAACCTTTGAGGAACTTTAAAAATAATAATAGAAGCGTTTGACTCAGCTGAGTCTGTTTCTGCCGCCGGCTATCAAACCCCCTGAAGGGCAGTTTGGCCGGCAGCAGCTCGGCCATCACCTTGATTGGCAGAAAGCGAGGTGTGACAGATGTTCGACCTGCTGCAGACGGGCTGTCAGATGGAGGACACCCACGTCACCGGCTTTACATGAAGTCTGATGGAGTGCTAAACTCCTCCGGTCATGTAAGCAGATATATCTGCCAATCAGAAGCTTTGGACATCATATATATTCGTTTTTCTTTAGTAATTTGCGAAAACATACCAGAAAATGATTTTCCTGTTGTGAAGTTCTGTTCAATGATAATAATGTCACACTTTAATCACAGCAGCAGCTCGACTTTTTCGTCTGGTGATAACTTCCTGTTTACTTCTTGGTTCTTCTTCTTTTTAAATATCCCATAATTACCGGCTTACAGGCTTTAAAACGCGCCCCCCCTTTGGTCTATAGGGACTCGGGAGCGAAGACCAAGCGTGGCGTAAAGATGAGAGAAGAGGAAGAGGAGGATGTGTGTTCGGATGAAAGCATGACATGACATTAAAGAAGTGGGGAGCGGAGTGAGATGAAGCAGAAGAGCAGCTTGTTGCTTTTCTACGACATCAAACCTGTTAGAAGCGCTGAGCTGGCTCTACAGAGGGGGAACCGCCGCTCCCTCCGTCGTCTCCACACTTCTGGGAGTCAAGACAGCCGTTGCTCTTGTGTAAAGTCGGTCTATGATCCCCGGCCTGCCAAGGATCCAGCCTGGAGAACATGCAGCATCGTGCGTTATCACTGTGCAGACACTCGATAAACCGGATCGTCTCAGCCTCTGGGAAGCTATATGAGAGCTTTAGTGAAAACCACATTAGTTGAGTCTAAATCAATTCTGAAAATAGTTTTTCCTAAAAGGAAAAATAATGCTTTTGAACTAAGAGAAAGAAGGCGGCGTCTCTACCCAGCAGTGATAAAAATCTTTAATGGATGAGGCCAAATTCTTCATCAAAGGTCTCCCAGGCTTATTTTCCTGGTGTAAATTTAGATCTTTTGACAGCCATTACGTGGAGGATTACGTGCTTGTTATCCGTTACTGTGGCCGAACTAGAGAGGCAGACTTTACGTATATATCTATATACTGTATATATATATGCCTGACAGTTTCCAACCGCACCGTGAGGTCTGGAGATCCGGTGGTGAGACGGAAGCCAAAGATAAGCTTTGATCAGATGTTTTTTCCCACCGGCTGTTTTAGAAAAAAAGGGCAAAGAAAGGGTTGCATTCGTGTCTTTTATTTTTTTCTCCACATGTAGTCTAATTATTCACTTCTTGTAAAAGATCATGTATATTTTTATTATTCATCCTGCCTTCTGACCTGTTCTGTCTCCTGTTCCGTGAAACCGACATGTTGTAGATTTCCTCTAACTTGACCCTTGCAGAGCTGCTATGCATTCAATAACATGCGTTTCCCCGAGTGTCTGGACCAATGCACCAAAAAATAAATAACACCTAATGACTCTGGCAGCGGGTGTCATTATGTGTGAATTTTCCTCTTAAGCCCCTTTCGCCCTATTTTGCGGCGATGTCGTTTTTTTGATCGTGTCACCGGTTGTGACGAGCGTAGCGGGGACGCGACACGCCATCGTCTCATGTTACTCCTCGTCACCCGGCAGCACGGCAGCAGTCAGTCACTCACTCCGTCGGGGGTCACATGAGGACGGAGAGAAGAGAAGAGAGGGGGGGGAGGATATTTACGACTCAGACAGCGGCGACGGTGAGCTGCATCCCAATGTGTGCTCCTTTACTGCCTGGCTCAAGAACTCTCTTCGTCAGAGGAGGGATAAGCTTGTGCAGAGCATTTGCAGGTAATACAGGTTGGGGGAAATGAGCCACATTTCATCCATTTAGGAGGAGAACTGCGTCAAATCCCATTCAGTGTTCATCATGTAAGAACTCGTCAGCACATTGAAGACACTTTTCTTGTATCTTCTGTAATGGTTTCACTGCGGGTGATTGTTGAATCGCATCACCGATTAAGTTTTGGCCTAAAAGCTAACCAAACCCATCCACTGACAGCGTTCCTCCCTCAATCATCCCGGGTGCTTGATATTCAGTCTGCGGTGTCGTCTTTCCAGTGATATAACAAAGTGCGACCCAGGCTCTGTTTCACTCTTTGTTCAGATAGTCGGGCCTTTTAATGGCTGCTCGCTGTGATACAGTAAGTCAGGCTCCTTTTCTTACAGTGTATGAAAGTGCACTTGTCCCTGTAAAGACTAAAGACTTGAGACTTTGGAATCAAGTCTGATTTACAAAAAAAGAACTGAGCTTACTTCCAACTTGACTTGATTGTCCTGGGACCTTGGACTTGGTCTGAGGACTTGACTCTGAGGGAAACTGGAGTTGAGACTTGACTTTAAAAATAGTTCAGACTTGAACTTGGGTGCAAAATAAGCTGTAGACTCGAGACTTCAACTCAATTTGACCTAAAGTCTCCAGTGAGACTGGACTCCCAGAAGACTTGAGACTCTAAGATGATGACCAGGTTTAAGTGAACAACATGAGGACCCCATCGGACCCCAATGGGACTTGACTTACTTGACTTGAGTCTCTATGCACATGGAGTTCAAGCCACATAAATGATTACTTTTGCTACCATTTCGACTGAAATGTGAGAGCTGAGACCTAAGATTTGGACTCAAGTGGGAGCTAAGTTACAAAACGGAGTCCCCCAAAGACTTGAGACATGACCTGAGACTAGTTCTGACAGAGACCTGCTCCTTAAGATGTGAAACAGCTCTGAAGTGCACAGGAAGCTGTAAGAGGTGAATGGTAAATGGACTGTGTTGCAGGCGAACAAATGGGCAGGAATTGTAGCCGGCTACCATTTATCTGTCTGTCTGTGCCTCACATGTGTTCACACACCCACAGACAGGTCTTTGGCCGTGACTCCTCTGATGAATTGCTTTAGTCATTGGTCCTGGCTGTGTGTGTGTGTGTGTGTGTGTGTGTGTGTGTGTGTGTGTGTGTGTGTGTGTGTGTGTGTGTGTGTGTGTGTGTGTGTGTGCTGAGTAATGAAGAGGCCGGTGATGCTGGTTTACTCCTCCTCCAGTGCTCCAGTGAACAAGTAAAGGTGTGATCAGACCAAACACACGAAGTATGACCGCAGGATCAGAGGGACTTACCTCCATGTAGACCCATCATGGCATCAATCATGGCTGAAATAACTACCATTGCTGCTCTGTACATGTGTTGTTGTACACAAACGGCGTCCTGTCTGAGTTCATAACATCTCCCAGAGGTGCTCGGAGAATTTCACTGTATTCAGCCGTATTCACTGTGAATAGGAAGACGCACATCGGCTGGTTTACTATTATGAAGGATGCTGAAACGATGGCATAATGGCGATAAATTGTAAGATGTCCGAAGTCATGGTTAGTTCGGACTGTCTCCAAGACGATGAGCAATCTACCCTTATAATGCTTGTTTTGTGAATGAACACTGTAGCTGCTCCATCAACACGTAAAATAGCGTTGTCTCGGCATAAATACGGCGGCGACCTTGTTGACCCAGACGAGACATGGTTTGGTTGGGTCTCTAAACGACGGGAGGAGAATCTCAACGCTGATTGACTTTCACGTCACAGTGTCAGATTAATGCAGACTGTGTGATTAGTGACCTTGACTTTATGTAAATGTGATATTCAATGTCAATGTTTCAGTTGATTTCTATGTGTAATGTCTCCTCCATAATGTTAAGGGGGGACATAAATAAACACAAATGTAAATATATATGGAAATCAGTGCCCAGCCTTATGCATGCTGATGGAAAGAGGGCTTCAAAGTAAACAATTCCACATATATCTGTGATAACGTATGTGACTAACACACTCGGTAAAGTGTGTTCCAGTCCTCTGCCGTTCTCTCCGGCTTTTACATTAATGACTATTGACAAGCGCATCATCTCTACCGCTACACTGTCCTGTTTTCTCTGCACCAACATATGAAATATGTTAACTCGGGGACTGTAGCCAAGACAGGGATGTGAGCTGACGGCTGGCTCGCTGATTCATTAAATCTATCAGTATAAGCAGGACGCTGGCATCGGGAGACGTAAGAGTAGAAAGCTGGTGGCGTCTTTCTCCTCGGAGTTAACTGTTTCCTACCCGGGGGTTTGTTTGGAGAAGTGTGCATATTGTTGGACCTTCATGAACTCCTGTGTCCATTAACTTACATCAATCTGTACATCCACGCTGTTCACACTAGTAATGGCAATTCTTCTTTCTCTATCTTTTCTCCGGCACAAAAGGAGGCCCACGAAGCTCTGATTGGTCAGAATTCAGAAGTCAGAATTATAGCATGAAATTTAAGGGATCATACGTTGATAATGAAGAAATAAAGCAAGTAAAATATGCACTTTTTCCATTCGCTGACCCTTAAGTGACTTACAAGCAAGTGTTTTTCACACGTTTCCTGCTTTTGTGTGTGAAGTATAGTAGTGACAGGCAGGGCGGTGTGTTTCCTCCGGTGCTACATCAGAGTGAACGGCATGCTGGGAGCGTGATGTTCTTTTAATGGCGGCGGACTGAGCCTGGAGGGGGAGCGACGCCGCTGATTGATAACCCGCACGTCCTCCACCAGCCTTCGCCAACGCAGCGCCAGCAACTCATCCTGCCAGGTTTTTTACCATCCGGGGGGCCACGACCGGCAGCGCTCATCACACAGCTCTACACAGTGACTCAGCAATACGGCCGCCTTCGGGGGGACGGGAGGATCAGAACGCTCCCCGGAAACCTACTCCGGCTTTGAAGTTGCTGGCGTTTAATTCAGGCCTGTTGTTGGATGGACCTTGTTGTTCTGCAAGGTCACCAAGATGGAGTCTACACCCCCCCCCCCCCCCCCCCCCCCCCCCAGAGGTAAAGCCTGAATTACAGCCACTTTCGGGAAGAAACAGACAGAGAACGGCTGCAGAAGCGGAGTGATATGGGAACGTTTGCTGATTTCCATCAAACGGTGAAACGACATCAAAGGGGAGAATGGGCACCCACTGTGTGAGCGTCTCCCTTGGGTCACTGTGGAAGGGCAGGGCCGAGGGAAGTCTTGAAGTGGAGCTGAGCTCACGTCAAGTCCGGGCTTTGATGCGATGAATTTGGCGTTGATGTAACCGGATATTAACGGGATCCACTGTGATTACACTGTTCTCTGTGAGGACAGATGGTCCCACCAGTTCATGACAAGGAGATAAAAACCAGTCCGAACACTCGGGATCGGAGGTCCAGTTATCAGTAGTTCACACCGTTGTCGTCGCCTCCCACACTTTCCTTCCCTCCTCCTCCTCCTCCTCCTCCTCCTCTTGTTATGGAAAAGCTGCAGCCGCTGTGGGCAGGCAGCCAGCCCGCTCCTGTACATAACCGCAGAATGGAGGGAAGTCCAAAATTAAAAGCATTGTTATCCCTGCGGCTGGTGGCCGTGGAGAGTCGGAATGACAGGCTTATTTCATTGTGACGTCTTGGGGCGACCTTGGCTTCGGCCTCTAGTCCGTGCCCCCTCCAGACAAACTATTCAGAGCTGCAGTCTGGGAGCTTCGGGGGTCCAGGTCCTGTCAGCAGGATCAGAAACACAAAAGCCAGCACCAAGTCCCGGAGAAAAACCCAGATTGTTTACTGGATTTCTCACACACAGATTTCTGTAAATCCAAATCCACTTTTTTTTTTTCTTCCCCTAAAATATCCTTGTGAATGAATTTGAGTTTAATGTGCTATTAGGGTTGCCATGGCGATGGCTGCCGTCTGCGTGCATGTCAGTTGCCATGCAACTTTTTTTTTTTTTTTTCCCTCTCCAGTAGGAAACTAGACTGCACTGTGCTCGGCTCACGTTTGTCTTTCTAACATCTGATCGTTGTCAAAGCCGGTGTTTAATGTCGAGGATTCATTCTTTTTAGAGAAATCTTTAATTTTTTTCCCCATCTCTGAACAAATCCGAGGTATTGGGATCGATTCCAGGTTTCTCTGTCGGTGGGCGAGTTGCAGCAACAAACCTGCCAGCTGCTGCCAGCGAACCTCTCATCATACCTGCGGTTTTAGTGCCGCGACCCTGACTGTCATCTCATATTATCTTTCACCTGGACATGTGGGCAAAGCACAACCGTGATTCAGCTCCTCGGCAGGAGCTCTTTTGTCCACGCAGCTTGTCCTCCCTTCTCAACAAACCCCCCCCCAGCTCTGCTCCCGTGGTAACCAGTAGAAATCAAAGACGCCCTGCCACTATCTCTACTCCCCCCACCCCATCCTCACCCCCCCTTGTGCCCTGCAAATTAAAGAGCGTGTCTATGAGGCTGAACTGGCCTGGCAGCGCTGATGAGGTGTAATCACCGTGGAGAGGCTCAGCTGCCCTCTTCGCACCCCGCCATTGAGCTCATTACGCTGGGAACATGACGGCAAAAAAGAAATTAAAAGCACGGAGAAGACGTGAAGTTGCGATGGAACGGAGCTGCTGTTGCTGCAACATCGTGGCTGTAAGTGGATGCAACGATGGGTTTGCTAGTGGTCCTTCTTCAGGTTTAAAGCCTGGGAATCTAATTTTCTGCCATTACTGCTGTATTCTTGTACTCTTTTCCAATTACTTGTGTGGTGTTGTCGTGAGTTAAGAGCACCGAAGCGGCGAGCATCTGTTTTCATATTCCAAACACTCGAAACAGGAAATTGCGTGCGTTCGTCATCTAAACGGGTGACTTGATGACCAATTTATTTGACATTATTGTTTTCATTCAGTTTTATTCTCCAGGATTTTCTGTTGTGCAACAGGCAACACTCGTATGCTTGGATGGATGGCTCGACAATTTCATCCTCCATCTTGGGCATCCTGCCTCCACTCTAATTGAAGTTTTCCAAAATAGTGTGTTTCTCATTGTATGGCTCCACATGGTTCACAAGCACTGAAAAGCAGCACTGTAAACAGGATGACTCAGAGGTGGCGCGTTGCCTCCTCGGTCTTCAGAGCGCCATTTATGCGAATGCGAGAGCCTTGTGAAAGGATCGGCGCCCTGCTAGCCTGTGCTTTTGTTGTCCGACCCCTCTCGCCTCCCACAGAAACACAGGTTGCCTGATACCAGACCTGTCGTCCTGGGGGGCGCAAATCCAATTTCTCATGTCACACTGGCAACAGATTATTCATGCAGGTTAGGGTGAAGGGTGTGTTGATGTGCAGGTGTGGGCGCGTGTATTGCCCAAGGGCACTTCCACAAAGGAAGGCGAACACACACACACACACGCACCCGGGGGTGAAAGGACGCATGTGTGTGTGTGTGTGTGTGTGTGTGGTCTTTTAACAGAAAGCCATCAGTGAGTCACTCGCCTAAAGAGCACCCTTGGGTTCTTGTCTGTCTCCGAACAAGGCTTACTGGTCAATGTTTAATGCTTCATAATTGGTTTTGCTCAGCAGCACAGCCCCGCAGGACGCCAACCGATTGGAAGGACCCGCCGCCGCACTCTTTTATCGTGACAGGAAGCTCATATCATCTGCTGTGAGAGGTGTGACTGTTCTCTGGCAGTCATTACGAGGATTAAACTGTTCGGAGGTTAAGCCGCGCAATCTTATCTGCCATCCCCTTCTTACTTTTCCACGTCTACTCTACTTAAACCTGCCCAGACATAATCGCGAGTGTCACGCTGATATTTGACCATGACTCGAATGTGATTGTGATACCTGAGCGCTGAGTTTCTTCTTACCTCTCTGTCTTTTTCTGCTCTCTCTCTCAGAGAACCATGAGCACTGTGGAGGAGGAACCGGATCACATGATACCATGAAGACGAGCCTGCAGGTCCTGCGCTGCCAGCTGCTGAGTGAGTAGACCCGAGGGGAGGGAGGGAGGGAAGGGGGGCATCAACAGGTTGTCCAGGTGATGCCTTTTTCCAACCACTGCATTCTCAGAATATTCTTTTTATGAATTCCCCTTCAGGGAGCCCCTGTAGATCCGATCAGATACCACCGTATCCCCTTAGTCGTGTTATAGTTTGAGTCTGTGCTGCTTTAAATTCAGGATCAAGGCTCTGCACACAGCTCCGGCAGGCTCCCAGTGCAGAATGTCACATGAATATGGAGCGTAGAGGTCAGACTGGGACCTACCAGGCTCCCCGGACGGTTAGCTAAACAGGGCCTGATGATATCTGGTATGCACCCCCAAGCTCCACCTCAGGCCAGCGGAGCTAAAGGCTGTCTGACGGATCCGCCTTAATCCCTCAGAAGTGATAAACTCGCACCGGACCGCTGTGAGCGAAGTGCTTTCAGCTGCAGCAGAGGTGGCGCGAGGTCACACCGCAGCGGTTCAATCTAAAGAAAGGGGGAAAAGTCTGAGTCGGAAACCGCGGAGTAGCTTTGTGTGGAGTTTATATTAAGACTGTCTTTCAGACTTCCATTCTTTGGAAACGCAGCGCTCACAGTCGAAGATCCGGCCAAGGCTCCAGTTTCCTCCAGCACATTATACTTCTATCAGGGTCGTCTCTTTACTGGGGTGCACAGCTGAAAGGCCTGAGATCTCCGTCTCGCTTCCTATATCGGGAGACGTTTCTCATCTCTCGCTCTGAACCAGCCTGTCTGCAGGAGACAGATGTGCCTCAACATCCTTTAGGCTGCAGGCAAGAGAGGAGAACTAAGATGGATGATGCCGCACCGTGACAGGTGACGGGGCAAGAAGAGTTTTTCCTCTGCGTTGCTTTTCCTTCTATTCTGTCAGTGATCCCTGTGTACTTGCTGATGACATAATACAACTAAAACGTACTTGTTTCGAGCAAATGAGGTCTGTTTTCGAAAAGCAACGCCCAACAAGTAAGGCGATTGCTTTGCAAATTGTTGTGTTTTTGAGGTTACGGCTTTGGTAATGTGAGTGTTGTCTCGTGTGATTTAAGTGTGTTGTTGCAACAATCTGTGGTGTTTTTAAAGCTGCGAACCACAGTAGAAGTGTTGAAACATGGCCAGCTGCTTTAGTGGTGTTGTGTAACTGCAAGCCCGCTGTTCAGTGTCGTCGCCCCCCCCCCCCCCCCAGATTCCAGGCAACTTCCTGTTTAACGTTTCTCCTTCCTGTTGCCGCTGTCAGTCGCCGTGGCTAAATCATTATCCCAGTAAACAGCACAAGGACCCTTTGTTGTTCTTGTTTTCGCATTCTCCCGCCGCCTGATTCTCAGATAAACGTGTCTCTGTTCAAAGCCGCCGTAACCCGACAAACAATTTGCTGAGCCTTTCAAACAGGAAGCCATTACCCTGTTACCGAAGCGCCCCCCCCCTCCTCTCTTATCTCAGGCCTCACATCTGTAGCGCCCTCCACCTCTTCAGCACTCCGCCCGTCCTCCTCCACCAGCGGTCCACAGGATGTGCCCTATCTGTCTGCCCCCCCCTCAACCGGGACGAACACACCCAGGAGCGAACCAAAGGAATTTGTCTGTTTGTGCGACTGTTAAGACGACACAGTTAAACACGCCCAGGACATGTAAACGCGTCGACATGAGGAGGACGTCTGTGACGTTCAGGGATTTATTATTGTATTTATACAATACCGGATGGCGTAATGACATGTAATTGAGTCACGAAGGCGATGTTAAATGAAGAAACACTCATGGAGGTTGAGTGCTCGTACATCACCCAACAGGAAGGGAAAGCATTCGGAGCATTCAGGAGCATGAATAGCAGCCGCTGCAGTGGCAGAAAGGACATTTACAAGTACTGTACTTAAAATCATTAGTGCATCGTCATGTTTTCGTTAGCTTAGAATGAGCCCTTTATATCTCCACACGGCAGGGCTATTCCACTATGCTGTTCAGGGGGGCATTTTCTATAACCCACTCGATCCCTTTCTGACCTCATTAATTAATACTTTTTTGTCTTTTTGCTAATTTGTGGTTATTGGGTACAAACACACTCCAGATATTACACATGTCCTCTTCAATTAGCTCAACCTCCCCACTAGTTGCCACTAAATCCTGCACACTGGTCCTTTAGGCATCATTTTGAGGTACTTTACATGAATGTTCCAATGTTTTTGCCAGTTTCTACTTTTTTATGTTTTTTTTTCTGGGAAATGTTGTAATTTGTAGTCCACTACATGTATTCAATAACAATAAATGTATTGTTATACTCTAAACTACCCAGCAGTATATAAATCAGTTGTAATAGCAGAAATAATATTAGACATTATTCTGTAATTGCAGCAGCGTCAGCAGTACTAGTTGTGTAATTATAGCACAGGAAGTGATAATCATAGTACTGTAGTTGTACTATTAGATACAGTGGTGGTAGTAGTGGTAATGGTACAGGTAGTATAAATGCTAATAGTACTGTAGTTGTACTATTAGATACAGTGGTGGTAGTAGTGGTAATGGTACAGGTAGTATAAATGCTAATAGTACTGTAGTTGTACTATTAGATACAGTGGTGGTAGTAGTTGTAGTGGTACAGGTAGTATAAATGCTAATAGTACTGTAATTGTACTATTAGATACAGTGATGGTAGTAGTGGTAATGGTACAGGTAGTATTAATGCTCATAGTACTGTAGTTGTACTATTAGATACAGCGACGGTGGTAGTGGTAATGGTACAGGTAGTATAAATGCTAATAGTACTGTAGTTGTACTATTAGATACAGTGATGGTAGTAGTGGTAGTGGTAATGGTACAGGTAGTATTAATGTTCATAGTACTGTAGTTGTGCTATTAGATGCAGTGATGGTAGTAGTGGTAGTGGTACAGGTAGTATTAGTAGTACTGTTGGTGTACTATTAGATACAGAGATGGTAGTAGTGGTAGTGGTACAGGTAGTATTAGTAGTACTGTTGGTGTACTATTAGTTACAGAGATGGTAGTAGTGGTAGTGGTAGTGGTAGTATTAGTCATAGTACTGTAGTTTTGCTATTAGATACAGTGATGGTAGTAGTGGTAGTGGTAGTGGTAGTATTAGTAGTACTGTTGGTGTACTATTAGATACAGAGATGGTAGTAGTGGTAGTGGTACAGGTAGTATTAGTAGTACTGTTGGTGTACTATTAGTTACAGAGATGGTAGTAGTGGTAGTGGTAGTGGTAGTATTAGTCATAGTACTGTAGTTGTGCTATTAGATACAGTGATGGTAGTAGTGGTAGTGGTAGTGGTAGTGGTACAGGTAGTATTATTGCTCATAGTACTGTTGGTGTACTATTAGTTACAGTGATGGTAGTAGTGGTAGTGGTACAGGTAGTATTAGTAGTACTGTTGGTGTACTATTAGATACAGAGATGGTAGTAGTGGTAGTGGTACAGGTAGTATTAGTAGTACTGTTGGTGTGCTATAAGATACAGTGATGGTAGTAGTGGTAGTGGTACAGGTAGTATTAGTAGTACTGTTGGTGTACTATTAGATACAGTGATGGTAGTAGTGGTAATGGTACAGGTAGTATTAGTAGTACTGTTGGTGTGCTATAAGATACAGTGATGGTAGTAGTGGTAGTGGTACAGGTAGTATTAGTAGTACTGTTGGTGTACTATTAGATACAGTGATGGTAGTAGTGGTAGTGGTACAGGTAGTATTAGTAGTACTGTTGGTGTGCTATAAGATACAGTGATGGTAGTAGTGGTAGTGGTACAGGTAGTATTTAGTAGTACTGTAGTTGTGCTATTAGATACAGTGATGGTAGTAGTGTCCAGGTAGTATTAGTAGTACTGTTGGTGTACTAGTTACAGTGATGGTAGTAGTGGTAGTGGTACAGGTAGTATAAATGCTAATAGTACTGTAGTTGTACTATTAGTTACAGCGATGGGAGTAGTAGTAGTGGTAGTGGTCCAGGTAGTATTAGTAGTACTGTTGGTGTACTATTAGTTACAGCGATGGTAGGTAGTTGTAGTAGTGGTAGTGGTCCAGGTAGTATTAGTAGTACTGTTGGTGTACTAGTTACAGTGATGGTAGTAGTGGTAGTGGTACAGGTAGTATTAGTAGTACTGTTGGTGTACTAGTTACAGTGATGGTAGTAGTGGTAGTGGTACAGGTAGTATTAGTAGTACTGTTTGGTGTACTAGTTACAGTGATGGTAGTAGTGGTAGTGGTACAGGTAGTATTAGTCATAGTACTGTAGTTTGTACTATTAGATACAGTGATGGTAGTAGTGGTAGTGGTACAGGTAGTATTAGTAGTACTGTAGTTGTGCTATTAGATACAGTGATGGTAGTAGTGGTAGTGGTCCAGGTAGTATTAGTAGTACTGTTGGTGTATTGCAGTGAGTCGGGGCCGACAGCTCTGTCTGGGCGTGACAATCCAATCTTACCAGCAGTTATTCAGACAGCTCTCCAGCTGATAAAAGTTTTGTCTGCCTGAAGCTGATGGATCTGATCCGCTCCGTGACTCGCTCTGACGGCACGTCGGACCTTAGAATTAAAGGTTTGGACTTCCTTCAACAAAAAAAAAACCCATTTAAGGCTTATGATTGCTGTGATTTGAGTCCGTCCGCCTTTATCCCCGAAAACTGAGATATGAATTTTGTATTAGGGAGCGGAGCCGTGTGTGTGTGTGTGTGTGTGCGTGTGTGTGTGTGTGTGTGTGTGTGTGTGTGTGTGTGTGTGTGTGTGTGTGTGTGTGTGTGTGTGTGTGTGTGTGTGTGTGTGTGTGTGTGTGTGTGTGTGTGTGCTGGTATGATGTGATAAAGGCTCATTGGTATTCTGATGAGCGCTGTAGATAAAGTCTTCTCCATTTGGCCCGGGGGAGTTGTGGGGAATCCCGTGTTGGTTGGTCCGCTGGTGGTGATTAGGATAAACGAGGCTAAATGTGATCCACGGAGGGCCGGCTGGTCGGAGAGGAGCACAGCATTAATTATGGGTTTACGGTTCTATGCCAATGCAATGCAATGTCATACATGTTTATCCTATTAGATAATGAGTTGGGCATATAGTGAGTCCCTTTAGTTCCTATACATTTACATCTCAGGGCACATAGCTGTGGATGGACACATGCTGTTTATATTTATTATTCAAACACCGTCAGTCTAGTCTAGACTCTTAATAAAACTATTCAGGTGCTGGAAAACTGATTTGACCTTTTAGAAGGAAATGTTTTGATTGCATAGAGGTCTTAATCCGGCTCAGATGCCATCATTTTAATAAGGAATGTAGTTATCATTAAAGACACTGCGGTTTATCGTCTGCATTGTTGGAATTTATTTATTTTATTTTTCAGTTTTATATTTAAATATCTATATCAAATCATCATACTCATAAAGACATTCTCTGATTCCAATTTACTAATGATTGTGGATTTGTTTGACGAGATAAAACCAGGCAATAAGGGTTTGGCTAAGGTCTGGAATTAGGGTTAGGGTTAGT